>NW_027362772.1:131968187-132568187 GCF_046119375.1 Phyllobates terribilis | reverse complement strand
AGATTGGCGAACAGTTCGAGTAGAACAGCGCTCATCTCTATTGAGGGCACGGCAGATGTTTTGGGACACGTGCTTGTGTAGTGCGGGGATGGCACACCGGGCAAAATAGTGTCGGCTGGGGACCGAGTACCGAGAGACGGCCACCGCCATAAGGTTGCAGAAGGATTCCGTCTCCACCAGCCTAAAAGGCAGCATTTCCAACGCAAGCAGTTGTGAAATGTGTGAATTTAGGACTGTGGCCTGTGGGGCGTTAGCTGCGAATTTCTGCTTTCGTTCAAAGGTCTGGGATATGGACAATTGAATGCTGCAGTGGGACGTGGACGTGGACGTTGATGCTGTTTCTTGAGAAACTGCCATAACAAGTGAAGACTGAGAGGAGGAGGCATCTTTGCATGCAGTATGGACAGGGGATTGCCTTGCACACACAACAGGGGGTTATATTGCACGCACATCAGCGGAAGAAGCAGTGGTGACACCCGCTGGCACTGGTTGTGGATCCTGGGGTTCGCCCCACAAAGTCGGGTGCTTTGCTGCCATGTGCCTGATCATGCTGGTGGTGGTCAGGCTTGTAGTTCTGTCACCCCTGCTGATGCTGGCATGGCAGGTGGTACAAATTGCCTTTTTGGGGTTATCAGCAGAGTCTTTAAAAAAATTCCAGACTTTGGAAGACCTACCGGTTGTACTGGCAAAGTCCCTCGTGTTGGTGTCCTCCTGCCTCGTTGGGTCAGTTACTATATATTCCACCACCTCCTCCTCTTTCACTTGCACACCATGATCCTCCTCCTCACTTCCTGGCAATTGTGTCTTGTCATAGTCCACCTCTTGTGACAAATTGCCAGCGTCGACTTCCTGTGGCCGTGGCTGTTCAAATATTTGGGCATCGCTACATGGGATCTCCTCTTCCACCACTTCAAGTGGGGCAGGTGAGGGGCACAAATCAGGAAATGGACCAGTGAACAGCTCTTCAGAGTGTCCAAGTGTGGGATCAGTTGCTGTCTGACGACACTCAGCATGGTGGGAGGAAGGAGCATCAGGGTGAGGAGGAGTATGCGGTCGAGACTCACGGCTACTAAGATTTGACCGTGTGGAAGACAGACCGGAAGTGGTGGTGCCCAGGTAATTGGAAGTATTATCTGCTATCCAATTAATAACCTGTTCTCACTGATCAGTTCACAATACTGGTGTTATTCTGTGCTCCCCTAGTAATTCGGTCAAGAAGTGGGAGCGAGAAGATGTGGCTGTTGGTTGTGGCACATTTTCACCTTGGCCACGGCCCCGTCCTCTGCACGCACCATCACCAGAACGTCCAGTTCCATGTCCCTTGCCATGCGCCTTGCCCATTGTAAAGGAAGTAAAATAGCTTACACTCGCACTATGTATGGAAAAAGGGTAATAAAAAGTAGATTAGAACCGTGGAAGAGGATAACCACAGTTCTTTTTCTCTGGCCTACACCCGACTCTTTTAAACAATCTGAACAATCAGGGAGAAACTATTACTGTTTTTCTTTATGGAAAAAATAACAAAAGATGGATAATAGAGATTTTTTTACCGTGGAACAGCAAAACCACAGTTATAATTTACTTGTGTATACCAGACTTTTTTAAATGTATATATTTGCGGCTGAACAGTGAGCGACACACTCAAACTGTTTTTTTTTTAGATACATATGGCCCAAAAGTGGACAATACAGAGGTTTGAACCATGGAACTGCAAAACCACACTTCTGTTTCTCTGGCCTACACCAGACTATTTTCAACAGATATATTTGTGTCTGAACTGCCTACCTGCCTGCCTGATATCTGGGATGGATATTAGTCCTGAAAAGGACTGTTTGTTTGATCTGGCAGCCTTTACAGACCCTACACTTACTATTTTGCAATATATATCTCTCCCTAAATCAGCATCGCTGTCCCTACACTGTCTGATCCCAGCCATCTGTGTCCAAGATGGCTGCGCCCGGTTTTAAATACTCGAGGTGACGCTGTGCGGCCAGCCAATCAATGTAATGCCCACAACCAACATGGCTGCGGCATTACAGTGACTGGCTGGCAATCCCTGCATGTTCATTGGCTCTGTAAAGAGCGCCAAACATGCAGGGCTGAGACCCGAGCTCCCGCCCAAGTAACCCGGAAATGCTCGGTGCTCGCCGAACATCCCGAGTAGCGTGATGCTCGGGCGAGTACCGAGCAGTGTCGAGCATGTTCGCTCAACACTAGTCATCTTCTCTAATAGCCTCCTGAAATAATTTTTAAGGACTTTCCATTTCCCATTTTATTTTGTTATTGGTAGTAATGTGTACCATTAGTCACATCAGTTTCCTATTCATTTCTGCCCATTTTATGTCTTTAACACCATGAAATAAAGCGATTTTTATTTTTTCTACTTTGGACATGTTTCATAGTTTTTAAAGTTGGAGGTAGAAAAAAGTCCATTGAGTTCAACCTTAAACCAAACATATTGATCCAGAGTGGGCAAAAACCCCAGGAAGCATATGCTAATTTCCCCATATTAAGGGGAAAAAAATATTTTCAACTCCACATACAGCAATCAAGCTAGTTCCCTGGATCAAACAGTGGTGAATATACCATCGGTGCAACCTGTGCAGCCACACAGAGACCCAAGAGGTAAAGGGTTCCACTTCCACCTCTAAAGCATCATGCAGCTTTTGTCACTAACACAAAGAGGGGTCCATTCACTGTTCTTTCACAACTGCCTTATTCTCTCTATGTTAGCCACTGGGATCAACGTCCCATCATAGAAACTAGTACTCATAACTTTTAATATCATATTTTTCAAGAGAAGCATCCAGTATTTTATGTACTTTTTTAGTGAATCAACCATTACATATCATGTGGTAGACAGCTCCATAATATCACTGCTCTTACAGTAAAGAATTGCCCTGTGTTATGATGAGTAAACCTTCTTTCATCTAGATGTAGATGATGCCCCCTTGTCCACATTGCAGGCATAGAGGTAAAGAGATCATTAAAAACATCTCTGAACATTGTATATTTGCACATTGTAATAAGATTGGCCCAATTCTTCATTTTTTGAAATTGAATAACCCCAAGTTTGATTTTCTGTCTTGGTTCTGCAGTTCACCCTTTCCATTAATAACCTTGGTCACTCTTCTCTGCACCCGCTCTAGTTCAGATATGTCCTTCTTATAAACTGGAACCCAAAATTCTACACAGTATAACACTTTGCTTTGTAAACCTTATTGTTCTTTTCACATGGATTTCTTTCTCTGTGCACCATCAGTAATATGAAACCTGCGTTCTCTAATTTTTATTGTGATGAGCTGAGATAATTTTTTTCTGCATAGTTGTACTTTCGGGTGGGGTATTCCCCTGTCTAACCCCACAATCTGTTTATCCAATCTGAAATATACAAACCCGAGCACTTGGAAGACAACACACTGTTTATCATTAACGGTCTCGGTGGAAGATGACCCTATCGTTCCACATGAATGTAGAATCTCCTACTGCATACAGTCAAACTCAGTCACGCGAGCCAAACTTGTACCACAGTATAATTATATTAGGCCAGCAAAAAAATACCAAACGACTACTAGAGCTGGACCGCCGGTGGACAATACATGCTAATGCTACAAATCTCACGTTTTTGGTCCCTGGTTACTACAAGGCTGTTTACAACCCACCCAACTAAGACGCATTTCCTTACCAGCATTCACCCGAGCCGGAAGCACCCTCCTCTTCTCATTACATCAGCTCGTACTCCCTGTGTGCTCTCCCAAACTTCTCAGCACGCATAGCACCTACTACCCTCTATTAGTGATGGGCGTGCACTAAAATGGTCAGGTGCGACATTGGAATACTCGGGTGCTCGACCTAAGCAACGAGCCCAATATAAGTCTATGGGAAACTCAAGCATTTTTCAGGTGGCTCCCCCCGGTGGTCTGCAGAGGGCCTAAATATTGCCCAAATCTATGGGAACAGAGCTCAAATGACATGGGAACAGCATGGGGAAGACCCCTGGAAGCATTTCTAACTCCCAGGTCACTTCTGTCAACAACGTTGTCAGAGGTATTACGCCACTTTTACGGACTCACAATAAAACATACAAAAATTAAACCAAAATGGATTTTGCTGGGAAATATGTTAAGGAGCATTCTTTGCAGGGTAATGACTAGAGATCAGCGGTGTTCGACTCGAACTGTTCATCGAACGACTCGAACACCGCCCAAAACAGCTGGAATTTGAGATTGGCGAACGCGAACGATTTGCAAAAAATTCGGCTGTTCGAGGTTATGTTCGATAACTATTCGTGCACCAAAAGCGTAACTGGATTTTTTCACATCATGCAGGGATTGTCTGCTACTCACTGTAATGCCACAGCCATGGTGGTTGTGGCATTACAGTGATTGCCCAAATCGATGGGAACAGTGCTCACAGTGAAACATGAAAAGCCGGCAATTCAGCAGCGGCATACACCGGTACCCGACAATTTAGAACCGAAAGAATAGAGCTTCACACATAGATTTGATAGATAGAAACATGTCAGTCACATATATAAGAAGTACAGTGACAGTGTTGGTTACTGTACTTGTCATTTAGTATTAAAGGATTTATTAAAAAAAATAATAGTGTTTTCATGCACCGTCTCTTTAAAAAAGCCGGCCGGCAATTCAGCATCGGTACCCGACAATTTAGAACAGAAAGAATAGAGCATCACACACAGATTAGATAGATAAAAACATGTCAATCACATATATAATAAGTATAGTGATAGTGTTGATTACTGTACTTGTCATTTAGTGTTAAAATAAAGGATTTATTAAAAAAAAAATTGGCCTGGTGTTCATTCAGCTCACCTCATGCACGTCACTGAAAGCGTGGGAAAATTCTCCTGCGCTTGCACTTGACGTGAGCGCAGGATAATTCTCTCACGCTCACCGCATGCGCAGGAGAATTCTCCCACGCTGTCAGTGACGTGCATGAGGTGAGCTGAGTTCATTGGACATGATCTCGGCTCATCTGGATGCCGTCACAGCAAGACACTGAGGAGCGCAAGCATGCCTGCGCTTCTCAGTGTCTGCGGCATGGCTAGCTGGATGGCAGCTTTCGGCTGCGATCCAGCCTGTCATGTGAATGTAGCAGAGCTGGAGCCGTCCTGGGAACCATGGAAAGGTAAGGATGAGGTTGGTTTATTATTTTATTTTTGTTGCAGGAGATCGTTGGCTTCAGCTGGAATGGGCGTGATGGTAGGTATGGTTTAATTTAGAACATTAAAGAATTGTGTGTTTATTTCAATTAAAGGACTTTATTCTGGGTGTTGTGGTTTTTTTTTTAACTTTGACTATGGGGTTAGTAATGGGGGTGTCTTATAGACGCCTCTCCATTACTAACCTGGGCTTGATGTCAGCTGGCATTATAAGCTGATATCAACCTCAGCTCTATTACCCCACTGCCACCGCTACAGGGCAGTGGGAAGAACGAGGCTAAGTGCCAGAATTGGTGCATCCTATGGATGCGCCATTTCTGGAATGGCTGAGGGCTGGTGTTTCTAGCCTGGGAGGAGGCCAATATTCATGGCACCCTTCCTGGGCTATTAATATCAGCCCCCAGCGGTCTGCCTAGAATTTGCTAGCTATTAAAATAGGGGGGACCCCACGACATTTTTTTTGGGGATCCCCATTTTAATAGCAAGTAAAGGCTAGGTATTCAGCTGGGGGCTGATATTAGTAGCCTGGGAAGCTCCGTGGGTATTACCCCCTTCCCATGCTTCAAACATCTGCCCCAGCCGTCTGCTTAACCTCCGCTAAAGACTATAATTACGGGGAACCCCAGGCCAATTTATTTTTTAATAAATCCTTTATTTTAACACTAAATGACAAGTACAGTAATCAACACTATCGCTGTACTTATTATATATGTGACTGACATGTTTTTATCTATCTAATCTATGCGTGATGCTCTATTCTTTCTGTTCTAAATTGTCGGGTACCGATGGTGAATTGCCAGCTGGCTTTTTTAAAGAGACGGTGCATGAAAACACTATTATTTGTTTTAATAAATCCTTTAACACTAAATGACAAGTACAGTAACCAACACAGTCACTGTACTTCTTATGTATGTGACTGACATGTTTCTATCTATCTAATCTATGTGTGATGCTCTATTCTTTCTGTTCTAAATTGTCGGGTACCGATGCTGAATTGCCGGCCGGCTTTTTTAAAGAGAGTGTCTTCTGAGCAGTTTGTCAGCTTTTGGACACCTTTGAAGGTGTTTTCTATGTGTTTTTATTTGCCTGCCATTGGTTTTAATGGTGTTCGACGGTGTACGGCAGTGTTCTAAGGTGTTCGACGGTGTTCGACGAACAGTTCCAAGAACATCCCGGTGTTCGACGAACTGAACCGAACCCGAACACTACGGGGGTGGCTCAACACTAGTAATAACTTGTATATAAAATAAATAACCAAAAACAAAAATACTCCTCCACACCTTAGGCTATGTTCACACTTAGCATTTTTGATGCGTTTTTGCACTTTTGCATTGCTTTCAACCGTGACAAATGCATTCACCAGGAAATGTCATTTTAACATATTACAACCTTATCTCGCCATGTGGTGTGTGAGATATCATCAGACACATTGTGTTTCATTTATGAAGTAGGGACTCTGAAATTCACAAAGCCTATTTTAATAGGGCCATCAGGCGCCCTTTACTATTCTTAAAGTGCCAGGAGTCGGCCCTCACTATTCTTAGAGAGCCATCAGACGGCTATGTTTAATTGTTCCCATTACTAAAGAGTGGGTCTCCTATACTGTTATTGCGTATGCAGTGAGTGTCAGGGCTACCCAAAATTTGGACGCACCCCAATACCTCTTTGAAGAGACTTAGAGGAGGGCCTCCTGAAAACAATGTTCCCATTATTAGGAAGTAGGTTTCCCATTGTGTTTGCCTATGCAGTGAATGCAAGGGTTGCCAAAAATTTGGAGGCACTCCAATGCCCCTTGGAAGAGACGTGGAGGTCAGAGGGCCTCCTGCAAACAATTTTCCCATTATTAGGTAGTGGGTCTCCCATTGTGTTTGCCTATGCAGTGAATGCAAGGGTTGCCAAAAATTTGGAAGCACTCCAATGCCCCTTGAAAGAGACGTGGAGGTCAGTGGGCCTCCTGAAAACAATGTTCTTATTATTAGGAAGTGGGTCTCCCATTGTATTTGCCTATGCAGTGAGTGTAAGGGTTGTCAAAAATTTGGAGGCACTCCAATGCCCCTTGGAAGAGACGTAGAGGAGGGCCTCCTGAAAAAAAATGTTCCCATTATTAGGAAGTGGGTATCCCATAGTGTTGGCCTACGCAGTGAATGCAAGGGCTGCCAAAAATTGGGAGGCACTCCAATGCCCCTTGGAAGAGATGTGGAGGAGGGCCTCATAAAAAATGTTCCCATTAGAAAGGAGCAGGTCTCCTATACTTGTAATGCCCATGCACTAAATGTATGGGCTGACAAAGATTTACTCCTGGGGGTATACATGAACATACTGCATAATTTTTTTTTTTTATGGTCATCATAAACACCCCTTAAAAAAATTATGTGGGTGTTGCATCACGGACCACAGTCACCCTGGTGATATGGTGGTGGAGGATGAGGATGAGGAGAAGGAGGAGGGCAAGAGCAAATAGCCAAAATCAGGAAGCGTATACCCATGTGTGGGTGTGAAGAGGTGCATGGGAATACACCTCCCAAAGAAAGACAATGGATTTGAGTTTATGTTACGCTGCTATCATTCGGTGGTGTTGAGACGTCTGGCCCAATCCAGCCCTTGTTCATTTTTATAAGAGTTAGCCTGTCAGCATCTTAAGTTGACAGGCGGATGCGCTTATCAGTTATAATTACACCAGCAGCACTAAAAACCCGCTCTGATAAAATGCTGGTGGCAGGGCAGGCCAGGACCTTCAAGGCGTAGAAAACCAGTTAATTCCAAGTATCCAGCTTGGATACCCAATAATTAAAACAAAGAAAAAATAAAAATAAAAGTGGTTTGCAAGGAGCGCCAAATAGCTGACATGAGGTTAATAAGTGGGATTAAAAATTTTATTTATTAATCACAACGTGTTTTGGCGGAAAAAATCTGCCTTCATCATTTTTTTCTTTTTTTTTTTGTTGCCTACTTCCCTCCCTGAGGGTTGCGGTGGAGTTGCCTATTGCTTGGAGATTGTTTTAGGACCTTGCCTTTACCACTTGTCTCTCCAGGACCTTGCTGATGCTTGGTCACATGACCGCTGGGTCCAACCCTCCAGTGGTGTGTGAGCTGCCAGTGGCATGCGATCGTTCTAGGACCTGTGTTGACGCTGGGACATGTGACTGCTGGTCTACAGCCCTCCTGCGGCGTGTGAGCTGTGTTAGCGTCTCCCTCTTGTCTTGTCCGAGGTTGTACAGGGATGCAAAACCTAGTAAGGTGAGCCTCACCAGTTTCTTTTAACCCCTTCACATCCAGGTTTCACCCATTTGAGCCCCTTTGTCCTTTCTTTTTTCTACCCAATAATTATAAGGCACAGAGGAATCACGGAGGATGTTGATACTACGGTCAGCAAGGTACTCCCTCAGCATCTTCCCAAACTTTGCACTCCTTGTGAGAGTACCCCACGCTTCAGGGCCTGTGAGTTGGGAGGGGCTGAGAAAATTGTCCCAGAACTTTGACAATGTTACCCTGCCTCTGCTGGATTGAAGTTGTGTCTCTCTCGCCTGTACTCCTTGGTTGTCCAACAAACTGTGACCTCTGCCTCCTGCGTTTTCAGATGGGAATTTTTATAATAGTTCTGCAAAAAGGTCCTTCTGGTACTGCCCCATTTTTGTAGACCAGTCCGCCTCAGGAATAAGAGATATAAAGTTCTCCTTCTAGGGTGGGTCAAGAAGTGTCACCAACCAGTAATGACTGTCACCCAAAATTTTGAGAATGCGAGGCTCATGGGAAAGGCAGCGTAACATTAGCTCAGCCATGCGTGCCAGACTGCTAACAGGCAAGACTTTCGAGTCCACACCAAGAGGATGACTGACCATGCTCTCCTCCTCCTCTCTGTCCTCTGGCCATCCACGATGAACAGATAGTATGACAGTTGTGCAGGTAGTACCGTCTATAGCGCATGAAACTATCTCCTGTTCTTCCTCCTCCTCTTCCTCATTGTCAACCAATCCACGTTCAGATGAGATGAGGTTGGGCTGTGTGTAATCACCCTGTATGGATTCTTGCTCCATCTCATCGTGCTCCATCTGAAATGCATCCTCTTTAATTGTCAGCAGAGAGCATTTCAGAAGACAGAGAAGCAGGATGGTGATGTTAATTATGGCGTCATCGCCACTCACCATCTTGGTGGAGTCCTCAAAGTTTTGGAGGATGGTACATATATTTGACATCCATGTCCACTCCTGATGTCTTATGTGTGGAGTCTGAACTGAATACCTTGCTGATGCTGGTACTCAACAACTGCGCTCTTCTGCTCATAAATCCTTCCCAACATCTGCAGTGTAGAGTTCCAACGCTTGGGGACATCACGCACCAGTCTGTGAGCCAGAAGCCGCAAACGCTGCTGCAATACGGCAAGGGCGGCGGAAGCTGTAGGTGACTTTCTAAAATGGGCACATATGCGGCGTACTTTAGCAAGCAGATCCGGTAGCTCTGGTAGGATTTGAGAAACTTCTGAACCTCGAGGTTAAGCACATAGGCCAGGCATGGTACGTGTGTGAGCCCGCCTCACCTCAGAGCCGCCACCAGGTTCCAGCCATTGTCACATACGACCATGCCTGGCTGTAGGTTCAGTGGTGTGAGCCACAGATCTGCCTGCTCTTTCAGATCTATCCACAACTCTTCAGAATCGTGTGGTTTGTCACCTAAGCATATTAGCATCAGCACAGCCTGTTGCCCCTTGGCCGAGGCAGTGCTGCAGTGCTTCCAGCTTGTGACAGAGGTGGTCATTTCGGAGATGGAGACTGAAAAGGAGGCTGAGGAGAATGAGGTGCAGAAGCTGTAGACTGTGGGGGCAACCCTGATTGACCTAGGGGCCGCAATCCTGAGCGTCGGAAAGATGTGTTCCGTCCCAAGGTCCGACTGGGTCCCGGCTTCCACTATGTTAACCGAGTGTGCCATCAGTGAGATGTACCATCCCTGCACACAAGCACTTGTCCACGTGTCCGTGGTTAGGTGGACTTTCCCTGTAACTGCGTTGTTGGGGGCACAGCTAATATTTTGGGACACATGCTTGTGTAATGCGGGGACGGCACACCGGGAGAAATAGTGGTGGCTGGGGACCGAGTAACAAGGGACGGCCGCCGCTATCAGGTTGCGGAATGCTTCTGTCTCCATGAGCCAAAAAGGCAACATTTCGAGCGCAAGCAGTCGTTAAATGTGGGAATTTAGTAGTGTGACCTATGGGGCATTGGCTGTGTATTTGCGCTTGTGTTCCAAGGACTGTGGTATGGACAACGGAATGCTGCGCTGGGACAAGGGCATGGACGTGCTTCCTGATGCTGCTACTTGAGAGTGTGCAATGACAAATGCAGGGCAGGAGGCATCTTTGCATGCACCATGGACAGGGGATTGGCTTGCATGCACAACAGCTGACGAAGCAATGGTCCTACTCGCAGACACTGTTCCTGGCGTTAGGCTCACAAAGTCGGGTGCTTTTCTGCCGTGTGCCTGATCATGCTGGTGGTGGTCAGGCTGGTCTTTTTGCCACCCCCTGCTGATGCTGGCCTGGCAGGTGGTGCAAATGGCCATTTTGGGGTTATCGGCAGAGTCTTTAAAAAAACAACCAGACTCGGGAAGACCTAACAGTTGTACTGGCAACGTCCGTCGTGTAGGTGTTATGGGGAACGGTTGCCCGCCTTCTGTCTGCGGCCTCCACACTACTTCTTCCTGCCTGTTGGGGTGCTCTGCCTTCCTCCCCCTCTGTGCTGCTGTCCTTGCTCTGCCTGTCCTCCTGCCAGGTTGAGTCAGTTACTATATCATTCACCACCTCGTCTTCCACTTCCGCACCCTGGTCCTCCTCCTGACTTTCTGGCAATTGTGTCTCATCATTGTCCACCTCTCTTGACAGTTTCCCACCATCGCCTTCGTGTTACCGTGGCTGCTCAAATATTTGGGCATCGCTACATACAATCTCCTTTTGCCCCGCATCAAGTGGACCGGGCGAGAGGCCCGAATCTATAAATGGAAAAGTGAACAGCTCTTCAGAGTATCCAAGTGTGGGATCAGTTGTCTCCGGGCACTCGGCATGGTGGGAGGAAGGAGAATCAGGGTGAGGAATATGTAGTCCAGACTCACGGCTACTGAGACTTGGAAGCATTATTCGCTATCCAACCAACAACCTTTTGACACTGCTCTGGGTTCAATAGTGTTGTGCTGTGGTCTCCTAGGAATTGGGACTGGAAGGTCGGGCGAGAAGATGTGGGTGTTTGTTGTGGCACAATTTCAGCTTGTCCACGACCTCGGCTTCTGCATGCACCATCACCATCACATCCAGTTCCCCGTTCCTTGCCACGCGCCTTGCCCATTTTAAATGGAAGACAATATATTCCATGCTCACCTCAAATGGCTGAATTTGGAGCGAAGTTATATGTAATCTGTGTGATGGAGAAATCACAGTTTTAAATGCCTGGCCTGTAGGTAACTATTTTGAACAGCAAACCGGTGTTGAAAACTTTGCTGACACACTGAAAAAAAATTAGAATGGAGGCAAAACACACCTCCAGGCTGTGTAAGGGCTATTTGTCCAAGAAGGAGAGTGATGCGGTGCTACGCCAGATGACCTGGCCTCCACAGTCACCAGACCTGAACCCAATAAAGATGGTTTGGGGTGAGATGGACCGCAGAGTGAAGACAAAAAGGCCAACAAGTGCTAAGCATCTCTGGGAACTCCTTCAAGATTGTTGGAAGACCATTTCCGGTGACTACCTCTTGAAGCTCATCCAGAGAATGCCAAGAGTGTGCAAAGCAGTCATCAAAGCAGAAGGTGGCTACTTTGAAGAACCTAGAATACAAGACATATTTTCAGTTGTCTCACACTTTTTTGTTAAGTATATAATTCCACATGTGTTAATTCATAGTTTTGATGCCCTCAGTGTGTATGTACAATTTTCATAGTCATGAAAATACAGAAAAATCTTTAAATGAGAAGGTGTGTCCAAACTTTTGGTCTGTACTGTACATGTGATCCGTGTGACGGACAAACCACAGTTTTAAATAGCTGGATTTTTAGCACTGTAATATGGAATGGACCTGGCTGTATTCTGCAGTGCCAACAAGCAAATGACGCAGAAAAACGGTGTTCTCTGGATTGCTTTTTAAGCAAATAATAAGGATTAAGATCCCAAAAAAATATTCCTGGCCCCTGACACCTGGGCCTTTGTCTAGAAATGTCTAACTGCAGCAGAAGGCAGAACTGAAATGGAGCCTATTGTGCTATATACACTGCAGTCTGCTATTTACACTGCCTGCCTTCCTATAAACACTGCCTGCCTGATATCTCTGCAGATGGATTAGTCCTCAGAAGGACTGTTTATTGAGATGGATATGTGTAATGTACTTGTTTTCTCCCTACACTACCCAATACACAAGCAAATCTCTCCCTAGCTCAGCAGCAGCTCTCCCTGCACTGCCTGATTGCGCAGTGACTGTGACGAGCACAGCGGCGCCATGTCTGATATAGACCTGATGACGCTGTACGGCCAGCCAGTAACTGTAATGCCCACAACCAACATGGCTGCTGCATTACAGTGAGTGACAGGCAATCCCTACATGTTGATTGGCGCTCTAAAACGTGCCAAACATGCAGGGAGGGGAACCGAGCATCCGCCCGAGCATCTTGCAAGTACTCGGCGAGCTCCCAGCATTTCAAGTACTGAGATGCTCGGGCGAGTACTGAGTATTTGCAAGTATGCTCACTCATCACTACCCTCTATCTCTTTCACAAGTTGGGCACACGCATGTTTTTGAGCCGGTGGCTCATGCATTGATGTAATACAGCTTTAAATAACATAAATGGAGATGAATGACCTGGGAAAGGTATGTTGCCTAATCCAAAAGGGTCTAAAGGGGCAAAGCCCCATTAGAAATGACCCCTCTCTAGCAGGTCAATAAAACTTAGCTTTTATTGTACTACATTAAAATAGTTATTTTATGGGATAATTAATTAAAATGACAATCCTAATTTCCCATAAATAGATTATGCGCATATATTGAATAATCTAATCTAGTTATGGCAAATTAGGATTGTCAGCACTGATTGGCAGATTTCTTTGTCCTTTGTATATGGGCAGAGAGCTGTCAATCAGTGGTGTGGGCGGAGTTATACATAGCTCAGCATAGAACTGGTAGATCTGCAGCAGAGAAAACAGGGATTTTATCAAAATTATATCAAGCAACCCAGTATGTGATACATCAATGGAAGCAGGGTCTCTGTCCCTATATTGTGCTGCTTTTAGATGGGGTAGTGAAAACCTGGTGACATTTTCCCTTTAAGCTTTGCTTGTTCCAGATTCAATGTTTAATCAAAACTTATGTTTTTTTCCATATGAAAGCGTTCATCATTATATTTGATGACAAGAAAAAAACTTCCTCAATTGTAGACATTTTTTTAATGAATTTCAACTTTGTTCAAGTTTTTCATTTTGGCCCACTGTATATTTGAGTTTGACATCCCTGTCCTACTGCCAACATCAGTCACTGATCATTGTACCCAGGCACATACATGTAACTAGTATATAGAGTTTCATAATACGTCCTGTAAAAAATGGAAGCTATATGACCACAGTTTGAAAAGAGCCTCAGTTATTTTGTGATATTCAGTGATCAATTATCAGACCAAATAGGTTGAATATTTCAATGTCCTATATGCTTGTATGGACTATTGATGTCATAGAAGATTAATACATAATGAACTGCCAAATCCATTAGCATCATTAACACAACACATGCTTAGTGCTTTATTGACTTCCTCTACTTTCTGCTTTTCTGGATAGAGATGTTGACGAAACAATCACTTACAAAAGCTTTCACAGCTCTCCAAAGACCAACTGAGAAGTGTATAAATATCAACTCTTCCTTTGACTCCATAGTTTATTATCCAGTTTGTCAGATGATTCATCTGAAGCTGTCAACACTCATAGAAAACATGTTTGTTTTGACTTTCCCTTGGCAACTGTAATTCAAGAAATGAAAACCCTTCCGATCTTCTCCGAGGACACTATGTGCCCTCCCAGCACCAACTATTCTATCACAAAATTCTTCATCACATTTCCCTTCATACGAAGCCCAGCACTTTGTACCACTGAAACTTGTTACGCACACATATGTTTTTTACAGGCTATTTAATGGTCTGTATTTTTAGCAGAGGTACACTTAGAAAATCAAAGCACTGGGAAATAAAGGATATTTAATTTCCTAAATAGAGACTTTTGTGTATTCTCTGAAACAGAGCAATACTTTAAGAAAAGTCAAGGACAAACAAAAGCATCCATGTGTAATTTGCAAACTTCAAAATGATTGACATAAAGGCATCATTACAAGCCACTCATGTGGTTCAATGGATATTTAGGCCGTAGAGATTCAATTCTTATGCTTTGGTTTTATATTCAGTTCTTAATACTATATAGATATCACAGAAATCCATTTTAAACCCTTCACCACCTTGCGATTTTCCATTTTTGCATTTTCGCTTTTTTGCACCATTCTTCACAGAGCCATACATTTTTTATTTTTCCATCAATATGGAAAAAAACATGGGGCTTGTTTTTTGTGGGACAAGTTATACTTTTGAATAATACCATTGGATTTAACATGTGATGTACTGGAAAATTAGAAAAGAATTCCAAATGTGGTGAAATTGCAAAAAAAAGTGCAAGTCCACAATTGTCTTTTGGGTTTTTTAATTACCATATTCATTATATGGTAAAACTGACCTGCCATTATGATTCTCCAGGTCATTACGAGTTTGTAGATATCAAAAATGTGTGGGTTCTTTTTTATTTAAGTGGGAGAAAAAAATTCAAAGTTTGTAAGAAAAAAAAATGGCGCCATTTTCCGAGTCCCGTATCGTTTCCATTTTTAGGGATCAGTGGCCAGGTCAGGGCTTATTTTTTGCACCCTGAGCTGATGTTATTGATACCATTCTGGAGTAGATCCAATGTTTTGATCACCCGTTATTGTATTTTATTGTAATGTTGCAACTACCAAAAAAACATAATTCTGGTGTTTTGATTATTTTTTCTCGTTACACTGTTTACTGATCGGATTAATTATTTTTATATTTGGATAGATTGGACATTTCTGAATGCAGCTATACCAAATATGTGTATATATTTTTTTGTTTTATTTTGAATGGGCTAAAAGGGGGGTGATTTGAACTTTTATGTTTTTTTAATTTTATTTTCATATTTTTTAAAACATTTTTTCTTTACATTTTATTTGCTTCAATAGTCTCCTTGGGAGACTTGAAGCTGCGATCTTCTGATCCCCTGTGCTATACATAGCAGTGCTTCAGCTCTGCTATGTGTAGCCTAAATGCTGAACTCCTATAATTCATAGGAGGTTCTCAGTGACAGGCACTGGGGTGTTCTGCAGTTCCCTGGCTGTCATGATAACCCATCGGTGCCCCACGATCATGCAACAGGGGCGCCTATGGGCGTGTCTTATGTTGCGCTTCCAGTTTGTGCGAGTTAAATGCTGCCGTCAGAGATTCAAAGCAGCATTTAACATGTTAACAGCGATGGGTGGATTGCAATTCCACCTGCCGCTGTTAGGGTCACATGACAGCTGATCAAATCAGCTGTGATGTAGCGGGAGAGAACTATTTTAGGAGTCAGGTAACCCACACTTTGTACTCTTTTCTAACTATGTACTGTATTCCTGCGTCCATATTCCTGAGTGCTTTTTTCATCCACACTCACCGCCCCATCCCCCCTCCATCACCACTCATCCATATCTGCCCCTCTCTCCTTCCCTCTCCCATGTACAGCTCCCATGCTCTTCTGAACTTCCTGAAAAATCTCTATCTTATTCAAAGGTACTGCACAAGAAACCATGACACAAATCCAAAAACTATCTGCTCTTTCTCTTTTTACTGCTACTACTCATCTCAGGGGATATCTCTCCTAACCCCGGTCCACCCTCCGCCATCTTCAACCTCTCCCCCACCTCACATTGAAACCCTGCTAACCTTATTAACATCAGCTGTACTCTTTCATCTCCCTCCTTAAATTGTGCACTGTGGAATCCAAGGTCTGTATGCAACAAGCTTCCTTTCCTGCACAATTACTTTCTGACCAACTCTCTCAATCTGCTGGCCCTCACTGAAACCTGGATCCAGGATTCTGACACTGTCTCCCCTGCCGCTATTTCTCATGGCGGTTTGCATTTTTCCCAATCCCCGAGACCTGCGAACAGACTTGGTGGTGGAGTCGGCATACTCCTGTCCCCACAACGCACCTTCCAGGTCATCCCCCCAGTTCCATGACTCTCATTCCCTTCTTTGAGGTCCACATCAGGCTCTTCCATCCCCTCTCCATCAGAGTAGCGGTCATATACCGTCCCCCAGGCTCACCCACCCAGTTCCTTGACCATTTTTCTGCCTGGCTGCCGCACTTCGTGTCCTCAGATTTACCAACCCTTATCTTGGGAGACTTCAACATCCCCATAAACGGCCCCACCTCCTCATCCACATCCCAGCTTCTATCTTTAACCACTCATCTTGGCCTCTCACAGCTTTCTACCTCTGAGACACACAAAGATGGAAACACCCTTGATCTGGTCTTTGTCCGGCTTTGTTCAATCCCCCACTTATATAACTCCCCTCTTCCCCTCTCTGATCATAACATTCTCTCCTTCACGCTCACAAATCCCCGCCCACCCCAGCACTCTCCTACCTATCACACATTCAGAAATCTACAAGCCATTAACTCTCATACACTTACAGACTCCCTTCACTCCTCACTGTCTCCAATCTTCTCTCTGTCCTGTACTGATCTGGCTGTAAACAACTACAATGACACTCTCAGAAGCACGCTGGAGCAATTAGCGCCCCTCACCATCAGAACCTCTAAACACAGAGTAAAACAGCCCTGACTCTCACTGCAAACACGATTTCTCCAGCGATGCTCCAGAAGTTCCGAAAGCCTATGGAGGAAAACTCGCACACTAGAAAACTTTATCCACTATAAATTTATGTTAAAAACATATAACTCTGCCCTTCACCTCATCAAACAGACCTACTTCACCACCCTGATCTCCTCACTATCCAACAACGCAAAAAAACTCTTCGACACCTTTCACTCCCTCCTCAGTCCGAAAGCCCAGGACCCAATCACAGACATTTGTGCTGAGGACTTGGCCTCCTACTTCACAGACAAAATGGACACCATCCGTCAGAAATTCAGCTCCCAGCCACCAAGTGCCATGACTCCCATCCCTCCCCACATCCCCTCTTAATCACTCTCCACATTTGACCCAGTAACAGAAGAAGAAGTCTCCAGGCTCCTCTCTTCTTCTCATACCACTACATGCACCACTGACCCCATCCCCTCACATCAACTCCAGTCTCTTTCTTCAGTCGTCACTACTCACCTAACTAAAATCTTCAATCTCTCCCTCTCTTCTGGTATCTTCCCCTCCTCCTTCAAACACTCCATCATTACTCCATTATTAAAAAAAAAACTTCCTTGACCCTTCCTGCACAAACAACTACAGACCAATCTCGAGTCTTCCCTTCATCTCTAAACACTTGGAGAGCCTTGTCTAATCCCGCCTTACCAGTTACCTCTGCACTCACTCTCTTCTAGACCCACCACAGTCCGGCTTCCGCCCCCTACATTCTACAGAAACTGCACTCATCAAAGTAACCAATGACCTTCTGACAGCAAAACATAATGGTGACTGCTCTCTGCTCATTCTTCTTGACCTCTCTGCAGCTTTTTACACCGTTGACCACCACCTCCTACTCTCTATGCTCCACTCAATCGGCATAAAGGACACTGCTCTCTCCTGGTTCTCCTTCTACCTATCTGACCGCTCTTTCAGTGTATTGTTCGCTGGCTTCACTTCTTCCCCCCTTCCTCTCACTATTGAGGTTCCTCAGGGTTCAGTCCTTGGCCCTCTTCTCTTCTCTTTCTACACAGCCCCAATTGGAAAGACCATCAGAAAATTTGGTTTTCAGTAACATCTTTATGCTAATAACACACAACTATGCACCTTATTCCCTGACCTTACCCCCACTGTACTGCAGAGCACCAGTGACTGTCTGGCCACAGTTTCTAACATCATGACCGCTCTCTATCCGAAACTCAACCTTTCCAAAACTGAACTTCTTCTGCTCCCGCCATCTACTCACCTCCCTAAATCTGACATCTCTCTCTCCGTGTGTGGCACCACATTAACGCCGAGCCAGCAGGCGCGTGGTCTGGGCATTGTGTAAGACACCAATGTTTCCTTCACCTACCATATACATATACAATCTCTTGCCCACTCTTGTCGCTTGCACCTGAAGAACATCTCTTGAATCCGCCCCTTTCTCACCTTGGAAACAACAAAAACCCTCACTGTTGACCTGATCCACTCCCACCTTGACTACTGTAACTCTCTATTAATTGGCCTCCCCCTCTCTTGAACTTCCCCTTCAGTCCATCCTTAATGCTGCAGCCAGGGTCATCTATTTGGCTAACCATTACTCAGACTCCTGTGCTCTGTGCCAGTCATTGCACTGGCTACCCATGAATTATAGGATCCAATTTAAATTGCTTGTTTTCACCCACAATGCTCTCCACAGTGTGGCACCCCCCTACATCTCTTCCCTCATTTCTGTTTATCGGCCTACCCGTTCTCTAAGCTCCGCAAGCAAATTTCTAATAACTTCCGCATTAATCCGTACCTCCCACTCCCGGCTTCAAGACTTCTCCCGAGTTGCACCCATTCTTTCAATGCTCTACCCCAGGGGTCTCAAACTCGGCTGGGTATATGGGCCGCACATGGAAAAAATTTGAATTTGGGGGGCCGCATTCTTTGTTCAATGTGACATTTTTAGTGATACCATTTTTTTTGTATACACCTTTTGAACATTTTTGCCGTGTTTATTTTTTATGGCTTGGGTCGTTATGGATGTGGCAATAATAAACGTGCACTTTTTTGTGTTTACTTTAGTTTACATATAAAACAGCATTTTTAGTGCCCAATATTTTTTCATGCTTTATTTTATTTTTTATTTTTTTTACAATTTTATTTCCCCCAATTGGCCACATACAGTAATATTGTCTTACAATTAGCATCATATAGTAATAATGGAAAACATCTTGTAGTAATGTTCCCCATCCAAGTCCCCATCTTGTACTAATGTGCCCCATCCAGGTCCCCATCCTGTGGCAACGTTCCCCATCCTGGCGCCCATCTTGTACTAATGTGCCTCATCCAGGTCCCCATCCTGTGGCTATGTGCCCCATCCAGGTCCCCATCATGTGGCAATGTTCCCCATCCAGGTCCCCATCTTGTGGCTATGTGCCCCATCCAGGTCCCCTCTTGTGGCTATGTGCCCCATCCAGGTCCCCATCTTGTGGCTATGTGCCCCATCCAGGTCCCCTCTTGTGGCTCTGTGCCCCATCCAGGTCCCCTCTTGTGGCTATGTGCCCCATCCAGGTCCCCGTCCTGTGGCTATGTGCCCCATCCCGGTCCCCATCTTGTGGCTATATGCCCCATCCAGGTCCACATCCTGTGGCTATGTGCCCCATCCAGGTCCACATCCTGTGGCTATGTGCCCCATCCAGGTCCCCATCTTGTGGCTATGTGCCCCATCCAGGTCCCCTCTTGTGGCTATGTGCCCCATCCAGGTCCCCTCTTGTGGCTCTGTGCCCCATCCAGGTCCCCTCTTGTGGCTCTGTGCCCCATCCAGGTCCCCTCTTGTGGCTATGTGCCCCCTGTGCTGTTCTTCACACACATAAAATAGAAAAAAAAAAAGATGATTCTCACCTGTCCTCCTTTCCCTCGGCGGCCTTCCTGCAGATGTGGCCCGCAGGCACCACAGAGTCCGACCCCTTGACGATCCCGACCTGGTCCAGGAGGAGCCGCCGACAGCAGCGCTGAATTGCCGCACAGAGACCGTCTCCCAGCACAGCATTTCCAATGTCAGCCGCCGGCCAATCAGAGGCCAGCAGCTGACATCTGCATATGGCAATGACGTCATACTCGCTGCGCCGACACGCAGATATCAGCTGCTGGCCTCTGATTGGCCGGCAGCTGACATTGGAAATGCAGTGCTGGGAGACGGTCTCTGTGCGGCAATGCAGCGCTGCTGTCGGCGGCTCCTCCTGGACCAGGTCGGGATCATCAAGGGGTCTGTGCCTGCGGGCCGCATAAAGCAGCCTCAGGGGCCGCATGTGGCCCGCGGGCCTCGTGTTTGAGACCCCTGCTCTACCCCAAGAAATTTGGACGAACCACAACTTACACAGTTTTAGGCACTCCCTAAAAACACACCTGTTTATGGCAGCCTATCACATTCCCTAATCGAAGTTCTTTTATATTCTTATAGCCCATCCCTTATTTCTCCAAATATAAGTCTCCACCGAACCCAAAAGCACTAAAGATACTGGCTGGTGATGAGCTTGTGACGCCTCAATTCTCGAAAGAGCCCTTTTAGTCTTGAGTTTACCCTGGGTGTTGGGGGACTCGGTGTCGGGCCCTGCGACGAAGAGATGGGATGTAGCCGTGGCCCGGACCCGACCCGTGCTCAGGGCCGTCACATGAAAAGGCAGATGTTGTTGGCTCGTCCGGGTTGAGTGGCTTACTTTAACGACTACGCCACCTGTGGTGCCTGGTGAAGGATCACCAGCGCTGCTTCAGTCCGCCGAGGCCTGTTGTCGTGGCGGCCAAAGTTCTCACTGCTCCCCACAGGCGGAGCAAGGCCTCAGGGCAGGCAAACAGGATGGAGGTGGGTAGTAGTGCGGGGAGTTCGGGCACCGCGTCGCATGGCATGGCGCATAATGAACAGTCCGGAGGCCATAGGGGTGTACTTCCAAGGCTTTACTCACTTAGAGATGACAGCGGGAAGGCGACTCCCTGCTCCCCGCGGAGTCCCGCGGCCACCAGGGACGGGGGTCCGACTACCTACAAGAAAGTCCAGTGTTCGGTAGCGACCCTACACCAGAGTGTTCCTGCACTACAGACTTCACCCTTTCCCGTCTGTGCGTGTGTAGATAGGCCGGGTCTCCCTCTGAGATCCTCTCAGGACTAGGGCACGGGTGGCAATTCCTCCCCATCCGATGCCCAGTGGGATCCTCAGGGCCTAATCGGGCTTTCCCGTCCAGGACATAGAGTACCAGGTCGGGTGTCGGGGGCCGGTACCCCTCTTGCAGCCGGAATCACTCTGAATGGATCAGGTAGGCGAGGACAGGTGGCGTACTCCGCTCCGTCTGCATCCTCCCCGGGACCCATTTGCTGTGGAGCCACACTCTAGAGCTCCCGGGCCTTCTTGCTCATGGTCCTCAACCGGGCTGAGATAGTCCTTATCTCCCGCCTGCCCATCATCCCAAGGCCTACGGACTAGGGCCGTGTCTCCCTCCCCTGCAGGCCCACACAGGATCCACTTTCAGGGTAGGAGATCACGCTCTGACACCAGTCATGGTACAGCCATAATACAGCCGAGTACTGTCAGGCATCAGTCAAGAACAGTCAGAGAACTGAGAACCAAGATCCAAGATGGCCTTAAACTAAATATTAGATTTTTATCGTAACTAACTTGTAAGTCCTCCACCCTCACCCACTAACTGGTTCCTACCACTTTGTGTTCCCCAGTCTCCCTGTAACCAGGGGAGCAGCACCTAGTGCATAGTAGCTCCCTCTGGTGGAGAAGTGTGGTGTTGAATGCAAAAGGTTAGGTCACGACTATCACACTGGCCTTACCTCAGAGGAGGAACACTACTCTCCATTAGAGAAGTGCAGCATTCCTGTGGCGGTCGGACCCTCAGGGGCGCCACAAGCTCATGCAGCCTTTATCTATCCCTCATCCCCTCAAGATGGCTGGACCGACATTGTAAATAAGCCACTGTACTTTGTGTCACCCTCACCTCATTGCAGATTGTAAGCTCTTACGAGCAGGGTCGTCATTATTTTTGCATTAATTATTGTATTATCTTTAGCTATGTTACTTATGACTGTTGAATATGAACCTCTGAATTGTAAAGCGCTGTGGAATATGTTAGCACTATATAAATAAAGATTATTATTATTATTTTATAATATACTTTAATTAAAAATTCTGTAATGTTCCCTAACTGCACTATCTAACTGCTTTATTTTTTTTACAACTTCCTTTTTGATGACGCTTTGTTACAGAATCCCAGTGCATACTGGGATACTCAATTGAAGCACTATCACTGCTGCAGCCCCTGTTCCCTCCCTGAAACAAAGCGTTTTCAGAGACCTTTGTTTCAGGGACTGGGCTAGTCCCTTCTCTGTCAATGTGCAATAGCCACAAAGACAGTGCACTCTCTCTCTAGTGATAAGTAGTAACAAGTCGGCAACAGAGCGCACTGTCAGTGTGTGTTATAAGACGAATACTCAGCATGCAGAGACGTCACTTGTGGGGGCAGCAATGGACTCTGCACACTGGGTAATCTTACTGTGCACATTGACAATGAACTCTGTTGCTAGCTCATTACTATTGATTTGAGCTGATGAGAGAACACACAGTATTAGTGCACATCATACAGGAACTAGCCCAGCCCCCAAAACTAAGGTAATTGATGACGCTTCGTTTCAAGGAGGGAGCAGGGGCTGAAGCAGTTATCTCAGTCTCTGCCAACTGATGATGCTTTGTCTGAGTATCCCAGCATTCATTGGGATTCTCAAATGTTATTAAAAAGGAAGTTTTAAAAAAAATAGAAAAGCAGTTAGATTGTGTAGTCAGGGAAGGATGGGGGATTTTTAATTAAATGATATTAGAAATAGTGATGAGCGAACGTGCTCGCCACTGCTCAGTACTCTCCCCTCCCTGCATGTTTGGCGCTCTTTAGAGAGCCAATAAACATGCAGGGATTGTCTGCCATGCACTGTAATGCCGTAGCCATGTTGGTTGTGGGCATTACAGTGATTGGCTGGCCGCACAGCATCATCAGGTGTATATAAGTCTACCCTGGAATCAGGCAGAGTAGGGAGAGGTGCTGCTGCGTCAGGGAGAGATTTGCTTGTTTATAGTTAGTATAGATATTCCAAGACATATCTATATCCATCTGAACTAACAGTCCTTCTGAGGACTAATCCAGCTGCATATAATCCGTGCTAGGCAGGCAAGCAGTGTAGGTGGCAGACTGCAGTGTATGACACAGCACAAGAGGGTCCATTGAACGTCCTGTCTACTGCTGCTGCTGTATTAATTACAGATATTTGTAGACATAGAAAGGCAATTTTTTTTTATCTTAGTCCTGGTAATTTGCTTAAAAAGCAATCCAGAGTACGCCATGTTTTCTGCTCACTGCAGAATCAAGCCAGATCTGTTCCATATTTCAGTGATAAAAATCCAGAAATTTGAACTGAACGAGGAAAATATTGGCCTCCTTTTCCATTTTGTTGCAGTGTGTCGGTGAAGCTATTCACACTACTTCTAGGTGTTGGATAATATTAGTAAATTACAGGCCTGCTATTTAAAATTGTGGTTCTCTGTCAGACGTATCACATATAACTGCGTTCCAAAATCAGCCATTTCTCGTGGACGTAGAAAATATTGTATTCCATTTAAAATGGGCAAGATGCGTGGCAAGGGACGGGGAAGTGGACGTGATGGTGATGGTGCATGCAGAAGCTGAGGATGTGGCCGTGGGCAAGGTGAAATTGTGCCACAACAAACACTCACATCTTGTCGCTTGACCTTCCTGTCCCAATTACTAGGGGACCGCAGAGCACCACTATTGAACAAAGAGCAGTGTGAAAAGGTTATTGCTTGGACAGCGGATCATTCTTCCAGTCACTTTGCCACCACTAGCTCCACCCTGTCTTCCACACGATCAAGTCTCAGTAGCCGTGAGTCTGGACCACATATTCCTCACCCTGATCCTCCTTCCTCCCACCATGCCGAGTGCCCGGAGACAACTGATCCCACACTTTGACACTCCAAAGAGCTGTCACTTTTCCATTTATAGATTCGGGCCTCTCGCCCAGCCAGCTTCAAGCGAGTCAAGAGGAGAATGCGTGTAGCGATGCCCAAATATTGGAGCAGCCACGGTCACATGAAGGCGATGGTGGGAAAGTGCAATTACTGTCGCAAGAGGTGGATGATGACGATGAGACACAATTGCCAGAAAGTCAGGAGGAGGAACAGGGTGCAGAAGTGGAAGACGAGGTGGTGAATGATATAGTAAATAACCCAACCTGGCAGGGGGACATAAAGAGTGAGGACAGCAGCACACAGGGGGAGGGAGGCATAGCACTACAACAGGCAGGAAGAAGCAGTGTGGTGGCCACAGACACAATGCGGGAAAGCGATCCTCGTAATGCCAACACGACAGAAGTTGCCAGTACAACTGTCAGGTCTTCCCGAGTCTGGTTATTTTTTAAAGGCTCTGCAGATAACCCCAAAAAAGCCATTTGCACTACCTGCCAGGCCAGCATCAGCAGGGGTATCAAAGCTAGCAGCCTGACCAACACCAGCATGATCAGGCACATGGCACATCAGCAAAGCACCTGACTAAGTGGGCTGAACCCCAGGGTCCAGCAACAGTGTCTGCGGGTGACAACACTGCTTGTTCTGCTGTTGTGCATGCATGCCAATCCCCTGTACATGGCGCATGCCAAGATGCCCCGCACAAAGCAAATACTCAGCCAACGTCCCACAGGCCACACTATTAAATTCACATATTTTGCAAATGCTTGTGCTCAAAATGTTGCCTTTTCGTCTCGTGGAGACGGAAGCATTCCGCAACCTGATGGCGGCGGCTGTCCCTTGGTACTCGGTCCCCAACTGCCACTATTTCTCCTGGTGTGCCGTCCCCGCATTACACGAGCACGTATCCCACAACATTAGATGTGCCCTCAACAACGCAGTTACTGGGAAAGTCCACCTAACCCCGGACATGGGGACAAGTGCTTGTGAGCAGGGACTGTACATCTCGCTGACGGCACACTGGGTTAATATAGTGGAAGCCGGGACCCAGTCAGACCTTGGGAAGGAACACATACTCCCTACGCCGAGGATTGCAAACCCTGGGTCAATCAGAGTTGTCCCCACATTCTACAGCTCCTGCACCTACTCCTCTTCAGCATCCATCTCCGAAATTACCACATCAGTCGCAAGCTGGAAGCACTGCAGCACTGCCTCGGCCAAGCAGCAACAGGCTGTGCTGAAGCTAATAAGAGTAGGCAGATTTGTGTCTGACACCGCTGACTCTACAGCCAGGCATGGTCATGTGTGACAATGGCTGGAATCTATTGGTGGCTATGAGGCGGGGCGAGCTCACACACGTATCATGCCTGGCCCATGTGCTTAACCTCGTGGTTCAGCGGTTTCTCAAAACCTATTCGAATCTTTCAGATCTGCTTTTCAAAGTACACCACCTGTGTACCCATTTTAGAAAGCCAGCTACAGCTTCCGCCGCCCTTGCCATGCTTCTGCAGCATTTGCAGCTTCCAACTCACTGACAGATCTTCAATGTCTCCACGTGTTGGAACTCTACATTGCAGATGTTGGGAAGGATTTGGCAGTTGTTGACTACCAGCATCAAAAAGGCCATCGGTATTCAGGTCAGACTCCACACATAAAACCTCAGGAGTGGACATGGATGTCAGACATCTGTACCATCCTCCAAGACTTTGAGGACTCCACCAAGATGGTGAATGGCGATGACGCCATAATTAGCATCACCATCCCACTTCTCTGTCTTCTGAAATGCTCTCTGCTCGCAATTAAAGAGTATGCATTGCAGACGGAGCACGATGAGTTGGAGCAAGGAACCATACAGGATGATTTCACATAGCCCAACCTCATCTCATCCCAACGTGGATTGGGTGATAATGAGGAAGAGGAGAAGGAGGAAGAACAGGAGCTACAGTGGTGGCCAAAAGTATTGGCTCCCCTGCAATTCTGTCAGATAATACTCAGTTTCTTCCTGAAAATGATTGCAATCACAAATTCTTTGGTATTATTATCTTCATTTAATTTGCTTGCAAGGAAAAAACACAAAAGAGAATGAAGCAAAAATCCAATCATTGATCATTTCACACAAAACTCCAAAAATGGGCCAGACAAAAGTATTGGCATCCTCAGCCTAATACTTGGTTGCACAACCTTTAGCCAAAATAACTGTGAACAACCGCTTCTGGTAACCATCAATGAGTTTCTTACAATGCTCTGCTGGAATTGTAGACCATTCTTCTTTGGCAAACTGCTCCAGGTCCCTGATATTTGAAGGGTGCCTTCTCCAAACATCCATTTTGAGATCTCTCCACATGTGTTCTATGGGATTCAGGTCTGAACTCATTGCTGGCCACCTTAGAAGTCTCCAGTGCTTTCTCTCAAACCATTTTATAGTGCTTTTGGAAGTGTGTTTTGGGTCATTGTCCTGCTGGAAGACCCATGACCTCTGAGGGAGACCCAGCTTTCTCACACTGGGCCCTACATTATGCTGCAAAATTTGTTGGTAGTCTTCAGACTTCATAATGCCATGCACACGGTCAAGCAGTCCAGTGCTAGAGGCAGCAAAGCAACCCCAAAACATCAGGGAACCTCCGCCATGTTTGACTGTAGGGACCATGTTCTTTTCTTTGAATGCCTCTTTTTTTTTCCAGTGCACTCTATGTTGATGCTTTTTCCCAAAAAGCTCTACTTTTGTCTCATCTGACCAGAGAACATTCTTCCCAAACGTTTTAGGCTTTCTCAGGTAAGTTTTGGCAAACTCCAGCCTGGCTTTTTCATGTCTCGGGGTAAGAAGTGGGGTCTTCCTTGGTATCCTACCATACAGTCCCTTTTCATTCAGAAGCCGACGGATAGTACGGGTTGATACTGTTGTACCGTCGGACTGTAGGGCAGCTTGAACTTTTTTGGATGTTAGTCGAGGTTCTTTATCCACCATCCGCACAATCTTGCGTTGAAATCTCTCGTCAATTTATCTTTTCCGTCCACATCTAGGGAGGTTAGCCACAGTGCCATGGGCTTTAAACTTCTTGATAACACTGCGCACGGAAGACACAGGAACATTCAGGTCTTTGGAGATGGACTTGTAGCCTTGAGATTGCTCATGTTTCCTCACAATTTGGTTTCTCAAGTCCTCAGACAGTTCTTTGGTCTTCGTTCTTTTCTCCATGCTCAATGTGGCACACATAAGGACACAGGACAGAGGTTGAGTCAACTTTAATCCATGTTAACTGGCTGCAAGTGTGATTTAGTTATTGCCAACACCTGTTAGGTGCCACAGATAAGTTAAAGGTGTTGTTAATTACACGAATTAGAGAAGCATCACATGATTTTTCAAACAGTGCCAATACTTTTGTCCACCCCGTTTTTTAGGTTTGGTGTGGAATTGTATCCAATTTTGCTTTAGGACAATTCTTTTTGTGTTTTTTCAATGAAGACAAATTAAATGAAGATAATAATACCAAAGAATTTGTGATTGCAGTCATTTTCAGGAAGAAACTGAGTATTATCTGACAGAATTGCAGGGGTGCCAATACTTTTGGCCACCACTGTAGTTTCCTGCACTATAGATGGTACTACCTGCACAACTGTCATACCGTCTGTTCAGTATGGATGGCCTGAGCACAGGGAGGAGGAGGAAGAGGAGGAGGAGGAGGAGGAGGAGAGCATGGTCAGTCGTCCTATTGGTGAGGACACGGAAGTGTTGCCTCTTGCAGTCTGGCCCACATGGCTGAGTTTATGTTACGCTGCCTTTCCCGTGACCCTCGTGTTGTCCAAATTTTGGGTGACAGTCATTGCTGGTTTGTGACACTTCTAGACCCACGCTACAAGGAGAACTTTCTGTCTCTTATTCCCTTGCAGGACAGGCCTAATAAAATGGTGCAGTACCAGAAGGCCCTTGTTGCGGAATTATTTAAAAAATTCCCATCTGAAAACACTGGCGGCAGAGGTCACAGTTCATTGGACAACCAAGGAGTACAAGCGAGAGAGATGCAAATGCAATCCATCAGAGGCAGAGGAACATTGTCAAAGTTCTGTGACAGTTTTCTCAGACCCTTCCATCGCACTGGCCCTGATGCATGGAGTACTCTCACAAGGAGTGCGAAGTATTGGAAGATGGTGAGAGAGTACCTTGCCGACCATACCAACGTCCTCCGTGATTCCTCTGTGCCTTATAATTATTGGTTATCCAAGTCGGACACATGACATGAACTGGCTCTCTACGCCTTGGAGGTCCTGGCCTGCTCTGCTGCTAGCGTTTTGTCAGCGCAGGTTTTAGTGCCGTCGGTGGAATTATAACTGATAGGCATATTCGCCTGTCAAATCAAAATGCTGACAGGCTGACTCTTATAAAAATGAACAAGGGCTGGATTGGCCCAGACTTCTCAACAGCACCCAAAGATAGCAGCGTAGCATAAACTCAAATACTGTGGGTTTTTTTGGGAGGTCTAACTCTATTCCCATGCACCTCTGTCTTCACATCCAGACCTGGGTATACACTTCCTGATTTTGTCTATTTGCTCTTGTCCTCCTTCTTCTCCGCATCCTCATTCTCCACCACCATATCACCACTATGTGTCTCATATCAACATATCCACATCTCTTGCAAGGGGCATTGGAGTTCTTGCAAATGCCCCTTGCAAGGGGAATTTGGAAGCTGTTGCTACACTGCATAGGCAAACAGTATGGGAGACACACTTCCTAATAATGGGAGCATTTCTTGCAGGAGGCCTTCTGACCTCTACGTCTCTTGCAAGGGGCATTGGAGTTCCTCCAATTTTTGGCAGCCATTGCTTCACTGCATAGGCAAACAGTATGGGAGACACACTTCCTAATAATGGGAGCATGTTTTGCAGGAGGCCTTCTGACCTCTACGTCTCTTGCAAGGGGCAGTGGATTTCCTCCAATTTTTGGCAGCCGTTGCTTCACTGCATAGGCAAACAGTATGGGAGATACACTTCCTAATAATGGGAGCATGTTTTGCAGGAGGCCTTCTGACCTCTATGTCTCTTGCAAGGCGCAGTGGATTTCCTCCAATTTTTGGCAGCCGTTGCTTCACTGCAGAGGCAAACAGTATGGGAGACATACTTCCTAATAATGGGAGTATTTTTTGCAGGAAGCCCTCCCACCTCTACGTCTCTTGCAAGGAGCACTGTAGTTCCTCCAAATTTTTGGCAGCCGTTGCTTCACTGCATAGGCAAACAGTATGGGAGACACACTGCTTAATAATGGGAACATTGTTTTCAGGAGGCCCTCCGACCTCTACGTCCCTTGCAAGGGGCTTTGGAGCTCCTCCAAATTTTTGGCAGCCGTTGCTTCAATGCATAGGAAAAAAGTATGGGAGACACATTTCCTAATAATGGGAGCATTGTTTTCAGAAGGCCCTCCGACCTCTACATCTCTTGCAAGGGGCATTGGAGTTCCTCCAAATTCTTGACAGCCATTGCTTCACTGCATAGGCAAACAGTATGGGAGACCCACTTCTTAATAATGGGAACATTGTTTTCAGGAGAACCTCCGAACTCTACATCTCTTGCAAGGGTCATTGGAGTTCCTCCAAATTTTTGACAACCATTGCATTCACTGCATACCCTTAAACTGTATAGCAGACCCTCTCCTTTCTAATGGGAGCGTGTCATTACTATGGCCCAGCTCTATGTGTCTTTAAATTGTTAGTGGGGTTTTTCCTAAATTTTGGCAGCCCTTACAGTCACAGCATGGGCATTAACACTATAGGAGACCCGCTCCTTTATAATGGGAACATTTTTTTTACTGAGACCCTCCTCTATGTCTCTTCAAAGGGGTATTGGGTTGCGTCCAAATTTTTGGCAGCCCTTGCAGTCACTGTATACGCAATAACAGTATAGGAGACCCACTCGTTAATAATGGGAATAACAAAGCATAGCCGGCTGATAGTTCTCTAACAATAGCAAGGGCTGACTGCTGGCCCTTTAAGAATGGTGAGGGCACCCTGATGATCCTATAAAAATAGGCTTTGTGACTTTCAAAGTCCCTCCTTCATAAATGAAACAGGATGTGTCTGATGATGTGTCACACACCACATGGCCAGATAAGGTTGTAAAATGTTAAAAAAATAAATAAATAAAAACACAGTAGGATCTTGGTATAGTATAAAAAAAAGACTCACCAAGGTAACCTCAATGTAATCACATTGTTCAGCTCCTGCACCTCCTCCTCCAGTTCGGTCTCCATCTCTGAAATGACCACATCAATCACAAGCTGAAAGCACTGCAGTCCTTTTTTGGCCAAGCGGCAACAGGCTGTGCTGAAGATAACATGCTTAATGCTTAGATGACAAACAGCCCACCGCTGCAGAGTTGTTAAAAGCTGTAACACGGCAGCCTGATTTGTGGTAGTGTTGAGCCACCCCCGTAGTGTTCGGGTTCGTTTCGGTTTGTCGAACACCGGCATATACGCCGAACGGTTCGTCGAACGGTTCATCGAACACCATCGAACACCTTTAAAACCAATGGCAGGCAAGCAAAAACACAAAGAAACATATAGAAAATACATAGAAAACACCTTCAAAGGTGTCCAAAAGCTGACAAACTGCTCAGAAGACAGAACTAACACATGGAAAACTGACAAGTACATATAGTCATATAAAAGAGGTGGAGGAGTAAAAGGAAGAGGAGACACAGATATAGGCATGTCATGCCCTTCTAAAATCAAGAAAGGCTGGAGTAAAAATCTAAAATCAGCCTACCAACACCCAGACGTCGTGACAAGAAAATTAAAAAAAGAAATATCTTTAGGTAGAATGGCGGTTCCATTCAGAACACTTTCCTTACAAGACGTAGTGGTTTCCCCGTTGGGAGTCGTGCCAAAAACGGAACCCAATACATTCGGACTAATCCACCATTTGTCATATCCAAGGGGCAGGTCAGTAAACGACAACATCGACGCGGAACCAAGTACAGTAGTATATACTGTACCTCCTTTGACAAGGCAATCAGGTGGGTCAAGAAGTTGGGAAGGGGCACCCTAATGGCCAAAACAGACATTGAGGGGGCATTCCGGTTACTTACTACTAGGGATGAGCGGTGTTCGACTCAAACTGTTCGCCAATCTCAAATTCGAGCTGTTTTGGCGGGTGTTCGAGTCGTTCGACGAACTCGAACGATTTGCAAAAAAATCGGCTGTTCGAGGTTATGTTCGATAACTGTTCGTGCACCAAAAGCGTAGCTGGATGTTTTCACAGTAATACTGGTAATTAGCGATGAGCGAGCATGCTCACCACTGCTCGGTACTCGCCTGAGCATCTCAGTACTCGAGATGCTCGGAGCTCGCCGAGTACTTTCGAGATGCTCGGGCGGGAGCTCGGGTCCCCGTCCTGCATGTCTGGCGCTATTTAGAGCACCAATCATGGAGGGATTGTCTGCCACTCACTGTAATGCAGTGGAAATGATAAAGGCTAGCACTCAACAAAGTGGAAAGGCACGGTGCTAGTGAAGGGAGCCAGTGGTTCCATCAGTAATAAACCATAAAAATCACTGCACACGTAGAGAGGTATGGTATGTTTTAGGTGAAACTTTATTTAAAGGGTGATGCTTGAGGCGACTAGTGGATGTTTCGGCCAACACTGTGGCCTTGATCACAATGTCGCTGTAAGAAAATATGTAGAAAAATATAAAAAAAGTACAACAAATAGAAAACAACATATATACATATGTACAAAACAATGAACGAAAACATGTCCGTGTTATAATGCTGTTCACAGGGTAAAGACAAAGTTCAACCATAATAAATCGCTTGTGGTGGAAAAAAATGGTATATCAACATACATGCTGCATTTTGAGAGCAGGTCATAATAACCACATGACAATGATCAGGGTCAAGAGTAAGAATTTTTTTAGAAGAAAAAGTGCAACTTACCAAGTGGATAGACGCATCTGGGAAAAAAAAGGAGAAGAATTACCAGTCAAGAAGTGAGGGACAATTCTTAGATAAGGAAACCTATAAAATATGAATGGGTTATCATTGACATGTTGATGGTGGATAGCAAAACAGGGGGGGGGGGGGCTTACCAATCTGGTAGGAGGTGTCTGGGTATAGACATGGATGGAGTATGCCTGTCAGTTACTCACTGTAATGCCACAGCCATGGTGGTTGTGGCATTACAGTGGTTGCCCAAATCGATGGTAACAGTGCTCACAGTGAAACATGAAAAGCCGGCAATTCAGCAGTGGCATACACCGGTACCGACAATTTAGAACAGAGAGAATAGAGCATCACACATAGATTAGATAGATAGAAACATGTCAGTCACATATATAGTATAGTATAGTATAGATAGAAGCTCCTCAGTGTCTGGCTGTGACGGTATCCAGATGAGCCGAGTTCATGTCTAATGAACTCAGCTCACCTCATGCACGTCACTGACAGCGTTGGAGAATTCTCCTGCGCATGCGGTGCCAGCAAATGACGTCACCGCTTGAGCAGGAGAATTCTCCCACCTGGGATGGCATTGAGATGACAGGCTGGATCGCAGCAGAGCGCTACCATCCAGCTTGTCATCCTTCAGAGACACTGCAGAGCGCAGGCATGCTTGCGCTCTGCAGTGTCTCTGAAGCGCTACCTGCAGTGTCTCTGAAGCGCTGGATCGCAGCAGAGCACTACCATCCAGCTTGTCATCCTTCCGAGACACTGCAGAGCACAAGCATGGAAGGGGCAGTAATAGGCGATAAATCAGCAAGCGCTCTGCAGTGACTATGAAGGATGACAAGCTGGATGGCAGCACTCTGCTGTGATCCAGCGCTTCAGAGACACTGCAGGTAGCGCTTCAGAGACATTGCAGAGTGCAAGCATGCAAGCATGCAAGCAAGGATGACAAGCTGGATGGTAGCGCTCTGCTGCGATCCAGCCTGTCATCTCAATGCCATCCCAGCGTGGGAGAATTCTCCTGCTCAAGCGATGAACGCAGGAGAAATCTCCCACGCTGTCAGTGACGTGCATGAGGTGAGCTGAGTTCAATGGACATGAACTCGGCTCATCTGGATGCCGTCACAGCTAGACACTGAGGAGCTTCACTGAGGAGCTTCTCGGTGTCTGCGGCATGGCAAGCTGGATGGCAGCGTTCTGCTGCGCTCCAGCCTGTCATGTCAATGTAGCAGAGCTGAGGCTGTCCTGGGAACCAAGGAAAGGTAAGGATGAGGTTGGTTTATTATTTTATTTTTATTGCAGGAGATCGTTGGCTTCTGCTGGAATGGGCAATACGGTAAGTAGGGTTTAATTTAGAACATTAAAGGAATGAGTCTTTATTTCAATTAAAGGACTTTATTCTGGGTGTTTGTGTTTTTTTAACTTTGACTATGGGGTTAGTAATGGGGGTGTCTTATAGACGCCTCTCCATTACTAACCTGGGCTTGATGCCAGCTGGCATTATAAGCTGACATCAACCCCAACCCTATTACCCCACTGCCACCGCTACAGGGCAGTGGGATGAGCAAGGCTAAGTGCCAGAATTGGCACATCCTATGGATGTGCCATTTCTGGGGCGGCTGACGGCTGGTGTTTCTAGCCTGGGAGGGGGCCAATATTCATGGCACCCTTCCTGGGCTATTAATATCAGCCCCCAGCTGTCTGCCTAGCCTTTGCTAGCTATTAAAATAGGGGGGACCCCAAGTAATTTTTTGGGGGGGGTCCCCCATTTTAATAACTAGTACAGGCTAGGTATTCAGCTGGGGGCTGGTATTAGTAGCCTGGGAAGCTCCGTGGGTATTACCCCCTTCCCAGGCTTCAAACATCTGCCCCAGCAGTCTGCTTAACCTCCGGTAGAGACTAAAATTACGGGGAACCCCACACCAATTTTTTTTTTAATAAATCCTTTATGTTAACACTAAATGAAAGTACAGTAACCAACACTGTCACTGTACTTATTATATATGTGACTGACATGTTTATATCTATCTAATCTATGTGTGATGCTCTATTCTTTCTGTTCTAAATTGTGGGTACCGGTATATGCCGCTGCTGAATTGCAGGCTTTTCATGTTTCACTGTGAGCACTGTTCCCATCAATTTGGGCAACCACTGTAATGCCACAACCACCATTGCTGTGGCATTACAGTGAGTGGCAGACAATCCCTCCATGATTGGAGCTCTAAATAGCGCCAGACATGCAGGACGGGGACCCGAGCTCCCGCCCAAGCAACTCGAAAGTACTCGGCGAGCTCCGAGCATCTCGAGTACTGAGATGCTCGGGCGAGTACCGAGCCGTGGCGAGCATGCTCGCTCATCACTAATTAACAGTATTACTGTGAAAAAATCCAGTTACGCTTTTGGTGCATGAACAGTTATCGAGCATAACCTCGAGCAGCCAAATTTTTTGCAAATCGTTCGAGTTCGTCGAACGACTCGAACACCCGCCAAAACAGCTCGAATTTGAGATTGGCGAACAGTTTGATTCGAACACCGCTCATCTCTAATCTGTGGCTCTCACCGCTGAACATACAGCCAGGCATGGTTGTGTGTGACAATGGGCGGAACCTGGTGGTGACAGAGAAATGACAGCCGGAATAGATACGGTTTCCCTCTATGCCAGTCCTTTCACTGAGTTAAACAATTTGACTGAGGTGAAATACAACTCCCACAGAGAAGCAGTATCAGACTGAAAAACTTTGAACCCACCAGAGGATTTGATTCTGAGGGCCCACCTTGCTCCCCCGCTCAAGAGCCCCATAGCAGCTGCAAAGTTTGCACCTATCATGAACTCTCCTGATAGAGAAGCCAGGGCCCACCCGAGGATTCTCGGGTGGGCCCGTTCAACCCTGCCGAGAAGCAGCCCTGGCTAAGAAATGTGTTTGGGAAGGTTCCCAGACACTCTATAGCTGAATTCTTAATTTGGACTGGCTCTGTACTGTCCTTGGCCACATTCACCTGTCCACGTTTTTATGGTTAGGTGGTACTTCCCACTCAAGTTCACTGGGGAGGGCACGGGTAATGTTGTGGGACCCGTTCTTGTGGAAGGCAGAGATGACATCGGGAGAAATAGTGGCGGCTAGGGACCGAGTATGGATACCCGGCTGCCGCCGCTATGAGGTTAGGGACAGTTTCCACCTCCACGAGCCTAAAAGGCCACATTTCAAGTGCAAGCAGCTGCCCAGAAATCTGGAAGTTTACTATTGCGGCCTGTGGGAGGGTGGCTGGCTGCATACTTGCGTTTGCATTCCAAGTAACAGAAAACTAAGCAGATGGTGGCCTCTATCATCATCATCATGGCCTCACCTCAGCACTATAAACTCTCCTGATGGAGAAGCCAGGGCCCACTGGAGGAGTCTCTGTTTCTCTGTTGGGCCCGTCCAACTCTGCTCTGAAGCATCCCTGGCTAAGAAAAGTGTATGGGAAGGTTCCAGGACACTCTATGGCTGCTTTTTTAATGTGCATTGGACGAGCTTATGCATGTTATTTCTCAAACTGTGTTGCAGATCAGGCTATTGCCCAACTCTGTTGTCATGAAATTAAAGGCGCAGAGAAAGATGTTTGTGTGTCAATGCACCACCGACAAGTGCAAGCTGATGTTGGACGGGCTGCCATTGCTTATGCAACAAGCTGCATTAGAGGACTTCCTGGGAGAAATGACACCCAGAGTAGATACGATTTTCCTCTATGTCAGTCCTTTCACTGAGCTAAACAATATGGCTGTGATGAAATACAACTCCCACTGAGAAGCAGTGTCAGACTGAAAACTTTGGGCCCACCAGAGGATTTGATTCTGAGGGCCCACCTTTCTCCCCCGCTGAAGAGCCCCATAGCAGCTGCAAAGTTTGCGCCTATCATGAACTTTCCTGATGGAGAAGCCAGGGCCCAACCGAGGATTCTCTGGTGGGCCTGTCTAACCCTGCCGAGAAGCAGCCCTGGCTAAGAAATGTGTGTTGGGAAGGTTCACGGACACTCTGTGGCTGCATTTTTAATGTGGACTGGCTCTGTACTGTCCCTGGCCACATTCGCCTGTCCACGTGTTTGTGGTTAGGCTGTACTTCCCACGTAAGTGCACTGGGGAGGGCACGGGTAATGTTGTGGGACCTGTGCTTGTGGAAGGCAGAGATGACATGGGGAGAAATAGTGACGGCTGGTGACCGAGTATGGACATCCGGCCGCCGCCGCTATGAGGTTGTAGACAGCTTCCTCCTACATGAGCCTAAAAGGTCATATTTCAAGTGCAAGCAGCTGCCCAGAAATCTGGCAGTTTACTATTGCAGCCTGTGGGTGGGTGGGTGGCTGACTGCATTCTTGCGCTTGCATTCCAAGTAACAGAAAACTAAGCAGATGGTGGCCTCTATCATCATCATGGCCTCACCTCGGTACTATAAACACTCCCGATAGAGAAGCCAGGGCTTAGCGGCGGAGTCTCCGATTCTCTGGTGGGCCCATCCAACCCTGCCGAGAAGCAGCTCTGGCTAAGAAATGTGTTTCGGAAGGTTTCCGGACACTCTATGTCTGCATTTTTAATGTGGACTGGCTCTGTACAGTCCCTGGCCACATTCACCTGTCCACGTGTTTGTGGTTAGGCAGTAATGTAATGTTGTGGGACCTATGCTTGTGAAAGACGGAGACGACACAGGGAGAAATCGTGGTGGCTGGGGACCGAGTATGGGCATGGCCACCTCCACGAGCCTAAAAGGCCATATTTCAAGTGCAAGCAGCTGTCAAAAATTTAGCTGTATAGTATTGCAGTCTGTGGGTGGGTGGCTGGCTGCATACTTGAGCTTGCATTCCAAGGAAGGGGTAGGGGCAACTGAATGCTGCACTGGGACTAGGACATGGACGGTGATTGTTGCAAGTCTGCAACGACAGGTGCATGGAGGGAGGCACCGTCGCATGCGCCAAGGATCACTTATGATGGGCACACTTTTAGGCAGTGACCTGGGAGTCAGAGATGCTTCCAGGGGTCTTCTTCATGCTGTTCCCATGTCTTTTCAGCACTGTATGCATGCGTCTGATGATGTATCACACACCACATGGCCAGATAAGGTTGTAAAATGTTAAAATGACATTTTCCAGTGAATGCATTTGTCTTTGTTGAAAGCAATGCAAAAGTGGAAAAACGCATCAAAAACGCTACGTGTGAACATAGCCCGAGGTGTGGAGCAGCATTTTTGCTTTTGGTTATTTATTTTGCCTTATATACAAGTCATTACCCTGGAAAGGATGCTCTTTAACATATTTCCTAGGAAAATCCATTTTGGTTTCGTTTTTGCATGTTTTATTTTGAGTCCGTAAAAGTGGCGTAATACCTCTGACAACATTGTTGACAACAGTTACTTGGGAGTCAGAAATGCTTCCAGGGGTCTTCCCCATGCTGTTCTCATGTCATTTGAGCACTGTTCCCATCGATATGGGCAATTTTTAGACCCTCTGAAGAGCACCGGGCGGAGCCGCCTGAAAAATGCTCAAGTTTCCCATAGACTTATATTGGGCTCGTTACTTGGACCAAGCCCTCGAGCATTCTAATTTGCTCGACTCAAACAACGAGTATTCGAGCATTTTAGTACTCGTTAATCACTACTTAGAAAATAATTTAGATTATGGCATCAAATAGATAGGGATTGGATGAAAATGAGTTTGTATTTCAAGCCATCCCATTAATTGTCAGCACTTTTGGCTGTGGGTTTTTTTGGGGGAAAGAGGTAAGTCAACAGGTGATTTTCATATTGCTTATTTGGTATGTAATCTATTAAATAAGACCAGGTTGTCTAAAGTAAAGTGACCATTTAAATTCTTACATATGTGTAGGGATGGGCGGATCGGTGGAAGTTCGGGTTCTGGTATCCGACCCGAATTTTATTTGGTTCGGTTACCAGAACAAGTACCCGAAATTCAACCAGCACCCAAACCCCACTGAAAGAATAGGAGACCCAAACAGGAAAGAAATTTTTTTTTCTCGCTCTCTCTCGACACAGACTTACCCCTGGTCTCCGAATACTGCCATGGACTTACAAGGAAAGTCTGTGCTCGACGTTTAGCACCGACAGTAACCTTTTGGTATGGATGTTGAACATATTTGTTCAGGTTTGCTCACCTCTATTTATGTGGGTTTCCTTTATTATACAGTATATATATCTCACAACTCCTGCTAAATCTTTTTTTTATGCACCCCAATCTTCTCTATAGGTATTTTTAAGAAAAATGATCATTGTAATAATAAATAACATAGGGCAATACTAAAATATATCAACGTCCTTTGAATTTCTGAACTTCTTTGTAATCAATGCCATATACTGTAAATATAAATATACATTTATGATGCGCCCCCTGGGCCTGTGTTGCTGCTGCTGTGCAGGGGATACCCGGAGCCGAATCGCTGGGGGTTGTAGTCTCTGTGTGGCGGTGACCCGGTCCGTGCCCAGGGTGGTCAAACCAGTGGCAGTCTATTTGTATTGTAATAAGTGTCCGACTACGCCACCCGTGGATTGCGGTCAGTGGGGACCGCCGCTGCGCTGCAGACCGCTGAGGCTGATGTTGTTTGCGCAGCTGAGTATGGGATGACTCCCCACGGGAGAAGTATTGCCTCAGGGCAGCTAATGTGGATGATGGTGGTGATGGTGTGAGTGTCCCAGTACTGATGGTGCTGGTGCGGTGATGAAACACAGAGACTTGTAATTGCAGTTTCCAAAGCTTTACTCACGGTTGTTATTCAGGTCAATGCTGCAGGCGATGACTGCCCAAGCCGTGCTGCGTCCACCAGGTGAGGGACTCGGTCAACTCCCAGGCAATTCCAGAGCGTGGTTCAGAGCTCCCCTCTCTTCCTTTCTACTGGCCGTCCCCACCAGTGACCCACCTTTGTCCAGCTTCCTCGGGCCTTCTGTTGGCGAAACCTCTCCCGGTTTCCCTTACCCTATGCGGTATGCCTTTCTGGTGGATGTAGTGAGGGGTCGCACCAAGATGTGGTCACAACCTCCGGTTTTGGCTGAGGATTAGTTGCCTCCACCAATTTGGGTTCCGGTACACTATTCTGCCAACCCTTCACCCAGTATCTCCTCTGGGCATATGGGGTTCCTTCTGCCTTCGTGTCTCTGGGCCTCTCTCTGTGTTCCTTGCTTCCTTTCTCCTCTGTTCCAGTTCCTTTCTTATCTTCCTTTCTGTTCCTCCTCCTCTCTCTCTGCTGCTTCTGGCCTCCACTCCAGGCCTGCCTCTGGAGCTGGGTCCAGACTGAGCCACAGCTCCCTGTCAGCCCTCTCTGTCTGAGCTCCTGTCTTCTTCTCCTCCTCTCTGAACTGAACCCTGTTCTAAGATGGTGCCCACCTTATATACCTCCCTCTATGTGTGAGCCCAGGTGACTAGAAACCAATGGGCTCCAACCTATGCCCAGAAACCCACCTCTATCTGCTCCTACACCACTGGGTTTTCCACCCCCCTCCCCACTCCAGCCAGGAACAGAAGCTGTCGTGCCTGCACTCTGTCTAGTGGGAGCACCGTTGGTCTGTTCCTCGGAAATGGGGTGTGTGTGGTGTATGCAGCTTACTGAGCCCTGGTCCACACTCCATCCTTACCCGGGAGTGGAATACCACACCTCTGGTTCGAGGTGCAATACCCCTGTAGCAGCCGAGTCCTCGGGGTGCTACATTCCCCCCTGCTAAATCACAGCACGTCCTCGGGCTGGAATAGAGCAAAGACAATTTAAACATACAAAATTTTTAGAATGCATTCGTATATAAGACATTAACTTTTCACTCATCCCTTTATGGGAGGTACTCTTTTCTTTCCAACGTTACTGGTATAAACATTATAAGACTTTCTTCACACACACATAAAATACCATAAACTCTTTTAGCAGCATATAAAACTTTTTCAGTATAAGACATTCTTAAACAAAAACATTTTCAAGTAAAACATTTTCAAGCAGATTCTTGAACTCTGGCCGCTGTGCAACTTGCGACCAGGAAAAGGTGCAACAGTCCATTTAATCTGCCTTGAGGTAGACGTTGCGGTTTTTGTATAAAACCAGTAGGGGGCGCTTTAGGAAGCGCAACTATTTACAGGGGTGGCCACTCTCAGTCCTCGGCCAGTGGGGATAAGGGAGTGGCTGCTCACAGTCCTCAGCCTGGTTAGGGATTAGGGGCACACAGGTAACAGTCCCTTTTATAACTCCACACTAGTCCCAACGGGGACCACACTTCACTCAGCAACAGTTTCTATACCCTTACGGGTAACTATGTACAGTTTGTGTACCATCACCTTTCAGTGGCGATGTCCTCCTGCTTCATACTCTTCAGACCCGTCCGGGCCCTCAGGGTAGTCCATGTCTGGGCGGTATCGCAGCTCCTCCTCTGTTAGATGGTGGGCATGGAGGGCATACAGTCCCTTTGCGCCCTTGTGCAGCAGGCCTTGCGTCGGGGCCTGGAGAAGGCCGCTGTTGATGACGCCCGGGGTCAGAGGGTGTGACTTTGGGCCTGGGCGCGGGCTGGTGGTGGCAGTGCCCAGGGCTGGAGGGCTCGGCTGTGGGGCTTGTTGCGGGGTCTGGAGCAGGTCGGTGTCTGCAGCGCCCAGGATTGGCGGCTCCACCAGGGGGCCTGGGAGCAGGCTGATGCTGGCAGCGTCCGGGACAGGGAGACTCCTCTTACCTGCTCCCGCGACCGCTCCTGCATCACGTGTCTTCTCCTGGCGCTGGTCGGGGCCCGCGACGGCTGGGGCACTGCCGATGCTGGGCAGCTTAGTCTGATGCCGGTCCGCCATCTTGCTCTCCGTTCCTGGTGTCCTCCTCCCCCCTGGTGGACCGTGGCCTACCTTGCGTTGATCTTCCTCCGTAGGCCGCGGCTCCGCAGTCGATCGTCGGGGTTGAGGACCTTGCGTCACGCTCCTGTGACGTCAGCATTGCTCCCTCTCCCTTCCAGGACCTTACGCAGCGTCAGTGCATGGGGCGGAGCTTCGGATCTCACGCGCTTTCGGCGTCCACGCCCCTCTTCTTCCCGCGCGGCGTCCCGAAGATGGCGCCCGATGGCGGGAAAACGACTGCAGATGGAGGGAAGACGGCGGGAAACGACCCAAGATGGCGTCCGATGGCGGGAAACGGTCCAAGGTGACGTCTGATGGCGGGAATCTGCTCCGGATGGCGGGAAACGACTCCGGATGGCGGGAAACTTCGGGAAATGGAGGGAGACTTCTTTTCCAGGTACATGTATAATTTTCTTCAGGCACGCAATACCATTTTGTGGTGGGTTGGTAAAGATCCTGCCGACTACGCCAAAGCTGACGCGCCCCCTGGGCCTGTGTTGCTGCTGCTATGCAGGGGATACCCGGAGCCGGATCGCTGGGGGTTGTAGTCTCCGTGTGGCGGTGACCCGGTCCGTGCCCAGGGTGGTCAAACCAGTGGCAGTCTATTTGTATTGTAATAAGTGTCCGACTACGCCACCCGTGGATTGCGGTCAGTGGGGACCGCCGCTGCGCTGCAGACCGCTGAGGCTGATGTTGTTTGCGCAGCTGAGTATGGGATGACTCCCCACGGGAGAAGTATTGCCTCAGGGCAGCTAATGTGGATGATGGTGGTGATGGTGTGAGTGTCCCAGTATTGATGGTGCTGGTGCGGTGATGAAACACAGAGACTTGTAATTGCAGTTTCCAAAGCTTTACTCACGGTTGTTATTCAGGTCAATGCTGCAGGCGATGACTGCCCAAGCCGTGCTGCGTCCACCAGGTGAGGGACTCGGTCAACTCCCAGGCAATTCCAGAGCGTGGTTCAGAGCTCCCCTCTCTTCCTTTCTACTGGCCGTCCCCACCAGTGACCCACCTTTGTCCAGCTTCCTCGGGCCTTCTGTTGGCAAAACCTCTCCCGGTTTCCCTGACCCTTTGCGGTATGCCTTTCTGGTGGATGTAGTGAGGGGTCGCACCAAGATGTGGTCACAACCTCCGGTTTTGGCTGAGGATTAGTCGCCTCCACCAATTTGGGTTCCGGTACCCTATTCTGCCAACCCTTCACCCAGTATCTCCTCTGGGCATATGGGGTTCCTTCTGCCTTCATGTCTCTGGGCCTCTCTCTGTGTTCCTTGCTTCCTTTCTCCTCTGTTCCAGTTCCTTTCTTATCTTCCTTTCTGTTCCTCCTCCTCTCTCTCTGCTGCTTCTGGCCTCCACTCCAGGCCTGCCTCTGGAGCTGGGCCCAGACTGAGCCACAGCTCCCTGTCAGCCCTCTCTGGCTGAGCTCCTGTCTTCTTCTCCTCCTCTCTGAACTGAATCCTGTTCTAAGATGGTGCCCACCTTATATACCTCCCTCTATGTGTGAGCCCAGGTGACTAGCAACCAATGGGCTCCTACCTATGCCCAGAAACCCACCCCTATCTGCTCCTACACCACTGGGTTTTCCACCCCCCTCCCCACTCCAGCCAGGAACAGAAGCTGTCGTGCCTGCACTCTGTCTAGTGGGAGCACCGTTGGTCTGTTCCTCGGAAATGGGGTGTGTGTGGTGTATGCAGTAGTGTTGAGCCACCCCCGTAGTGTTCGAGTTCGGTTCGGTTCGTCGAACACCCGTGTGTTCGCCGAACTGTTCGTCGAACTGTTCGTCGAACACCTTCGAACACCGTTAAATCCAATGGCAGGCAAACAAAAACACATAGAAACACATAGAAAACACCTTCAAAGGTGTCCAAAAGCTGACAAACTGCTCAGAAGACACAACTAACACATGGAAAAGTGACAAGTACATATAGTCATGCGAAAAGAAAAGAGGTGGAGGAGTAAAAGGAGGGGGAGACACAGATATAGGCATGTCATGCCCTTCTAAAATCCAAAAAGTGAGAAGCCGAGACGGCCAGTCCGCTCCTGCCCGTGCCACCTCCGTGTCGCCGGGTTTGTGCCAGAGCCGCGGTGAACCCTGACGGCCAGCCCCCCTCTCCCAATACTGGTGCCTGTCCGCTGGTGGGTCGAGAGAGCCCCCCTGTGGTGGAGGCAGCTCTAAGCTTTTTAATTTAAATTGTCCCTCTAATTTGAATGAATACACATTAAATCCATTTACAAGGATCTATTGGAGGGCAAGTCTCATGCCAGCAGCCACGTAATTCCAGCTCCAGTAGCGTCCACTAAAGCTGCTGCAGTTAAAAAGCTTTTATAAGGATCGAGCTCGGCTGTCCACCGCAAGGCATCCTAGTGCCAGTCCCAGCCCCTATGCCTTGGGGTGCCTCCTGATGCTCTTCACTAAGTATCCCGTGGTCCCGAAGCATTTCCTTTGAAAAAATTAAGTGTCCAAACTACAGGTGGTGTAGCTTGCTTAACAGCCGGGATAATCCGCTGACTAGCAGACACTGCTACTAGGCACAAAGTATTTCCTGGGCTAGATGCAGTTAAAAATTTGTAAGTAGATACTCTCGTTGGATGCTGAGAAAGCATTCCATAGAGTCTCCTGGCACGCCATATATGATTCTCTTAAAAAGCTTGGGGTAGGGGTCTAGGGGACCCTTTTATAGCCAAAATCACGGCCCTGTATCACAATACGTCACCTAGGCTGAAGATAAATGGAACTGTAGCACCGAGGGCTCGGTTGCTACAGACGTATTGCACCTCACCCAGAGGTGTGATATCTCACTCTCAGATACGGATGGAGTGTGGATCAGGACCCGACACCTGCATGCATTACACCACATTGCCGTGGGGCAGGGCGACCAATATGCCCCTGAGATGGGCACGACAGTCCCTGTCCCTGGCTGGAGTGGGGGGAGGGAACACTGAGGAAGGGGAACCCTGCAGTGCAGGAGCAGGGAGGAAGCAGTTCCTGGGTGCATTGAGAAGGGAGTATAAAAGGTGGGCACCATCTTAGTTCAGTGCAGAGAAGTCTGAGCAGAAGTGGCAGGGAGCAGGGGCTCTGCATGAGCTCTTCTCCGGAGGCGGGCCTAGTAACAGAGGCCCAGGCCTGCAAGAGGGAGAAGGAAGGAAGAGGAGCGGAGAAGGCTCCAGGAACGAGGAATGAAGGGATCCCAGGGGTGCGGACGGGCGAGTCGCCATCGCACGCCCGAATCCACCTGCGTGGAGGGGTCAGGCCAAAGGGGGAGACCGGTCCCCGAACTAGTGGAGGCAGGAAACGACCCTCAGCTAGAAACTGGAGGCTCTGACATTTTATGTGGCGCAGCCCCTTGCTCCACCCGCTAGGAAGGCACCACATAGGGTCAGGGAAACTGGCGCCAAGTTTACCAAGAGGAGGCCCGAGGCAGCCGGACAGAAGTGTTGGTAAGAAAGGCCAGACAAAGGACACACAAAGGGGGTCCTGTGAAGCGCTCCAAAGTTATCTGGGAGTTGTCTGAGCCCCTCACCTGGTGAGCACAGTACGACGTGGGCAGCCGTTACCTGCAGACGTGGTCTGGATAATAAGAACTGTGAGTAAAGGCCCTGAACTGCATCACTGACTCCGTGTCGTTACTGCTGCTGCCCTGCACCATCACCCCCATCCTCCGCATACACTGCCCTGAGGCTATACTCCTCCCGTGGGGAGTTATGCTACGCTCTGCTGCACCCACAACACCAGCCTTAGCGGTCTGCCCTGTAGCGGCGGTTCACTCTGACCGCAATCCACGGGTGGCGTAGTCGGACATTTAAACATCAAAACCACATAAATAGTTCCGCCACTGGTTTGACCGCCCTGAGCCACGGAACCGGATCGCCGCCACGAAGACTACAACCACCAGCATCCACCAAAAAGGGTCCGGCTCCGGGTGTCCCAAGGCCCAGGGGGTGCGTCAGAACATTTTCATCACCTTTCACAATCACCAATGGGACAAGGCAAGGATGTCCTCTGTCCCCTCTCTTATACATCCTAGTGACGAAGCACCTGCTCTCATCAATTCGCCATAACCCCAATATTAGGTGGATTGAGGTGGGAGGCACCGAGTACAAGTGCTCTCTATTTGCTGATGATGTCCTAGTATATATCACTCAATCACATATATCCATCCCTGCTGTTATGGCTGAAATAGATCACTTTGTTACATGGTAAAATTTTAAAATCAATGCAGCGAAGTCTGAGGCCCTCGATGTCTCCCTCCCTAAATCCATATAGGATTCCATCCAGTCCAACTTTCCCTTTGCCTGGCCCTCACAGGGTATCAAATACTTAGGAATTCCTATTCATAGAGACCTCTCCCATCTATGTTATCTTAATTTTGGGCCCTTTATTGAACAATTCCATACAGACCACGGTTGGCAAGTTAGAACTGTAAGATTCACTACGTGAACCACTGGTATTTTGTGGAAAAGCACATGTAAGATTCTGCAACAGTCTCTGCTGATACTCCTGCATGCGTGCATCCCTTTCTATGGCAGGAATAATTTCTGCAAATTTACTTTTGTATCGGGGATCTAACAGTGTGGCAACCCAGTAGTCAGGATTATTTCTAATTCTCACAATTCGAGGGTCATGTTGCAGGTAGTGCAGCAAGAAGGCACTCATGTGTGTTGCGCATCCAGGAGCACCAAGTCCCTGTTGTGTTGGTGGCGAGGTAACAATCATGCTTCCTTCCTCTGTCCTCTCCCCCCAACCTCGCACAACAGAAATGTGATCAAGGTCTCCCTCATCTGATGAGTCTTCCATCAGTTCGTCCTCCACTTCTTCCTGGGCTCCTGCACCTTCCTCACTAGTTTGGCTGCTACCATGCGCCCTGGTAAAATCATCTCCCCCACCCTCACATGCCTGCCGCCCTGGTGCTGCCGACCGTCTGGACCTTACAGATGTTAGCCCTTCCGCATACAACTCCTCCTCCTCTACTTCCTCCACCTCCTCTTGTGCCACCACCTGACTCCGAATTCTGTTTAACATGTGCTCCAGCATGTAAATCACCGGAATAGTCATGCTGATAATGGCATCGTCAGCACTAAACATCTTCGTCGCCATTTCAAAACTGTGCAGAAGGGTGCATAGGTCCCTGATCTGAGACCACTCCTCCAGCGTGATTTGCCCCACCTCTGAATCTCGTTGGCCCAGGCTATACGTCAGAACGTATTGCACCAGGGCTTGTCGGTGCTGCCACAGTCGCTGCAACATGTGCAGAGTTGAATTCCACCGGGTAGGCACATCGCATTTTAGCCGGTGAAGTGGCAGGCCCAATGACTTCTGTAGAGATGTAAGTCGCTGAGCTGCGGGATGCGAACGGCGGAAGTGAGCACACAGCGACCGTGCCCTCTGCAGAAGGCCATCTAGTCTGGGATAGTGGGCTAAAAATTGCTGGACAACCAGGTTCAACACGTGAGCCATACAAGGCACGTGTGTGACATTGCCCCGGCGAAGGGCCGCACCCAGGTTTGCAGCATTGTCGCACACGGCCTTTCCTGGTTTCAGGTCCAGTGGAGACAACCATTCATGAAATTGGTTCTCCAGAGCTGACCACAACTCCTCAGCTGTGTGACTCACATTTCCCAGACATTTCAATGTAAAAACCGCCTGATGACGTTGAGCCCTACTGCCAGCATAGTAAGGAGGTGTGCAGGATCCCTTCTGCGCAGTTAGAAAGCTTGTGGCATGACCAGACAGGCTTTCGGTGCAGGTGGAAGACCGAGAGGAGGTTTAGGAGGCAGAAGCAGTGGAGGAAAAATGACATAAAGAGGATTGACGCACAACTCGTGGGGACGGCAAGACTTGGACAGCAGCCCCTTGTCCTGCTGTCACCATAGTTACCCAGTGCCCAGTCAGCGACATGTAACGCCCCTGTCCATGCCTACTCGTCCAAGTGTCTGTGGTGAAATGCACCCTGTCACACACAGAGTTTCTCAAAGAAGCGGTGATGTTGTGTGCGACATGCTGGTGGAGCGCAGGCACACCTTTCTTTGAGAAGTAGTGCCGACTGGGCATCTGGTACTGGGGCACTGCGACGGACATAAGGTCTCGAAAATCCTCTGTGTCCACCAGGCGGAAAGGCAGCATTTCTGTAGCCAAGAGCTTGCAGATGGTGAAATTCAACCTCTTAGCTTTCTCATGGCTAGGAGGAAATGGTCTTTTACTTGTCCACATCTGAGGGACCGAGGGCTGGCTATTGTGCTTAGACGGGGTTGATAAGGGTGTCCCCGGCAAACTGCCGGTCTGTGAGGAAGATGCAGGCGGACATGTTAGGTTGCCTTGATCCAAAGGTGGTGCTATCGATGTCGGACAGCGCTCAAGACCAGCTGGTGTTACCACCTCCAAAGAAAATGATGACCTGCCAATCACGCTGGCTGTTGCGGGTAAAGAGGTGGCAGGTCTGCGCCCCAAAACAGGTGTGACTGCTGTCCCCCCAGTCACAGAGGATGAAGAGGCCGCGGATGCACAAGATATGGCAGACGGTGGTTGGCCCGGTCGGCTAGACCGCATTGTAGCACACTGAGCTTCCCACTGCAACTTATGCTTCATGTCCATGTGCCGGTTCATGCATGAAGTACTCAAACTATGTATTTTTTGGCCTCTACTTAGCTTTTGCTGACAAATGTTACAGATAACACGAGTTGGGTCATCTTTATCGATCTGAAAAAATGCCCAGGCTATGCAAGGCTTAGCACCCATGCGACCTGAAGAGCCACCACGACTTGTGGTGAGAGGCAGAGTTGTGTTTGAGGATGCAGTTGTTGACGTGCTTCCAGTACTACGTCTCTGTCCAGGAAGGCGCAACCTGACCTCGTCGTCACTAGCATCTTCCTCCACCTCCTCTGCTGACCTCATCTCTTGGCTGACTGTGGGTTGACAGTAAGTGGGATCTCCGACCTCATCATCATCACCCTGTGCGTTATCACACCCGTCGTCCTCAGAGCCAACCTGTTCCTGCCCTGACAAAAAACTAAAGTTGTCGCTCCAATCAGGTATTTGAGTCTTATCATCGTCTTCCTCATTGTCTCCACCAACAGGAGTTACAGTTTGGGAATGAGGGTCTACATTATGGTCAGAACCTTCTGCGTCTGGTCCTGGATCCGACTCATAAAGATTCTGGGCATCAGTGCAGATCATTTCCTCGTCTGGATTCACAGAAGAGCTGGAGTCGACCTCTGATTCCCAGGCTATAGTATGAGTAAACAGCTCTGCAGACTCAACCATCTGTTCTACCTCATACTCAGACGGGCAGCTGGAGATTTGGGAGCTGTGAGGAAGCAAGTGCGATTTGGGTGACACCTTTGAGGACTGGAGTATTTGTGATGTTGAAGTTGATGTGGAGGAGAGCCCACTTAAAGGAGCACTTGATATCCGTTGAAGCACCTGCTGTTTTTGTGCCTCATCTGGAATTTGTAGCGATTGGCGTGGCCGTAAGAAAGGGATCTTATCACATTGTCCGCTAAAAGAAGTAGACATTTTAGTTTGGCTGGAAGATGGTCTTTCTTCTGCACCTACCCCACCGACACAACCTTTTTTCCCCTTCCCAACACGCCTATTCCCCTTTCCACCAGCAGCAGGCCTTTTTCCACTCATTTTGGTGGTTAACTAATTCACAAGTCTGGAGTTGTTTGCACAAAAAAACAATGGATGGTAACCGAGCAGAGCTGAGTGGCCAAACTGTGGTATTAGGCCAAAACTATTGGCTGGGTTAGATGCAGAAAAAAATTATTTTTAATTTGCAACCTGATGGAGGTCAGTATAGATGGACTAATAGACCAAGTCCCACACACCGCTAGAAGCCCAAATATTTTTTCAGAGCTAGATGCAAAAAATTTTTTTATTCAATTTGCAACCTGATGGAGGTCAGTATAGATGGACTAATAGACCAAGTCCCACACACTGCTAGAAGCCCAAATATTTTTTCAGAGCTAGATGCAGAAAAAAATTATTTTTAATTTGCAACCTGATGGAGGTCAGTATAGATGGACTAATAGACCAAGTCCCACACACCGCTAGAAGCCCAAATATTTTTTCAGAGCTAGATGCAGAAAAAAATTATTTTTAATTTGCAACCTGATGGAGGACAGTATAGATGGACTAATAGACCAAGTCCCACACACCGCTAGAAGCCCAAATATTTTTTCAGAGCTAGATGCAGAAAAAAATTATATTCAATTTGCAACCTGCTGGAGGTCAGTATAGAAGGACTAATAGAACAAGTCCCACACACTGCTAGAAGCCCAAATATTTTTTCAGAGCTAAATGAAGAAAAAAATTATTTTTAATTTGCAACCTGATGGAGGTCAGTATAGATGGACTAATAGACCAAGTCCCACACACTGCTAGAAGCCCAAATATTTTTTCAAAGCTAGATGCAGAAAAAAATTATTTTTAATTTGCAACCTGATGGAGGTCAGTATAGATGGACTAATAGACCAAGTCCCACACACTGCTAGAAGCACAAATATTTTTTCAGAGCTAGATGCAGAAAAAAATTATTTTTAATTTGCAACCTGATGGAGGTCAGTATAGATGGACTAATAGACCAAGTCCCACACACCGCTAGAAGCCCAAATATTTTTTCAGAGCTAGATGCAGAAAAAAATTATATACAATTTGCAACCTGCTGGACGTCAGTATAGAAGGACTAATAGAACAAGTCCCACACACTGCTAGAAGCCCAAATATTTTTTCAGAGCTAAATGAAGAAAAAAATTATTTTTAATTTGCAACCTGATGGAGGTCAGTATAGATGGACTAATAGACCAAGTCCCACACACTGCTAGAAGCCCAAATATTTTTTCAGAGCTAGATGCAGAAAAAAAATATTTTTAATTTGCAACCTGATGGAGGTCAGTATAGATGGACTAATAGACCAAGTCCCACACACCGCTAGAAGCCCAAATATTTTTTCAGAGCTAGATGCAGAAATTTTTTTTATTCAATTTGCAACCTGATGGAGGTCAGTATAGGTGGACTAATAGACCAAGTCCCACACACTGCTAGAAGCCCAAATATTTTTTCAGAGCTAGATGCAGAAAAAAAATATTTTTAATTTGCAACCTGATGGAGGTCAGTATAGATGGACTAATAGACCAAGTCCCACACACTGCTAGAAGCCCAAATATTTTTTCAGAGCCAGATGCAGAAAAAAATTATTTTTAATTTGCAACCTGATGGAGGTCAGTATAGATGGACTAATAGAACAAGTCCCACACGCTGCTAGAAGCCCAAATATTTTTTCAGAGATAAATGAAGAAAAAAATTATTTTTAATTTGCAACCTGATGGAGGTCAGTATAGATGGACTAATAGACCAAGTCCCACACACCGCTAGAAGCCCAAATATTTTTTCAGAGCTAGATGCAGAAAAAAATTATATTCAATTTGCAACCTGCTGGAGGTCAGTATAGAAGGACTAATAGAACAAGTCCCACACACTGCTAGAAGCCCAAATATTTTTTCAGAGCTAAATGAAGAAAAAAATTATTTTTAATTTGCAACCTGATGGAGGTCAGTATAGATGGACTAATAGACCAAGTCCCACACACTGCTAGAAGCCCAAATATTTTTTCAGAGCTAGATGCAGAAAAAAATTATATTCAGTTTGCAACCTGATGGAGGTCAGTATAGATGGACTAATAGAATGATGCTATGCCCAAAAGATTTTACTTCACTAGGTGCAGTAAAAAAATTGGTATTCTATACACAGGTGGTATATCTTGCAACACAGATAGGCTACTCCACTGACTAACACACTCTGCAATAGGCCAAAAAGGATTAGCTTTGCTAGATTCAGCCAAATGCTGTGAAAAAAACTTGCACAGCACCGGCACAGACCTGCCTGGCAAAAACTGATAGGAACTGATGTAACCTAGTCCTGAAAAGGACTCCAATTACAATTAGTCTTTACTCCCACAATCTATCTATTTAAGAGCACAGACCTGCCTGATAAAAGTCGTAGGAAATGCTGTAACCTAGTCCTTAAAAGGACTGCAATCACAACTATTCCCTACTCCCAAGCTATCTGTATATTTGTGCGAAAATTGGCTTGAAATTAACAAGGTATAGCGCACACAGCAACAGCGGTGCCGTCTAACACGCAGCTGCAGCAGTGAGAAAATGGTGGCGACGGGGAAAATGGCTTGGTCTTATAGGGCAAGGACATGTGACATACACTGCCAATCACACATGCCCTTGCTTGTGTGAAAAAAAGCACTTCGCTCCGTGTGTGCGCTGCTGATAGGCTGACAGATTGCACCTCCCCACTGCAAATGCGGGAAAGAGAAAAAAAAATGGAGATCTTCATTGTTCCTGCAGAGATCCATCCCCTGCCCCTCCCCCCGCCCCGCTGTACACTCAAACTGCGTATTAACATTAATTTTCATCATTACTGAGAAAAAATCCAGTTATGATTTTGGTGCACGAACAGTTATCGAACATAACCTCGAACAGCCGAATTTTTCTCAAATTGTTCGTGTTCGCCGACCGGCTCGAACAATGCCTCCTATTTTTTTTCTTCTTAAATAAATTATTTATGTTAAATATTCGAATTTCGCACAATTCCTCAAACCTTCTTCTCCAATCCACAGCAATTGCAACTTCCTGCACCAACAGGTGTCAGGACTGTATCCGTTTGCAAAATGGCTGACATCAATGTTCGTATTAGACAACGTTCTGTGATTGACTTCTTGCATGCAGAAGGTGAAACGCCCATTCGAATTCATGAGAGACTGAAAAATGTGTACGGTGATGCATCAGTGGATGTCAGTACTGTTAGACGATGGGTTCGTCGCTGTAACACAGCTGAAGGGCCATCACCGTTGGCTGACAAAATGCTGAGTGGCAAGCCAGTAACCGCAGTGACTCCAAGAAACATTCATCGAGTCGATGACATCATTCGTGCTGACAGCCGGGTGACTGCTTATGAATTGTGCGGCATTATCTGCCTCAGTAAAGGCAGTGTAATGAAAATTATTGGACAACTGGGATACAGAAAAGTTTGTGCACGGTGGGTCCCAAGAATGCTTTTTACCATGCTGGAATACATGCCCTTGTTAAACGGTGGACCAAGACTGTGGAAATGGATGGAGATTATATTGAAAAGTGACAAATTAATCGTTAATGTTGTGGTTTTCAACCTATGTAATTGCATTTGAATTTCTTGCCAATTAAAAGGAGAAAAAAAATACGAGGCATTACTTATTGACTGACCCTCGTATATCCTGGATGTACTCTAAAGGCCTTTTTTCAAATTGTTAGCGTTACCTAATAGTAATCCAAAATATAGCACACTTATTTGGTGAAACTAAACTAGAAGTTAAGGTAACCAAGATAAGCAGTGAATTGTTGTGGAACAGTGTCATTAATATCCTTTCTCTTGAAACTTCACACTAGGTGTCTTTTTACTGATACACAGTGTTTGCACACATTACATTAAATAATCTTCAAAAGTGTTATTATACCCTATATTAAAAATGTTTAACAGGTTAATTTTATAAATAAATGTTTGTCACAGCCTCTATATCCAAAAATAACCTAGGATAAAATCCAAATTAGCAAATACCCTGCGGTAAGTAAATAATTACATTGTAATAGTACATGTAAATATCATAGGACACTTAGTGACAACGTTTTAATAAAAAATGTGTAAAAGGCACCCAATCAGGATGGTCCTATCTCTAACATAATACTTTTCTATGTGCTAGCTAGCCTCATTAGACGGGGAAGAGCAGGACCCAGGCTTGACTAACACATTGCAATAATGATCCTTAAAAAATGTTTTTCAGTTTTTTATACCCTACATTAAAAATATCTAACAAGTTAATTATAGAAATAAATGTTTGTCACAGTCTCTATATCCAGACTTGATGGCTTCCTCATTAAAAGGGTTGGGGGTGCCAGGTGTCGAACCCTCACACATCCGCTATTAAGGACCTCTCCTACCAATAAGTCCCAGACCCACTAGTCAGCTGTTATCTGGTCTGACAATAGGCCACACAAGCACAGTTAAACCATGAATTAAAGCTCAACAATTTGATCTTTTGCGACAAAGTGTGACTACAGGAGATATTGGAGGATTAAGCCACAAGTTCTTTAAAAACAACACAGTCCATATTCAAGTAGTCAGTTTGTGGATTCTGGCCTCTTCCAGCCGTTATAAGCAACTTGCATTGTACCTGTAATCCTACCTGTCTTCAAGGCCGTGCTGGCAAAGTAAACAGGACTGTGTTGTTTTTAAAGAACTGTGTTGTCTCTTTTTCAAGGCTCAGAAGAACTGCACCGAAAGGGACCGAACATGACAGTGAGTAAAGACCACCACTGTACATAGCATACCACACACCCAGGGACACACAAGTCCCCATTTTACTGTAGCGGGACAGGGTGAAGAAGAAAACCTAACATCCCTGGCCCATGACTACCACCCTGCCCCCCGTTACATTTGGCGTAGTCGGCAGGATGTGAAGTCCTTGCATCTAAACAGCAGGGAGAATAGGTCCTGTGGCATAAGAAAGAAAATGATGGATAAAGACCACAAGAAAAATGCCCCTGGCGCAGACGAAGCGCCTGAAGATAAACAAAGAGAACTGAAAATAGTGAAAAACATACGAACCAAGATGGCGCATGAAGATGGTGATCCTAAGATGGCTGCCGGCAACGTGGGTCCCAAGATAGCGAAGATCAGCGGTAAAAGACTGACCTTTCGTCGGCGGACACAGCGCATGGAGGCACGAATATTCTACCAACCCATCTAGATGCCAGCCTGAAGAAGAGGACAACCAACAGCCAAGGTTCAGCTCAGAAGAGGAGTCGCCTACAAGAAGAGGGGGCAGTTCAAGATGAAGACCGCCCCCCTGGGTAAGCGACGACGTGAACAGTGGATGCGCCCGTGGGCGGGACTGCCCGGAGAGATGGGTGACGCTGATGGTAACACGTCATCCAGTCGGCCCAGGTGAAGGCAGAGTCTGGACTGGAGAAGAAGCTTGGAGGTTCCAGAACCGCCATTGCTGCCTCCCTGGCTGCACAGCCTCTATGCAGGGGAAATTGTCGATTTTGTGAAGTGCCGGTGCAGGAAAGGCTGGTATGTGGCAGCATTGGTTTGGCCCTATCGGGATAGCGATATAGTAGAGTGGGAGGAACAGCAGGCTATTGAGAAAACCAGAAGACAAGCACAGCATGCTAGGGAGGACTATATGCAGGGGAGGTCTGAACGGGCACCTCTACTGGAGGGGTCCAGGCTAGAAAGGAGTGTCCCAGCTTCGGGGAAGACAGCTGGCAGCTGACCGGAGGTTGACCAGGGTCCAACTGAACAAGTCCCCATCCCCGAGCTGGCCGAAGGTGAGACATCGCCTACAGCCTGCAATATCCTGGAAGAGAGTCCTGAAGTCCCTTTGATGGCGGAAGAATCCAGGAGAGCCAGAACAGTGACCATCACCCCTCTACAGGTAGTCCAACACTGCCACATTACGAACTACGGCGCTGCCCAGGTGGGTAATGGCGGTGCTGTGGCTGAGAGTTTGCCATTGGAAGATAAAAGAAGAGCAAGGTATCCGAATGAGCCCTGGAAGTTGAAAACCCCATCCTCTTCAGCCGCATGGAATGCTATAAGAAAAGAGAGGCGGGAGCCAAAGGAGAAAGTTGGCTGAAGAGTTGCTGCCTCTACCTTTCTTCCATGTTCCCTGTAGCTACCCTGCTGGAGGCTGAGGCACAAACCTCACAAGGTCTGAGTTTTTGCTATGGTAGTTGCCAAGCTGTTCTCTTATGGACTGTTCCTTAAAATGGCCGAGTGGCCTGAAGTTCTTTTCCCCGATAACGGAAAGGGGGGTTAGCTGCCCAAGAACCCCAAGGCCGGCGGGCCTGTATCAAAAGAGGATGACCTATCCTCTAGGGCTGAAGAGAAGCCAAAATAGCCAAGCTGGCTTGATTTTTGTTTTTTTCTTTTCCTTTTTTTTGTTGTGCCTGTTGAGCCTTTTTCTGCTGGAATCTATAGGCGCAGCAGCGCAGATTAAGGACTCTCTGGACACTATCTGCTATCCAGGGTTTTTACCAAGAAGGACTGGTGCTGCCAGTCTTGTTAGATCGAGAGGCAGCATGGACTGCACACTTGCTTCCGGGGTCCTTACCAAGGAGGACCGGTTCCAGTTTTTTTTTTTGTCTTAATAAGGACTATGTGACCTGCTGAAAACAAATAGACCGTTTTGTTTCCAGTTCCAGGGCATTGACCGAAAAGGGCCAGCGTCAGTGAGAAGAAGATGTCGTGGTCAAAATATTCACTTGTAGTTTTAAAATGTTTTAAACTGTTCTCACCCTCCATTCTTTTATAGGTTTGTATTGCTGGGGACGGCAATGTTTTAAGAATGGGAGGATGTGAGGGGTGTGTGGAGAATGTCTACTCCGCTCCCCTATAGAACTGTAGTACTGTTTTAATAACTCTGTGTGTTTGAGTCATCTTAAAATGTATTATTTTAAGATACGGCCATTAGATGGCAGCAGTTACAGATTTATGTTACCTTACCCTTATGTCAGTTGGGACACAGGGTTAACTAGTTTGGGGCCACCCTTAGTGACAAGTTAAGACTGAGGGAGCACTGGGAGTTTGTGTCGGCCATGTTTTAGTCAATTAGTGAGGAGTATTGAGCAAGGACAGGCGTGCTAAGAGTCTGAGGAGAAGAAGGATGGGTGTGTGTGAGGAAGATATGGAGGATTAACAGCAACGGGCACATTACAGTACAGCCAATACTCAAGTAGTCAATATGTGGACTCTGGCCTCTTCCAGCTGGTAGGCATTACTGAACGTGTCAGGACTAGGGCAGCCTCAGGAGCGAGGTGGTCCCTGATAGAGTTGGGCAGTGGGAGCCATGGGGTAAAACAGGAGCTTCCCTACGAGAAAGTCCAGAGGCAGTTTTCCCCTAGGTCTGCTACACACAGTGAGGAGCACTGTGTGGGGACTGTGACAGTATTTAATTAATTTTGAATGCCGTTATATGCAACTTGCATTGCATCTGTAATCCTACCTGTCTTCAAGGCCGTGCTGGCAAAGTAAACTGGTTTGTGTTGTTTTTTAAAAGACCTGTTTTGTCTCTTATTCAAGGCTCAGAAGAACTGCACCTAAGAGGGATCAAGCATGACAGTGAGTAAAGGCCACCACCGAACCCAGCATGCCACACACATCCAGGGACACACAAGTCCCCATTTTCCTGTAGCGGGACAGGGTGAAGAAGAAACCATAGCATCCCTCGCTGCTGACTACCACCCTGCCCCCGTTACCTTATCACATGCCACCCCACTAGAGGTTGGCGTCCTCGACACAACTTCCCAGATGAAATTGTCCTGCGCATAACGTTGTGGGGGTATGCCTGCGGTAACCCGAGAGGTTCTTCGCAGGACTGGAGTTGTTGACTCCCCTGATGCACTCACTGGGGGCAGCCACAGGTTGGGCTGGGGCAGTCATCTCTCCCTGTATATCGTCTCTGGGGGAAACCACAAGTTGTGAAATAGTCTCTCTGTGGGGCAATATTGCAACAGATGGGCCCTCAGTCTGTAGGAGAGCAGGTACAGCCCACCAATAATCATCTCTCTCTCTGACTCAGGTTATTCAAACTTACATCATCACATCATGTTGCGATGGAGATTCATAGTCGGCCCCCCAGTCCCCACCAGTTCCACCTCAAGCACAGAGATATTGGGGTCCACCCTCCTTTTCATTACATACTGTACTGCCTCCCACTGGTCATCTAACTTCCTAGACCACTTATTGACATGGACTAGAACTCTTTCCCCTGGAGCAAACACTTCCCTCTGCATCGGTCTCTGGTCATGATGATGTGTCCACCTTATTCTGGATCCAGTTTTGAGTCCTTTAGTTATTATTTCACCAGAAGACAACACAATTTCACAATCAAGAAAGGAGCATAGAGAGAATAAGGATGAGGAGCGGCATCAAACAATACAGACAACAATCCAACCAATCACCCCTCAACCAAATTCCAAGCACAAAATAAACAACTCGGCACTTGATGATTAAGATCTCTGAAAAAATGCTATCTTCTGCCGAGGCACATTACTGAACAAAGACCTCTCCTTTTGCCCATCTACACAAACTGATGCTTTTCAGCTAGCACAGGACTTGGACATTTTTTACAAGATTATGTCTGAGGGTATTATAGGAAAAAGATAAACCAGACTGAGCCACAGAATATTATGAAACACATCTATAAATTTAAGCCAGAGAGTAATTTTCTCCACCAAAAAAACGCAAGTATATTGAAGCATTTGCACATCTGGTAAAACAAGATCTCATCATATAAATGGCATCAACCAAGCCGAAACGCAGATCAAATCTGTCTGCAACTGAGAAGGAAGCATTACACTCTATTAGAATGCGCTGGAGCTCACCATGAAACTCCTGCAGGTAGCTTAAATGTGTCACCCGTGCGAGCAATCATAAGACTTGCATGATCTGCATCCTGCAGATACTCATAACACTGCGACACATCTTGCAGTAAAGGAAAATTTAAAGGGATGGGGCGTGATCAGGACAATATGGGTGATATCCACCACTGAAGAGTACAACAAGCGCCGTTTGTCAGTCAGTGTAGGTTATCTTACGGTAAGTATGTCACCCCATTCTTATAACAAGATGTTGGTTAGGGGGAATGTTACATAACAGATCTCCACACAAATGTGGAATTAAAACATCAAGCGCATATCTTGTCTTGTCTTGTGAATTTGTCTTATCTGGACCTTAATTTGGTAATGGATCCAGTGGTATGGATATTTCTCCAAATGATCAAGGCCCCATTTTTCAATACAGCAATGTCAGGCCGCATATATGCATCCAGCTTGTACAATTAATAGTGATATGTTTAGTCTCATGGACATCTACATATTCAATTTACAATTTTTTCCTTCTCCTCTTTCTTAAGGTGAGACCTTAAGGGGCCCACAAAGCAAACTTTTACCACTCCTATTGCATTGTCATCTATTTGAATTCTATCACTCTTTCTCTGTTTAGTGAAATTGACACTCCAACACCAACTCCTTGCTCATGGTCAAAAATCCCATCATTTCACTAGGGAAGTGCACTGAAGTTCACACCAGCTGGGACAGGTGATCCGTCGAAGCTTCCTCCTTCTTGTTAATAACACGGCAGTAAGTCCCTGACACTGCCTAGCAACTCTTTGAAAGTGTCTCTCACCCAATTATCCGCCCCTAAATTAGATACCCCGAGAATCATTCTCTGGCTCGTCAACAACATGTGATTTGCCCTTGGCCACTGAGCTACTAAGTGAGTAACAAAAGTACACAATGTAGATGGGTACCCATCAAGCTATATAAAAGCTGTGAACCCGTCACCCAGATGATCATCTAGATCACTATGTTCCTCATCTGATCAATTAAAATCTGTGGAAGTGCTGCCATGCAGCGCGAGGCGGTAGCTGTGGGTGAGGCACTCATCTCCTTTTACATTCTGGAGCACTACATAAAAGTGTCAATTCTGACTCTTTGTAGGCGTACCTGATGAAGTGCTGGATACTGCTTCGCACCCTATTACTTCTGTTACACCCAAATTGGGCGGGTCCATCTCTCCATTTCGCGACACTGACCGCCATTTTGCAGTTCTTGCTCGGCGCCATCTTAGACCGCTCAACGGTCGCCATTTTTCCCGTCACTCAATTCTTCTTTGCACTTTGTTGCTCTCTCAGATACAATACTCGATCCTTCCGATTACGCCAAGTGTAGCGCGGTGCGGGAGGGTAGCCATGGCACTCGTCTTCTTTTACACCACGACGCGTTACATGAATGTGTCGGTACAGGCTGGGTAGACTTGTACTGTGAGAGCATCATGCCTATGAAGGCCACATGTAGCCGATGTTATGGGCTCACCAGGACCATGTGCTTCTGTTTCCACACAAACTCTTTACTGGGTGGTAACTTGGTTATATAGAAGGGATAGCAGATACAAAGTCTTTATGGAGGTTTCCTTTACAGTATTAAGCATTTTTCACTTTAAATATCCTTCCTCCAAAGTTTACTCCAGGGCTAGTGAGGCACACTGTTTCATCTCTACTCTTCTACACTTTTGATCAGCAAGTCTCCATACTTGCTCTTTGGTTCTGCATCCTGTTTCTTCCACTACTGGTGCCCTGGAAACCTTGCATTGGGAGCCCCACTAGTCCATCATACTCAGTCCTACTTAGGTCTGTTACCTTCTGCATTACAAGTTCCGGGGGTTGTGACTCGGAATCTTGTCAAAGGACATCCTTGTGGAAGGCAACTCTTTCTTGTCAGTTACTTCTCTTCAGGATTACACTATCCCTCATTCTTAGTCTCCTCTCACTTAGGGTCACCCATCTGTGCAGCTCTGCTTGCTTTACTCTCCAAACCCTATCTGCCTAACTAACAGGAAGTAGTCGCTTTCCCTAACACTAACCCCTCCCACTATGGGCTAGTCCCAAACATAAACTCTTTCTTGCCCTAATGTCACTACCTATGCTACAGTAAACTATCTATCCATATAATGAAACCTACAGAGGATATTGAAGGAATATCTGATCTAGAGAATTATACAAAAAATAGTTTTTATTCCAAATATGAAAACTACATAAAATCAGTGAATAAAAATTCCATTGAAGAGACATGATACAGAAAACACAGAAGGTAGCCCTGTATATCCATACATAAAAGGTAATATACATAGTATTTCAGCTAATTAGTAGATCATCAGAAACTATGTAAATACTATGGCTTTGATAATGACATGAAAAAGGCCGTATACAAACAAAATCAATACTTTAATACCAAGCATACATTATAGGTGCTAGAATAGTACAACGCTTTGACCAGTTAAATGTGAAAATATTATCCTATAGTGTATCAATATATTGGTCAGTTGATATAACTAGCCATTGCCTATAGTATATTCTGAGTAACATAGCACATAAAAAATCATTGCATGCTGAGCTACAAATTGTAGTCCAAAGTAATCGCTAGAAACTCACAGAGTCCTATAATCTATAAAGGAAATAGAGTTGTTGTTAGAGTAAGTATATGTGCATATCAGCAATATTACCGGAGGCCATAGTTGAGAGCGGAACACAAGATCAGGGCTACAGTACACTGCCTGTGCTTTCGTCAGGAGGTATCTATCTATCCATATACTACCTATCTTATACACTGTACATTATAATACATTACATTATCACATGACACGATATATACAAAGACATAGGACACTATTCACACGCAACAATGTGATTGATGTTTTCAGGGGTAGGAACCAGGGCTGTGGAGTCAGTAAGCCAAACCACCGACTCCGACTCCTCAATTTCCCTGACTCCCGACTCCGACTCCAACTCTGACTCCGACTCCACTACTTTGACTCTCACTACTAAGCATGTACAAAACAAGCAGCACAGATTCATCTTAACTAAAAGCCCAGATCCTTAGATCAGGGATAGAACAGACACTTATAGGACATTTCATAACTTTCCCAAATTCTTCTGAAAAAAATGACAGCACTTACTGCATTATACTACTGCACCCAATTTATTATATATTTTTGGAGTCGTAGTTGGTCCATTTTTTACCGACTCCAACTCCAACTCCACCAAAATGACCACCGACTCGGACTCTGACTCCACAGCCCTGGTAGGAACGCTGCAGCACAATCCACCATCCATACAGTGCATTCACTGCATACTCAACAGGACATACCGCCCCCTGCCCTAGAATGTTACTTGTCAATGGAATCACCAACTGCCTGTCTTATAGACCCACACCCAGGTAAGCCATGTCTTCACTTTTCCTATTCTCCTGGCTGCCCTACAAGCAAAGTTATAGGCTCCTCATCTCATGGCTCTGCCCCAGCTCTGGATTTTCTTTTGAAAGACCATTCAAAAGTGGACACATCTAAATATGATTGTTTCTAATTTTAAGGCTTGTTTTACATCTGTGAAACATGGACTGTTCTTACACACCTTGGTTTCTATCAATGAGATTAATGTTTGTCTGAGGTATGTTAGACCGTGCTGAATGCATTTAGTGAAGAGGTATAGTCCTGCTCGACGTTATTGGCACCCATGAAGTTTAAGTAAACAATGTGGAATATCTTATGAAAAAATTAATCAAGTGAAACAGTTTTTTTGTATAGAGCACTCGTGTTAAATACAAAAGAGCAAATGAGAAACAATAATTTAAAACAAAAAACAATGGGAGGGAAAAATAGAAAAACCTAAAGCTGGTATTGGCACCTTTTACATTAATTTAGTATGGAAACACATTTTGACTCGCTTGTTGTAAATCACAAAAGAGATTCATCTGTGATAGTCGGTGCCCATGTGACATGAATTATCCAATAAATGATGACTTCAGTCACATAGTAGATCCTGTTTCTTTGTCACAATGGTGAAAACAAAGGAGCTGTCTGAGGACATCAGAACTGGTATTATTAGCAAACACAAAAGTTCCAAAGGTTATAAGTAGTGTTGAGCGATACCTTCCGATATCAGGAAATATCGTATCGGATTGGATCGGGCCGATACCCAAAAAGTATCGGATATCGCCGATTCCGATACCGGAAACCAATGCAAGTCAATGGGACACAAATATCGGAATGAAAATAAACCCTTTCTTTCCTTGTAGGTTAATTCTACATGAAGTAAAACAACTAAGAATAATGTAGAATGTATTATGCGAAAAGCCGGCAATTCATCAGCGCATACACCGGTACCCGACAATTTACAACAGAAAGAATAGAGCTTCACACATAGATTAGATAGATAGAAACATGTCAGTCACATATATATGAAGTACAGTGACAGTGTTGCTTACTGTACTTGTCATTTAGTGTAAAGGATTTATTAAAAAAAATATTAGTGTTTTCGTGCACCGTCTCTTTAAAAAAGCCGGCCGGCAATTCAGCATCTGTACCCGACAATTTATAACAGACAGAATAGAGCTTCACACATAGATTAGATAGATAGAAACATGTCAGTCACATATATAAGAAGTACAGTGACAGTGTTGCTTACAGAACTTGTCATTTAGTGTAAAGGATTTATTTAAAAAAATAATAGTGTTTTCATGCACCGTCTCTTTAAGAAAGCCGGCCGGCAATTCAGTATCTGTACCCGACAATTTAGAATAGAAGGAATAGAGAATCACACATAGATTAGATAGATAGAAACATGTCAGTCACATATATATGAAGTACAGTGACAGTGTTGATTACTGTACTTGTCATTTAGTGTTAAAATAAAGGATTTATTTAAAAAAAAATTGGCGTGGGGTTCCCCTTAATTTTAGGCTCTAGCGGAGGTTAAGCAGACAGCTGGGGCAAATGTTTGAAGCCTGGGAAGGGGGTAATACCCACGGAGCTTCCCAGGCTACTAATATCAGCCCCCAGCTGAATACCTAGCCTTTACTAGCTATTAAAATGGGGGACCCCCCCAAAAAAATGACGTGGGGTCCCCCCTAATTTAATAGCTAGCACAGGCTAGGCAGACAGCTGGGGGCTGATATTAATAGCCCAGGAAGGGTGCCATGAATATTGGCCCCCTCCCAGGCTAGAAACACCAGCCGTCAGCCGCCCCAGAAATGGCGCATCCATAGGATGCGCCAATTCTGGCACTTAGCCTCGCTCTTCCACGCTGCCCTGGTGCGGTGGCAGGGGGTAATAGGGTTGGGGTTGATGTCAGCTTATAATGCCAGCTGACATCAAGCCCAGGTTAGTAATGGAGAGGCGTCTATAAGACACCCCCATTACTAACCCCATAGTCAAAGTTAAAAGAAAACACAAACACCCAGAGTAAAGTCCTTTAATTGAAATAAAGACACAATTCTTTATTGTTCTAAATTAAACCATACTTACCATCACGCCCATTCCAGCTGAAGCCAACGATCTCCTGCAATAAAAGAAAAATAATAAAGCAACCTCATCCTTACCTTTCGATGGTTCCCAGGACAGCTCCAGCTCTGCTACATCGAGATGACAGGCTGGACCGCAGCAGAAAGCTGCCATCCAGCCTGTCATCCCGCAGACACTGAGAAGCGCAGGCATGCTTGCGCTCCTCAGTGTCTCTCTGTGACGTCATCCAGATGAGCCGAGTTCATGTCCAATGAACTCAGCTCACCTCATGCACGTCACTGACAGCGTGGGAAAATTCTCCTGCACTCAGCGCTTCAGCGTGAGAATTCTCCCACGCTGTCAGTGACATACATGAGGTGAGGTCATGTCCAATGAACTCAGCTCACCTCATGCACGTCACTGACAGCGTGGGAAAATTCTCACGCTGAAGTGCTGAGTGCAGGAGAATTTTCCCACGCTGTCAGTGACGTACATGAAGTGAGCGGAGTTCATTGGACATGACCTCGGCTCATCTGGATGCCGTCACAGCCAGACACTGAGGAGTGGAAGTATGCCTGCGCTTCTCAGTGTCTGCGGGATGACAGGATGGATGGCAGCGTTCTGCTGCGGTCCAGCCTGTCATCTCGATGTAGCAGAGCTGAAGCTGTCGTGGGAGCCATGGAAAGGTAAGGATGAGGTTGCTTTATTATTTTACTTTTATTGCAGGAGATCGTTGGCTTCAGCTGGAATGGGCGTGGTGGTAAGTATGGTTTAATTTAGAACAATAAAGAATTGTGTGTTTATTTCAATTAAAGGACTTTTTTCTGGGTGTTGTGTTTTTTTAAATACTTTACTAGAAATTCATGGTGGTCATGTCTAATATTGGCGTGACCCCATGAATTTTGGGCTTAGGGCCAGCTGATAATGCCAAGCTGGCCTTAACCCCTTTATTACCCAGTGAGCCACCGCACCAGGGCCCTGGATGAGTTGGGTACAGCGCCAGAAGATGGCGCTTCTATGAACGCGCCATTTTCTGGGGCGGCTGCGGACTGCAATTTGCAGCGGGGGTGGCCCAGAAAGCTTGGGTCTCCCTGCGCTGCGGATTCCAGCCCCCAGCTGCCTAGTTGTATCTGGCTGGGCACAAAAATAGGGCGAAGCCCCACGCATTTTTTTTTAAAATTATTTCATGAAATTCATGGAATAATTAAGAAAAAAAGGGCTTCCCTATATTGTTGTGTCCAACCAGGTACAAATAGGCAGCTGGTGGTTGGGGGCAGCCCATTCCTGCCTGCTGTACCTGGCTGGACACAAATATAGTGCGAAGCCCCACGTCAATTTTTTTTTAATTATTTCATGAAATAATTTTTTTAAAAAAGGGCTTCCCTATATTGTTGTGTCCGGCCAGGTACAAATAGGCAGCTGGTGGTTGGGGGCAGCCTGTTCCTGCCTGCTGTACCTGGCTGGACACAAATATAGGGCGAAGCCCCACGTCAATTTTTTTTAAAATAAGTCCTTTATTTTAACACTAAATGACATTTGAGGAGTTAATAAAGATGCAGTCCCTAAATTATTATTTATTTTTTAATTAATTTTTCCCAAAACTTTTGACGTGGGCTTCGCCATATTTTTGTATGCCAGCCAGGTACAGCATCCAGCTTCTATGAACGCGCCATTTTCCGGGGTGGCTGCGCACTGCAATTTTCAGCGGGGGGAGGGGGGGGGGCAGAAAGCTTGGGCCTCCCTGCGCTGCAGATTCCATCCCCCAGCTGCCTAGTTGTACCTGGCTGGACACAAAAATAGGGAGAAGCTTCACGTATTTTTTTTTTTTAATTATTTCATGAAATTCATGAAATAATTAAGAAAAAAAGGGCTTCCCTATATTGTTGTGTCCAACCAGGTACAAATAGGCAGCTGGTGGTTGGGGGCAGCCCGTTCCTGCCTGCTGTACCTGGCTGGACACAAATATAGTGCGAAGCCCCACGTCAATTTTTTTTAAATCATTTCAGGAAATTCATGAAATAATTTAAAAAAATTGATGTGGGGCTTCGCCCTATATTTGTGTCCAGTCAGGTACAGCAGGCAGGAACGGGCTGCCCCCAACCACCAGCAGCCTATTTGTACCTAGCCGGACACAACAATATAGGGAAGCCCTTTTTTTCTGAATTATTCCATGAATTTCATGAATTTAAAAAAAAAAAAACGTGGAGCTTCGCCCTATTTTTGTGTCCAGCCAGGTACAACTAGGCAGCTGGGGGCTGGAATCTGCAGCGCAGGGAGGCCCAAGCTTTCTGGGCCCCACCCGCTGCAAATTGCAGTCCGCAGCCGCCCCGGAAAATGGCGCGTTCATAGAAGCGCCATCTTCTGGCGCTGTACCCAACTCATCCAGGGCCCTGATGCGGTGGCTCACTGGGTAATAAAGGGGTTAAGGCCAGCTTGGCATTATCAGCTGGCCCTAAGCCCGAAATTCATGGGGTCACGCCAATATTAGACATGACCACCATGAATTTCTAGTAAAGTATTTAAAAAAAACACAAACACCCAGAAAAAAGTCCTTTAATTGAAATAAACACACAATTCTTTATTGTTCTAAATTAAACCATACTTACCATCACGCCCATTCCAGCTGAAGCCAACGATCTCCTGCAATAAAAGAAAAATAATAAAGCAACCTCATCCTTACCTTTCCATGGCTCCCACGACGGCTCCAGCTCTGCTACATCGAGATGACAGGCTGGACCGCAGCAGAACGCTGCCATCCAGCCTGTCATCCCGCAGACACTGAGAAGCGCAGGCATACTTCCACTCCTCAGTGTCTGGCTGTGACGGCATCCAGATGAGCCGACAATGAACTCGGCTCACCTCATGTACGTCACTGACAGCGTGGGAGAATTCTCCTGCACTCAGCGCTTCAGCGTGAGAATTTTCCCACGCTGTCAGTGACGTGCATGAGGTGAGGTCATGTCCCATGAACTCGGCGCACCTCATGCACGTCACTGACAGCGTGGGAGAATTCTCACGCTGAAGCGCTGAGTGCAGGAGAATTTTCCCACGCTGTCAGTGACGTGCATGAGGTGAGCTGAGTTCATTGGACATGACCTCGGCTCATCTGGATGACGTCACAGAAAGACACTGAGGAGCGCAAGCATGCCTGCGCTTCTCAGTGTCCGCGGGATGACAGGCTGGATGGCAGCGTTCTGCTGCGGTCCAGCCTGTCATCTCGATGTAGCAGAGCTGAAGCTGTCCTGGGAACCATGGAAAGGTAAGGATGAGGTTGCTTTATTATTTTACTTTTATTGCAGGAGATCGTTGGCTTCAGCTGGAATGGGTGTGGCGGTAAGTATGGTTTAATTTAGAACAATAAAGAATTGTGTCTTTATTTCAATTAAAGGACTTTTTTCTGGGTGTTTGTGTTTTTTTTAAATACTTTACTAGAAATTCATGGCGGTCATGTCTAATATTGGCGTGACCCCATGAATTTCGGGCTTAGGGCCAGCTGATAATGCCAAGCTGGCCTTAACCCCTTTATTACCCAGTGAGCCACCGCACCAGGGCCCTGGATGAGTTGGGTACAGCGCCAGAAGATGGCGCTTCTATGAACGCGCCATTTTCCGGGGCGGCTGCGGACTGCAATTTGCAGCGGGTGGGACCCAGAAAGCTTGGGTCTCCCTGCGCTGCAGATTCCAGCCCCCAGCTGCCTAGTTGTACCTGGCTGGACACAAAAATAGGGCGAAGCGCCACACATTTTTTTTTTTAATTATTTCATGAAATTCATGGAATAATTAAGAAAAAAAGGGCTTCCCTATATTGTTGTGTCCGGCTAGGTACAAATAGGCAGCTGGTGGTTGGGGGCAGCCCGTTCCTGCCTGCTGTACCTGGCTGGACACAATTATAGGGCGAAGCCCCACATAATTTTTTTTTAATTATTTCATGAATTTCCTGAAATAATTAAAAAAAAATTGACGTGGGGCTTCACACTATATTTGTGTCCAGCCAGGTACAGCAGGCAGGAACGGGCTGCCCCCAACCACCAGCTGCCTATTTGTACCTAGCCGGACACAACAATATAGGGAAGCCCTTTTTTTCTTAATTATTCCATGAATTTCATGAAATAATTAAAAAAAAAAAAACGTGGAGCTTCTCCCTATTTTTGTGTCCAGCCAGGTACAACTAGGCAGCTGGGGGATGGAATCTGCAGCGCAGGGAGGCCCAAGCTTTTTGCCCTCCCCCCCCCCGCTGAAAATTGCAGTCCGCGGCCGCCCCGGAAAATGGCGCGTTCATAGAAGCTGGATGCTGTACCTGGCTGGCATACAAAAATATGGCGAAGCCCACGTCAAAAGTTTTGGGAAAAATTTATTAAAAAATAAATAATAATTTAGGGACTGCATCTTTATTAAGTCCTCAAATGTCATTTAGTGTTAAAATAAAGGATTTATTTAAAAAAAAAATGGCGTGGGATCCCCCATAATTTTAGTCTCTAGCGGAGGTTAAGCAGACGGCTGGGGCAGATGTTTGAAGCCTGGGAAGGGGGTAAAACCCACGGAGCTTCCCAGGCTACTAATATCAGCCCCCAGCTGAATACCTAGCCTTTACTAGCTATTAAAATGGGGGACCCCCCAAAAAAAAATGACGTGGGGTCCCCTCTATTTTAATAGCTAGCAAAGGCTAGGCAGACAGCTGGGGGCTGATATTAATAGCTCAGGAAGGGTGCCATGAATATTGGCCCCCTCCCAGGCTAGAAACACCAGCCGTCAGCCGCCCCAGAAATGGCGCATCCATAGGATGCGCCAATTCTGGCACTTAGCCTCGCTCTTCCACGCTGCCCTGGTGCGGTGGCAGGGGGTAATAGTGGTGGGGTTCATGTCAGCGCCAGCTGCCATGAAGCCCAGGTTAGTAATGATGGCCGTCTATATGACACCCCCATTACTAACCTACAAAGTGTTAAAAAGAAAAAACACACTACACCCAGAAAAAAATAATTTATTTGAAATAAAACACCATTTTATTTAATTCTTAGTTTACTAAAAAAAAAATAGTTACCTGTCCACGTTCCTGCGCTGATCTCCCATGCACAGCTGTCACATCTGGAGATGGTGACAGCTGTGCATGGCTGCTGTAAGCTCACGCTGCCGGGAACACGTCCGCTCCCGGCAGCGGGAGCCACTGACTGAGGTCACCGGAGTGCATTCAGGCAGCGCAGCTCCGGAGACCTCCTTTACGGCAGTGCTGTACCGTGGGAATTTCTCACGATACAGCAGTGCCGTAAAGGAGCTAACCGGAGCAGCGCTGCCTGAACTCCGGTGAACCCTTACGGCCCCGTCATTCTAGCGGCGGCAGCGGTTCAGAGCGGTCACATTCTATGTGGCTGCTCTGAACTGGAGATCTTCGTGGGACACTCGTGGACTACTACGGAGGGGTAAGGATAAGGTTGTGGTTTATTATTTTATATTTTATTACAGGAGATCGATGGCTTCGGGGAATTAGGTGTCTAGGTGAGTATAGGTGTAGTTTTTTATTTTTTACTTTATTTTAGGTGGCGATCGGCGGGGACAGGTAATGTATGAACTAATTTCTTTTAGGTAACCACTGGCCACCAATGACATGTATTTAACATTTATTGGGGACACAGTAGGGCAATTTAAATAGCAGGATCAGGCTGATGGGAACTACTGCTCCCATCGAGCTGATCCTGCTGGCACGAGTGGACGGGGGACAGACATAGGCCGATGGGAGTAGTAGTGTCACATCGGCCTATGTCTGCCCGCACACACACCCGCACACACACCCGCACACACACACCCCGCACACACACCCGCACACACACCCCGCACACACACACACCCCGCACACACTAATCATGACGGGTCCGGGAGGTGAGGCTGACCTGTGCGGCCGTGGGAAAGTTGATGTGAGTTCATGCAGTCAAGCATGAACTCACATGAACCCTCTGAGGGCACCGCGGCTACTTCAAATGAACAGCTGATCGGCATCACCTGATACCTCAGCTGTTCATTTGAAATAACCGGCGGGAAAGCGCAGCACAGAACGGGAAAGCCGGCGGTGAAGTCTTTTCACTGCCGGCTTCCCCGCCCGGGTCCTTCGCTCCTTGGTGCTGCGCTCCCCGCCCGGTCCTAATTTACGATCGGGATGGGAGGTGGCGAGGGGAGCGGAGGATCGGGGTGGGAGGCTGCGGGGAAGCAGTATGGGGCTGCGTGATTGTTTAAAAGCCGGCGGCTTTTTACCGCGCGCCGGCTTTTAAACAATCAGGAGAATTCTCCCACGCTGGGATGGCATTCTGATGACAAGCTGGATCGCAGCTGAGCGCTGCCATCCAGCTTGTCATCCTTCAGAGACACTGCAGAGCGCAGGCATTATGGGAACTTCCGATTCCGGTATTCGATATTATAAAAGTATCGGAATTAAGTATCGGAATTCCGATACAGTGAATATCGGCCGATACCCGATATTTCAGTATCGGAATGCTCAACACTAGTTATAAGGCCATCTCCAAAGACCTTGGTATCCCAGTTTCAACAGTGCGCACTGTTAAGAAGTTTGCCAAGCAAGGAACCGTCAAGAACTTCCCTGGATGTGGGGGAAAGGGGAAAATTGACAAGAGATGTCTTCGAAGGTTGGTGCGAATGGTGGAAAAAACACCACGTTAAACATCCAAAGACTTGAAGGCCAACCTGAAACAGGTTGAGGTCATGGTTTCAACAAGTACCATACGCTGCATACTAAACCAAGCAGAGCTTTATGGGCAAAGGCCAAAGAAGAAACCATTGCTGAAGAAAAAACATAAAAAGGAACGACTGATATTTGCCAAAGAGTACCTTGACAAACCACAATCCTTCTGTGAAAATGTTCTGTGGACAGATGAAACAAAACTAGAGCTTTTTGGCAATGCAAAGCAACAGTTTGTTTACAGACAGCGCAATGAAGCTTATAAGGAAATACACTTTACCAACAGTTAAGCATGGTGGCGGATCAATAATAATGTGGGGTTGCTTTTCTGCTTCTAGTACTGGAAAGCTTCACTGTATCACAGGGGTCATGAAATCAGATAATTATGAAGAGATTTTAGAACAAAATATCCTACTCAGTGTAAGAAAACTTGGTTTGAGTCGAAGATCATGGGTACTCCAGCAAGACAATGACCCAAAGCACACATCCAAAAGTACACAGGAATGGTTGATAAAGAAAAAATGGACTGTTTTAAAATGGCCAGCAATGAATCATGACCTCAATCCAATTGAAAATCTTTGGGGTGAGCTGAAATCTGCCATTGGGAAAAAGAACACTGCAAACATTCAAGAGGTTGAAAGTTGAAAAAAAATATTTTATTATTGTATTACTTTGGACCACGAATTAAAAAATCCTGAGGATATAACTTTGGTACATTTCCATTTGTTTGTGAAGATATTGTACGGTCTATGAAACAATGAAGGGGTGCCAGTAATGGTGAGCCGCACTGTATAATAAATAAAAATTCCTCAGTGCTTGATATTAGAGATGAGCATATTGATGTGATACAAATCAATGTCTTGTCAAATTTCATTGAGTTTACAGGTTTCGATGAATTTAGTTTGCAATTTGATTCAATGATGAAGAGTGGATCAGCCAGAGAGGGCAAATATGACATCAGATGTGGGCTTCCCATAATGACTTCACATCATTTGTTATATAGTAAAGCCAATCAGGAGGGAATGTCAGAGCCATTATTAAAGCTGAAGCAGGGAATGAAAAGCTACTTTTGGGTGTTACAAGCTATAGAGATGACCTCAGAGCTCACATCTCAACATTAGACATAAGAAGAGAAAGGCTTAAAACAATTCATAACTACTCCACAGACAACTGCAGCTAAATATAGAAAATGGAAGTTGTAGTCTGTAAATACCGTAGTACACAGCATCCATGGATAGGGAGAGAGATATAGTAGCAGTGCCAACTGAAGATAAGCAGATAGTATAAATTTAATTTGTGGCAAATTATTTGGCAAGTATTGAAACTCTGAAAGCCTCTAATTGTCAAGAAAATGTTTTTGTAACACTTTGAGGTCACCTAGATGTGTATTAAACACATTATGAGCTTTGTTATGCAAACACAGATTTATTAATGTCCAAGTGACTGCAAGTTTTATGGCTAGGGGAAGATCGATGGTAACTGGTGGTAACCAGCAGTCTATTTAAACATACACTGCAGTTTAAGGCTGCGTTCACACATTGCGTATTTCCCTGCGTTTTTTTACGCTGCGTATTTTTCTGCCTTTTCTACCTGCGTTTTTTTACGCAGGTAAAAAAAGCACCTCCGTTCACACACTGCGTAAAAAAGCGCAGCAAAAAACGCAGTGTGAAAGAAGTGTGACATGTGTAATGTATGTGTCTGTGTGTCCTGTGTGTACTGTCTGCGTCTATGTGTCGTGTGTGAGTGTCCCCCTAGCAGTGAATGTACAGACAGCTTCTGGCTGCAGTACATACACTGCTTTAAAAGAAAAAAACTATGGATACTCACCTATCCGATGGATGGGAGAGGCGTCCGGTCCGGTCCCGCGGCTTCCAGCATCTGCCGTGAAGCGATCAGCTGACTGTCACGTGACCGGCTTGTAAATCAGCTGACCGGAAGCCGGATACAAGCCGGTTAGCTAACAGCTGATCGCTTCACCGGCAGATGCTGGAAGCGCGGGACCGAACCGGACGGCTCTCCCATCCATCGGATAGGGGAGTATCCATAGTTTCTCCTGCGCCTCCATAAAAAAGCGCTGGAATTACGCAGTGTGTGAACACCTCTGCGAAATTCCATCGCTTATAATGGGCACAATAGAGAGAAAGTGCAGGACGCAGCTGCTTAAAGAATTGACATGTCAATTCTTTACGCAGCTGCGATTTCACGCTGCGTAAAATCACACAGTGTCTGAACGGCAAAGTGAATTTCCTATTCACTTTGCTGGCAGACACAAGGCACATTGCGTATTTTGAAAAAGCGCGCGAAAATACGCAGTATGTGAACACAGCCTAAGATAGGCTACTTTCATTGTATAAACAATCCTAAAATCATCCCTTTTTTGGGACAGATGCCTGTCTTGCTGGTGTTAATACAAAAACGGTGTAAACAAAAGAAGCTGTGGCTTTTTCATACAAATTATCCCTGTTTGGGGGTTTCAAGAGCATTGTTCTTTGTTAAATTTAGAAATGAGTTTTTTCAGTCTGTCCAAAATTATTCCTTTATTTATGGATATAAAACAAGTGTACTGTTTTGAACATGAAGTAGTAATGGCTTCTCAACTATGATTTAAAAAATATCCCCTTTTTGGGATCTGCAACATGTTTGCTATTCATAAACTATGTAAGCAATTACTAAGGCGTGTAATAAGGCGGTTCAACAATTGTTCCTTTTTTTAGTCAGCAGGAACAGGCTGTCTGTTTTCAAAGTGAAGAAGCCATGGCTTATCACCAAGTGTTCTGTTTTGCATGTGAGAGGCGTACGTGGATCGTGGACCCACTGTGCCACGAGACAGGATTTACCTAGGAGGTGCACAGCTAAGCAGCTACCTGGTTTTTACTGGAGCTCTTAATGAAGTCAGGGTTGAGCTGCAGGTAGTCACTAGGTACTACTTCTAGGCAATCCCCGGTAATGCAGTTGCCGACCCCAAGGGTCGGGTTCGCTGACACGGACTGGACTCGAAGTAACAGACAAGGCTGGATTCGGAACCTGTTCAGATAGGTGTGGTTTTAGGGTTCAGATTCCGCAGGAGTGGCTTCAGGTTCAGGGTCCATTGGTGCAGCTATAGAGCTCAGGTACTGCCAGAACGGCTTCAGGTTCAGGTACTGCTGAAGCGACTTCAGGGTAATGTACATGACGCGCCCCCTGGGCCATATTCTTTAGGGGGAATATCCGGAGCCGGATCAGATGGGGGTTGTAGTCTTCCGAGTGGCTGTGACCCGGTCCGTGCCCAGGGTGTCAAACTCAGTTGTATGTGGCAGTCCTACAGATGTTATCAAGTTCTTAATGTCGACTACGCCACCCGTTGTGTTGCGGTCACTGTGGCCGCCGCTGCAGCAGGGTCCGCTGAGGCTGGTGGTGTTGGTGCAGCTTGATAGGATAACCCCCAACGGGAGGGGTATAGCCTCAGGGGGATCAGGTGCAGAGGATGGGAGTTGTGGTGATGCAGTGTAGACGGCAATCAGAGACAGAGTCGGGTTATGCAGTTTAGGATGTTTACTCACTGCTGATGTTCTGGTCACTCCAGCTTCGAGTGACCTCCCGAGCCGTGCTGCGTCCACCAGGTTCTGGATCCAGCCAACCCCCAAATAAGTCCGGAGCGTGACCCTGAGCTCTCCTTCTGTCCTTTCTCTGGCCGTCCCCACTATTGATCCACCCAGGTCCAGCTCCCTCGGGCCTTCTGTTGGGAGACCCTTGGCCTCGGGTTCCCTGACCCTCCACGTGGTATGCCTTCGTGGTGGATGTGGTGGGTGACCGTGGCAAACGCTGCCCACGGTCTCCGGTCTCTGGCTGGGGTGTGTTTTTGCCCCCACCAGCTTGGGTTCCGGTACCCTGTGCCGACTCTTCACCCGGGGATTTAATTTGGGTTCTTGGAGTCCTTTTCTTTTGTTTCCCCCTCTGGGTCTCTCTTTCTCCTCTCTCACTCTGGGTCTCTCTTCTCCTCCGCTCGCTGACTTTCTCTCTGCAACTGACCCTGTTCTTAGTTGGTGCCCACCTTATATATCCCTCTATGTGTGAGCTCAGGTGACCAGCACCCAATGAGCTCCTATCTTTACCCAGGCTGCTCCCCCTATCTGCCCCTACACTACTTGGGATGTACCACCCCCCTCCCACTCCAGCCAGGAACAGACTCGGTCGTACCTGCACATTTCTAAGTGGGAGTACCGTCGGTCTGCTCCTCGGAAATGGGATGTGTGTAGTGCATGCAGCCTACCGAGCTCAGTTCCACACTCCATCCTTACCCGGGAGTGGAATATCACACCTCTGGGTTGAGGTGCAATACCCCTGTAGCAGCCGAATCCTCAGGGTGCTACATTCCCCCCTGGTAAATCACAGCACGTCCTCGGGCTGTAAGACAAAACACCAAAACATACAAATTTTTGCATGAACATATAAAACATATAAAAACATTATATATATATAAAACATTCTCGTCGCCTCTGGCTCCTCCTCCGGTCACTGTGCAACGCGTGACCGGGTAAAGTGCGACAGTCTTTCTGGAAAACTGGTTTTCCTATAAAACCGGTAGGGGGCGCTTTAGGACGCGCAACTATATACAAGGATATGGCCGCTCTCAGTCCTCGGCCAGGTATTAGGGAGGAATGACCGCTCTCAGTCCTCGGTCAGTGGGATTAAGGGAAATACGGGTAACAGTTCACACATGCTGGTCCCAACGGGGACTATATTAGCAACAGCAACAGTTTCAGTTTCAGTTTCAGTTCACGGTTTCAGTTCACGGTGCCCCGACGGGCAACTATATACAGCTTCTGCTTCGCTGTCCTTAGCGACGGCGTCCTCCTGCTCTTGCTTTATGGTTACCTTTGGCTCTAGTTTCAGACCCGTCCGGGTCCTCTCCCAGATGCGGCACTCTTGGTCTTATGGGCGCGGGCGCGGTGGTGGTGGCGCCCGGGTTGCCCAGGCCTTGCGGCCAGGCCCGGGGCACCTGGAAGGTGAAGGGCACCGTTAGGACGGCGGCGCCCTGGGCTACCTGGCCTTGCGGCCAGGCCGGAGGCTCCGCGGAGGTAGGGGGCGCTGTTGGTGATGCGACGCCCGGGAATTCTAGGCCCTGCGACCAGGCTGGTGTTGCTTCCTGTTTTGCCACGCTCGGGGTCGTTGCGCATGGCGTCACAGGGGTCGCGGCGGCGGCTTCCGGTTGGGGCCTAGTCTGCGTCGGTGACATGGCGTTTTCGGGCACAGCAGGGGGACTTTCGGGCTCTGCGACGGGGAGCTGGGGCAGGTACGCGGTTTCCCGGTTTGGGGTATAGACGTCCCCTTTACCTGCCTCCATGCGTTCGGCTCCCTTCTCGGCGCCGTCTCCGGCCTTGGGTCCTCCCGCGCCATCCTCAGAGGCGGTCGGTCTCCTCATCTTGGCTGGCGTGCTCCGGGTCTTGGTTTGCTGGGCCATCTCTCGGCTCCACTCCGCCAATGTCTCACGCTGTACCCGGGCCATCCTCCGTGCGAGGCCCTCCAGAGCGGTCTGTGCACACTCCCGGTCTCGGGGGAGCTGTGCGAGGACCTCCACTAGGCCTAGTGGGGTCGTGGTTTCCAGCAGGCTCCTGACCAACGGGTCGGTGCTGCTCTGCTCTTCTTCCAGCAGGCTCCTGGCCAGCGGGCCGGTGCTGCTCTGCTCTCCTTCCTCTGTCTCTAGCAGGCTCCTGGCCAACGGGCCGGTGCTGCTCTGCTTTCTCGCCATCTCCGGGTAAGCTCCTCCGTTACTCTTCTCCAGGCTTCTTGCCTCCGGGTGCGCTCTCTCCAGACTGCTCCAGGCGGCACCCATCTTTTCTCTCTCCTTTCGTCTCCTCCCCCTTCGAGGGCGGTCCCGGGGCCACTTGGTGACTGTCAGCTCCAGGGGCTGTTCTTTCACGCTGACAGACACCTCTAGCATCACAGTCTCTGTTGGTGGGGGCGGTTTCCACTTTTGGCGCCATTTTCGGTCCTGGCCCACGATGGGAGGCGGCCTCTCACCACCCTCTGGCACGCCCATAATGGCGCCCGCTCTTCCAAGGCAGGAAACCTTTGGAAATGGCGGGAATCGTCTCCCAGTGGCGGGAAACTCTGCAGATGGCGGGAAAACGCTGTTAATGGCGGACAACCGGCTGGAATCGATCTGCGATGGAGTCCGATGGCGGGGACCCTCCGGAACCGGCAGGAGACTTCTTTTTGAGGTAAACTCATTCTTTTCTTCAGGCACGCAGTACCCGGGTGTTGCGGGCACGTAATCCTGCCGACTACGCCAAAGTTGACGCGCCCCCTGGGCCATATTCTTTAGGGGGAATATCCGGAGCCGGATCAGATGGGGGTTGTAGTCTTCCGAGTGGCTGTGACCCGGTCCGTGCCCAGGGTGTCAAACTCAGTTGTATGTGGCAGTCCTACAGATGTTATCAAGTTCTTAATGTCGACTACGCCACCCGTTGTGTTGCGGTCACTGTGGCCGCCGCTGCAGCAGGGTCCGCTGAGGCTGGTGGTGTTGGTGCAGCTTGATAGGATAACCCCCAACGGGAGGGGTATAGCCTCAGGGGGATCAGGTGCAGAGGATGGGAGTTGTGGTGATGCAGTGTAGACGGCAATCAGAGACAGAGTCGGGTTATGCAGTTTAGGATGTTTACTCACTGCTGATGTTCTGGTCACTCCAGCTTCGAGTGACCTCCCGAGCCATGCTGCGTCCACCAGGTTCTGGATCCAGCCAACCCCCAAATAAGTCCGGAGCGTGACCCTGAGCTCTCCTTCTGTCCTTTCTCTGGCCGTCCCCACTATTGATCCACCCAGGTCCAGCTCCCTCGGGCCTTCTGTTGGGAGACCCTTGGCCTCGGGTTCCCTGACCCTCCACGTGGTATGCCTTCGTGGTGGATGTGGTGGGTGACCGTGGCAAACGCTGCCCACGGTCTCCGGTCTCTGGCTGGGGTGTGTTTTTGCCCCCACCAGCTTGGGTTCCGGTACCCTGTGCCGACTCTTCACCCGGGGATTTAATTTGGGTTCTTGGAGTCCTTTTCTTCTGTTTCCCCCTCTGGGTCTCTCTTTCTCCTCTCTCACTCTGGGTCTCTCTTCTCCTCCGCTCGCTGACTTTCTCTCTGCAACTGACCCTGTTCTTAGTTGGTGCCCACCTTATATATCCCTCTATGTGTGAGCTCAGGTGACCAGCACCCAATGAGCTCCTATCTTTACCCAGGCTGCTCCCCCTATCTGCCCCTACACTACTTGGGATGTACCACCCCCCTCCCACTCCAGCCAGGAACAGACTCGGTCGTACCTGCACATTTCTAAGTGGGAGTACCGTCGGTCTGCTCCTCGGAAATGGGATGTGTGTAGTGCATGCAGCCTACCGAGCTCAGTTCCACACTCCATCCTTACCCGGGAGTGGAATATCACACCTCTGGGTTGAGGTGCAATACCCCTGTAGCAGCCGAATCCTCAGGGTGCTACATACACACTATACAAAAATACGAGAACAGAATCAGGATAGCAAATAAACTACAATGTATTTGGATAAGGGACCTGGCAACATACAGATGCACACATAAGAGTTGTATGGAAAATACATGGGTTGCTCAGGCACGTCCCTATTGGGGAGGTACCTTTTATACAAGATGCTTCCCAGCTATTGGCTGGGTACATCTTCAAGGTCCACACGCTGCCCCTTTAATAACAAGGGGAGCGCAAGCTCCACCGAGGAGGTGTGCCAGGAGACAGGGAGGTCACCTTGCGGCCGGGGTGGTGAGTATGTAGGCGTCCTTGCATGGAGGAAGAAGGAGAACCATGCAGGGGCGCCGGCATTAGAGATACATCTTCCTAAAAATTAGCCCTATTTTGTGAGCTGTTTCATGTTTGTATACCCTCAAGAGAGTACATTTCCTGTTGAAGTGCACCAGGTTGTTACAATGACAGATAAAACATCTGGTTCATCATGTCAAATATACTGCAGTTGTAGCTGCTGCTGTTACATCTGCTAATTGTTGTAGCCCAAATTTTGGCACAGTGGGGATTACGGGGATTGCAATGGGGTCTGCTGCTCAGTTATGCAGATGTCAGGTGTTCACTCAGTGAAAGCTTTGCAGAGCAGGTAACACTGCTTATTCTAGTAATATGCCAATTTGGACTCCCTTTCTGAAGCCGGAAAATAATTCACCCATAAAAGACATAGTTGATTCCACGTGTATAACTACATGCAAATTTTCTTGCCTTTTTGAAGGGTTTTAGTAGAAACATGAGTTCCTCATCAGCTGATAATGTCAGATCTCAAAGTAATCTAAGTTCCAATTTGCTTTCTGCATTATGTAGTCTGTAATTAATTTACGCTGCTGGTACAAATGCTGCAACATGCACAGTGTAAAAGTCAAGTGGATTGCGACTGTGTGTAAACCAGGTGGAGCTGTGGAAGACCATGTCGCTTTTGGAAAACCATAACAGCATGCTTTTCCACATAAGCTAATTTGAGATAACACTTTCCTGGATATAGCCAGCACCTTCCTCAAGTGGTACATTTGGGAAATTAATATTGCACTATTAAAATTGGGTTGTGGGCTATGCATAAAACATGAGTTATTTTGCCTGACTGTAAGGCAGCCAGAAAGTTCCATACATTGTTGCTCTTGACAATTCCGAGATTCAGTTCACAGTAAGCCAGCCAATGAGCGAGTTGCCGTTTGATGCAAAGTAGCAACTCATTCACAGTATGGCTTTTCTCCCCTGGGCTTTCCAAGCTGTAAAACCATTTTGCAATTCATTACCTTGTATGAGCGAAAAGAATGATGGTGGTATGTGGAATCAATGATTTGCCCTGTGACTGTTAAAGATAGGATCATGTAAGTTGAGCTGGATTTGGAGGAGGTGTGGGAGGAGACAGATAACCCCTGCCTGGTGATGGAATCAGATGTATCTCCCAGCCACGGATGCTTCACTAGTTGTTGCTCCAGGTATCTACAGCGCACATTGGAGCTCAAAGACAAATCCAATGAGTTCCCTACATTCTCATGCATGTGAGAACAGAGAGTGGACATGCCTTTCTATGAGAAATCATGCTAAACAGAGTGCACACCATCATTTTTCAAAAAGGCAGCAGACTCTATAATGTGGTACGGCAGTGACTGTACTATCAGCAGTTTAACCAGGTTGGAGTGCAATTGTCAAACCAGTAGATTATTTGGAGCATATGCTTGTTTCTTTGACACACAGTCAGAGATAGATCTTTGCCATTGTTCAGGAAGACAATTATAAACTGGCCCCCGACGGTAGTCATGTGAGTGGTCCACCATGTTCACGTTAAGGCCAGTGTGACATGCAGAAATAGTGCTATTGCTTCAAAAGCATCCAGCAACTATAAGAGTTAACACAGTCACAAGAGACAGGAAGTGTTGTGCTCTAGAAACATAGAGCGACTAGAGGGGTTAACACAGTCACAGGAAACAGGGAGTGTTTTAGCAGAGCCCCAGGGGGATTGTGGGGCAATTGTTTACTGTCTGGTTGGAGCCTAAGAGAAAGGTGATGTGTGATCTGTATTTCACAGAAGGAATGGGAACAGAATTCAGGTCAGGAGGGAAGCTAAACACGGGTCAGAGAGACTCCCTGAACTAACAGTGCAGAGTATTATCGGGCAGAAAGATAAGGACTGGAAGGAATCGTGTCACAGGGATCATCTCCCATATCACACCCTCCCCCCTCCATCTTCATGCAGGATAAAGAAAGCTATGCATAATTGTGTACTTGTGAAGGAAAAACCTGTGGTTTTGTATGCATAGAAGTGTGCTGTTAAGAGATCTAATCTGTGATGAATTATGCTACTGAAGAGACTGACATTACTGTGCCTGCTTTAATAGACGGTACTGTGGTGAAGCCTGTTGCTTCAAAGAGTTAAATGGTACTGGCCGTACTTGATTAAACTCCACTGTTCAACTGTTTATGAAGACTCTTGTCAGTTGTATCTGGTCAGCAATTGAATCTATCATGTGCTTGAGAGTAGCTGCAGCCTATGGTCACCCTGAGTAACGGTTTCCCCATGATTCCAAAGAATTCATGAAGCCTGTCTCATCCTATCTGAACCTAGCGGCGTGCGTGTAACACCAGCTTCAAAAACTTTAGTGTTGTTGATGGGTGTGTGCAACATTGTACCTGAATCTGCTGCTTCCATCATCGGTTCCATTGCATTCAGTGCAGTTCCACTCCCGTTAATAAGCCAGACCAGTCCTGAAAAGCAATGTCCATTTTATATTCAGCCAAAGAAGTAAACAGGGGATTACAGGTTATACATTTTCTTTCTCCACCTTCCACACAATACACCAGCTCCTTTCTCAGAGAAACAGTTTACACTTTGTTCCTGACAACAAGTGCTGCAGGGGGCATGGAGAGATGTTTGAATTGCCTGCATTTTCTCAGGGGTAGAGTAATACAGGGCCACGTGTAACACTATGATCCCAATACCTGGAGTCTTTAGCTATATTAGTCCCAGGGCCCGCTCGTTGAGACTAAGCTCCCTGTTTCATTACTCACAGCAGGGCGCTACCTTTTCCTAAGGTCTTCCTTTTCCGCTGGACATTACTTTTCCCGGATTTCTAAGCTTTCATTTCCTGCAGGGATCTCCACTTGCCTAAGATGTCCTGCCGCCTCTGTAACTAGCTTCTTTCCATGCTGAGCCTTGTAGTTCTACAACTGATGAACCTGTCCTCCTTCTGTCACCTCCACTTCAGCACACAGCCTACTCCACACTCTGCTACTTCAACACTGACCAACTATCTCCTATATCCCTAATCCTTCCCACTGGTTCGTCCTATAGGGCCACCAACCCCATCTCTCTGGGGACAGCCTTGAGGTTAACCCTCCACGAGTCTGACACATACACGGGCCATAAGGGTAAAATACACTCTTTGTATAATATATGCAAAAAATGTAATCACTAGTGATGAGCGAGCACTAAAATGCTTGGGTGCTCATTGCTCGAGTCGAGATGTAAGTCTATGGGACACTCGAGCATTTTTCCGGCGACCGCCCCCTGAGGTCTGCAGGAGGCCTAAAAAATGCCCTAATCGACGACAACAGTGCTGAAATGACATGGGAACAGCATGGTGAAAACCCCTGGAAGCATCTCTGACTCCCAGGTCACCCTGTGAACAATGTTGTCAGAGTATTATGCCACTTTTTTACGGACTCACAATAAAACATAATGAAACCAAAATGGATTTTCCTGTGAAAAACCTTAAGGAACATTCTTTCCTGGGTAATTACTTGTAAAGTAAATAACCCCTCAAAAAATGCTCCTCCACACCTTAGCCTATGATCACATGTAGCGTTTTTGATGCGTTTTTGCACTTTTGCATTGCATTCAACGGTGAAAAATACAATCCCTAGTAAATGTCATTTTAACATTTTACTACCTTTTCGGCCCATGTGGTATATGAGACATGATCAGACACATCCTGTTTCATTTATGAAGGAGGGACTCTGAAAGTCTCAAAGCCTATTTTTATAGTGCCATCAGGCAGCCCTTACAATTGTTAAAGGGCCAGCAGTCGGCCCTCACTATTGTTAGAGGGCCATCAGCTGGCTATGCTTTGTTGTTCCCATTATTAAGGAACAGGTTCCCTATACTGTTATTGCGCATGCAGTGACTTCAAGGCCTGCCCAAAATTTTGAAAAACCCAATACACCTTTGAAGAGACATAGAGGGCCTGATTAAAAAAAAATAATTCCATTATTAAGGAACGGGTCTCCTATACTGTTAAAGCGTATGCAGTGACTTCAAGGCCTGCCCAAAATTTTTAAAAACTCCAATACCCTTTGAAGAGACATGGAGGGACTCATTTAAAAAAAAATATCCCATTATTAAGGAGCGGGTCTCCTTTAGTGCTAATGCCCATGAAGTGACTGCAAGGGCTGCCAAAAATTAGGATGCACTGCAATACCTCTTTGAAGAGACATAGAGGAGTGCCTCATTAAAAAAAATGTTACAATTATTAAGGAATGGGTCTCCTATAATTGTAATGCCTATGCAGTGACTGCAAAAGCTAACAGAAAAATTGGACGCACTCCAATATCCCTTTGAAGAGACGTAGAGGAGGTCTTCATTAAAAAAAATTGTTACCATTGTTAAGGAATGGGTCTCTTATACTGGTAATGCCCATGCACTAAGTGCATGGGATGAAAAACATTTACCCCTGGGGGTATACATGAACAGAACATACTGTATAACATACAGAATGTTAGAAGTAGGCCTCTAAAAAGTTTCCTACGGGCATCATAAACACCCTTACAAAAAAATTATGTGGGTGCAGCATCACGGTCACCCTGGTGATATGGTGGTGGAGGATGAGGAGAAGGAGGAGGACGACAGAAAATAGACAAAATCAGGAAGCGTATGCCCATGTCTGGGTGTGAAGATGTGCATGGGAGAAAAAAAAAAAGCCACTGGATTTGACTTTATGTTCCGCTGCATTAATCCGGTGGTGTTGAGAAGTCTGGCATAATCCAGCCCTTGTTCATTTTCATAAGAGTCAGCTTGTAAGCATTTTCAGTTGACAGGCCTATGCGCCTATCAGTTATAATGCCCCCGAAGGCACTAAATACCCGCTCTGACAAAACGCTAATGGAAGGGCAGACCAGGACCTCCAAGGTGTAGAAAGCCAGTTCTTGCCATGTGTCCAGCTTGGATACCCAATAATTATAAGGCAAAGAGGAATCACAGGAGGACGTTGGTACTGTCAACAAGGTACTCCTACAGCATCGTCCAGAAATTTTCCCTCCTTGTCAGAGTACCCCGCGCATCAGGTCCTGGGCACTGGGAGGGTCTTAGAAAACTGTCCCACACCTTTGACAGTGCTCCCCTGACTCTGCTGCATAATATTTGTGTCTCCCTCATATGTACTCCTTGGTTGTCCAAGGAACTGTGACCTCTGCCGCCAGCATTATCAGATGGGATTTTTTTTAATAATTCCGCAACAAGGGCCTTCTAGTACTGCAACATTTTACTAGACCTCTCCACCGTGAGAAGGAGAGATAGAAAGTTCTCCTTGTAGCGTTGGTCTAGAAGTATGACCAACCAGTAATTACTGTTGGCCAAAATGCGTACAACATGAGGGTCACGGGAAAGGCAGAGGAACATAAAGTCAGTCATGTGTGCCAGACTGATAACAGCCAAGTTTTCCCTGTCCTGACCAAAAGGATGACTGTCCATGCTCTCCTTCTCATCCTCCTCCTCATTCTCCCTTTCCTCAGGCCATCCATGCTGAACAGACTGTATGAATGTGGTGTGGGTAGTATCATCTATAGTGCAGGAAACTAGCTCCCGTTCCTCCTCATCCTCTTCTTTCTCCTCCTCATTAGCACCCAATCTGCGTTGGGATGAGATGAGACTGGGCTGTGTGGCATCACCCTGTATGGCTCCTTGCTCCATCTCATTGTGTTGCGCCTGCAATTCCTCCTCTTTAATTGTGATCAGCGAGCATTTCAGAAGACAGAGAAGCATGATGGTGATGCTAATTATGGCGTCATCACCACTCACAATCTTGGTGGAGTCCTCAAAGTTTCAGATAATGACACAGATGTCTAACATCCATGCCCACTCATCAGTTCTGATGTGCGGAGTCTGACCTGAATGCCAATGGGCGTGTTTAAGCTGGTACTCAACAACTGCCCTCTGCTGCTCACAAATCCTTCCTAACATCTGCAACGTTGAGTTCCAACACGTGGCGACATCACACACCAGTCAGTGAGCTTGAAGCTGCAAACGCTACTGAAGCACGGCGAGAGCTGCGGAAGCTGTAGGGGACTTTCGAAAATGGGCACACACGCAACACACTTTGACAAGAAGCTCGGGCAGATCCGGGTAGGTTTTGAGAAACGACTGAACCACTAGGTTAAGCACATGAGCCAGGCATGGTACGTGTGTGAGGTTACCTAACTTCAGAACCACCACCAGGTTCCGTCCATTGTCACACACGACCATGCCTGGCTGCAGTTTGAGTGGTGACAGCCACAGATCTGCCTGCTCTGTTACACCTGTCAACAACTCTTCAGAAGTGTGCGGTTTGTCCTTAATCATATTAGCTTCAGCAGTGCCTGTTGCCGCTTGGCCAGGGCAGTGCTGCAGTGCTTCCATCTTCCGACTGATGTGGTCATTTCAGAGATGGAGGCTGAGGAGGAGGAGGCGCACGAGCTGTAGAATGTGGGGGTAACCCTGATTGACTGTGGGTCCACAATCCTCAGCGTCAAAAGGATGTATTCTAGCCCAGGGTCTGACTAGGTCCCGGCTTCAACTGTATTAACCCAGTGTGCTGTCAGCGAGATGTACCGTCCCTGACCACATGCACTTGTCCACATGTCTGTGGTTAGGTGGACCTTTCCCGTAACTGCATTGATGATGGCACGGCTAATGTTCTGGGACATGTGCTTGTGTAATGCGGGGATGGCACACCGGGAGAAATAGTGGTGGCTGGGGACTGAGTACGGAGGGACGACCGCCACAATCAGGTAGCGGAAAGAATCCATCTCCATGAGCCTAAAAAGCAACATTTCAAGCACAAGCTTTCGAGAAATGTGTGAGTTTTGTAGTGTGGCCTGTGGGGCATTGGTTGCGTATTTGCGCTTGCGTTCCATGGACTGGGGTAGGGAAAACTGAACACTGTGCTGGGATGTGGACGGTGACGGTGATGGTCGCAAATGTGCAATGACACATGCAGGTCGGGAGAAATCTTCGCCTGCATCACGGACAGGGAATTGACGTACACGCACAACAGCGGAACATGCAGTGTTGTCACCCGCAGACACTGTTTCTAGACCCTGGCGTTCGGCCCACCCAGTTAGTTGCTTTGCTGTTATGTGCCTGAGCAGGCTGGTGGTGGTCAGGGTGCTAGTTTTGCTTCCCCTGATGATGCTGGTATGGCAGATATTGCAAAAGGCCTTTTTGGGGTTATCTGTACAGTCTGTAAAAAAGGGCCAGACTCTGGAAGACCTAACAGTTGGACTGAGAATTGCCATTGTGTTTGTGTCTGGAGAACAGTTGCCCGCCTTGTGTCTGTGGCCACCCCACTGCTTGTCCCTGTCTGTTGTGGTGCTATGCCTTCCTTCCCCTGTGTGATGCTGTCCTTACTATGCATGTCACCTTGCCAGGTTGGGTCCATGACTTCATCGTCTACCACCTCATCTTCCACGTACACACCCTGGGCCTCCCCCTGAGTCGCTGGCAGTTGTGTCTCATCATCATCATCATCAACCTGTTGTGACAGTAATTTCACTTTCCCACAGCTGCCTTCAAGTGACCGTGGCTGCTCAAATATTTGGGCATCGCTACATGTGAGTTCCTCTTGCGCCACTTGAAGCTGGCTGGGCGAGAGGCTCAAATCTATAAATGGAAAAGTGAACAGTGTGGAATCAGTCATCTCTGGGCGCTCAGCATGGTGGGAGGAAGGAGGATCAGGGTGAGGAATATGTGGTCCAGACTCACAGCTACTGAGACATGACCATGTGGAAGACAGGGTGGTGGTGGTGGCAAACTGACTGAAAGCATTATTATCCATCCAACCAACAACCTTTTCACACTGCTCTGGTTTCAAGAGTGGTGTTTCGTGGCCCCCTCGTAATTGGGACAGAAAGGTCAGGCAACAAGATGTGGGTGTTTGTTGTGCTCCCTCAGCAGGCACAGTTTCATCCTGCCCACTGCCTCGGCCTCTGCGTGCACCATCACCATCACGTCCACTTCCCCATCCCTTGCCACGCGCCTTTACCATTTTAAATGGAGTGTAATATTTGGCCCGCTCCACAAAATGTCTGTATTATTACAGCAGTAATATTGGATCACGTCTGATTACCATGGTTTTAGGAAGTGGTCTTTTAGATATGGTATTGGTCAGCGACCAAGTGTGAATAGGCTCAACAAAACACAGCTGGCTGACGTTAAATGGAGTGAAATATTTGGCATGCTTCACAAAATGTCTGTATTATTACTGCAGTAATATGGGATCACGTGTCATGACCAAGGTTTTAGGAAGTGGCCTTATAATTATGGTATTGGTCAGCGACCGAGAGAATAGGTTCAAAAAAACATAGATGGCTGACTATAAATGGAGTGGAATATTTGGCACGCTCCAAAAAATATCATTATTAGTGATGAGAGAGCATGCTCGCCACTACTCTGTACTCGCCCGAGCATCTCAGAACTCGAGATGCTCGGAGCTCGCTGAGTACTTGCGCGATGCTCGGGCAGATGCTCGGGTCCCCGTCCTGCATGTTTGGCACTATTTAGAGCGCCAATCATGCAGGGATTGTCTGCCACTCACTGTAATGCCACAGCCTTGTTGGTTGTGGCATTATAGTGATTTCCCAAATCGATGGGAACAGTTCTCACAGTGAAACATGAAAAGCCGGCAATTCATCAGCGGCATACACCAGTACCCGACAATTTAGAACAGAAATGTTCTAAATTGTCGGGTATCGATGTATGCCGCTGATGAATTGCCGGCTTTTTTAAAGAGATGGGTGCATGAAAATCGGAGGGCACTAGTGTGTTCCAAGTGCCCTGCTATGTTTTTCATGCACCCTCTTATATACCCTGCCTTCCTGTCTGCCTATATATTCTGCCTGCCTGACGTTTAATTGAGCACTGTTCCCATCGATTTGAGCAATTTTTGACCTTCTGCAGACCGCCGGGGGGGACCGCCAGAAAAATGCTCGAGTTTCCCATAGACTTGCATTGGGCTCGTTGCTCGGGTCGATCACCCGAGTATTCCAATGTGCTTGACCCGAGCTTCAAGCACACGAGCATTTAAGTGCTCGCTCATCACTAGCCATTATTAGTGATGAGCAAGCATGCTCACTACTGTTCGGTCCTCGCCCGAGCATCTCACTGCTCGAGATGCTCGGCGCTCGCCGAGTATTTCCGGGTTGCTTGGACGGGAACTCGGGTCCCCTCCGTGCATGTTTGGCGCTCTTTAGAGAGTCAATGAACATGCAGGGATTGCCTGCCATGCACTATAATGTCATAGTCATGTTGGTTGCGGGCATTACAGTGATTGGCTGGCCGCACAGCGTCATCAGGTCTATATCAGACCTGGCGCCGCCATGCTCGTCACAATCACTCCGGATCAGACAGTGTAGGGAGAGCTGCTGCTGCGTTAGGTAGAGATTTGATTGTGTATTAGGTAGTGTAGGGAGAAAAAAACGTACATTACAGATATCCATCTTAACCAACAGTCCTTCTGAGGACTAATCCATCTGCAGAGATATCAGGCAGGCAGGGTGTATAGGCAGGCAGGGTATATAGCAGACTGCAGTGCATACAGCACATGAGGCTCCATTCCAATTCTGCCTTCTGCTGCTGTTAGATATTTCTATACAAAGGCCCAGGTCTCAGGGGCCAGGAATACTTTTATTTGGATCTTAATCCTCATTATTTGCTTAAAAAGCAATCCAGAGAACACCGTTTTTCTGCGCCATTTGCTTGTTGGCACTGCAGAATACAGCCAGGTCCTTTCCATATTACAGCGCTAGAAATCCAGCTATTTAAAACTGTGTTTTCTCCGTCACACGGATCACATATACGTTGTCAGAAAATACTGGCATTTCTGGCCTCCAATAAAAATTTTCTTTAGTGTATCAGTGAAGCAATTCACAGCAGTTTGCTGTTCAATCAACTTACCTACAGGCCAGGTATTTAAACTCTGTTTTCTCCATCTAACGGATCACATATACGTTGTCAGAAAATACTGCCATTTCTGGCCTTCATTAAAATTTTCCTTTAGTGTGTCAGTGAATCAATTCACCACAGTTTGCTGTTCAAACTACTTACCTACAGGCCAGGTAATTAAAACTCTGTTTTCTCCATCACATGGATCACATATAAGTTCTCTCCAACTCAGTTATTTGTAGTGAGCATGGAAGATACTGTCCTCCATTTAAAATGGCAAAGCACGTGGCAAGGGACGGGGAACTGGACGTGATAGTAATGGTGCATGCAGAGGCCGAGGACAAGGCCGTGGGGAAGCCGGAATTGTGCCACAACAAACACCCACATCTTCTCCCCTGAACTTCCTGTCCCAATTTCTAGGGGACTGCAGTACACCACTATTGAACCCAGAGCAGTGTCAAAAGGTTGTTGGTTGGATAGTGGATAATGCTTCCAGTCACTTAGCCACCACCCTGTCTTCCACACGGTCAAGTCTCTGTAGCTGTGAGACTGGACCGCATATTCCTCACTCTGATCCTTCTTCCTCCCACCTTGCCGAGTACCCAGAGACAACTGATCCCACACTTGGACACGCTGAAGAGCTGTTCACTTTTCTATTTATAGATTCGGGCCTCTCGCCCGGTCCACTTGAAGCGGGGCAAGAGGAGATCGCGCGTAGCGATGCCCAAATATTTGAGCAGCCACGTTCACACAAAGGCGACGATGGGAAAGTGTCACAAGAGGTGGACGATGATGAGACACAATTGCCAGAAAGTCAGGAGGAGGACCAGGGTGCGGACGAGGTGATGGATGATATAGTAACTTACCCAACCTGGCAAGGGGACATGCAGAGCGAGGACAGCAGCACACAGGGGGAGGGAGACAGAGCACCCCAACAGGCAGGAAGAAGCAGTGCAGTGGCCGCAGACAGAAGGCAGGCAGCCGTTTCCCGTAACACCAACACGAAGGAAGTTGCCAGTACAACTGTTAGGTCTTCCCAAGTCTGGTTGTTTTTAAAAGACTCTGCCGATAAACCCAAAAAGGCCATTTGCACCACCTGCCAGGCCAGCATCAGCAGGGGTGGCAAAACGATCAGCCTGACCACTACCAGCATGATCGGGCACATGGCAGCAAAGCAACCGACTTTGTGAGCCGAAACCCAGGGTCCAGGAACAGTGTCTGCGGGTGGCACCATTGCTTCTTCCGCTGTTGTGCATGCAAGCCAGTCCCCTGTCCATGGTGCATGCGAAAATGCCTACTGCCGTGCACATGTCGTTGCACATTCTCAAGTAGCAGCATCAGGAAGCACGTCCACGTCCTTGTCCCAGCGCAGTGTTCTGTTGTCCATACCCCAATCTTTGGAACGCAAGCGCAAATATGCAGCCAATGCCCCACAGGCCACACCACTAAATTCTCACATTTCACGACTGCTTGCGCTCGAAATGTTGCCTTTTAGACTCGTGGAGATGTAAGCATTCCGCAACCTGATGGCGGCGGCTGTCCCTCGGTACTCGGTCCCCAGTCGCCACTCTATCTCCTGGTGTGCTGTCCCTGATTAACACAAGCACGTGTCCCAAAACATTAGCCATGCTCTCAACAACGCAGTTACCGGTAAAGTCCACCTAACCACAGACACGTGGACAAGTGCTTCTGGGCAGGGATGGTACATCTCGCTGATGGCACACTGGGTTAACATAGTGGAAGCAGGGACCCAGTCGGACCTTGGGACGGAACACGTCCTCCCGACACCAAGGATTGCGGCCCTAGGTCAATCAGGGTTGCCCCCACGGTCTACAGCTCCTGCACCTCATCCTCCTCAGCCTCCTCCTCCTCTTCAGCCTCCATATCCAAATGACCACATCAGTCTCAAGCTGGAAGCACTGCAGCACTGCCTCGGTGAAATGGCAACAGGCTGTGCTGAAGCTAATTTGCTTAGGTGAAAAACCGCACAATGTTGAAGAGTTGTGGACAGCTCTGAAAGAGCAGGCAGATCTGTGGATCACACCGCTGAACCTACAGCCAGGCATGGTCGTGTGTGACAATGGCCGGAACCTGGTGGCGGCTCTGAGGCGAGGCGAGCTGACACATGTACCATGCCTGGCCCATGTGCTTAACCTCGTGGTTCAGCGGTTTCTCAAATCCTACCCGGAGCTGCCGGATCTTCTTGTTAAAGAACGCCGCTTGTGTGCCCATTTTAGAAAGTCAGCTACAGCTTCCGCCGCCCTTGCAGTGTTTCAGCAGCATTTTCAGCTTCCGGCTCACATACTGGTGTGTGATGTCCCCACGCATTTGAACTATACACTGCAGATGTTGGGACGGATTTGTGAGCAGAAGAGGGCAGTTGTTGAGTACCAGCATCAACAAGGCCGTCGGTATTCAGCTCAGACTCCACACATAAGACCTCAGGAGTGGACATGGATGTCAGACATATGTACCATCCTCCAAAACTTTGAGGACTCCACCAAGATGGTGAGCGGTGATGACGCCATAATTAGCGTCACCATCCTGCTTCTCTGTCTTCTGAAACGCTCTCTGCTCACAATCAAAGAGGATGCATTGCAGGCGAAGCACGATAAGATGGAGCAAGGAACCATACAGGGTGATTACACACAGCCAAGTCTAATCTCATCCCAACGTGGATTGGGTGACAATGAGGAAGAGGAGGAGGAGGAGGAAGGACAGGAGCTAGTTTCATGCACTATAGACGGTACTACCTGCACAGATGTCATACCGTCTGTTGAGCGTGGATGGCCAGAGGACAGAGAGGAGGAGGAGGAGGATGAGAGCATGGTCCGTCATCCTCTTGGTGAGGACACGGAAGTCTTGCCTGTTAGTAGTCTGGCACGCGTGGCTGAGTTTATGTTACGCTACCTTTCCCATGACCCTCGAGATCTCAAAATTTTGGGTGACAGTCATTACTGGTTGGTGACACTTCTAGACCCACGCTACAAGGAGAACTTTATATCTCTTATTCCTGAGGCGGATAGGTCTACAAAAATGGGGCTGTACCAGAAGGCCCTTGTTGCGGAACTATTCAAAAATTCCCATCTGAAAATGCTGCCGGCAGTGGCTGGAGTACAGGAGAGAGAGACACAACTTCAATCCAGCAGAGGCAGGAGAACACTGTCAAAGTTCTGGGAGAGCTTTCTCAGACCATCTCATCGCACAGGCCCTGAGGCGCGGGGTACTCTCGCAAGGAGTGCAAAGTTTGGGAAGATGCTGAGGGAGTACCTTGCCGACTGTACCAACGTCCTCCATGATTCCTCTGTGCCTTATAATTATAGGGTATCCAAGTTGGATACGTGGATTGAACTGGCACTCTATGCCTTGAAGGTCTTGACCTCCCTGCCGCCAGCGTTTTATCAGAGTGGGATTTTAGTGACGCTGGTGGAATTATAACTGATAAGCGCATCCGCTGGATTGGGCCAGACTTCTCAACACCACCGAATGATAGCAGCATAACATAAACTCAAATCCAGTGTCATTTCTTGGGAGGTGTATTCCCATGCACCTTTTCACACCCACACATGGGTATACGCTTCCTGATTTTGGCTATTTCCTCTTGTCCTCCTCCTTCTCCTCATCCTCCACCACCATATCACCAGAGTGACCGTGGTCCGTGATGCAACACCCACATAATTTTTTTAAAGAGTGTTTATGATGCCCGTTAATAAAAAAAATTTTGTACAGTATGTTCATATATACCCCCCAGGGGTAAATGTTTGTCAACCAATACACTTAGTGCATGAGCATTAAAAGTATAGGAGGCCCTCCTCCACGTCTCTTCCAAGGGTCATTGAAGTGCCTCCAAATTTTTGGCAGCCCTTGCATTCACTGCATAGTCCAACACTTTGGGAGACTCTCTCCTTTCTAATATGAATTTGTTGTTACTGTGGCCCTGCTCTGTGTGTCTTTAAATTCTTAGTGGGGTTTTTCCTTAAATTGGTCAGCCATTGGACTCACTACATACCCTATAACTGTATTGCAGACTCTCTCCTTTCTAATGGGAACATGTTGTACTTGTTACTGTGGCCCTGCTCTGTGTGTTTTTAAATTCTTTGTGGGGTTTTTCCTAAAATTGGTCAGCCGCTGGACTCACTGCATACCCTATAAATGTATAGCAGACCCTCTCCATTCTAATGGGAACATGTCGTACTTGTTACTGTGGCCCTGCTCTGTGTGTCTTTAAATTCTTAGTGGGATTTTTCCTAAAATTGGTCAGCCGTTGGCCTCACTGCATACCCTATAGCTGTATAGCAAAACCCTCTCCTTTCTAATGGGAACATGTCGTACCTTGTTACTGTGGCCCTGCTCCGTATGTCTTTAAATTCTTAGTGGGGTTTTTCCTAAAACTGGTCAGCCGTTGGACTCACTGCATACCCTATAACTGTATAGCAGACTCTCTCCTTTCAAATGGACACATGTCGTACCTTGTTACTGTGGCCCTGCTCTGTGTGTCTTTAAATTCTTAGTGCGGCTTTTCTTAAAATTGGTCAGCCGTTGGACTCACTGCATACCCTATAACTGTATAGCAGACCCTCTCCTTTCTAATGGGAACATGTCGTACCTTGTTACTGTGGCCCTGCTCTGTGTGTCTTTAAATTCTTAGTGGGGTTTTTCCTAAAATTGGTCAGCCGTTGGACTCACTGCATACCCTATAACTATAGCAGACCCTCTCCTTTCTAATGGGAACATGTCGTACCTTGTTACTGTGGCCCTGCACTGTGTGTCTTTAAATTCTTAGTGGGGTTTTTCCTAAAATTGGTCAGCCGCTGGACTCACTGCATACCCTATAACTGTATATCAGACCCTCTCCTTTCTAATTGGATCATGTCGTACCTTGTTACTGTGGCCCTGCTCTATGTTTCTTTAAATTCTTAGTGGGGTTTTTCCCAAATTTTGGCAGCCCTTGCAGTCACAGCCTGGGCATTACCACTATAGGAGACCCGCTCCTTTTAATGGGAACAAATTTTTTAATGAGACCCTCCTCTATGTCTCTTCAAAGGGGTATTGGGTTGCGTCCAAATTTTTGGCAGCCCTTGCAGTCACTGGATACGCAATAACAGTATAGCAGACCCACTTGTTAATAATGGGAACAACAAAGAATAGCCGGCTGAAGGCTCTCTAACAATAGCTAGGGCCGACTGCTGGCCTTTTAAGAATAGTAAGGGCTCTCACCGCTGAACATACAGCCAGGCATGGTCGTCTGTGACAATGGGCGGAACCTGGTGACGGAGAAATGACAGCCAGGGTAGATACGGTTTCCCTCTATGCCAGTCCTTTCACCAAGCTAAAGAATATGGCTGTGGTGAAATACAACTCCCACTAAGAAGCTGTTTCAGATTGAAAAACATTGTGCTCACCAGAGGATTTGATTCTGAATGCTAACCTTTCTCATCAGCTCAAGAGCCCCATAGCAGCTGCAAAGTTAGTGCTATCATGAACTCTCCTGAGGTAGAAGCCAAGGCACACCAGAGGATTCTCTAGTGGGACCATCCAACCCTGCCGACAAGCAATACTGGCTAAGAAGAGTGTGTGGGAAGGTTCCCGGACACTCTACGGCTGCTTTTTTACTGAGGAGGAAACACACGCAAACACGGGGAGAACATACAAAGTCCTTGCAGATGTTTTCCTTCCTGGGATTTGAACCCAGGATCCCAGCGCTGCAAGACTTCAGTGCTAACCACTGATCCAATGTGCTGCCGTTCACCCTCTAATATCTAACAGGCTGGAGAAACTTGCACCTACTGCCACTCTATCTTCAGCTCCTTTGTGAGAAAATGTATTTGGGCAGCCACTCAGTCAACCAAATAAAATTCCTGAGAAGGAAATTGGGGATGGCTTCACAACTGGTACTGGGGGTAGTGCTAATACCATCCATAGCGTTGTACCATAGTTTGCTGGATATATTCCAGGCTGGTAGGAGGCAAGCAAATTCCTACAGAAAAGTACCAGCAGTAATGTTCAGGCCACATTTCAAGTGCAAGCAGCTTTAGAGGACTTCCTGGGAGAAATGACATGCAGAGAAGATACGGTTTCCCTCTATGCCAGTCCTTTCACTGAGCTAAATACAACTCTCAGCAAAAAATGTTGTGGACTGGCTCTGTACCGTCCCTGGCCACATTCACCTGTCCACATGTTTGTGGTTAGGCGGTCCTTCCCAGTAAGTGCACTGGGGAGAGCACGGGTAATGTTGTGTGACCCGTGCTTGTGGAAGGCGGAGGTGATACCGGGAAATATAGTGGTGGCTGGGGACCGGGTATGGACACCCGGCCGCCGCCGGCATGAGGTTGTGAAAAGCTTCCGCCTCCGCGAGCATAAAAGACCACATTTCAAGTGCAAGCAGCTGTCAAAAATTTGGCAGTATAGTATTGTAACCTGTAGGTGGGTGGGTGGCTGCCTGCATACTTGAGCTTGCATTCCAAGGAATGGGGTAGGGACAACTAAACGCTGCAGTGGGACAAGGACGTGGACGGTGATTGTTGCAAGTCTGCATTGACAGGTGCATGGCAGGAGGCATCTTCACATGCACCAAGGATCACTTATGATGGGCACACTTTTAGGCAGTGAACTTTGAGTCAGAGACTTGCCCATGCAGTTCCCATGTCTTTTCAGCACTGTATGCATGTGTCTGATGATGTGTCACACACCACATGGCCAGATAAGGTTGTAAAATGTAAAAATTACATTTCCTGGTGAATGCATTTGTCTTGGTTGAAAGCAATGCCAAAGTGCAAAAACGCATCAAAAACGCTAGGTGTGAACATAGCCCAAGGTGTGGAGGAGTATTTTTGTTTTTGGTTATTTATTTTGCCTTATATACAAGTCATTACCCTGGAAAGGATGTTCCTTAACATATTTCCCAGGAAAATCCATTTTGGTTTCGTTTTTGTATGTTTTATTGTGAGTCTGTAAAAGTGGCGTAATGCTCTGACCACGTTGTTGACAGCAGTGACTTGGGAGTCAGCTTCCAGGGGTCTTCCCCATGCTGTTCCAATATCGTTTGAGCACTGTTCCCATCGATTTGGGCAATTTTGAGGCCCTCTGCAGACCACCAGGGGGAGCCGCCTGAAAAATGCTCGAGTTTCCCATAGACTTACATTTGGCTCGAATACTCGGGTCGAGCAACCGAGTATTCGAATTTGCTCGACCCGAGCAACGAGTACCCGAGCATTTTAGTGCTCGCTCAACACTAATTATTATTATTACCGCAGCAATATGGGATCACGTGTGATGATGGAAAAGTTTCTCTGCTTTTCAATACAGCAATGTGAATAAAATAAAAAAAAATCTGCTTGTATTCTACTAACAAGCAAATGGAGCAATAAAATGGAGGACTGTTTTGCTTTTTAAGGATTAAGTGCAAAAAAAAGCCCTGATATGTAGGGCTCTGGATATCTGTAATAGCAGCAGACAGAACGTGCAATGGACCCTATTGTGCTGTATACACTGTCTACAAACCCTGCCTGCCTAACTCCTGCTATCACATTCACCAGTGATATATGCAGCTCGATTAGTCCTCAGAAGGACTGTTAGTTTATATGTATGTATATATATATATATATATATATATATATATATATATACTGTTGTGGTATACCTGTAACTAACTAACAAACCGACAATTCTCTCCCTTACTCAGCAGCAAATCTCCCTACTCTGCCTGTCTGATGGGTACACTGTGACGAGCATAGGGTCACCAGGTCGTATATAGACCTGATGAAGCTATGCGACCAGCCAATCACTGTAATGCCACAACCAACATGGCTACAGCATTACAATGAGAGGCAGGCAATCCCTGCATGTTACTTGGCTGTCTAAAGAGTGCCAAACATATGGGGAGGGGACCCGAGCTCCCGCCCGAGAATCCCAGAAATACTCGCCGAGCGCCAAGCATCTTGAGCAGTGAGATGCTCGGGCGAGTACAGAGCAGTGGCGAGCACGTTCACTCATCACTAGTAATCACACAACAATTAACTTTTAGCAACTTGCTTCGATGTCTTCTTGAGGGGGACAAATCTCCTGTTCACTCTCTCACATATCCCCACACTTAAAGATGTTCGTCCTCGACCATACCGACCTCTAGACTCAAAGAAAAACATTAGCACACTTTTAAATTCAGCATAAGTCAACAGTCTTATCCCCCACTCTGTTCTTCTCTTGCTGGAACAAGGTCTTCTTTCTTTCTCTGAAGGCCCCGTCACACTAAGCGACGCTACAGCTATCCCGACAACGATACGACCTGTCAGGGATCGTTGCTGCATCGCTATGTGGTCGCTGGTGAGATGTCAAACAGTCAGATCTTCCCAACGACGCAGCAACGATGCGGCAACCCGTAACGATCTGTATAACGATGCACGCCTATGTGTTTCTGTGTCTGAGTCGTTTACAAGGTCCTTGGTAAGGTGTCAAACACACCGATGCATGGTACCCAGCGGGGCTTCAACGATCAAAGAAATGTCCAGACCATTCCGACACGACCAGCGATCTCACAGCAGGGGCCTGGTCGCTGCTAAGTGTCAAACGTAACGAGATCGCTACTGAGGTCGCTGTTGCATCACAAAACTTGAGACTCAGCAGCGATCTCGCTAGCGATCTCGCTTAGTGTGACGGGGGCTTGAGTCGTCTTGACTCTGGTCCCACTGGTTTGGGTCCCTGGAACAAAGTGTCCATTTCCCATTAACTAGGGCCATAGGCCCAACGCAGTTATAGGCTGCCGAACTTGCACAAGTGGGACTCCTCCAGCAGTTGGAGTCCCCTGGGTTAGAATGACCCTAACTTTCTCTGGTGGAACATCAGAACACAGCAGAAGAACAAGGCCTAACTAACACGGCCTTTAAGGGAAACCTGGAACATTACTGGAAATATCCGCTTCCTTTAAACTTTCTTATTTTTCAAGCTGCTCAGGATTTAGGATATTAAGGTCGGTCCCACCTCCATGACTGCTCAGGATACTATTGCTTCCCGGAGTCATATTGAAGCTGTCCTGTTCCAGTCATGAACACTTGTGCCGACGTATTACCCGAATAAGAAAAGTTAGTACCGGATCTGGCCACGTGGGATATCTCGGTGCCAGGAAACTTCTTCTTCTCCTCCTCAACTCGATTGGGAGTAGGGTCCACGCATCCTCCTTGTTATGCTGTTGCGAATCTCCCTTTCGCTCCCAGCCCATGGATCCCGTTGACAAACTGAACTGCTGCTGTCGGTGCTGACGCTCCAACTGCACTTCCTCCTCCCATTTTTCAACCTCTTTACTGGTCACGAGGTGAGTGATTCCAACGCATGCCAGTCTTTGCGGCACCATATCTTGCAAAAGTTACGTTTCGCTCCCACATAGAGACTGTGCAAAGGGTATGGCAGGGTGTCCCTTTTACCATCGCTCTATTAACATAGACTTCATCCCCTGTCCCTTGCTCTTTGAAAACGCCAAATCCTTTCACGTGGTTAAAATCCAGTGCATTGTTCTTCTAACAGGGCTCGCTATGGACCTGCTAACCATTCCTGGGCCAGCGCATGCACCTTCATGTGCTCCTCCACAGCAATTGCCTCTTCCCGCTACCATAAGATTTCCAGGGAAGTCTTGTTTACAGGGGGTGAGGGGTCCCATCTTACCCGGCTCCATTCAAACTTCTCGGGAGGAGCCCGCTTCGGGGGTACAGGTCCAGGATTCGGAGCTTACCTTTTTTCCTCTGTCCCTTCTTCCCCAGAACCCTCACATATCCCTAGGTGCAGCGTTCCACCAGCCCCTTCGGGTGAGGGCGGCTTAGTAGGGACAGACTCATCTGATGCAGCAATCTCTTTGAGGTCTGGCCTCTGGTCTTCAGCAAGCATCAGGCTCCAATATTGTAGCCCGACCTCATGCTGGTAAATCCCCATCTTGGGCTGGGGAGTTATCTGCCACATGATGGACACTGATAGTGCCATTGCCTGTCCTGCGGCACCTTCCAGTTGCTCTCCTTCTGCCGTGGTCCCGAGGGTTGTGAGTTGAATCATCTCCTCATTGGAGGATATCTCCATCTCCTCCACTACTTATATTTTGCTGTACATTCGGGTCATTACTGCAGTGTTGTCTGGGATGTCTGCTGCGTTCTTAAGCTGTGAACAAAATGATGTTGGCCAGTCACTCACCGCACTTTTCCCGCCCAATTGTCTCCGCCCTTCCAGAGTCTCAGGGATCATATAGAAAAGGGGTGCAATAAGACCCATATAGCAAGTAGTAATAAAATATATAAATCTTTATTAGATAATTTTAAAATACAGTTGGACCAAAGAATAAAAGAGCAAAAGTCCCAGCAATTGATATAATAGATATATAAAATATATACGGCTTCACACTATGTGCAAAATAAGCAAGAAATGAATTATTAAAGCATTTATGTGCAATAGAGGATCACAACAAGTAGTACCAAACAGTGGTATGCAAGAGATGAGCAGGCACTCTTTAGAACATGAAGGTTAGTCTGCATGCACAATACCTCTGGGGGTATGGAAAGTAACAAAGGAAGTAAAGGTGAATCAATAGTAAATACAATAGTTACTGTTACCAGAGCTGGGAGAAGTGTCCCAGGTCCCCTATGTGCTTTTCGGTGCTTGCCTTCTTCAGGGTGGGTGGCGAGACTTGATAAATATCAGCTAAAACTTAGAAAGGTGACCAATCAGAGATTACCTCTGAAAGCTTTGTAGAAGTACGCCAGCATATATTGGCCCATGCAGATGCCGGCCCAGCCCCCCGACTACATCATCAGAGGCGCCACAGTGATGCCGTGAACAAGGGACCCGGGGCATGAGCGGAGCATCGGGTCGCATGTGTAGGGCAGCAATGTTGGAGATGCGACCAAGAATGCAAACAGGGAGGAGGATGGCCCGCATGTGCACTGCTGATATATATCAGTCTCTAAACCGGGACAATGCATGATAGCAGCAAAGAGCCAGAAGTGTCAGTGCATAGAATTGAAGCGATCAGACAAAATTTTGATACTATAAATGAATAAGAATACATAAATATAATTCATATGTGATAATATAAAAAAATATATAATTTGAATAAGATACACTATGTGAAAAGTTGACAATATATGATTACAGTATATGATCTACATTATAAGAATGATGTGTGGGTGCCATAATCATCAACAGTAACAGAAATAAACACGTGAAATAGATCACTCGGTTTGTAATGACTCTATATAATATATGAGTTTCACTTTTTGTATTGAAGAACTGAAATAAATTATGGTAACTTTTTGATGATATTCTAATTTAGTGAGATGCACCTGTATGTAAAAATAAAATGTAAATAAGTTAATGATCAATAAGTGATGAAAAATGCCAAGTAGAATGATACATTATAAATAGAGAGCATTTAAACATATTTATGCACAATAAGGAACCACTGGAGAGACAATGATGACAAAGGACATCTGATAAGAAATGAAGATTCACACAAAGCCTGGTGTGAATCAGTGCTGGACATCTGATAAGGACTAAACAGTGGATTAATGCCTGGTATGAGGTAAAAGATGAGGGTCACCATAGACTATAAATAAGTAATAAAAGTTAATAAACTACAAACATAGAAGATAAAATATGTATATACACGAAATGTCTCAAGAGGGTGGAATTGTCTCTTGAGCAGATGAGAAAAATTCAGTGAAATAATCATCATTGGGGCAAAGCTATACATTTTCCACAGGGTGAGCAACTCCATCATTGAATGGGTTTCGGAAGGAGAGTAGGGAATTGGGTAGATTGGTCGTTAACAGGAAAGAGATTCTTAACTTGATGATCCTGAAGATTGCGTGATTGTCGATTTATATAGATCTTATTGCAGCCCTTTTCTATATGATCCCTGAACTATTTTTAAATGCATGACCATACGTGGGTATGTGCCCACGATCAGGCTATAGCAGCATAGGGACCAGCATATTTTCGCTGCTTCCAAAATGCTGCATTCTATTCACGCAGGTAAATACGCATGTGTTTATTGCATAATGCAGATTTAACGCATCCAATACATTCTATTGGGGAAATTTCTGTTGCCGAGACTTGTGTCTCCGCAACACAAATTGACATGCTGCGGCTTATAATCCCTCACCACGGGTGAGTTTACATGGCATCAAATAGAAGCACAGTGGGCATGGGATTTCTATTAAGCCCATCCACTGTGCTTGTATCGTAGAACGCAGCATTTTGGACGCAGCACAGGTGAGCTGTGTCCCGGTTGGACAGTTCCTAAGGATGAGGCGGATTTGCTCATCGGACTCGGCTTTCGAACGTCAGGCCCAGGACCTGGGGCAGAGGTTCGAGCAGCATGGTTATAGCTGAAGATGTATTAAACATGGATATGAGAGAGCTAGGAGAACTCCACGTAATGATCTACTCCACCCTTCCAAAAGGAGAGGTGATGAGAATGAAAAAATTAGATTTATTTCAGTCTATAACCACGAGTGGTCGAGCATGCATCAGATCCTGGCCAAGCATTGGGACATATTGATGACGGAGCCCTCCCTGAGAACCTATTTAGGGGATCGTCCTTTGATGACCCCTAGGAGATCTAAGAATCTTGGTGACCTTCTGGTGAGGAGCCACTATATCCCCAAAACACATTGCCCATTTGGCTCAAGGGGACCTCTACGTGGCTGCTATAAATGTGGACATTGCCTGGCTTGCCCCAATGTTCTCCACTGTACTTCATTCACCTCAGCGGACGGGCGAAGGACCTTCGACATAAGACACCATATATCTTGCAGCACTTCTAATGTAATTTATTAAGCTACGTGTAGCTGCTCTTTAATTTATGTGGGTCTGACGTCGAGGGAACTTCAGGTTCGTGTCCGCGAACATGTGACCCACATTGGGGCAGCCAGAACGGCATCAGACCCCTCTCTCCTCAAGACCATCCCACGTAATTTTAGGGATAAACACAATTGTGATCCCCGCACCCTTCTGGTTCGTGGGATAGATGTTGTGAACTTGGGGATACGGGGCGGTAATGTCAAGAGAAGCATCGCACAGCGGGAGGCCCAATGGATTGTGCAACTAAATACAGTTATGCCCTCTGGCTTAAATGAAACTTTGAGCTTTTCCTCTCTTGACACCCCTCTAGTATATCCCTGCTCATCATCCCGGTGGTCAGGTTTCATTTTAATTGTTTTTATTTTGGTGTTGTTGTGTTTCATTATTTTTTATTAATTATTCTCTCTTTTTCTTTTTACCCTCTGCTTTCATATTACAGTTTATTACAGGATCTTGAAATCGCAGCACGGCCCATTTTTTGATAAATCGAAGTGCCACAAATCTACAGCCATACCATGTGGCTTTGTATGATGTTGTTATATATTCTAGCTGACATTTTTATGTACTATGTGTGGTTTGCTTTTCTTTACTAATGTTTCTGTTGACACAGTCTTACTTTTTTGACTATGTACCGGTAGGTTGTGTGGTGCGCCCCGTGGCGACCATCCCCACCGCGCTCCTGCCTGTCTTTATGCTACCCCGTGCTCTACTTACACATGCGCACGGGTGGCTTGACGGCTGGGGGACGCGCCTGGGGCTTTGGTCGCGGCGGCGCCGCCAAACACACACCTCCGCGATCATGTGATGTACTTCCGGTTATCGCGGGTTACGCCTCCGGCCGTTTCCGGCGCACATACATCCACGACACATATATATATGGGCCTTACTTTCCATACTACAAATTTTCTGCCCTTGATAAAGCGGACAGCCGTACCACAAACGCGCGTCGGGCGCATTTCTACCTCACCACCGTCCTCCCATCCCTGGTAAGCAATTCGGCAAATAGCTTTACATGCATCAGGAGGTCTCTATGTTCATACAGCTCAGCGTCTTTTCTCTGATTCCCACCTGTTCAGCTTGTGACTCTATCACTTTTTGCATTGTGCTTTCCTATTAAAACTTGGGCCACTGTGCTCTTATGTATTGACTGCTAATGTTTCCCTATAAGTTACTCACGCACTTGTGAGATACTTTTGGCCATTTGGGCACATTGCAATAATGGGAGAGTACAAATATATTTTTCTGATATGGTGTTCTTATTTTTGTATCACTTAGAGTCTGTACGTGTATATAATTCTCCCTTGTTAACTGCCCAGATACTGGGCTTTATACAGCTATACACATTCCGTCTTGCTTCCACCTTGTATACTGTCTTTACAAACGTTTCTTAATAATATAACTTAATGAAATTAATTTGTACATTTATACCAGTTCATCTGTCTTTTTCTCCTACTTATCCCCTTGTATCGTAGAATGCAGCATTTTGGAAGCAGCACAGGTGAGCTGTGTCCAAAAAGCAGCTATTCCTGATCGTAGGCACGCAGCAAAACAGTCCAATTTCCTTAAAGTACAAATACATCAAACACCAATTAAAGTAAATGTACTTTCTATGTATCTGTACAAATTGTTCACATTTAATCACCTTATAGAGGCTCTACTAGTGATGCGACCACTACTTCTTCTGTCACTCCCTGTGACTCCGCTTCCGCACACGCCTCTTTCACTCAGCGTCTGTCACCCATAGTGTTGAGCCACCCCCGTAGTGTTCGAGTTCGGTTCGGTTCGTCGAACACCCGTGTGTTCGCCGAACTGTTCGTCGAACTGTTCGTCGAACACCTTCGAACACCGTTAAAACCAATGGCAGGCAAACAAAAACACATAGAAACACATAGAAAACACCTTCAAAGGTGTCCAAAAGCTGACAAACTGCTCAGAAGACACAAGTAACACATGGAAAAGTGACAAGTACATATAGTCATGCGAAAAGAAAAGAGGTGGAGGAGTAAAAGGAGGGGGAGACACAAATATAGGCATGTCATGCCCTTCTAAAATCCAAAAAGTGAGAAGCCGACATGTTCAGTCCGCTCCTGCCCGTGCCACCTCCGTGTCGCCGGGTTTGTGCCAGAGCCGCGGTGAACCCTGACGGCCAGCCCCCCTCTCCCAATACTGGTGCCTGTCCGCTGGTGGGTCGAGCGAGCCCCCCTGTGGTGGAGGCAGCTCTAAGCTTTTTAATTTAAATTGTCTCTCTAATTTGAATGAATACACTTTAAATCCATTTACAAGGATCTATTGGAGGGCAAGTCTCATGCCAGCAGCCGCGTAATTCCAGCTCCAGTAGCGTCCACTAAAGCTGCTGCAGTTAAAAAGCTTTTATAAGGATCGAGCTCGGCTGTCCACCGCAAGGCATCCTACTGCCAGTCCCAGCCCCTATGGCTTGGGGTGCCTCCTGATGCTCTTCACTGAGTATCCCGTGGCCCCGAAGCATTTCCTTTGAAAAAATTAAGTGTCCAAACTACAGGTGGTGTAGCTTGCTTAACAGCCGGGATAATCCACTGACTAGCAGACACTGCTACTAGGCACAAAGTATTTCCTGGGCTAGATGCAGTTAAAAATTTGTAATTAGATACTCTCGTTGGATGCTGAGAAAGCATTCCATAGAGTCTCCTGGCACGCCATATATGATTCTCTTAAAAAGCTTGGGGTAGGGGTCTAGGGGACCCTTTTATAGCCAAAATCACGGCCCTGTATCACAATACGTCACCTAGGCTGAAGATAAATGGAACTGTAGCACCCTGAGGGCTCGGTTGCTACAGAGGTATTGCACCTCACCCAGAGGTGTGATATCTCACTCTCAGGTAAGGATGGAGTGTGGATCAGGACCCGACACCTGCATGCATTACACCATATTGCCGTGGGGCAGGGCGACCAATATGCCTCTGAGATGGGCACGACAGTCCCTGTCCCTGGCTGGAGTGGGGGGAGGGAACACTGAGGAAGGGGAACCCTGTAGTGCAGGAGCAGGGAGGAAGCAGTTCCTGGGTGCATTGAGAAGGGAGTATAAAAGGTGGGCACCATTTTAGTTCAGTGCAGAGAAGTCTGAGCAGAAGTGGCAGGGAGCAGGGGCTCTGCATGAGCTCTGCTCCGGAGGCGGGCCTAGTAACAGAGGCCCAGGCCTGGAAGAGGGAGAAGGAAGGAAGAGGAGCGGAGAAGGCTCCAGGAACGAGGAATGAAGGGATCCCAGGGGTGCGGACGGGCGAGTCACCACCGCACGCCCGAATCCACCTGCGTGGTGGGGTCAGGCCAAAGGGGGAGACCGGTCCCCGAAACTAGTGGAGGCAGGAAACGACCCTCAGCTAGAAACCGGAGGCTGTGACATTTTATGTGGTACACCCGCTAGGAAGGCACCACATAGGGTCAGGGAAACTGGCGCCAAGTTTACCAAGAGGAGGCCCGAGGCAGCTGGACAGAAGGGTTGGTAAGAAAGGCCAGACAAAGGACACACAAAGGGGGTCCTGTGAAGCGCTCCAAAGTTATCTGGGAGTTGTCTGAGCCCCTCACCTGGTGAGCACAGTACGACGTGGGCAGCCGTTACCTGCAGACGTGGTCTGGATAATAAGAACTGTGAGTAAAGGCCCTGGGCTGCATCACTGACTCCGTGTCGTTACTGCTGCTGCCCTGCACCATCACCCCCATCCTCCGCATACACTGGCCTGAGGCTGTACTCCTCCTGTGGGGAGTTATGCTACGCTCTGCTGCACCCACAACACCAGCCTCAGCGGTCTGCCCTGCAGCGGCGGTTCACTCTGACCGCAATCCACGGGTGGCGTAGTCGGACATTTAAACATCAAAACCACATAAATAGTTCCGCCACTGGTTTGACCACCCTGAGCCACGGAACCGGGTCACCGCCACGAAGACTACAACCACCATCATCCACCAAAAAGGGTCCGGCTCCGGGTGTCCCAAGGCCCAGGGGGTGCATCAGAACATTTTCATCACCTTTCACAATCACCAATGGGACAAGGCAGGGATGTCCTCTGTCCCCTCTCTTATACATCCTAGTGACGGAGCACCTGCTCTCATCAATTCGCCATAACCCCAATATTAGGTGGATTGAGGTGGGAGGCACCGAGTACAAGTGCTCTCTATTTGCTGATGATGTCCTAGTATATATCACTCAATCACATATATCCATCCATGCTGTTATGGCTGAAATAGATCACTTTGTTACATGGTCAAATTTTAAAATCAATGCAGCGAAGTGTGAGGCCCTCGATGTCTCCCTCCCCAAATCCATATAGGATTCCATCCAGTCCAACTTTCCCTTTGCCTGGCCCTCACAGGGTATCAAATACTTAGGAATTCCTATTCATAGAGACCTCTCCCATCTATGTTATCTTAATTTTGGGCCCTTTATTGAACAACTCCATACAGACCACGGTTGGCAAGTTAGAACTGTAAGATTCACTACGTGAACCACTGGTGTTTTGTGGAAAAGCACATGTACACTGTGTTCCAAATTATTATGCAAAAAGTGTCTAGGAGTGATAAGGGAAGAATTTGTTTGTTTGTCAGTTAAACTCATTGATGGTGATGTGTGTCAGGGCTCTTTATATCACTGTAAGCAATTGTAGACACCTGTGCTAATTAGTTTGGCAGGTGTGTCCAATGAAAGGCAAGACTACTTAAGAAGGCTGTCTCACATTATTAAGCAGCTTACATTTTCTGCCAAAATGGGAAAGAAAAAGGATGTGTCGGCTGCTGAGAAGCAACAAAATGTGGAGTGTTTAGGTCAAGGCATGACTACAATCAACATTGTGCGATGATCAGGATGAAGCATCTTGGCAATCAAGAAGTATGTAGCTGATTCACATTACACACGTGTGCGTGCTGATAAGGGCAAATTGAGGACTCTTTCCTACAGGCAATTACGTCAGGTTAAAAGAGCAGCGGCAAAAAAGCCTTGTCATAGCAGCAGACAAGTTTTTGAAGCTGCTGGTGCCTCCAACGTCCCCCGAACAATAAGATGCAGGGTCCTTCAGAGGTTTGCAGCTGTGCATACGCCATCCTGTCGACCTCCTCTATCCACTTCACACAAGCAGAAACGACTCCAGTGGGCTAAACATTACATGAAGACTGATTTCAAAACTGTTTTGTTCACGGATGAGTGCCGTGCAGCGCTCGATGGTCCAGATGGATGGAGTGGAGAATGGCTGTTTGATGGACACCCCACGCAAACACGGCTACAGCGCCAACAAGGAGGAGGTGGAGTAATGTTTTGGGCTGGAATCATGGGGAGAGAGATTGTCGGCCCCTTTAGGATCCCTGAAGGCGCTAAAGATGAACTCCATAATGTATGTGGATTTTCTCAAACAGCACTTCCTGCCATGGTTCCAGAAGAAGAACTGTGTATTTCACAGCAAGATCATTTTTTTGCATGATAATGTGTGGTGTGACCCCCATGCTCCCCTGACCTCTACCCCATTCAGAACCTCTGGAGCATCATCAAAAGGAGTGTCTATGATGGCGGGAGGCAGTTCACATCTAAGCAACAGCTCTGGGAGGGTATTCTGTCCTCATGCAAAACAATTGAAGCAGAAACCATCCAAAACCTGACAAATTCAATTGACGAGAGAATTCAGAAGCTCCTTTCGAACAAGGGGTCCTATGTGAAAATGTAACATCACCTAGAATAATGTTTTGAGTTGAAAACTGTTTGATTTCAGTTTCTAATAACCTGCTAATGCTTATAATTTCAAAAATGACCATTTTTTTGGTCTTTATTAAAATGAAAAGGTTGATCGAAAAGTTTGGGGGATCTAAGAGTGTGGCAACCCAGTAGTCATGATTACTTCGAATTCTGACAATATGAGTGTCATGTTGCAGGTAGTGCAGCAAGAAGGCACTTATGTGTCTTGCGCATCTCGGAGCCCCAAAATTATTTTCCGGGCTAGATGCAGCTAAAAATTATTATTAATTTTAAATCTGGTGGAGCTTAGTATAGATGGCCTAATAGGATCAGTGCTGCACACTGCTACAAAGCCCAAATTATTTTTCAGCCAAGATACAGATAAACATGATTAGTAATTTGAAAGCTTAAAACGGTTGGTAGGGTGATTTTAACCAATCATCAAGCTTTTACTCTCCCCAGGATGACACAGGGGTAGAAAAGTCGTTTCGGATCCATGATTTGTTCATCTTTATGAACGTGAGTCTGTCTACATTATCAGTGGAGAGCCGCGTGCGCTTATCTGTCAGCACACCACCAGCAGCGCTGAACACATGTTCAGACAGAACGCTGGCTGCGGGGCATGACAAGATCTCCAAGGCGTAAGTGGCTAGCTCCGGCCATTTATCCAGATTGGAAGCCCAAAAAGAGCAAGGGTCCAGTGACACAGTCATGGCTTCAATGTTTACTTGGAGATACTCCTGTACCATCGTCTCTAGGCGTTGACTATGTGTCAGACTTCTTGTCTCCTGTGGCCTTGCAAAGGATGGGCTAAAAAAGTGGTGAAATGATTCCGCAAAATTGATGTTACCAGCAGATACTGTGGTTCTGTTACGGTTTGAGTGCTGAACACTTGACGGTCCCACGGTTGGCAAGTTGGAACTGTGAGATTCACTACGTGCACCACTGGTGTTTTGTGGAAAAGCACATGTAAGATTCTGCAACAGTCTCTGCTGATACTCCTGCATGCGTGCATCCCTTTCTATGGCAGGAATAATTTCGGCAAATTTACTATTGTACCGGGGATCTAACAGTGTGGCAACCCAGTAGTCAGGATTATTTCTAATTCTCACAATTCGAGGGTCATGTTGCAGGTAGTGCAGCAAGAAGGCACTCATGTGTGTTGCGCATTCAGGAGCACCAAGTCCCTGTTGTGTTGGTGGCGAGGTAACAATCATGCTTCCTTCCTCTGTCCTCTCCCCCCAACCTCGCACAACAGAAATGTGATCAAGGTCTCCCTCATCTGATGAGTCTTCCATCAGTTCGTCCTCCACTTCTTCCTGGGCTCCTGCACCTTCCTCACTAGTTTGGCTGCTACCATGCGCCCTGGTAAAACCATCTCCCCCACCCTCACATGCCTGCCGCCTTGGTGCTGCCGACCGTCTGGACCTTGCAGATGTTAGCCCTTCCGCATACAGCTCCTCCTCCTCTACTTCCTCCACCTCCTCTTGTGCCACCACCTGACTCCGAATTCTGTTTAACATGTGCTCCAGCATGTAAATCACCGGAATAGTCATGCTGATAATGGCATCGTCAGCACTAAACATCTTCGTCGTCATTTCAAAACTGTGCAGAAGGGTGCATAGGTCCCTGATCTGAGACCACTCCTCCAGCGTGATTTGCCCCACCTCTGGATCTCGTTGGCCCAGGCTATACGTCAGAACGTATTGCACCAGGGCTTGTCGGTGCTGCCACAGTCGCTGCAACATGTGCAGAGTTGAATTCCACCGGGTAGGTACATCGCATTTTAGCCGGTGAAGTGGCAGGCCCAACGACTTCTGTAGAGATGTAAGTCGCTGAGCTGCGGGATGCGAACGGCGGAAGTGAGCCATACAGGTTCAACACGTGAGCCATACAAGGCACGTGTGTGACATTGCCCCGGCGAAGGGCCGCACCCAGGTTTGCAGCATTGTCGCACACGGCCTTCCCTGGTTTCAGGTCCAGTGGAGACAACCATTCATGAAATTGGTTCTCCAGAGCTGACCACAATTCCTCAGCTGTGTGACTCACATTTCCCAGACATTTCAAAGTAAAAACCGCCTGATGACGTTGAGCCCTACTGCCAGCATAGTAAGGAGGTGTGCAGGATCCCTTCTGTGCAGTTAGAAAGCTTGTGGCATGACCAGACAGGCTTTGGGTGCAGGTGGAAGACCGAGAGGAGGTTGAGGAGGCAGAAGCAGTGGAGGAACTTTGACATAAAGAGGATTGACGCACAACTCGTGGGGACGGCAAGACTTGGACAGCAGCCCCTTGTCCTGCTGTCACCATAGTTACCCAGTGCCCAGTCAGCGACATGTAACGCCCCTGTCCATGCCTACTCGTCCAAGTGTCTGTGGTGAAATGCACCCTGTCACACACAGAGTTTCTCAAAGAAGCGGTGATGTTGTGTGCGACATGCTGGTGAAGCGCAGGCACACCTTTCTTTGAGAAGTAGTGCCGACTGGGCATCTGGTACTGGGGCACTGCGACGGACATAAGGTCTCGAAAATCCTCTGTGTCCATCAGGCGGAAAGGCAGCATTTCTGTAGCCAAGAGCTTGCAGATGGTGAAATTCAACCTCTTAGCTTTCTCATGGCTAGGAGGAAATGGTCTTTTACTTCTCCACATCTGAGGGACCGAGGGCTGGCTATTGTGCTTAGACGGGGTTGATAAGGGTGTCCCCGGCAAACTGCCGGTCTGTGAGGAAGAAGCAGGCGGACATGTTAGGTTGCCTTGATCCAAAGGTGGTGCTATCGATGTCGGACAGCGCTCAACACCAGCTGGTGTTACCACTAGTGTTGAGCCACCCCCGTAGTGTTCGAGTTCGGTTCGGTTCGTCGAACACCCGTGTGTTCGCCGAACTGTTCGTCGAACTGTTCGTCGAACACCTTCGAACACTGTTAAAACCAATGGCAGGCAAACAAAAACACATAGAAACACATAGAAAACACCTTCAAAGGTGTCCAAAAGCTGACAAACTGCTCAGAAGACACAACTAACACATGGAAAAGTGACAAGTACATATAGTCATGTGAAAAGAAAAGAGGTGGAGGAGTAAAAGGAGGGGGAGACACAGATATAGGCATGTCATGCCCTTCTAAAATCCAAAAAGTGAGAAGCCGACACGTTCAGTCCGCTCCTGCCCGTGCCACCTCCGCGTCGCCGGGTTTGTGCCAGAGCCGCGGTGAACCCTGACGGCCAGCCCCCATCTCCCAATACTGGTGCCTGTCCGCTGGTGGGTCGAGCGAGACCCCTGTGGTGGAGGCAGCTCTAAGCTTTTTAATTTAAATTGTCTCTCTAATTTGAATGAATACACTTTAAATCCATTTACAAGGATCTATTGGAGGGCAAGTCTCATGCCAGCAGCCGCGTAATTCCAGCTCCAGTAGCGTCCACTAAAGCTGCTGCAGTTAAAAAGCTTTTATAAGGATCGAGCTTAGCTGTCCACCGCAAGGCATCCTACTGCCAGTCCCAGCCCATATGCCTTGGGGTGCCTCCTGATGCTCTTCACTGAGTATCCCGTGGTCCCGAAGTATTTCCTTTGAAAAAATTAAGTGTTCAAACTACAGGTGGTGTAGCTTGCTTCACAGCCGGGATAATCCGCTGACTAGCAGACACTGCTACTAGGCACAAAGTATTTCCTGGGCTAGATGCAGTTAAAAATTTGTAATTAGATACTCTCGTTGGATGCTGAGAAAGCATTCCATAGAGTCTCCTGGCACGCCATATATGATTCTCTTAAAAAGCTTGGGTAGGGGTCTAGGGGACCCTTTTATAGCCAAAATCACGGCCCTGTATCGCAATACGTCACCTAGGCTGAAGATAAATGGAACTGTATCACCCTGAGGGCTCGGTTGCTACAGAGGTATTGCACCTCACCCAGAGGTGTGATATCTCACTCTCAGGTAAGGATGGAGTGTGGATCAGGACCCGACACCTGCATGCATTACACCACATTGCCGTGGGGCAGGGCGACCAATATGCCCCTGAGATGGGCACGACAGTCCCTGTCCCTGGCTGGAGTGGTGGGAGGGAACACTGAGGAAGGGGAACCCTGTAGTGCAGGAGCAGGGAGGAAGCAGTTCCTGGGTGCATTGAGAAGGGAGTATAAAAGGTGGGCACCATCTTAGTTCAGTGCAGAGAAGTCTGAGCAGAAGTGGCAGGGAGCAGGGGCTCTGCATGAGCTCTGCTCCGGAGGCGGGCCTAGTAACAGAGGCCCAGGCCTGGAAGAGGGAGAAGGAAGGAAGAGGAGCGGAGAATGCTCCAGGAACGAGGAACGAAGGGATCCCAGGGGTGCGGACGGGCGAGTCGCCACCGCACGCCAGAATCCACCTGCATGGAGGGGTCAGGCCAAAGGGGGAGACCGGTCCCCGAAACTAGTGGAGGCAGGAAACGACCCTCAGCTAGAAACAGGAGGCTGTGACATTTTATGTGGCGCAGCCCCTCGCTACACCTGCTAGGAAGGCACCACATAGGGTCAGGGAAACTGGCGCCAAGTTTACCAAGAGGAGGCCCGAGGCAGCCGGACAGAAGGGTTGGTAAGAAAGGCCAGACAAAGGACACACAAAGGGGGTCCTGTGAAGCGCTCCAAAGTTATCTGGGAGTTGTCTGAGCCCCTCACCTGGTGAGCACAGTACGACGTGGGCAGCCGTTACCTGCAGACGTGGTCTGGATAATAAGAACTGTGAGTAAAGGCCCTGGACTGCATCACTGACTCCGTGTCGTTACTGCTGCTGCCCTGCACCATCACCCCCATCCTCCGCATACACTGCCCTGAGGCTATACTCCTCCCGTGGGGAGTTATGCTACGCTATGCTGCACCCACAACCCCAGCCTCAGCGGTCTGCCCTGGAGCGGCGGTTCACTCTGACAGCAATCCACGGGTGGCGTAGTCGGACATTTAAACATCAAAACCACATAAATAGTTCCGCCACTGGTTTGACCGCCCTGAGCCACGGAACCGGGTCGCCGCCACGGAGACTACAACCACCAGCATCCACCAAAAAGGGTCCGGCTCCGGGTGTCCCAAGGCCCAGGGGGCGCGTCAGAACATTTTCATCACCTTTCACAATCACCAATGGGACAAGGCAGGGATGTTCTCTGTCCCCTCTCTTATACATCCTAGTGACGGAGCACCTGCTCTCATCATTTCGCCATAACCCCAATATTAGGTGGATTGAGGTGGGAGGCACCGAGTACAAGTGCTCTCTATTTGCTGATGATGTCCTAGTATATATCACTCAATCACATATATCCATCCATGCTGTTATGGCTGAAATAGATCACTTTGTTACATGGTCAAATTTTAAAATCAATGCAGCGAAGTCTGAGGCCCTCGATGTCTCCCTCCCCAAATCCATATAGGATTCCATCCAGTCCAACTTTCCCTTTGCCTGGCCCTCACAGGGTATCAAGTACTTAGGAATTCCTATTCATAGAGACCTCTCCCATCTATGTTATCTTAATTTTGGGCCCTTTATTGAACAACTCCATACAGACCACGGTTGGCAAGTTAGAACTGTAAGATTCACTACGTGAACCACTGCTGTTTTGTGGAAAAGCACATGTACACTGTGTTCCAAATTATTATGCAAAAAGTGTTTAGGAGTGATAAGGGAAGAATTTGTTTGTTTGTCAGTTAAACTCATTGATGGTGATGTGTGTCAGGGCTCTTTATATCACTGTAAGCAGTTGCAGACACCTGTGCTAATTAGTTTGGCAGGTGTGTCCAATGAAAGGCAAGACTACTTAAGAAGGCTGTCTCACATTATTAAGCAGCCTACATTTTCTGCCAAAATGGGAAAGAAAAAGGATGTGTCGGCTGCTGAGAAGCAACAAATTGTGGAGTGTTTAGGTCAAGGCATGACTACAATCAACATTGTGCGATGATCAGGATGAAGTGTCTTGGCAATCAAGAAGTATGTAGCTGAATCACAGTACACACGTGTGCGTGCTGATAAGGGCAAATTGAGGACTCTTTCCTACAGGCAATTACGTCAGGTTGAAAGAGCAGCGGCAAAAAAGCCTCGTCATAGCAGCAGACAAGTTTTTGAAGCTGCTGGTGCCTCCAACGTCCCCCGAACAACAAGATGCAGGGTCCTTCAGAGGTTTGCAGCTGTGCATACGCCATCCTGTAGACCTCCTCTATCCACTTCACACAAGCAGAAACGGCTCCAGTGGGCCAAACATTACATGAAGACTGATTTCAAAACTGTTTTGTTCACGGATGAGTGCCGTGCAGCGCTCGATGGTCCAGATGGATGGAGTGGAGGATGGCAGGTTGATGGACACCCCACGCAAACACGGCTACAGCGCCAACAAGGAGGAGGTGGAGTAATGTTTTGGGCTGGAATCATGGGGAGAGAGATTGTCGGCCCCTTTAGGATCCCTGAAGGCGCTAAAGATGAACTCCATAATGTATGTGGATTTTCTCAAACAGCACTTCCTGCCATGGTTCAAGAAGAAGAACCGTGTATTTCACAGCAAGATCATTTTTTGCATGATAATGCACCATCTCATGCTGCACATAAAACATCTGCATCTCTGGCTGATATGGGCATAAAAGGGGACAAACTTATGGTGTGACCCCCATGCTCCCCTGACCTCTACCCCATTTAGAACCTTTGGAGCATCATTAAAAGGAGTGTCTATGATGGCGGGAGGCAGTTCACATCTAAGCAACAGCTCTGGGAGGGTATTCTGTCCTCATGCAAAACAATTGAAGCAGAAACCATCCAAAACCTGACAAATTCAATGGACGAGAGAGTTCAGAAGCTCCTTTCGAACAAGGGGTCCTATGTGAAAATGTAACATCACCTAGAATAAAGTTTTGAGTTGAAAACTGTTTGATTTCAGTTTCTAACAACCTGCTAATGCTTATAATTTCAAAAATGACCATTTTTTTGGTCTTTATTAAAATGAAAAGGTTGATCGAAAAGTTTGGGGGATCTAAGAGTGTGGCAACCCAGTAGTCATGATTACTTCGAATTCTGACAATATGAGGGTCATGCTGCAGGTAGTGCAGCAAGAAGGCACTTATGTGTCTTGCGCATCTCGGAGTCCCAAAATTATTTTCCGGGCTAGATGCAGCTAAAAATTATTATTAATTTTAAATCTGGTGAAGCTTTAGTATAGATGGCCTAATAGGATCAGTGCTGCACACTGCTACAAAGCCCAAATTATTTTCCAGTCAAGATACAGATAAACATGATTAGTAATTTTAAATCTGGTGGAGCTTATTATAGATGGCCTAATAGAATCAGTGCTGCACACTGCTACAAAGCCCAAATTATTTTCCAGCCAAGATACAGATAAACATGATTAGTAATTTGAAAGCTTAAAACGGTTGGTAGGGTGATTTTAACCAATCATCAAGCTTTTACTCTCCCCAGGATGACACAGGGGTAGAAAAGTCATTTCGGATCCATGATTTGTTCATCTTTATGAACGTGAGTCTGTCTACATTATCAGTGGAGAGCCGCGTGCGCTTATCTGTCAGCACACCACCAGCAGCGCTGAACACACGTTCAGACAGAACGCTGGCTGCGGGGCATGACAAGATTTCCAAGGCGTAAGTGGCTAGCTCCGGCCCTTTATCCAGATTGGAAGCCCAAAAAGAGCAAGGGTCCAGTGACACAGTCGTGGCTTCAATGTTTACTTGGAGATACTCCTGTACCATCGTCTCTAGGCGTTGACTTTGTGTCAGACTTCTTGTCTCCTGTGGCCTTGCAAAGGATGGGCTAAAAAAGTGGTGAAATGATTCCGCAAAATTGATGTTACCAGCAGATACTGTGGTTCTGTTACGGTTTGAGTGCTGAACACTTGACGGTCCCACGGTTGGCAAGTTGGAACTGTGAGATTCACTACGTGCACCACTGGTATTTTGTGGAAAAGCACATGCAAGATTCTGCAACAGTCTCTGCTGATACTCCTGCATGCGTGCATCCCTTTCTATGGCAGGAATAATTTCTGCAAATTTACTTTTGTACCGGGGATCTAACAGTGTGGCAACCCAGTAGTCAGGATTATTTCTAATTCTCACAATTCGAGGGTCATGTTGCAGGTAGTGCAGCAAGAAGGCACTCATGTGTGTTGCGCATCCAGGAGCACCAAGTCCCTGTTGTGTTGGTGACGAGGTAACAATCATGCTTCCTTCCTCTGTCCTCTCCCCCCAACCTCGCACAACAGAAATGTGATCAAGGTCTCCCTCATCTGATGAGTCTTCCATCAGTTCGTCCTCCACTTCTTCCTGGGCTCCTGCACCTTCCTCACTAGTTTGGCTGCTACCATGTGCCCTGGTAAAACCATCTCCCCCACCCTCACATGCCTGCCGCCTTGGTGCTGCCGACCATCTGGACCTTGCAGATCTTAGCCCTTCCGCATACAACTCCTCCTCCTCTACTTCCTCCACCTCCTCTTGTGCCACCACCTGACTCCGAATTCTGTTTAACATGTGCTCCAGCATGTAAATCACCGGAATAGTCATGCTGATAATGGCATCGTCAGCACTAAACATCTTCGTCGCCATTTCAAAACTGTGCAGAAGGGTGCATAGGTCCCTGATCTGAGACCACTCCTCCAGCGTGATTTGCCCCACCTCTGGATCTCGTTGGCCCAGGCTATACGTCAGAACGTATTGCACCAGGGCTTGTCGGTGCTGCCACAGTCGCTGCAACATGTGCAGAGTTGAATTCCACCGGGTAGGCACATCGCATTTTAGCCGGTGAAGTGGCAGGCCCAACGACTTCTGTAGAGATGTAAGTCGCTGAGCTGCGGGATGCGAACGGCGGAAGTGAGCACACAGCGACCGTGCCCTCTGCAGAAGGCCATCTAGTCTGGGATAGTGGGCTAAAAATTGCTGGACAACCAGGTTCAACACGTGAGCCATACAAGGCACGTGTGTGACATTGCCCCGGCGAAGGGCCGCACCCAGGTTTGCAGCATTGTCGCACACGGCCTTCCCTGGTTTCAGGTCCAGTGGAGACAACCATTCATGAAATTGGTTCTCCAGAGCTGACCACAACTCCTCAGCTGTGTGACTCACATTTCCCAGACATTTCAATGTAAAAACCGCCTGATGACGTTGAGCCCTACTGCCAGCATAGTAAGGAGGTGTGCAGGATCCCATCTGCGCAGTTAGAAAGCTTGTGGCATGACCAAACAGGCTTTGGGTGCAGGTGGAAAACCGAGAGGAGGTTGAGGAGGCAGAAGCAGTGGAGGAACTTTGACATAAAGAGGATTGACGCACAACTCGTGGGGACGGCAAGACTTGGACAGCAGCCCCTTGTCCTGCTGTCACCATAGTTACCCAGTGCCCAGTCAGCGACATGTAACGCCCCTGTCCATGCCTACTCGTCCAAGTGTCTGTGGTGAAATGCACCCTGTCACACACAGAGTTTCTCAAAGAAGCGGTGATGTTGTGTGCGACATGCTGGTGGAGCGCAGGCACACCTTTCTTTGAGAAGTAGTGCCGACTGGGCATCTGGTACTGGGGCACTGCGACGGACATAAGGTCTCGAAAATCCTCTGTGTCCACCAGGCGGAAAGGCAGCATTTCTGTAGCAAAGAGCTTGCAGATGGTGAAATTCAACCTCTTAGCTTTCTCATGGCTAGGAGGAAATGGTCTTTTACTTGTTCACATCTGAGGGACCGAGGGCTGGCTATTGTGCTTAGACGGGGTTGATAAGGGTGTCCCCGGCAAACTGCCGGTCTGTGAGGAAGATGCAGGCGGACATGTTAGGTTGCCTTGATCCAAAGGTGGTGCTATCGATGTCGGACAGCGCTCAACACCAGCTGGTGTTACCACCTCCAAAGAAAATGATGACCTGCCAATCAGGCTGGCTGTTGCGGGTAAAGAGGTGGCAGGTCTGCGCCCCAAAACAGGTGTGACTGCTGTCCCCCCAGTCACAGAGGATGAAGAGGCCGCGGATGCACAAGATATGGCAGACGGTGGTTGGCCCGGCCGGCTTGGCCGCATTGTAGCACACTGAGCTTCCCACTGCAACTTATGCTTCATGTCCATGTGCCGGTTCATGCATGAAGTACTCAAACTATGTATTTTTTGGCCTCTACTTAGCTTTTGCTGACAAATGTTACAGATAACACGAGTTGGGTCATCTTTATCGATCTGAAAAAATGCCCAGGCTATGCAAGGCTTAGCACCCATGCGACCTGAAGAGCCACCACGACTTGTGGTGAGAGGCAGAGTTGTGTTTGAGGATGCAGTTGTTGACGTGCTTCCAGTACTACGTCTCTGTCCAGGAAGGCGCAACCTGACCTCGTCGTCACTAGCATCTTCCTCCACCTCCTCTGCTGACCTCATCTCTTGGCTGACTGTGGGTTGACAGTAAGTGGGATCTCCAACCTCATCATCATCACCCTGTGCGTTATCACACCCGTCGTCCTCAGAGCCAGCCTGTTCCTGCCCTGACAAAAAACTAAAGTTGTCGCTCCAATCAGGTATTTGAGTCTTATCATCGTCTTCCTCATTGTCTCCACCAACAGGAGTTACAGTTTGGGAATGAGGGTCTACATTATGGTCAGAACCTTCTGCGTCTGGTCCTGGATCCGACTCATAAAGATTCTGGGCATCAGTGCAGATCATTTCCTCGTCTGGATTCACAGAAGCGCTGGAGTCTACCTCTGATTCCCAGGCTATAGTATAAGTAAACAGCTCTGCAGACTCAACCATCTGTTCTACCTCATACTCAGACGGGCAGCTGGAGATTTGGGAGCTGTGAGGAAGCAAGTGCGATTGGGGTGACACCTTTGAGGACTGGAGTATTTGTGATGTTGAAGTTGATGTGGAGGAGAGCCCACTTAAAGGAGCACTTGATATCCGTTGAAGCACCTGCTGTTTTTGTGCCTCATCTGGAATTTGTAGCGATTGGCGTGGCCGTAAGAAAGGGATCTTATCACATTGTCCGCTAAAAGAAGTAGACATTTTAGTTTGGCTGGAAGATGGTCTTTCTTCTGCAGATGTTACTGTTGCTTTAACACCTACCCCACGGACACAACCTTTTTTCCCCTTCCCAACACGCCTATTCCCCTTTCCACCAGCAGCAGGCCTTTTTCCACTCATTTTGGTGGTTAACTAATTCACAACTCTGGAGTTGTTTGCACAAAAAAACAATGGATGGGAACCGAGCAGAGCTGAGTGGCCAAACTGTGGTATTAGGCCAAAACTATTGGCTGGGTTAGATGCAGAAAAAAATTATATTCAATTTGCAACCTGATGGAGGTCAGTATAGATGGACTAATAGAACAAGTCCCACACACAGCTAGATGCCCAAATATTTTTTCAGAGGTAGATGCAGAAAATTTTTTTATTCAGTTTGCAACCTGATGGAGGTCAGTATAGATGGAGTAATAGAACAAGTCCCACACACTGCTACAAGCCCAATATTTTTTCAGAGGTAGATGCAGAAAAAAAATATATTCAGTTTGCAACCTGATGGAGGTCAGTATAGATGGACTAATAGAGAAAGTCCCACACACTGCTAGAAGGCCAAATATTTTTTCAGAGCTAGATGCAGTCAAAAAATTATTTTGAATTTGCAACCTGATGGAGGGCAGTATAGGTGGACTAATAGAACAAGTCCCACACACTGCTAGAAGGCCAAATATTTTTTCAGAGCTAGATGCAGAAAAAAATTATATTCAGTTTGCAACCTGATGGAGGTCTGTATAGATGGAATAATAGAACAAGTCCCACACACAGCTAGAAGCCCAAATATTTTTTCAGAGGTAGATGCAGATAAAAATTATTTTTAATTTGCAACCTGATGGAGGTCAGTATAGATGGACTAATAGAGAAAGTCCCACACACTGCTAGAAGGCCAAATATTTTTTCAGAGCTAGACGCATATAAAAATTATTTTTAATTTGCAACCTGATGGAGGTCAGTATAGATGGACTAATAGAGAAAGTCCCACACACTGCTAGAAGGCCAAATATTTTTTCAGAGATAGATGCAGATAAAAATTATATTCAATTTGCAACCTGATGGAGGTCAGTATAGATGGACTAATAGAACAAGTCCCACACACAGCTAGAAGCCCAAATATTTTTTCAGAGGTACTGTAGATGCAGATAAAAATTATTTTTAATTTGCAACCTGATGGAGGTCAGTATAGATGGACTAATACAACAAGTCCCACAAACAGCTAGAAGCCCAATATTTTTTCAGAGGTAGATGCAGAAAAAAATATATTCAGTTTGCAACCTGATGGAGGTCAGTATAGATGGAGTAATAGAACAAGTCCCACACACAGCTAGAAGCCCAAATATTTTTTCAGAGGTAGATGCAGATAAAAATTATTTTTAATTTGCAACCTGATGGAGGTCAGTATAGATGGACTAATAGAGAAAGTCCCACACACTGCTAGAAGGCCAAATATTTTTTCAGAGCTAGATGCAGATAAAAATTATTTTTAATTTGCAACCTGATGGAGGTCAGTATAGATGGACTAATAGAGAAAGTCCCACACACTGCTAGAAGGCCAAATATTTTTTCAGAGCTAGATGCAGATAAAAATTATATTCAATTTGCAACCTGATGGAGGTCAGTATAGATGGACTAATAGAACAAGTCCCACACACAGCTAGAAGCCCAAATATTTTTTCAGAGGTATTGTAGATGCAGATAAAAATTATTTTTAATTTGCAACCTGATGGAGGTCAGTATAGATGGACTAATACAACAAGTCCCACACACAGCTGGAAGCCCAATATTTTTTCAGAGGTAGATGCAGAAAAAAATATATTCAGTTTGCAATCTGATGGAGGTCAGTATAGATGGAGTAATAGAACAAGTCCCACACACAGCTAGAAGCCCAAATATTTTTTCAGAGGTAGATGCAGATAAAAATTATTTTTAATTTGCAACCTGATGGAGGTCAGTATAGATGGACTAATAGAGAAAGTCCCACACACTGCTAGAAGGCCAAATATTTTTTCAGAGCTAGATGCAGATAAAAATTATATTCAATTTGCAACCTGATGGAGGTCAGTATAGATGGACTAATAGAACAAGTCCCACACACAGCTAGAAGCCCAAATATTTTTTCAGAGGTACTGTAGATGCAGATAAAAATTATTTTTAATTTGCAACCTGATGGAGGTCAGTATAGATGGACTAATACAACAAGTCCCACACACAGCTAGAAGCCCAATATTTTTTCAGAGGTAGTTGCAGAAAAAAATATATTCAGTTTGCAATCTGATGGAGGTCAGTATAGATGGAGTAATAGAACAAGTCCCACACACAGCTAGAAGCCCAAATATTTTTTCAGAGGTAGATGCAGATAAAAATTATTTTTAATTTGCAACCTGATGGAGGTCAGTATAGATGGACTAATACAACAAGTCCCACACACAGCTAGAAGCCCAATATTTTTTCAGAGGTAGATGCAGAAAAAAATATATTCAGTTTGCAATCTGATGGAGGTCAGTATAGATGGAGTAATAGAACAAGTCCCACACACAGCTAGAAGCCCAAATATTTTTTCAGAGGTAGATGCAGATAAAAATTATTTTTAATTTGCAACCTGATGGAGGTCAGTATAGATGGACTAATAGAGAAAGTCCCACACACTGCTAGAAGGCCAAATATTTTTTCAGAGGTAGATGCAGATAAAAATTATTTTTAATTTGCAACCTGATGGAGGTCAGTATAGATGGACTAATAGAGAAAGTCCCACAAACTGCTAGAAGGCCAAATATTTTTTCAGAGCTAGATGCAGATAAAAATTATATTCAATTTGCAACCTGATGAAGGTCAGTATAGATGGACTAATAGAACAAGTCCCACACACAGCTAGAAGCCCAAAAATTTTTTCAGAGGTATTGTAGATGCAGATAAAAATTATTTTTAATTTGCAACCTGATGGAGGTCAGTATAGATGGACTAATAGAGAAAGTCCCACACACTGCTAGAAGGACAAATATTTTTTCAGAGCTAGATGCAGAAACAAATTATATTCAGTTTGCAACCTGATGGAGGTCAGTATAGATGGACTAATAGAGAAAGTCCCACACACTGCTAGAAGGCCACATATTTTTTCAGAGGTAGATGCAGAAAAAAATATATTCAGCTTGCAACCTGATGGAGGTCTGTATAGATGGATTAATAGAACAAGTCCCACACACAGCTAGAAGCCCAATATTTTTTCTGAGGTAGATGCAGAAAAAAATATATTCAGTTTGCAACCTGATGGAGGTCAGTATAGATGGACTAATACAACCAGTCCCACACACAGCTAGAAGCCCAATATTTTTTCAGAGGTAGATGCAGAAAAAAATATATTCAGTTTGCAACCTGATGGAGGTCTGTATAGATGGATTAATAGAACAAGTCCCACACACAGCTAGAAGCCCAAATATTTTTTCAGAGGTAGATGCAGAAAATTTTTTTATTCAGTTTGCAACCTGATGGAGGTCAGTATAGATGGAGTAATAGAACAAGTCCCACACACTGCTACAAGCCCAATATTTTTTCAGAGGTAGATGCAGAAAAAAAATATATTCAGTTTGCAACCTGATGGAGGTCAGTATAGATGGACTAATAGAGAAAGTCCCACACACTGCTAGAAGGCCAAATATTTTTTCAGAGCTAGATGCAGACAAAAAATTATTTTGAATTTGCAACCTGATGGAGGTCAGTATAGGTGGACTAATAGAACAAGTCCCACACACTGCTAGAAGGCCAAATATTTTTTCAGAGCTAGATGCAGAAAAAAATTATATTCAGTTTGCAACCTGATGGAGGTCTGTATAGATGGAATAATAGAACAAGTCCCACACACAGCTAGAAGCCCAAATATTTTTTTCAGAGGTAGATGCAGATAAAAATTATTTTTAATTTGCAACCTGATGGAGGTCAGTATAGATGAACTAATAGAGAAAGTCCCACACACTGCTAGAAGGCCAAATATTTTTTCAGAGCTAGACGCATATAAAAATTATTTTTAATTTGCAACCTGATGGAGGTCAGTATAGATGGACAAATAGAGAAAGTCCCACACACTGCTAGAAGGCCAAATATTTTTTCAGAGCTAGATGCAGATAAAAATTATATTCAATTTGCAACCTGATGGAGGTCAGTATAGATGGACTAATAGAACAAGTCCCACACACAGCTAGAAGCCCAAATATTTTTTCAGAGGTACTGTAGATGCAGATAAAAATTATTTTTAATTTGCAACCTGATGGAGGTCAGTATAGATGGACTAATACAACAAGTCCCACAAACAGCTAGAAGCCCAATATTTTTTCAGAGGTAGATGCAGAAAAAAATATATTCAGTTTGCAACCTGATGGAGGTCAGTATAGATGGAGTAATAGAACAAGTCCCACACACAGCTAGAAGCCCAAATATTTTTTCAGAGGTAGATGCAGATAAAAATTATTTTTAATTTGCAACCTGATGGAGGTCAGTATAGATGGACTAATAGAGAAAGTCCCACACACTGCTAGAAGGCCAAATATTTTTTCAGAGCTCGATGCAGATAAAAATTATTTTTAATTTGCAACCTGATGGAGGTCAGTATAGATGGACTAATAGAGAAAGTCCCACACACTGCTAGAAGGCCAAATATTTTTTCAGAGCTAGATGCAGATAAAAATTATATTCAATTTGCAACCTGATGGAGGTCAGTATAGATGGACTAATAGAACAAGTCCCACACACAGCTAGAACCCAAATATTTTTTCAGAGGTATTGTAGATGCAGATAAAAATTATTTTTAATTTGCAACCTGATGGAGGTCAGTATAGATGGACTAATAGAGAAAGTCGCACACACTGCTAGAAGGCCAAATATTTTTTCAGAGCTAGATGCAGAAAAAAATTATATTCAGTTTGCAACCTGATGGAGGTCAGTATAGATGGACTAATAGAGAAAGTCCCACACACTGCTAGAAGGCCACATATTTTTTCAGAGGTAGATGCAGAAAAAAATATATTCAGCTTGCAACCTGATGGAGGTCTGTATAGATGGATTAATAGAACAAGTCCCACACACAGCTAGAAGCCCAATATTTTTTCAGAGGTAGATGCAGAAAAAAATATATTCAGTTTGCAACCTGATGGAGGTCAGTATAGATGGAATAATACAACAAGTCCCACACACAGCTAGAAGCCCAATATTTTTTCAGAGGTAGATGCAGAAAAAAATATATTCAGTTTGCAACCTGATGGAGGTCTGTATAGATGGATTAATAGAACAAGTCCCACACACAGCTAGAAGCCCAATATTTTTTCAGAGGTAGATGCATAAAAAAATATATTCAGTTTGCAACCTGATGGAGGTCAGTATAGATGGACTAATACAACTAGTCCCACACACAGCTAGAAGCCCAATATTTTTTCAGAGGTAGATGCAGAAAAAAATATATTCAGTTTGCAACCTGATGGAGGTCTGTATAGATGGATTAATAGAACAAGTCCCACACACAGCTAGAAGCCCAATATTTTTTCAGAGGTAGATGCAGAAAAAAATATATTCAGTTTGCAACCTGATGGAGGTCAGTATAGATGGACTAATACAACAAGTCCCACACACAGCTAGAAGCCCAATATTTTTTCAGAGCTAGATGCAGAAAAAAATTGTATTCAATTTGCAACCTGATGGAGGTCAGTATAGATGGACTAATAGAATGATGCTATGCCCAAAAGATTTTACTTCACTAGGTGCAGTAAAAAAATTGGTATTCTATACACAGGTGGTATATCTTGCAACACAGATAGGCTACTCCACTGACTAACACACTCTGCAATAGGCCAAAAAGGATTAGCTTTGCTAGATTCAGCCAAATGCTGTGAAAAAAACTTGCACAGCACTGGCACAGACCTGCCTGGCAAAAACTGATAGGAACTGATGTAACCTAGTCCTGAAAAGGACTCCAATTACAATTAGTCTTTACTCCCACAATCTATCTATTTAAGAGCACAGACCTGCCTGATAAAAGTCGTAGGAAATGCTGTAACCTAGTCCTTAAAAGGACTGCAATCACAACTATTCCCTACTCCCAAGTTATCTGTAGATTTGTGCGAAAATTGGCTTGAAATTAACAAGGTATAGCGCACACAGCAACAGCGGTGCCGTCTAACACGCAGCTGCAGCAGGGAGAAAATGGTGGCGACGGGGAAAATGGCTTGGTCTTATAGGGCAAGGACATGTGACATACACTGCCAATGACACATGCCCTTGCTTGTGTGAAAAAAAGCACTTCGCTCCGTGTGTGCGCTGCTGATAGGCTGACAGATTGCACCTCCCCACTGTAAATGCGGGAAAGAGAAAAAAAAAATGGAGATCTTCATTGTTCCTGCAGAGATCCATCCCCTGCCCCTCCCCCTACCCCGCTGTACACTCAAACTGCGTATTAACATTAATTTTCATCATTGCTGAGAAAAAATCCAGTTATGATTTTGGTGCACGAACAGTTATCGAACATAATCTCGAACAGCCGAATTTTTCTCAAATTGTTTGTGTACGCCGAACGGCTCGAACACCGCCCAAAACAGCTCGAATTTGAGATTGGCGAACAGTTCGAGTAGAACAACGCTCATCTCTAGTTACCACCTCCAAAGAAAATGATGACCTGCCAATCACGCTGGCTGTTGCGGGTAAAGAGGTGGCAGGTCTGCGCCCCAAAACAGGTGTGACTGCTGTCCCCCCAGTCACAGAGGATGAAGAGGCCGCGGATGCACAAGATATGGCAGACGGCGGTGGGCCCGGCCGGCTAGGCCGCATTGTAGCACACTGAGCTTCCCACTGCAACTTATGCTTCATGTCCATGTGCCGGTTCATGCATGAAGTACTCAAACTATGTATTTTTTGGCCTCTACTTAGCTTTTGCTGACAAATGTTACAGATAACACGAGTTGGGTCATCTTTATCGATCTGAAAAAATGCCCAGGCTATGCAAGGCTTAGCACCCATGCGACCTGAAGAGCCACCACGACTTGTGGTGAGAGGCAGAGTTGTGTTTGAGGATGCAGTTGTTGACGTGCTTCCAGTACTACGTCTCTGTCCAGGAAGGCGCAACCTGACCTCGTCGTCACTAGCATCTTCCTCCACCTCCTCTGCTGACCTCATCTCTTGGCTGACTGTGGGTTGACAGTAAGTGGGATCTCCAACCTCATCATCATCACCCTGTGCGATATCACACCCGTCGTCCTCAGAGCCAACCTGTTCCTGCCCTGACAAAAAACTAAAGTTGTCGCTCCAATCAGGTATTTGAGTCTCATCATCGTCTTCCTCATTGTCTCCACCAACAGGAGTTACAGTTTGGGAATGAGGGTCTACATTATGTTCAGAACCTTCTGCGTCTGGTCCTGGATCCGACTCATAAAGATTCTGGGCATCAGTGCAGATCATTTCCTCGTCTGGATTCACAGAAGCGCTGGAGTCGACCTCTGATTCCCAGGCTATAGTATGAGTAAACAGCTCTGCAGACTCAACCATCTGTTCTACCTCATACTCAGACGGGCAGCTGGAGATTTGGGAGCTGTGAGGAAGCAAGTGCGATTGGGGTGACACCTTTGAGGACTGGAGTATTTGTGATGTTGAAGTTGATGTGGAGGAGAGCCCACTTAAAGGAGCACTTGATATCCGTTGAAGCACCTGCTGTTTTTGTGCCTCATCTGGAATTTGTAGCGATTGGCGTGGCCGTAAGAAAGGGATCTTATCACATTGTCCGCTAAAAGAAGTAGACATTTTAGTTTGGCTGGAAGATGGTCTTTCTTCTGCAGATGTTACTGTTGCTTTAACACCTACCCCACGGACACAACCTTTTTTCCCGTTCCCAGCACGCCTATTCCCCTTTCCACCAGCAGCAGGCCTCTTTCCACTCATTTTGGTGTTTAACTAATTCACAACTCTGGAGTTGTTTGCACAAAAAAACAATGGATGGGAACCGAGCAGAGATGAGTGGCCAAACTGTGGTATTAGGCCAAAACTATTGGCTGGGTTGGATGGAGAAAAAAATTATATTCGATTTGCAACCTGATGGACGTCAGTATAGATGGACTAATAGAACAAGTCCCACACACAGCTAGAAGCCCAAATATTTTTTCAGAGGTAGATGCAGAAAAAAAATATATTCAGTTTGCAACCTGATGGAGGTCAGTTTAGATGGACTAATAGAACAAGTCCCACACACAGCTAGAAGCCCAAATATTTTTTCAGAGGTAGATGCAGATAAAAATTATTTTTAATTTGCAACCTGATGGAGGTCAGTATAGATGGACTAATAGAGAAAGTCCCACACACTGCTAGAAGGCCAAATATTTTTTCAGAGCTAGATGCAGAAAAAAATTATATTCAGTTTGAAACCTGATGGTGGTCAGTATAGATGGACTAATAGAACAAGTCCCACACACAGCTAGAAGCCCAAATACTTTTTCAGAGGTAGATGCAGATAAAAATTATTTTTAATTTGCAACCTGATGGAGGTCAGTATAGATGGACTAATAGAGAAAGTCCCACACACTGCTAGAGGGCCAAATATTTTTTCAGAGCTAGATGCAGATAAAAATTATTTTTAATTTGCAACCTGATGGAGGTCAGTATAGATGGACTAATAGAGAAAGTCCCACACACTGCTAGAAGGCCAAATATTTTTTCAGAGCTAGATGCAGAAAAAAATTATATTCAGTTTGCAACCTGATGGAGGTCAGTATAGATGGACTAATAGAACAAGTCCCACACACAGCTAGAAGCCCAAATATTTTTTCAGAGGTAGATGCAGAAAAAAAATATATTCAGTTTGCAACCTGATGGAGGTCAGTTTAGATGGACTAATAGAACAAGTCCCACACACAGCTAGAAGCCCAAATATTTTTTCAGAGGTAGATGCAGATAAAAATTATTTTTAATTTGCAACCTGATGGAGGTCAGTATAGATGGACTAATAGAGAAAGTCCCACACACTGCTAGAAGGCCAAATATTTTTTCAGAGCTAGATGCAGAAAAAAATTATATTCAGTTTGAAACCTGATGGTGGTCAGTATAGATGGACTAATAGAACAAGTCCCACACACAGCTAGAAGCCCAAATACTTTTTCAGAGGTAGATGCAGATAAAAATTATTTTTAATTTGCAACCTGATGGAGGTCAGTATAGATGGACTAATAGAGAAAGTCCCACACACTGCTAGAGGGCCAAATATTTTTTCAGAGCTAGATGCAGATAAAAATTATTTTTAATTTGCAACCTGATGGAGGTCAGTGTAGATGGACTAATAGAGAAAGTCCCACACACTGCTAGAAGGCCAAATATTTTTTCAGAGCTAGATGCAGAAAAAAATTATATTCAGTTTGCAACCTGATGGAGGTCAGTATAGATGGACTAATAGAACAAGTCCCACACACAGCTAGAAGCCCAAATATTTTTTCAGAGGTAGATGCAGATAAAAATTATTTTTAATTTGCAACCTGATGGAGGTCAGTATAGATGGACTAATAGAGAAAGTCCCACACACTGCTAGAAGGCCAAATATTTTTTCAGAGCTAGATGCAGATAAAAATTATTTTTAATTTGCAACCTGATGGAGGTCAGTATAGATGAACTAATAGAGAAAGTCCCACACACTGCTAGAAGACCAACTATTTTTTCAGAGCTAGATGCAGAAAAAAATTATATTCAGTTTGCAACCTGATGGAGGTCTGTATAGATAGATTAATAGAACAAGTCCCACACACAGCTAGAAGCCCAATATTTTTTCAGAGGTAGATGCAGAAAAAATATATATTCAGTTTGCAACCTGATGGAGGTCTGTATAGATGGATTAATAGAAAAAGTCCCACACACAGCTAGAAGCCCAATATTTTTTCAGAGGTAGATGCAGAAAAAAAATATATTCAGTTTGCAACCTGATGGAGGTCAGTATAGATGGACTAATAGAACAAGTCCCACACACAGCTAGAAGGCCAAATATTTTTTCAGAGCTAGATGCAGATAAAAATTATGTTTAATTTGCAACCTGATGGAGGTCAGAATAGATGGACTAATAGAGAAAGTCCCACACACTGCTAGAAGGCCAAATATTTTTTCAGAGCTAGATGCAGAAAAAAATTATATTCAGTTTGCAACCTGATGGAGGTCAGTATAGATGGACTAATAGAACAAGTCCCACACAAAGCTAGAAGCCCAAATATTTTTTCTGAGGTAGATGCAGAAAAAAATTATATTCAGTTTACAATCTGATGGAGGTCTGTATAGATGGATTAATAGAACAAGTCCCACACACAGCTAGAAGCCCAAATATTTTTTCAGAGGTAGATGCAGAAAAAAATTATATTCAGTTTGCAACCTGATGGAGGTCTGTATAGATGGATTAATAGAACAAGTCCCACACACAGCTAGAAGCCCAATATTTTTTCAGAGGTAGATGCAGAAAAAAAATATATTCAGTTTGGAACCTGATGGAGGTCAGTATAGATGGACTAATAGAGAAAGTCCCACACACTGCTAGAAGGCCAAATATTTTTTCAGAGCTAGATGCAGACAAAAAATTATTTTTAATTTGCAACCTGATGGAGGTCAGTATAGATGGACTAATAGAGAAAGTCCCACACACTGCTAGAAGGCCAAATATTTTTTCAGAGCTAGATGCAGATATAAATTATTTTTAATTTGCAACCTGATGGAGGTCAGTATAGATGGACTAATAGAGAAAGTCCCACACACTGCTAGAAGGCCAAATATTTTTTCAGAGCTAGATGCAGAAAAAAATTATATTCAGTTTGCATCCTGATGGAGGTCTGTATAGATGGAATAATAGAACAAGTCCCACACACAGCTAGAAGCCCAAATATTTTTTCAGAGGTAGATACAGATAAAAATTATTTTTAATTTGCAACCTGATGGAGGTCAGTATAGATGGACTAATAGAGAAAGTCCCACACACTGCTAGAAGGCCAAATATTTTTTCAGAGCTAGACGCATATAAAAATTATTTTTAATTTGCAACCTGATGGAGGTCAGTATAGATGGACTAATAGAGAAAGTCCCACACACTGCTAGAAGGCCAAATATTTTTTCAGAGATAGATGCAGATAAAAATTATATTCAATTTGCAACCTGATGGAGGTCAGTATAGATGGACTAATAGAACAAGTCCCACACACAGCTAGAAGCCCAAATATTTTTTCAGAGGTACTGTAGATGCAGATAAAAATTATTTTTAATTTGCAACCTGATGGAGGTCAGTATAGATGGACTAATACAACAAGTCCCACAAACAGCTAGAAGCCCAATATTTTTTCAGAGGTAGATGCAGAAAAAAATATATTCAGTTTGCAACCTGATGGAGGTCAGTATAGATGGAGTAATAGAACAAGTCCCACGCACAGCTAGAAGCCCAAATATTTTTTCAGAGGTAGATGCAGATAAAAATTATTTTTAATTTGCAACCTGATGGAGGTCAGTATAGATGGACTAATAGAGAAAGTCCCACACACTGCTAGAAGGCCAAATATTTTTTCAGAGCTAGATGCAGATAAAAATTATTTTTAATTTGCAACCTGATGGAGGTCAGTATAGATGGACTAATAGAGAAAGTCCCACACACTGCTAGAAGGCCAAATATTTTTTCAGAGCTAGATGCAGATAAAAATTATATTCAATTTGCAACCTGATGGAGGTCAGTATAGATGGACTAATAGAACAAGTCCCACACACAGCTAGAAGCCCAAATATTTTTTCAGAGGTACTGTAGATGCAGATAAAAATTATTTTTAATTTGCAACCTGATGGAGGTCAGTATAGATGGACTAATACAACAAGTCCCACACACAGCTAGAAGCCCAATATTTTTTCAGAGGTAGATGCAGAAAAAAATATATTCAGTTTGCAACCTGATGGAAGTCAGTATAGATGGAGTAATAGAACAAGTCCCACACACAGCTAGAAGCCCAAATATTTTTTCAGAGGTAGATGCAGATAAAAATTATTTTTAATTTGCAACCTGATGGAGGTCAGTATTGATGGACTAATAGAGAAAGTCCCACACACTGCTAGAAGGCCAAATATTTTTTCAGAGCTAGATGCAGATAAAAATTATTTTTAATTTGCAACCTGATGGAGGTCAGTGTAGATGGACTAATAGAGAAAGTCCCATACACTGCTAGAAGGCCAAATATTTTTTCAGAGCTAGATGCAGATAAAAATTATATTCAATTTGCAACCTGATGGAGGTCAGTATAGATGGACTAATAGAACAAGTCCCACACACAGCTAGAAGCCCAAATATTTTTTCAGAGGTATTGTAGATGCAGATAAAAATTATTTTTAATTTGCAACCTGATGGAGGTCAGTATAGATGGACTAATACAACAAGTCCCACACACAGCTGGAAGCCCAATATTTTTTCAGAGGTAGATGCAGAAAAAAATATATTCAGTTTGCAATCTGATGGAGGTCAGTATAGATGGAGTAATAGAACAAGTCCCACACACAGCTAGAAGCCCAAATATTTTTTCAGAGGTAGATGCAGATAAAAATTATTTTTAATTTGCAACCTGATGGAGGTCAGTATAGATGGACTAATAGAGAAAGTCCCACACACTGCTAGAAGGCCAAATATTTTTTTCAGAGCTAGATGCAGATAAAAATTATTTTTAATTTGCAACCTGATGGAGGTCAGTGTAGATGGACTAATAGAGAAAGTCCCATACACTGCTAGAAGGTCAAATATTTTTTCAGAGCTAGATGCAGATAAAAATTATATTCAATTTGCAACCTGATGGAGGTCAGTATAGATGGACTAATAGAACAAGTCCCACACACAGCTAGAAGCCCAAATATTTTTTCAGAGGTACTGTAGATGCAGATAAAAATTATTTTTAATTTGCAACCTGATGGAGGTCAGTATAGATGGACTAATACAACAAGTCCCACACACAGCTAGAAGCCCAATATTTTTTCAGAGGTAGATGCAGAAAAAAATATATTCAGTTTGCAATCTGATGGAGGTCAGTATAGATGGAGTAATAGAACAAGTCCCACACACAGCTAGAAGCCCAAATATTTTTTCAGAGGTAGATGCAGATAAAAATTATTTTTAATTTGCAACCTGATGGAGGTCAGTATAGATGGACTAATAGAGAAAGTCCCACACACTGCTAGAAGGCCAAATATTTTTTCAGAGGTAGATGCAGATAAAAATTATTTTTAATTTGCAACCTGATGGAGGTCAGTATAGATGGACTAATAGAGAAAGTCCCACAAACTGCTAGAAGGCCAAATATTTTTTCAGAGCTAGATGCAGATAAAAATTATATTCAATTTGCAACCTGATGAAGGTCAGTATAGATGGAATAATAGAACAAGTCCCACACACAGCTAGAAGCCCAAATATTTTTTCAGAGGTATTGTAGATGCAGATAAAAATTATTTTTAATTTGCAACCTGATGGAGGTCAGTATAGATGGACTAATAGAGAAAGTCCCACACACTGCTAGAAGGACAAATATTTTTTCAGAGCTAGATGCAGAAACAAATTATATTCAGTTTGCAACCTGATGGAGGTCAGTATAGATGGACTAATAGAGAAAGTCCCACACACTGCTAGAATTCCACATATTTTTTCAGAGGTAGATGCAGAAAAAAATATATTCAGCTTGCAACCTGATGGAGGTCTGTATAGATGGATTAATAGAACAAGTCCCACACACAGCTAGAAGCCCAATATTTTTTCTGAGGTAGATGCAGAAAAAAATATATTCAGTTTGCAACCTGATGGAGGTCAGTATAGATGGACTAATACAACCAGTCCCACACACAGCTAGAAGCCCAATATTTTTTCAGAGGTAGATGCAGAAAAAAATATATTCAGTTTGCAACCTGATGGAGGTCTGTATAGATGGATTAATAGAACAAGTCCCACACACAGCTAGAAGCCCAAATATTTTTTCAGAGGTAGATGCAGAAAATTTTTTTATTCAGTTTGCAACCTGATGGAGGTCAGTATAGATGGAGTAATAGAACAAGTCCCACACACTGCTACAAGCCCAATATTTTTTCAGAGGTAGATGCAGAAAAAAAATATATTCAGTTTGCAACCTGATGGAGGTCAGTATAGATGGACTAATAGAGAAAGTCCCACACACTGCTAGAAGGCCAAATATTTTTTCAGAGCTAGATGCAGACAAAAAATTATTTTGAATTTGCAACCTGATGGAGGTCAGTATAGGTGGACTAATAGAACAAGTCCCACACACTGCTAGAAGGCCAAATATTTTTTCAGAGCTAGATGCAGAAAAAAATTATATTCAGTTTGCAACCTGATGGAGGTCTGTATAGATGGAATAATAGAACAAGTCCCACACACAGCTAGAAGCCCAAATATTTTTTTCAGAGGTAGATGCAGATAAAAATTATTTTTAATTTGCAACCTGATGGAGGTCAGTATAGATGAACTAATAGAGAAAGTCCCACACACTGCTAGAAGGCCAAATATTTTTTCAGAGCTAGACGCATATAAAAATTATTTTTAATTTGCAACCTGATGGAGGTCAGTATAGATGGACTAATAGAGAAAGTCCCACACACTGCTAGAAGGCCAAATATTTTTTCAGAGCTAGATGCAGATAAAAATTATATTCAATTTGCAACCTGATGGAGGTCAGTATAGATGGACTAATAGAACAAGTCCCACACACAGCTAGAAGCCCAAATATTTTTTCAGAGGTACTGTAGATGCAGATAAAAATTATTTTTAATTTGCAACCTGATGGAGGTCAGTATAGATGGACTAATACAACAAGTCCCACAAACAGCTAGAAGCCCAATATTTTTTCAGAGGTAGATGCAGAAAAAAATATATTCAGTTTGCAACCTGATGGAGGTCAGTATAGATGGAGTAATAGAACAAGTCCCACACACAGCTAGAAGCCCAAATATTTTTTCAGAGGTAGATGCAGATAAAAATTATTTTTAATTTGCAACCTGATGGAGGTCAGTATAGATGGACTAATAGAGAAAGTCCCACACACTGCTAGAAGGCCAAATATTTTTTCAGAGCTAGATGCAGATAAAAATTATTTTTAATTTGCAACCTGATGGAGGTCAGTATAGATGGACTAATAGAGAAAGTCCCACACACTGCTAGAAGGCCAAATATTTTTTCAGAGCTAGATGCAGATAAAAATTATATTCAATTTGCAACCTGATGGAGGTCAGTATAGATGGACTAATAGAACAAGTCCCACACACAACTAGAAGCCCAAATATTTTTTCAGAGGTACTGTAGATGCAGATAAAAATTATTTTTAATTTGCAACCTGATGGAGGTCAGTATAGATGGACTAATACAACAAGTCCCACAAACAGCTAGAAGCCCAATATTTTTTCAGAGGTAGATGCAGAAAAAAATATATTCAGTTTGCAACCTGATGGAGGTCAGTATAGATGGAGTAATAGAACAAGTCCCACACACAGCTAGAAGCCCAAATATTTTTTCAGAGGTAGATGCAGATAAAAATTATTTTTAATTTGCAACCTGATGGAGGTCAGTATAGATGGACTAATAGAGAAAGTCCCACACACTGCTAGAAGGCCAAATATTTTTTCAGAGCTAGATGCAGATAAAAATTATTTTTAATTTGCAACCTGATGGAGGTCAGTATAGATGGACTAATAGAGAAAGTCCCACACACTGCTAGAAGGCCAAATATTTTTTCAGAGCTAGATGCAGATAAAAATTATATTCAATTTGCAACCTGATGGAGGTCAGTATAGATGGACTAATAGAACAAGTCCCACACACAGCTAGAAGCCCAAATATTTTTTCAGAGGTACTGTAGATGCAGATAAAAATTATTTTTAATTTGCAACCTGATGGAGGTCAGTATAGATGGACTAATACAAAAAGTCCCACACACAGCTAGAAGCACAATATTTTTTCAGAGGTAGATGTAGAAAAAAATATATTCAGTTTGCAATCTGATGGAGGTCAGTATAGATGGAGTAATAGAACAAGTCCCACACACAGCTAGAAGCCCAAATATTTTTTCAGAGGTAGATGCAGATAAAAATTATTTTTAATTTGCAACCTGATGGAGGTCAGTATAGATGGACTAATAGAGAAAGTCCCACACACTGCTAGAAGGCCAAATATTTTTTCAGAGCTAGATGCAGATAAAAAATATTTTTAATTTGCAACCTGATGGAGGTCAGTATAGATGGACTAATAGAGAAAGTCCCACACACTGCTAGAAGGCCAAATATTTTTTCAGAGCTAGATGCAGATAAAAATTATATTCAATTTGCAACCTGATGGAGGTCAGTATAGATGGACTAATAGAACAAGTCCCACACACAGCTAGAACCCAAATATTTTTTCAGAGGTATTGTAGATGCAGATAAAAATTATTTTTAATTTGCAACCTGATGGAGGTCAGTATAGATGGACTAATAGAGAAAGTCGCACACACTGCTAGAAGGCCAAATATTTTTTCAGAGCTAGATGCAGAAAAAAATTATATTCAGTTTGCAACCTGATGGAGGTCAGTATAGATGGACTAATAGAGAAAGTCCCACACACTGCTAGAAGGCCACATATTTTTTCAGAGGTAGATGCAGAAAAAAATATATTCAGCTTGCAACCTGATGGAGGTCTGTATAGATGGATTAATAGAACAAGTCCCACACACAGCTAGAAGCCCAATATTTTTTCAGAGGTAGATGCAGAAAAAAATATATTCAGTTTGCAACCTGATGGAGGTCAGTATAGATGGAATAATACAACAAGTCCCACACACAGCTAGAAGCCCAATATTTTTTCAGAGGTAGATGCAGAAAAAAATATATTCAGTTTGCAACCTGATGGAGGTCTGTATAGATGGATTAATAGAACAAGTCCCACACACAGCTAGAAGCCCAATATTTTTTCAGAGGTAGATGCATAAAAAAATATATTCAGTTTGCAACCTGATGGAGGTCAGTATAGATGGACTAATACAACTAGTCAAACACACAGCTAGAAGCCCAATATTTTTTCAGAGGTAGATGCAGAAAAAAATATATTCAGTTTGCAACCTGATGGAGGTCTGTATAGATGGATTAATAGAACAAGTCCCACACACAGCTAGAAGCCCAATATTTTTTCAGAGGTAGATGCAGAAAAAAATATATTCAGTTTGCAACCTGATGGAGGTCAGTACATATGGACTAATACAACAAGTCCCACACACAGCTAGAAGCCCAATATTTTTTCAGAGCTAGATGCAGAAAAAAATTGTATTCAATTTGCAACCTGATGGAGGTCAGTATAGATGGACTAATAGAATGATGCTATGCCCAAAAGATTTTACTTCACTAGGTGCAGTAAAAAAATTGGTATTCTATACACAGGTGGTATATCTTGCAACACAGATAGGCTACTCCACTGACTAACACACTCTGCAATAGGCCAAAAAGGATTAGCTTTGCTAGATTCAGCCAAATGCTGTGAAAAAAACTTGCACAGCACTGGCACAGACCTGCCTGGCAAAAACTGATAGGAACTGATGTAACCTAGTCCTGAAAAGGACTCCAATTACAATTAGTCTTTACTCCCACAATCTATCTATTTAAGAGCACAGACCTGCCTGATAAAAGTCGTAGGAAATGCTGTAACCTAGTCCTTAAAAGGACTGCAATCACAACTATTCCCTACTCCCAAGTTATCTGTAGATTTGTGCGAAAATTGGCTTGAAATTAACAAGGTATAGCGCACACAGCAACAGCGGTGCCGTCTAACACGCAGCTGCAGCAGGGAGAAAATGGTGGCGACGGGGAAAATGGCTTGGTCTTATAGGGCAAGGACATGTGACATACACTGCCAATGACACATGCCCTTGCTTGTGTGAAAAAAAGCACTTCGCTCCGTGTGTGCGCTGCTGATAGGCTGACAGATTGCACCTCCCCACTGTAAATGCGGGAAAGAGAAAAAAAAAATGGAGATCTTCATTGTTCCTGCAGAGATCCATCCCCTGCCCCTCCCCCTACCCCGCTGTACACTCAAACTGCGTATTAACATTAATTTTCATCATTGCTGAGAAAAAATCCAGTTATGATTTTGGTGCACGAACAGTTATCGAACATAATCTCGAACAGCCGAATTTTTCTCAAATTGTTTGTGTACGCCGAACGGCTCGAACACCGCCCAAAACAGCTCGAATTTGAGATTGGCGAACAGTTCGAGTAGAACAACGCTCATCTCTAGTTACCACCTCCAAAGAAAATGATGACCTGCCAATCACGCTGGCTGTTGCGGGTAAAGAGGTGGCAGGTCTGCGCCCCAAAACAGGTGTGACTGCTGTCCCCCCAGTCACAGAGGATGAAGAGGCCGCGGATGCACAAGATATGGCAGACGGCGGTGGGCCCAGCCGGTAGGCCGCATTGTAGCACACTGAGCTTCCCACTGCAACTTATGCTTCATGTCCATGTGCCGGTTCATGCATGAAGTACTCAAACTATGTATTTTTTGGCCTCTACTTAGCTTTTGCTGACAAATGTTACAGATAACACGAGTTGGGTCATCTTTATCGATCTGAAAAAATGCCCAGGCTATGCAAGGCTTAGCACCCATGCGACCTGAAGAGCCACCACGACTTGTGGTGAGAGGCAGAGTTGTGTTTGAGGATGCAGTTGTTGACGTGCTTCCAGTACTACGTCTCTGTCCAGGAAGGCGCAACCTGACCTCGTCGTCACTAGCATCTTCCTCCACCTCCTCTGCTGACCTCATCTCTTGGCTGACTGTGGGTTGACAGTAAGTGGGATCTCCAACCTCATCATCATCACCCTGTGCGATATCACACCCGTCGTCCTCAGAGCCAACCTGTTCCTGCCCTGACAAAAAACTAAAGTTGTCGCTCCAATCAGGTATTTGAGTCTCATCATCGTCTTCCTCATTGTCTCCACCAACAGGAGTTACAGTTTGGGAATGAGGGTCTACATTATGGTCAGAACCTTCTGCGTCTGGTCCTGGATCCGACTCATAAAGATTCTGGGCATCAGTGCAGATCATTTCCTCGTCTGGATTCACAGAAGCGCTGGAGTCGACCTCTGATTCCCAGGCTATAGTATGAGTAAACAGCTCTGCAGACTCAACCATCTGTTCTACCTCATACTCAGACGGGCAGCTGGAGATTTGGGAGCTGTGAGGAAGCAAGTGCGATTGGGGTGACACCTTTGAGGACTGGAGTATTTGTGATGTTGAAGTTGATGTGGAGGAGAGCCCACTTAAAGGAGCACTTGATATCCGTTGAAGCACCTGCTGTTTTTGTGCCTCATCTGGAATTTGTAGCGATTGGCGTGGCCGTAAGAAAGGGATCTTATCACATTGTCCGCTAAAAGAAGTAGACATTTTAGTTTGGCTGGAAGATGGTCTTTCTTCTGCAGATGTTACTGTTGCTTTAACACCTACCCCACGGACACAACCTTTTTTCCCGTTCCCAGCACGCCTATTCCCCTTTCCACCAGCAGCAGGCCTCTTTCCACTCATTTTGGTGTTTAACTAATTCACAACTCTGGAGTTGTTTGCACAAAAAAACAATGGATGGGAACCGAGCAGAGATGAGTGGCCAAACTGTGGTATTAGGCCAAAACTATTGGCTGGGTTAGATGGAGAAAAAAATTATATTCGATTTGCAACCTGATGGACGTCAGTATAGATGGACTAATAGAACAAGTCCCACACACAGCTAGAAGCCCAAATATTTTTTCAGAGGTAGATGCAGAAAAAAAATATATTCAGTTTGCAACCTGATGGAGGTCAGTTTAGATGGACTAATAGAGAAAGTCCCACACACTGCTAGAAGGCCAAATATTTTTTCAGAGCTAGATGCAGATAAAAATTATTTTTAATTTGCAATCTGATGGAGGTCAGTATAGATGGACTAATAGAGAAAGTCCCACACACTGCTAGAAGGCCAAATATTTTTTCAGAGCTAGATTCAGAAAAAAATTATATTCAGTTTGAAACCTGATGGTGGTCAGTATAGATGGACTAATAGAACAAGTCCCACACACAGCTAGAAGCCCAAATATTTTTTCAGAGGTAGATGCAGATAAAAATTATTTTTAATTTGCAACCTGATGGAGGTCAGTATAGATGGACTAATAGAGAAAGTCCCACACACTGCTAGAGGGCCAAATATTTTTTCAGAGCTAGATGCAGATAAAAATTATTTTTAATTTGCAACCTGATGGAGGTCAGTATAGATGGACTAATAGAGAAAGTCCCACACACTGCTAGAAGGCCAAATATTTTTTCAGAGCTAGATGCAGAAAAAAATTATATTCAGTTTGCAACCTGATGGAGGTCAGTATAGATGGACTAATAGAACAAGTCCCACACACAGCTAGAAGCCCAAATATTTTTTCAGAGGTAGATGCAGATAAAAATTATTTTTAATTTGCAACCTGATGGAGGTCAGTATAGATGGACTAATAGAGAAAGTCCCACACACTGCTAGAAGGCCAAATATTTTTTCAGAGCTAGATGCAGATAAAAATTATTTTTAATTTGCAACCTGATGGAGGTCAGTATAGATGAACTAATAGAGAAAGTCCCACACACTGCTAGAAGGCCAACTATTTTTTCAGAGCTAGATGCAGAAAAAAATTATATTCAGTTTGCAACCTGATGGAGGTCTGTATAGATAGATTAATAGAACAAGTCCCACACACAGCTAGAAGCCCAATATTTTTTCAGAGGTAGATGCAGAAAAAATATATATTCAGTTTGCAACCTGATGGAGGTCTGTATAGATGGATTAATAGAAAAAGTCCCACACACAGCTAGAAGCCCAATATTTTTTCAGAGGTAGATGCAGAAAAAAAAAATATTCAGTTTGCAACCTGATGGAGGTCAGTATAGATGGACTAATAGAACAAGTCCCACACACAGCTAGAAGGCCAAATATTTTTTCAGAGCTAGATGCAGATAAAAATTATGTTTAATTTGCAACCTGATGGAGGTCAGAATAGATGGACTAATAGAGAAAGTCCCACACACTGCTAGAAGGCCAAATATTTTTTCAGAGCTAGATGCAGAAAAAAATTATATTCAGTTTGCAACCTGATGGAGGTCAGTATAGATGGACTAATAGAACAAGTCCCACACAAAGCTAGAAGCCCAAATATTTTTTCTGAGGTAGATGCAGAAAAAAATTATATTCAGTTTACAACCTGATGGAGGTCTGTATAGATGGATTAATAGAACAAGTCCCACACACAGCTAGAAGCCCAAATATTTTTTCAGAGGTAGATGCAGAAAAAAATTATATTCAGTTTGCAACCTGATGGAGGTCTGTATAGATGGATTAATAGAACAAGTCCCACACACAGCTAGAAGCCCAATATTTTTTCAGAGGTAGATGCAGAAAAGAAATATATTCAGTTTGGAACCTGATGGAGGTCAGTATAGATGGACTAATAGAGAAAGTCCCACACACTGCTAGAAGGCCAAATATTTTTTCAGAGCTAGATGCAGACAAAAAATTATTTTTAATTTGCAACCTGATGGAGGTCAGTATAGATGGACTAATAGAGAAAGTCCCACACACTGCTAGAAGGCCAAATATTTTTTCAGAGCTAGATGCAGATATAAATTATTTTTAATTTGCAACCTGATGGAGGTCAGTATAGATGGACTAATAGAGAAAGTCCCACACACTGCTAGAAGGCCAAATATTTTTTCAGAGCTAGATGCAGAAAAAAATTATATTCAGTTTGCAACCTTATGGAGGTCAGTATAGATGGACTAATAGAACAAGTCCCACACACAGCTAGAAGCCCAAATATTTTTTCAGAGGTAGATGCAGAAATAAAATAAATTCAGTATGCAACTGGATGGAGGTCTGTATAGATGGATTAATAGAACAAGTCCCACACACAGCTAGAAGCCCAAATATTTTTTCAGAGGTAGATGCAGAAAAAAATTATATTCAGTTTGCAACCTGATGGAGGTCTGTATAGATAGATTAATAGAACAAGTCCCACACACAGCTAGAAGCCCAATATTTTTTCAGAGGTAGATGCAGAAAAAAAATATATTCAGTTTGGAACCTGATGGAGGTCAGTATAGATGGACTAATAGAGAAAGTCCCACACACTGCTAGAAGGCCAAATATTTTTTCAGAGCTAGATGCAGACAAAAAATTATTTTTAATTTGCAAACTGATGGAGGTCAGTATAGATGGACTAATAGAGAAAGTCCCACACACTGCTAGAAGGCCAAATATTTTTTCAGAACTAGATGCAGATATAAATTATTTTTAATTTGCAACCTGATGGAGGTCAGTATAGATGGACTAATAGAGAAAGTCCCACACACTGCTAGAAGGCCAAATATTTTTTCAGAGCTAGATGCAGAAAAAAATTAAATTCAGTTTGCAACCTGATGGAGGTCAGTATAGATGGACTAATAGAACAAGTCCCACACACAGCTAGAAGCCCAAATATTTTTTCAGAGGTAGATGCAGAAAAATATTATATTCAGTTTGCAACCTGATGGAGGTCTGTATAGATGGATTAATAGAACAAGTCCCACACACAGCTAGAAGCCCAATATTTTTTCAGAGGTAGATTCAGAAAAAAAATATATTCAGTTTGCAACCTGATGGAGGTCAGTATAGATGGACTAATAGAGAAAGTCCCACACACTGCTAGAAGGCCAAATATTTTTTCAGAGCTAGATGCAGACAAAAAATTATTTTGAATTTGCAACCTGATGGAGGTCAGTATAGATGGACTAATAGAGAAAGTCCCACACACTGCTAGAAGGCCAAATATTTTTTCAGAGCTAGATGCAGACAAAAAATTATTTTTAATTTGCAACCTGATGGAGGTCAGTATAGATGGACTAATAGAGACAGTCCCACACACTGCTAGAAGGCCAAATATTTTTTTAGAGCTAGATGCAGATAAAAATTATTTTTAATTTGCAACCTGATGGAGGTCAGTATAGATGGACTAATAGAGAAAGTCGCACACACTGCTAGAAGGCCAAATATTTTTTCAGAGCTAGATGCAGACAAAAAATTATTTTGAATTTGCAGCGTGATGGAGGTCAGTATAGATGGACTAATAGAACAAGTCCCACACACTGCTAGAAGGCCAAATATTTTTTCAGAGCTAGATGCAGAAAAAAATGATATTCAATTTGCAACCTGATGGAGGTCAGTATAGATGGACTAATAGAATGATGCTATGCCCAGAAGATTTTACTTCATTAGGTGCAGTAAAAAAATTGGTATTCTATACACAGGTGGTATATCTTGCAACACAGATAGGCTACTCCACTGACTAACACACTCTGCAATAGGCCAAAAAGGATTAGCTTTGCTAGATTCAGCCAAATGCTGTGAAAAAAACTTGCACAGCACTGGCACAGACCTGCCTGGCAAAAACTGATAGGAACTGATGTAACCTAGTCCTGAAAAGGACTGCAATTACAATTAGTCTTTACTCCCACAATCTATCTATTTAAGAGCACAGACCTGCCTGATAAAAGTCGTAGGAAATGCTGTAACCTAGTCCTTAAAAGGACTGCAATCACAACTATTCCCTACTCCCAAGCTATCTGTAGATTTGTGCGAAAATTGGCTTGAAATTAACAAGGTATAGCGCACACAGCAACAGCGGTGCCGTCTAACACGCAGCTGCAGCAGTGAGAAAATGGTGGCGACGGGGAAAATGGCTTGGTCTTATAGGGCAAGGACATGTGACATACACTGCCAATGACACATGCCCTTGCTTGTGTGAAAAAAAGCACTTCGCTCCGTGTGTGCGCTGCTGATAGGCTGACAGATTGCACCTCCCCACTGTAAATGCGGGAAAGAGAAAAAACAATGGAGATCTTCATTATTTCTGCAGAGATCCATCCCCTGCCCCTCCCCCCGCCCCGCTGTACACTCAAACAGCGTATTAACATTAATTTTCATCATCACTGAGAAAAAATCCAGTTATGATTTTGGTGCACGAACAGTTATCGAACATAACCTCGAACAGCCGAATTTTTCTCAAATCGTTCGTGTTCGCCGAACGGCTCGAACACCGCCCAAAACAGCTCGAATTTGAGATTGGCGAACAGTTCGAGTCGAACAACGCTCATCTCTACTCGGTAGCTGGGCCTTTCGGTGCTAGGGATGTCACGGTGACAGTGACCCAGTCCGTGGCCCCGGGCGGTCAAATTAAAGGAAAAGTAAAAGGGGAATAAAGTTTTTGGAGATAATGTTTGTGACACAACTTGTGGTATGCGGCTATATGGGGCCGCCGCAGCGGTGCAGATCCTCTGGAGCTGATGGTGACGCAGCTGAGTTGATTCAGCTCTCCGCAGGCAGAGCTAAGCTCCAGGGCAGTAGATGGTGATTTTATGAGGTAGATGTTGTTGGTGAGGTGTAATGCAGGTGATTGCGCAGCAAGTATTCAATGACACAGGTTTTACTCACAGTAGTTCCTCAGGTTAGAGACATCGGTGTGCATCTGCCCACGTCGTCCTGTGTCCTCCGGGGTAGTGATCCAGCAAACTCTCAGGTATCTCAGGAGCACTTGGACGGGACCCCATTCTATGTGCCTTTCCAGGTCGTCTCACTGCACTGGCTCTCACCCTCCTCCCCTGTGCCTCACAATCAGTGTCCAAAGTCAGTGGCCTCGGGCCTTGTCGGGCGACTGGCAGTCCCCTGGACTCTATATGGCCACCTTTTCAGCGATATAATTGTGGCTTTTGGCTGCAACACCTTGAAAATGCTGCAGCCTCCGGTTGGCTAGCTGAGCCTGGTTGTTCTCCACTAGTTTGGGGCCGGTCCCCTTCTGCGGCCTGATCCCTCCACGTCAGTGTGAATTTGGGCGCGCGGGTGGCCTCTGCACTCGCCATGCTCCTGGGATCCCCTCTGTCTCTGGAGCCTTTTACCTCTGCTCCCGTCTTCTCTCACTCTCTTCCTGGGCCTCACTCACTAGGCTCCACTCCTCTCTCTCCAATGAACTCCTGCTCCAAGCACTGGAGCCAGGAGGAAGGACCCCTCTGCACTGCTCTCCTGAGCAGGACTGGACTCTGAACACCTTCTAGATGGTTCCCCTCCTTCTTATACTCCTACCCTCTGTGCTCCACTGATCTACTTCCTCCACCCACCTCCTCTACCTAGTTCCACCTTCCAGCTAGGTAATAAGGGACAGTACTCTCCCTTAGAAGCAATCTCGCCTTTCCCTACTGAAATGGAGTGTATTGGATGTGGGTGTGTGGGTCCCGGGTAGTACTCCGTCCTTACCTGAGAGTGGGGTACCACACCTCTGGGTGAGATGCAGTACCTCTGTGGCAACTGGACCCACAGGGGTGCCACATTCCCTCTGTTTACCCCTATAGGGCCTCCCACCCCATCTCGCTAGCGAAGACCTTGAGGTAAATCCTTCAGAAATCTGACACACACACAGGCCATAAGTATAAAATACACTCTTTATATAACATATGCAAAAAATGTAATCACTTTTAGCAACTTGCCTCAATGTTTTCTTGAGGGGGACAGGTCTGATGGTGCAACCTGGCTGACAGAAAGAAGAGCGTGACAAGAAGGAGGAAGGGCACAACCTGAGGCTTGAGCTGATTGCTGTTCATCTAACCTCTGAAAAATGAGCAGATGATGCCCAATTTAGTTACATACATAGTTCTTTTTTATTCTGTAGTATGTTCCTTAGCCTTTGGAGTGCTGTGGATTACGTTACTAGGGGACACAACAGAAACAGTTGATAATAACAGATTGAAAATTCCACTATGTACAACATTAAGTGTTATGGTGGCGGAATAAGTGGATTGTGCAGAATATTGACTTCAACTGTTGGTGTTGCTATAAGAGGCTGTGTCATCTTGCTGTGGTTTAGTTGAGTGATGCAACGTCCTGCTCTGATTGCCTCAATTTCTTAACATGCCTGTCTGGTTTCCAAATTTTATCCAATACAGAATCATCAGTGTTATCTTCATGATCATTCATGATTTGGCTGATAGGCGCCTCTGTATGGCTCTTTGCCTTCAGCCTACTTCCTGCCCTGAAGTTTTCCCTGGTTTAGAGTGTTACTACCACAAACAGTGTCTCTACCACCTTGGTTTGCAGAGTTAGCAACCCAGACTGGCATTAGAATCATCTTGCACATCTCTTCTGGCACCATTTCTTCTGAGAACAAAGACTGACTGTTTATGTCTTCCAAAATATCAACAGGAAGAATATTTTTCTGGTGTAATATGTTCCTTGGCCCAAGTTGCTGTTTGTTAAGGGTCTTTGGAACAGAATAAAAACAAGTGTTATTGAATATTGGAAATTCCGCTATGTATAACATTAACTGTTATCGTGGACTGAGCAGAATGCTGACTTCAGCTGATGGTGTCAATAGGGCCAGTTAGAGACAGGACAAGGTGTGATGAAATGGCACCAGAGAGACCCAGCAGAATCCCACCACTGCCACCATTTGTGATGGATCCACACCCCGCCACCGTCAGATGGAGCACGTGATACGGATATCCCCTTTGCACCAATGTGACATTCTGCACCCTCTTGTGGACGCGTAAGGTCAGATTGGTACAGTTCTACATACAGGTACAGGAAGGCACCAGGGAGTAAAAAGAGGTATCCCACTTAGTCACTGATGTGGCACCACACTCGCTCACACCCCTGATAGGCTGAGAGGCTCCTTCACTAGCTCCAGTGAAGCAGAGCCTGGTCGGCCTGGGAGAGCTGCCACCAGTTTCTATTAGATATAACAGACTTATATCGGGCTAGAAACCCTCCCAGTAGCATGTTCATTGGACCGAACAACGGACGTGAGAGTTCATGGATTGAGATAAAAGAGCAGCCCAAGGTTAAATTATATATTTAATCATCGTAAGGGCACACTAGACATTATACTATATACATAAGGTTTAAACATACACAATGGTCAGAGTGGCAAGCACAATGGTAGGGGTACAAAAGTTATAAAGCAGTTATTATGAGTCAGTTACCAGTGAGAGGGATGACCTGGCTTTCGGGGGAAGGGCTGCCACATGGTAGGCTTGTGGGGGCCCTCTCTTTGTTGCTGGACTTCTCCCGCACAACGTGATGTCAGGACCTCCCAAGGAAAAAGACACTGGGCTCTAGCTTCAGGGACTCTTAACCTCTCTGGGTCACTCCCATTCCTGCCTCCTGGCTGTGTCCAAATCTCCACCCCTGGTCTATCCCAGCTGAAACCTCCCAAAATTACAATGGGCTATACCTCCTTAATAGACGGTCCTAGAGAGCCGGTTCTGGTGTCATCGGATACAGCCGGGCCCCTGCTACGCGTGGATACCAAGCACTGGGTCCCTTTCACTATGTGCTGTACTGTGCTGAAAGCTAGGGTGACATTCCCCATTCTCTTGGGTTTCCAAAAATCTAGTTGGTTTATCACTGGGATGTATCGTATTCCCATAACTCAATGTTGAATTATAGTATCTTACACAAAGGACCACATGGCCTGGGGGAGGGGTCGTCACGTGCCACTCACAGCTGCTGTGAGGTATGTCACTCTTTGCCTCTCGGCCCTCTCCCTGTGCATTGGAGTACTCTATAATCACCGCCAAAGAGGGCACAGTGATTGACATGGGATTATCTTGAATATTCTTCACACAAGGTATTTAGGGCACTAGGCAGATGAGGCTAATTGTGCTCCCCACCCTCAAGCAAAGGAATGGGTCAGAGAGTAAGATAACAAGAACTTTCATCCTTCCCCTCCCTCCAGATGTGTTAGGTAACAAGTTCTGATGACCAATTAAACTATAATCATGACTTTTTTCACAAAAATTTACTAGCGAATGTAAAAAAAAAATTGTGTATTTTAGGGGTGTGGCCTAACAAGGGGTGCAATTTGACAGTTAGATATAGAAATCACTCATTGATTGTTTACCATTTACATGATACCAGTGATACACAGCAATATCAATCCCTGATATCCTATATTTTAATGCAAAAATGGAAGCAGCACATGCATATGACACCAAGATCAGAGTACATAAATACGATGCTAGAATCATCAATAGTATATGAATGCGGAACCTCAACCACCATCAGTACATGAATACAGCACCAGAACCACCATAAGTACTTACAAAGCTTAGTACACTGACCAATTGTAAAGTTAAGTCAGTCCCATATACATTTATATCACATATATCTACAACTCCCAGTATGTCTTTAACAATAGCAAGGAGATGCTGGAAGGTGTTGTTACCAGCCATAATCAAACTGCACACCATACAGGAACCACAGCTCTGATGAAACGAGGCGGTATAACAAATAAATATTTGCACACAGAAACTTTATAGGTGACCTCTTTTCTGACTGGAGTCATTTTCATCCCCTTCGCTCCTATCTGGTCCAGATGACTTAATGAAACTTGACATCCACAGGTCGTCTCTACAGACTTATACCTTCTCCGGTCTTCTGCAGCGCATCCCGAAACGGTGCCTTTAAAAATAAGACTTATTATAATGTCCTATGCATTAAAATATCTGTCCATACTGTGCAGTAAATAAACATATTATGACTAGTGTTGAGCATTCCAATACTGAAATATCGGGTATCGGCCGATATTCGCTGTATCGGAATTCCGATACTTAATTCCGATACTTTTAGAATATCGGATACCGGAATCGGAAGTTCCCATAATGCAATGAGCCAGTTTCATTTTATTCAGCCAATGAGGATCCTAAGAAGTGTGGGCACATTCTGTTAGGCATGTAGGCATGTTAACTAATGGCATGGCTGTGATTGGCTGCTGAAATGAAGTCATGATGCACTATAAAAGCCACCGCCGCCATTTTGAGCTCACTCTACTGTGAATTCAGTTAGGGATAGGACGCTGTTGTTCTGAGGGACAGTTTTAGCTACCTATTTGCTCTATTCTGCTTTACCCAAGCTACTTTATAAATCGCTGTGCCTTGCAGTGCTAGTGCACAGCTCTCTGTGCTGTTCACCGCTGTCTGCAAGGTCTGTGTGTGTGAGTGCAGCTCACCCTGTAGTGTGTGCTTCAACCACGTCTGGTTGTAGTGCGCTCAGCGTGCGTCACTGCCTCATACATTGTCCTTTTTTGCTAATTGATCTTTTTTCTGATTTCTCCTATTAGTGTGGTGGTTCCATCCGTATCCAGCTACATTGGTTCCAAACACACTATATAGGAGTAGATAGAGAAGTTTTATTTTGTCTTGCAGCGCTAGTGCACAGTGCTCTGCATCTGCACTGTTCACCGCTGTCTGCAAGGTCTGTGTGTGTGAGTGCAGCTCACCCTGTAGTGTGTGCTTCAGCCACGTCTGGTTGTAGTGCACTCAGTGTGTGTCACTGCCTCATACATTGTCCTTTTTTGCCAATTCATAATTTTTTCTGATTTCTCCTATTAGTGTGGTGGTTCCATCCGTATTCAGCTAAATTGGTTCCAAACACACTATATAGGAGTAGTTAGAGGAGCCTTTCTGCAGCATTGTGCCCTGCAGCCCCAGCCAGATTAGTATTAGCCTATTTTTTGTAGCCTCATCTATTGCATTGTAGGTTACCTTCCTGCATTGTAATAGCTACAAAAAGTTTGTGATACTATCGGTATTACATCTTTGGGCACATCCAGTGTCTTTTTGTGACAAAAAAAAACCTAAATAAAGTTCACCAAACACTCCACTTTACAGTTGTGTAGGCCACATTAGCTCATATTAACCCCTTAAGCCCCGAGGGTGGTTTGCACGTTAATGACCAGGCCAATTTTTACAATTCTGACCACTGTCCCTTTATGAGGTAATTACTCTAGAATGATTCAACGTATCCCCCTGATTCTGAGACTGTTTTTTCGAGACATATTGAACTTCATGATAGTGGTAAAATTTCTTCCATATCACTTGCGTTTATTTGTGAAAAAAACAGAAATTTGGCAAAAATTTTGAAAATTTAGCAATTTTCAAAATTTTAATTTTTATGCCCTTAAATCAGAGAGATATGTCACACAAAAGAGTTAATAAATAACATTTCCCACATGTCTACTTTACGGCAGCACAATTTTGGAACCAAAATTTTTTTTTGTTAGGGAGCTATAAGGGTTAAAATTTGACCAGCGATTTCTCATTTTTCCAGCAAAATTTACAAAACCATTTTTTTAGGGACCACATCACATTTGAAGTCACTTTGAGAGGTCTCTATGACAGAAAATGCCCAAAAGCGACACCATTCTAAAAACTGCACCCCTCAAGGTGCTCAAAACCACATTCAAGAACTTTATTAACCCTTCAGGTGCTTCACAGGAATTTTTGGAATGTGGAAGAAAAAAATGAACATTTAACTTTTTTCACAAAAATGTTACTTTAGACCCAATTTTTTTTATTTTCACAGGGGTAACAAGAAAAAATGGACCACAAAGTTTGTTGCGCAATTTCCCCTGGGCACGCAGATACCCAATATGTGGGGAAAAAACACTGTTTGGGCGCACGGCAGGGCTCGGAAGGGAAGGAGCGCCATTTGACTTTTTGATTGTAAAATTTGCTTGAATAATTAGCGGACGCCATGTTGCGTTTGGAGAGCCCCTGTGTGCCCAAAAATTGGAGCTCCCCCACAAGTGACCCCATTTTGGAAACTAGACCCCCCAAGGCACCTATCTAGATGCATAGTGAGCACTTGGAACCCCTAGGTGCTTCACAAATTGATTTGTAAAAATGAAAAAGTGTTTTTTTTTTCATTTTTTAATTTTTCGAATCAATTTGTGAAGCACCTGGGGGTTTCAAGTGCTCACTATGCATCTAGATAGGTGCCTTGGGGGTCTAGTTTCCAAAATGGGGTCACTTGTGGGGGAGCTCCAATGTTTGGGCACACAGGGACTCTCCAAATGCAACATGGTATCCGCTAACAAATTGAATGGAAAATCACAAATTGATTCGTGAATATGAAAAAGTGAAAAAAAAAAAACTTTTTCATTTCTATGAATCAATTTGTGAAGCACCTGGGGGTTCCAAGTGCTCACTATGCATCTAGATAGGTGCCTTGAGGGATCTAGTTTCCAAAATGGGGTCACTTGTGGGGGAGCTCCAATGTTTGGGCACACAGGGACTCTTCAAATGCAACATGGTGTCCGCTAACAAATTGTCAGCTCAAATTGTTAGCGGACACCATGTTGCGTTTGGAGAGGCCCTGTGTGCCCAAACATTGGAGCTCCCCCACAAGTGACACCATTTTGGAAACTAGACCCCCAAGGCACTTATCTAGATGCATAGTGAGCACTTGGAACCCCCAGGTGCTTTACAAATTGATTCATAAAAATGAAAAAGTGAAAAAAAAACACTTTTTCATTTTTATGAATCAATTTGTGAAGCACCTGGGGGTTCCAAGTGCTCACTATGCATCTAGATAGGTGCCTCGGGGGTCTAGTTTCCAAAATGGGGTCACTTGTGGGGGAGCTCCAATGTTTGGGCACACAGGGACTCTTCAAATGCAACATGGTGTCCCCTAACAAATTGTCGGCTCAAATTGATTCATAAAAATGAAAAAGTGAAAAAAAAACACTTTTTCATTTTTATGAATCAATTTGTGAAGCACCTGGGGGTTCCAAGTGCTCACTATGCATCTAGATAGGTGCCTTGGGGGGTCTAGTTTCCAAAATGGGGTCACTTTTTGTGGAGCTCCAATGTTTGGGCACACAGGGCCACTCCAAACGCAACATGGCGTCCGCTAACAATTTGAGCCGATTTTCCATTCAGTTTGTTAGCGGACACCATGTCGCGTTTGGAGAGCCTGTGATGTGCCTAAACAGTGGAGCTCCCCCACAAGTGACCCCATTTTGGAAACTATACCCCTCAAGGATTTTATTAAGGTGTATAGTGAACATTTTGATCCCAGAGGTACGACACAGAATTTGATAACATTAGGTCATCATATTGAATAAGTTGTCATTAGTCTTGAGCGCAAGTGCTCGCTACTTGAGTTTGCATCGGGTACTCAGGTATGCACCATGTACAGCGTGTGCTCGAGTGACATGCTCGAGTCCCTGCTCCGCATGTTTCACGGTTATTAGACACCCAAAAAAAAACATGCGGGGATCGCTCGTGCATGGCAGGCAATCCCCGTAAAGTATTTTTGGCCGCGAAACATATGGGGCGGAGACTCGAGCATGTCACTCAAATACCCACGATACTCAATGCATACTAGAGCACCCAATGCAAACTCAAGTAGCGAGCACTTGCGCTCAACACTAGTCGCCATATCGTCATCTTTTTTTCTTACTTTTGAAAAAAATCCCAACCCCATCACAACCCTAACCCGAGAGTTTATTTTTGACGCCGTTCCTCGTGCGGTATAAGTGATTAGACGACTTTATTCTTCGGGTCGGTGTGATTACAGCAATACCAGAATCATATGGGGTTTTTATGATTGACAGCTGTCACACACTAAAAGACCCATTTTTTGTAAAATCTAGTTTTTGCATCGCCATATTTTGAGAGCTATAATTTTTCCAGATTTTGGCAGACAGTCATGTGATGGCTTGTTTTTTTGCGGGATGAGTTGACGTTGTTATTGGTGCCATTTTCAGGCACGTGACATTATTTGATCGCTTTCTATTCCGATTTTTGGGAGGCAGAATAAACAAAAACCAACAATTCAGGAATTGTTTTTTTTGTTTTTTTTTAATTCTGTTCCGCGTGTGGTAAAATTGATAAGGCAGCTTTATTCTTCGGGTCAGTACGTTAACAGTGGTACCACATTTATATCGTTTTTCTATGTTTTGCACTTTTACATAATAAAAGCAATTTTATAGAAAAAATTATTTTTAGCATAGCTTTATTCTGAGAGCTATAACTTTTTTATTTTTTGGCTGACGGAGCTGTATTTCAGCTTGTTTTTGCGGGACGAGATGACGTTTTCAGCGGTACCATTTTTATTTATATTTGTCTTTTTGATCGGGTGTTATTCCATTTTTTGTTTGGCAGTATGGTGATAAAGCATTGTTTTTTGCTTCGTTTTTTTTTTTTTTTTTTACCGTGTGCACTGAAGGGGTTAACTAGTGGGACAGTTTTATAGGTCAGGTTGTTCCGGACGCGGCGATACCAAATATGTGTACTTTTATTGTTTTTTTTTTTTATAATAATATTTATTGATGGGTACATTATATTTTTATTTTTGGTGGATTATTATTATTTTTTTTTTTAATATTTTTGCAATTTTTTTTAATGGTTTTTTTTCACTTTCTGGAAGTTTATATGCTTTATTACTTTGTCCCACTATGGGACTTTCACTTTTTTTTCTCTGATCGCCTGCATGGCACAGGAATGCAGCACCATCCCTGTGCCATGCAGGCTATCAGCGCTGGACAGGGAGAAGATTGTTTGGAGATGCACTGCCCATGTCAAAACAATCTTCCTGCTTGTCTGGTGACCCGGATGTTGTCATGACGACATCGGGTCGTCATGGCAACACCAGGGAAGCCGCGTGAGACAGCGCTGGAAGCCGGAAGAGGAGGTGAGTATCTGCGATCACCTCCCCTTCCCACCGCAATGCTGCGATCGACTTCGATCGACTTCGATCGCAGCATCGCGGGGGTTAATGTGCTGAGAGCGGTGCAGGACTGCTCCCTGCACATAGTATCGGGTGTCAGCTGTGACAATCAGCTGACACCCGGCGGCGATCGCGCCCGCACAGCCTGTGTGCGCGCGCGATCGCCATGACGTACTAATACGGGTCTGGCTCTTAAGTCCCAGGGCACAGACGCGTATTAGTACGTCAGATGTTGTTAAGGGGTTAAAGTCTAGTCCACACTTTATAAAATTTGTGTTTCTTAAACCTGTTAGCAGCTGTTCAGGAATAAGCACACTAAGCCCTTAGTACTTTTCTGCCTATCTTTATCAGTCTACCAAGATGAAGAAGGCAGGGAGTAAGGCATGTGGTCGTGGGCATGGGCGTGGGCGTGGAGTTTCTGCAGGGAGAGGACGTGAGGATTCTGTGCCTGCAGGGAGAGGACGTGGGGATTCTGTGCCTGCTGCGGCCACCAGTGACTCAGCATCCCCCAGTTTTACCTGGGAACAGTCCTTTATGCGCAGCTTTGTAGGAGCTAGCCGTACCCCACTGCTCTGGGAGGACCAAATTGAAGCCGTTGTCGGATGGATGGCAGCTAACTCATCAACTTCAATTAGTTCCAGATCCTCTCAGGTCCTGAGCACTGAAGAGCACCCATCTGTCTCTTCACCACCTGCCAAATTGTCCAGGCAGTCAGAGAGCCCTGGACAGGAGCCATCTCTACTTCTGTTCTCTGAATCTCTTGGCTTGGAAAGAGGGGACCAGCCAAGCAGAATTCGAGAATTTGAAGAAGAGGTAGTATGCAGTGATGCGCAACCGTTTTGTCTCTCTGAATCTGAAGAGGCGGGTGGGCCAGTGCCTATGGTCAGCAGCACACCTCAGTACGCATCTGATGATGAGACTCAGGTGCCACTTTTTGGTGCGTACTGAGCTGTCGAGACTACCCAGGAGAAGCTGTTGTTTGAAGAGGGTGGTGTAGATGATGAGGTCCTTGACCCATCATGGCGTGAGGGACAGGAAGGTGGTGGGAGCAGCTCTGAGGAAGAGATTCCCCGAATGGCCCAAAAGGGAGGGAGAGGGAGGGGGCAGACTTGGTTGCCTGTAGCCTCCACTTCGGCACCCATTAGGAGCATGGCTCTTCCAAAATCCAAAGCGGGCACTCCCAAGACTTGCAGTGCCTGGTCCTTTTTTGACACAGTTGCAGATGACATTTGCTTTGTCAAATGCAAGCTGTGTAATCAGAAGTTGAATAGAGGGAAAAGTGTCAGCAACCTCAATGCCACAAATATGTGGAAACATGTGCGGACCAAGCACGTGGTGGAGTTACAAAAACACACTGAAGACCTAGGCCAACCTACAGCGCCACCTACCACCTCTTCAGCTCGTGTTGTAGCCTCTTCCTCCAGCTCACACACAGCTGGTTCGGCTTCCTCACAGGATCGCCATGGAAGAACCTCTGGCACTGTTGTACAGAGACACAGTGTAATTCCACCCACAGCACCACGTTCCCTGTCATCCTCACACTCCCAGGCCAGTCTACAGCCATCGTTAGCACAGGCATGGGAGAAAAGGCGCCCATACTCGGCAAACCACCCCCGAGCACAGGCTCTGAATGCTGGCATTGCAAAACTACTGGCACTTGAAATGCTATCATACAGACTGGTGGAGACTGACACCTTCCGTAACTTTATGGCATTGGCAGTCCCACAATACAACGTGCCCAGCCGCTTTTATTTCAGCAGGCAAGCCGTCCCTGCCCTGCAACAGCATGTGGAAGGAAAAATTAAACATGCGCTACAAAACGCCGTCAGTAGCAAGGTCCACCTGACCACCGATGCGTGGACCAGTAAGCATGGACAGTGAGGATACCTTTCCTTCACTGCCCATGGGGTAAATGTTGTGGAGCCAGGTACAGATCTTGAGAGTGGCGCTGTACGTGTTCTGCCAACTCCAAGGATTGCAGGAATCCAGTCTGTACACATTGACTCCTCCTCATACTCCAGTTCCTCTGAATCAGCGCTGCAGGAGCCGTCACGGTCTACCTCCACATCGACCCGTGAACGGTTACCTGTTATGATGACCGATATGAGCACAGCCGTGGCCAAACGTCAACAGGCCGTATTAAAGTTAATTTCTTTGGGGAATCGAAGCCACACAGCGCAGGAGCTCTGGAATGCCATCAAGCAGCAGAGAGATGTGTGGTTTGTGCCAGCGAATCTCCAGCCAGGTATGGTAGTGTGTGACAATGGCCGAAATCTGGTGGCAGCTCTGGGCCTAGGCAACCTCACTCACATCCCATGTCTGGCACATGTGCTCAACTTGGTCGTGCAGAGTTTTTTGAGGGACTATCCGGATCCTGCTGCACTGCTGCACAAGGTCCGCATAGAGTGCGCTCACTTGCGGCGTTCCAGCAACGCAAGATCGCGCATTGCAGCTCTGCAGCGCCGATTACGTCTTCCGGAACATCGCATCATATGTGACCTATCCACCAGGTGGAATTCAACGTTACATATGTTGGAGAGGTTGTGTGAGCAACAGGCAGCAGTAATGGAGTACCAGCTGCAGCAGGCGCAAACAAGTCGCAGTGCGCGCCGTTCACACTTCACCACCACTGAGTGGGCCTCTATGAAGGACATTTGCCACGTTTTGAGTGCCTTCGATTATTCCACGCGGATGGAGAGTGCAGATGATGCACTAGTCAGCATGACGTTTCCGTCAGATGGTGACAGACTGCATGTCTTGCCCTCTCAGTGCACTCCCAGACGGCTCTTCCCCCTTCAAGTTTTGGGTCTCTAAGCTGGATACATGGACAGAGCTTAGCCAGTATGCATTGGAGGTGCTGGCTTGCCCTGCTGCTAGTGTATTATCGGAACGCGTCTTTAGTGCCCCAGGTGATGTACTAACAGACAGTCGCACGCGCCTATCCTCCGATAATGTTGACCGACTTAATTTTCTGAAAATGAACAAGGCCTGGATCTCGCATGAATATGCCAGTCCTCTTCCAGAATAAATAATTGGTTGGCAAAAGTATCCAGGTCTCCTGTTGTGTTCATGTTTCTACCACCTGAACTGTAATCCCTGAGCTCCAACACCGCCAGTTGCTGCTCAGAAGTGCGGTCTGCACCTCTGGCTCCACTCTTTTTTCAGTATTTACCCTGATCTCCAACACCGCCAGTTGCTGCTCAGAAGTGCTGTCTGCACAGTTAACACTTGGTCCAGTGTTATTGGGGTTCAGTAACGTCAGCTGATCCCCTGCTGTGTGTCCGGCAAATTCTCCTGCTCTGTCCACATCCACTGTACTACAGATTTAAAACTTGCTCCAATTACACGTCTGGCTCCACTCCTTTTTCAGTATTTACCCTGAGCTCCAACACCGACAGTTGCTGCTCAGAAGTGCTGTTTGCACAGTTAACACTTGGTCCAGTGTTATTGGGGCTCAGTAACGTCAGCTGATCCCCTGCTGTATGTCCGGCAAATTCTCCTGCTCTGTCCACATCCACTGTACTACAGATTTAAAACTTGCTCCAATTAAACCTCTGGCTCCACTCTTTTTTCAGTATTTACCCTGAGCTCCAACACCGCCAGTTGCTGCTCAGAAGTGCTGTCGGCACAGTTAACACTTGGTCCAGTGTTATTGGGGTTCAGCAACGTCAGCTGATCCTCGGCAGTGCCTTTGGCTTAGGTGCCTCCTTCTCGGTCTCCAAGTTCCACCAACGTCTGCTGGTCCTTGGTACTGCTTTCTGGCACAGGTACCTCCTGCTTAGTAACCGGGTTCCAGTACCGTCAGCTGGTCCTCGGCAGTTCCATTGGCTCTTGTACCTTCTGCTACCCATCCGGGTTCCAGTACCGTCAGCTGGTTCTCGGCATTGTCTTTGGCACAGGTACTCCCTCCTGCCCAGCCTGGTTCCAGCACGCCAGCTGTTTCCAGGTAGTGTCAACGTCACTTTGCCTCCAATACGTTGTCTTGTCGTGTTGTGGTTGGGTTAGCCGACTCTATGGTGCCTGCAGTTTAGGTGAATCCTATGTGGGCTGCGGGATCTGGCAATGAAGGCTGGTTCCATAGTGCCAATAGGACAAGCACCCCCTGTAGGACTGTGGGTTTCGGTAACTGCGGCCGGCTCGCGGCCTTGCAACTTTTTTTTTCATGGGTACCTTCTGCTACCCATCCGGGTTCCAGTGCCGTCAGCTGTTTCCCAGCAGTGTCTTTGGCACGGGTACTCTCTCCTGCGCAGCCTGGTTCCAGCACGCCAGCTGTTTCCAGGTAGTGTCAACGTCACTTTGCCTCCAATATGTTGTCCTGTCGTGTTGTGGTCGGGTTAGCCGACTCTATGGTGCCTGCAGTTTAGGTGACTCCTATGTGGGCTGCGGGATATGGCAATGAAGGCTGGTTCCATAGTGCCAATAGGACAAGCACCCCCTGTAGGACTGTAGGTTTCGGTAACTGCGGCCGGCTCGCGGCCTTGCAACTTTTTTTTTCATGGGTACCTTCTGCTACCCATACGAGTTCCAGTACCGTCAGCTGGTTCTCGGCAGTGCCTTTGGCTTAGGTGCCTCCTTCTCGGTATCCAAGTTCCACCAACGTCTGCTGGTCCTTGGTAGTGCTTTGTGGCACAGGTAACTCCTGCTTAGTAACCGGGTTCCAGTACCATCAGCTGGTCCTCGGTAGTTCCATTGGCTCTTGTACCTTCTGCTACCCATCCGGGTTCCAGTACCGTCAGCTGGTTCTCGGCAGTGCCTTTGGCTTAGGTGCCTCCTTCTCGGTATCCAAGTTCCACCAATGTCTGCTGGTCCTTGGTAGTGCTTTCTGGCACAGGTAACTCCTGCTTAGTAACCTGGTTCCAGTACCATCAGCTGGTCCTCGGTAGTTCCATTGGCTCTTGTACCTTCTGCTACCCATCCGGGTTCCAGTACCGTCAGCTGGTTCTCGGCAGTGCCTTTGGCTTAGGTGCCTCCTTCTCGGTATCCAAGTTCCACCAACATCTGCAGGTCATTGGTAGTGCTTTCTGGCACAGGTACCTCCTGCTTAGTAACCGGGTTCCAGTACCATCAGCTGGTCCTCGGTAGTTCCATTGGCTCTTGTACCTTCTGCTACCCATCCGGGTTCCAGTACCGTCAGCTGGTTCTCGGCAGTGCCTTTGGCTTAGGTGCCTCCTTCTCGGTATCCAAGTTCCACCAATGTCTGCAGGTCCTTGGTAGTGCTTTCTGGCACAGGTACCTCCTGCTTAGTAACCGGGTTCCAGTACCATCAGCTTGTCCTCGGTAGTTCCATTGGCTCTTGTACCTTCTGCTACCCATCCGGGTTCCAGTACCATCAGCTGGTTCTCGGCAGTTCCTCAGCCTTCTTGTACCTTCTGCTACATTTCCAAGTTCAAGCTTTTTGAAATGGTTCTTGGTAATCACTCTGGATCTCCCTGATGACGACCCTGAAGACAAGGACCCTGAAGACCAACCCAAAGAAGACGAGGACCCCGAAGACGATGACCCTGAAGACGATGACCCTGAAGACCACCCCGAAGAAGACGAGGACCCCAAAGACGATGACCCTGAAGACGACGACCCTGAAGACCACCCCGAAGAAGACCAAGAAGATGACCCTGAAGAAGATGACCAAGAGGAAAAAGAACAAGAAGACAAAAACCAAGATACAGAAGAACAAGAGACAGAAAACCAAGAAGCAGAAGAACAAGAAGCTGCAGAACAAAAAGCAGAAGAACATTAAGCATAAGACTAAAAATCAGAGCAAAAGTTATTATCTAAATTATAAGCAGAAGAAGACTAAGCAGTGTTTGGGGGTGAGTCCGTTCCTCCTCGTGGTGCCCCTGGAAAAGACCTGCTGCTGCAGGCCAAACTGAACGCGGACAAATCCTGTTGTAAATCTTTTGTGACGGGCAGAACGAAAGGTGTAATGTTCAAACTTTTATAGATAACAACTACAGGAATGACTGTCACAAATAAGAATATGATGAAGAAGAAGAATATGAAGTAGATGAAGAAGTAGAATATGAAGAAGAATAATAGTTGAATAAGAAGAATATGAAGAATGTAAAAAAAAAGAATAATACGAAGAAGGTGAAGAAGAAGAAGATGAAGAAGGTGAAGAAGAAGTTGATGAAAAAGATGCTGATGCTGAGGATGATGAAGGAGAAAGAGTGGGAGAAGTAAAAAAGAAGGTGAAGAGCATGGAAGTAGTGAAACATAAATATCTGACAAAATATAAAAAAACTTAACAGTCAATATTTTCGTAACTCAGAACGTCTTAAAAAAAATATTAATTCCTGCTATTCCATTTGATTGGGCTAAACCTCTATGCTTTTATTGTCTCCCCCACCTCCCCCAATACATTCTACATTATTCTTAATTGTTTTCCTTCATGTAGAATTAACCCACAAGGAAAGAAAGGGTTTATTTTCATTCTGATATTTGTGTCCCATTGACTTGCATTGATTTCCGGTATCGGAATCGGCGATATCCGATATTTTTTGGGTATCGGTCCGATCCAATCCGATCCGATATTTCTCGATATCGGAAGGTATCGCTCAACACTAATTATGACATATGGCCTCAACACTGTCTGCGTTTGATCAGATATAACTACCACACAATCTGCCCTTATGAACCATGGCTTATATCATGGCTGTCCCCTCTCGACTGTTTTCCCTTATACTCTTTCTATAGCCACACTGTCCCAACCCACCATGCTAACCTCTCTCTACACTGCGCTCATACTCTGCCCCTATTTCATGCTCCCTCTTTTCCATATCTATTCTCTGTCCCCTCTTCACACTAAGCCCTCATGCTGTCCATAATACTGCCCTCTCTAAACTGTGCCCCCTTCTCACACAATCCCCTACACAGTATAATGGTTACTACAGCCACCCACACAGTGTGGTCACCATAGTCCCCCATATGCATTAAGATGTCCACAACAGCGCCTCTCTCATTATGATATCCACCACAGCCACCATCATCACTACAGCCTCACATACGCAAGATGATGTCTACCACAGCCCTGAACACAGCATGATATCGGCCATTAACCCCTGTTAAGGATCAGCTCTTGGGTAGACACAGGTTCACACAGGAATGCAGTCCTCAGGTTCCTAAACAAACTGGCGGTTTATTAAATGTCCATAAAACAGCCAGGAAAACAAAACATAACAGCCTCTTTCTGGCATAAAAATATAAAACAGAAAAAAACTCAAAATAATAAGTCCATACAGCACGGCCTCAGCCATTTAAAAGAAGAGCTTTTCTTAGCCTCCAGCAGAGTCTGAGCAGCACATGCAAGGTCTGCTCACCTTGCACAACATACAGACAGACTAAGCCAGGCGCAGCTGTCTAAAATCAAGCCTTCCAAGAACTGGACTGGAGGTAGGTGAGCAGTTGATCCCCCCCCCCAGCTCTTTGAGCTGCTAGTAAAACCCAGCTCTTTAATCCAGGCCCATTAACTACCTCTCAGCACTATGTGTGTTGGAGCCTGCTTTTCCGGGTCCTACATCACCGAAGCTTGGCACCTCAGGGACATGTACCTCCCGTCCACAAACTGTCCAGCTGCGACCTTACATACCCCCCTTCTGCCCAAAGCTGGGGGGCTTGGCACCTTCTGCCACCATACAATAGACCCTTGGTAGGGCATCAGCATTCCCACGTTGTTTCCCAGGCCTATGCTCTACCTGGAAACTAAAATCTTGTAGGGCTAGGAACCACCTAGTTACTCGGGCATTGCTCTCCTTCTTCTCTCGCATCCACCTCAGTGGGGCATGGTCCAACACTAACCTGAACCTTCTACCTAACAGGTAATACCTCCAACATCCACTTGATGGCCAAACATTCTTTTTCCACCATGGAGTAGTTCTTCTCACACATGGACAGCTTCTGACTGAGGTACGTTACTGGGTGTTCTTCTCCGTTAATCTCCTGGGACAAGACTGCTCCCAGCCCGACATCCGATGCGTCGCAGACCACAAACTCTTTGGAGAAATTGGGCGCCACCAAGACTAGCTGTTTACTGAGGGCCAGTTTTAATTCCTGGAAGGCCGTTTCAGCTTCCGGAGACCACTTAACCATAGCCGACTTCGTCCCTTTCAGAAGATCCGTCAGCGGGGCTGCTATCAGGGCAAAGTTAGGGACAAATCTTTGATAGTAGCCCACGATGCCTAGAAATGCCCTGATCTGCTTCTTCGAGAGAGGCTGTGGCCAGTTCAGGATCTCCTCGACCTTATTTATTTGTGGTTTTATTTCTCCTCTATCAACCACGTAGCCCAGATACTTGGCTCCCTCCATCCCCATAGCACATTTCTTCGGGTTGATGGTAAAGCCCACCTTGCTTAGGGCATCAAGTATGGCTTGAATTTTGTCAAAATGACTTCCCCAGTCCTGGGTGAATATGATGATATCATCTAAGTAGGCCGCCGCATACTTTTTGTGGGGTGCCAAGATTCGGTCCATGGCTCTCTGGAAAGTGACAGGAGCTCCCTGCAACCCAAATGGCATCCTGATGTACTGATAACATCCGTCTGGCGTTGAGAAGGCCATCTTCTCCTTGGCCTCTTTAGACAGGGGAATTTGCCAGTATCCTTTAGTGAGGTCCAGGGTGGTGATGTACCAAGCAGGTCCTAGTCTTTCAATAAGCTCATCTACCCTAGGCATTGGGTAAGCTGGGTTGAACTTCGAGACCTCGTTCAGTTTCCTATAGTCATTGCAAAACTGCCATTCTCCATCTGGTTTCGGCACTAAGACTATGGGACTGGACCAGCCACTCTTGGACTCTTCAATGATTCCCAGGCTAAACATCCACTTCACCTCTTTCGAGATCACCTCTTGGCAGGCTTCGGGACTCCGATACAGCTTCAAGTTTACCTGGACATGAGGCTTGGTAAGAACCTAATTCTCTATGACCTGAGTACAGCCGGCTAGCACTGAGAATAGGTCTCTATTCCGATATAGCAACTCTTTGCACTGTTGCTTTTGGGCACGCGACAGTGATTCTGCCACCTTGACTGCTTTCACGTCGGCGTCAGCCTTAGCCACCAGTCAAGGAGCTTCCACGGGTTCTCTGTCCTGCCATGATTTAATCGGGTTAACATGGTAAATTTGGTAGGGCTTCCTCTTCCCCAGTTGGTGGATTTTATAGTTGACTTCCCCAACTTTCTCTACCAATTCATATTGGCCCTGCCACTTGGCCATGAACTTGCTCTCCACTGTGGTCACTAACACAAGTAAGCGATCTCCTGGGTTGAACTGTCTCAACTTTCCTGACTTATTATACACCCGGGACTGTGCCTTTTGTGCCTTGACGAGGTGCTCCTTCACAATGGGCATCATGTTGGCAATCCTCTCTTGCATCTGGGCAATGTGCTCCACTACGCTCCTAGAGAGAGTGGTATCAGCTTCTCAGGACTCTTTCGCCACATCCAGGAGTCCTCGAGGCTGTTGGCCATAGAGTAGTTCAAACGGTGAGAAGCCAGTGGAAGCTTGGGGAACTTCCCTGATGGAGAACTACAGATAGGGAAGCAGACAGTCCCAGTCTCAGCCATCCTTCTCCACAGCTTAACCCCACATTGCCTTCAAGGTTTTAGTAAACCTCTCCACCAGTCCGTCCGTCTGGGGATTGTACATTGAGGTTCCCAGTTGTGCAATCTGCAGTGTCTTGCACAATTTCCTCATGACCTTCGACATAAATGGAGTCCCTTGGTCGGTTAGAATTTCCTTAGGTAACCCCGTTCTAGAAAACATATGGACCAGCTCCCGAGATATACACCTGGCGGAGGAGTTTTGTAGTGGTACGGCCTCCGGATACCGTGTAGCATAATCTAAAACCACCAGGATATACAGATGCCCTCGGGCGGACATTACCAGGGGCCCCACTAAATCCATTGCTATTCGTTCAAAGGGGACTTCGATGACAGGTAACGGTACTAGGGGACTGCAGAAGTGGGCCACCTGGGAGGTTATATGGCATGTGGAACAGGAACGACAATATCTCAATATTTCTCTGTAGCACTCTGGCCAGTAGAATCTCTGGAGGATCCATTCCTGTGTCTTATCTGCCCCCATGTGAACACCCAACACATGGGAATGAGCCATGTCTAACACCCTGCGTCTATAGGCACCTGGCAACAGTAACTGCTCTGTTACCTCACCCCTTGGCTTGGTTACTCTATACAGCAAATCCCTGTTCACAGAAAAATGAGGGAACCGACTGTCGGCCCCCGGCTCCTGAGGCACCCCATTTAAAACTGTAACATTTTCGAACGCCCCTTTAAGTGTTAAGTCCCTGAGTTGGGCAGTTCCAAAGTTTCACTCGGACACCTCCAGCTCAGGGATGTTGGTCTCAGGGGATGCTACCTCATTATCATCGCCAACAAGCACACATATGGGAAACTCATTCACTATGGTCTGCAGCAAAGTTTCTTTAAGGTCGATCTGGCTGTGGGCCGAGCAACCAATCAACCCCCCCACCCCCTTACTCTACATGCCTCAAAACAACACAAAGTCCTGTCCAATTATTATGGGGTGCAATAAGTCTTTGAAGACCCCCACTTCATGAGACGCGGTGCCACAGTCCATGCTTACATTCACCTGGGCACAGAATATAGTTCTTAGCCAGTGGCGTACCGCCCATAGAGGCAGACCACGTGACTGCTATAGGGCCCCAGCGTTCAGGGGGCCCGGAGCCGGCTGCTCTGTCCATAGACACGCCCCTCTAGATCTCTGCGCTGCGTGCACAGCAGAGAGGAGCTGAGCACCCGGAGCGTGGTGATCATTGGAGCCTGGCTAATGGAGACAGAGGGAGCCTTCCTGGATGCAGGGGTGACACTCAGCTGACACTGCAGGTTAGCAGGGCAGCGCTGGACTCTCTGTGAGAAATGACTCAGTCAGATGAGTTTCCACCTGCATGCTGATTGTTGGATGTGCGGGTGTTAAGGCAGGGGAGGGGTCGTAAATAGAATTCTGCTAACTATTTACCGGTTTATGGGGAGGAGGGCTGTGATTGTGCACAAAGAGAGGCAGGAAGCCTCCTTCACACCGAGCTAGAGCTACTGTCACACTGTCCTGTGTCGGTCACCAAAAGGCTTGAGGAGGAACTTCTGGGACCAGAGGGGATTACAGCTGAACATTAATAAATTGTATAAATTACTGCTTTACACACATTTATCTGCACGGCAGCTCATGCTCTCCTAGTCAGAACGTTTAAGGGTCTGTGGGGTCTTATTCTGTGATGGGGACTACTGAAAGGGGGTCATCATATGACGTGGGGGGCTTGTGGCGACCATCATATTGTGGAGGGGACTACTGTGGGGGCCAATATTATTTATTTATTTTATTTTACTCACCCTATTTTTCGGATTATAAGACACACTTTTTTCCCCCAAATTTGGGAGGAAAAAGGGTGTGTGTCTTATAATGAAAAGTTATGGTTACTTGGGGTGCGGCGTCAGATAGGGGTCCCAAACACAGGAGGTTGGCGGCGGCTGTGGCGATTCTTCGGCCCCGCCGTCAGAAGAAATGTCAGTGATTCAAGGCGGTGGTGGTGGCGGCAGGAGCTGGCCGAGTTCTCAAGAGATCTCGATCTGCGCATGCTCCGGCGGCCATTTTACAAAAGCAGGGCTATGCACAGGAAAGGGAACCTCGCCTCCGCTCACCACCGACTTCTGAGGACAGGGCCGCAGCATCGCCTCGCTGAACTCGCCTAGCTCCCGCCGCCACCACCACCGACTTGAATCACTGACATTTCTTCTGAAGGCGGGGCCGCAGCATCGCCCGTCTCCTGCCGCAGGCTCCTCTGCTGCCAGTCTCCGGTATGTGTGAGCCTAGCTCCTGTGACCCCCCCTCCACTACCACTGCCCCCCAGGTAAAAAGGATTATAAGGCACATCATTTTATTTAAAAAACAAAAACAAATATTTTTTCCTATTTTGCACCCCAAAATTTGGGGTGCGTCTTATAATCCGCAAAATACAGTATATATTTATTTTACTCACTTATATAGTGCCATTAATTCCACAGCGCTTTACAGATATTATCAGCACTGTCCCCATTGGGGCTCACAGTTTACATTCCCTATCAGTATGTCTTTGGAGTGTGGAAGGAAACCGGAGAACCCGGATGAAACCCACACAAACACAGGGAGAACATACAAACTCCTTGCAGATGTTGTCCTTGGTGGGATTTGAACCCAGTACCCCAGTGCTGCAAGGTTGCAGTGCTAACCGCTGAGCCACCGTGCTGCTTACTGTGTGTGGGGGAAATGTGCTGACCATCATACTGTGGGTACCTTCATCATATTGTTTGGAGTTCCTGTGGAGGGCCTATGGGGCCATCAAACTGTGTGAGGATCATCATACAATGTGGGTCTGTGGGAATCATCATACTTTGCGGGGACCTTCATACTGTGTGGGGGGGGGGGTTGCTGTGGGGTGTGTGTGTGGACCATCATGCTGTGTTTGGGTGCTGTCAGAGCTATCATATTGTGTGGGTGGTTCTGTGGAAATCATACTTTGCAGGGGGGACTATGGAGTCATCATACTGTGCATGTGGGGGTTACAGTAGGGGAATTTACTGTAGGGGTTATCATACAGTGTGTTGGATGCATTGTTGGGGGTATTTAAATCTATAGGGCGATAAAAGGGTTGAGAACACTAAAAGGCTTCAGTATGGGCACATTTACTATGTATATGCTACAAGACATGTCCATTTCCCTGTCTTCAAAAGTAGATAGTTATGTCCTTTTGTGACTGCGCCTATACACTGTGATTCCAGTTACGTTGCAGATTTTTTTTTACGGGGAAGGGGGGCCCAATTTGGACTTTTGCTATGGGGCCCCATGATTTCTATGTACGCCCCTGTTCTTAGCGTCCCCATGGATACACTGGACGCCTACCACCTTTCCAGGGACTAGACGATGAGGAAGTGTGGCACTTATCAGGGTCATAAGACTTTCTGAGTCCAACAGTCCAGTCACTCATACCCCATTTACAGACACTGAGCATACCTGAGGGCCTTCCCCGTGCTGAGGAACCGCTCTGCATGCGGGGTAGGCAAAACAGGATCAATGCCGGCCTATGTTGCAGTCCATTGGCTTAGAGTTCATGGGACACCGTGCGGCTATATGGCCAGGGGCATGACAACTCCAACAGAGGATGGAATGGGACTGGTTACCCAACTGAGATTCAGCGGCCTCCTGGGACTTTGGACGCCCACCCAGTGAGGATTTAGTCCCCTTCTTTTAGGAGCCATCCCCCATTTGAGAACCCCAGAAATGTGACCTAACCCTCGCTTGACCACTCAGGGAGAACTCTTCCGCCCGGTGCCTATCCACTAGGCTCACCAGGTCGTCCGCATTTAGGGGATCTCCCTAGGCAACCCAGGACTGAATCGGCTTTGTCAGAGAGTGGATAAAACAATCCATGACCACTCTCTCGACCATCTGAGCTGGGGATCAAGTCTCTGGCTGCAACCACTTCTGGACTAAGTGCAGAAGAGCAAACATTTGTCACCAAGGAGGTCTGTCCCTGTGAAAGTCCCAGAAGTGGACTCATTGTGCCCTGACTGCCAGGATTACGCCCTGCTGCGCCAGGATCTCAGCCTTAAGTTTATCATATTCTTTGGCGTCTTGCAGGGCCAAATGAAAGTACGCCTTCTGTGGTTCCCCAGTCAGATATGGCACTAGAACCTCTACCCACTGCTCCGGTGGTAGTCTCTCACGGTCCGCCACCCTCTCAAACATGGCTAGGAATGCCTCAACGTCATCCCCTAGAGTCATATTTTGCAATTCCCCTCTCACGGTTTTCCTCACCTGGGTCTCGTCACTTCGGCCTGGAGGTGGTGCAGCTTTTCTGACACAGACGGCCTCCGCCAGGAGCATCGTCTGTTCCAGCTGCTGTCGCTGCTGCTGCATTTGTTGCTGTTGAAGCTGGAGCTGTTTTATTAAGAATTTGTTGGTCTGCTGAGCTTGCTGTTGCTTCATATTTGCCTGCACCAGTCTTATCAACTCCTCCATGCTGCCGGACGAACCTTTCTGGCTGGCACAGCCCATAGTCCTTCATAAGGTATAATGCACAGCCCATATATTTTATATAGAATAATACACATCCCATAGTCCTCATAGTCATCTGTAAAGTATAATGCACAGCCCATAGTCATGCATAAAGTATAATGCACCTCATAGTTATCCATAAAGTGTAATGCACAGCCCATAGTCATCCATAAAGTATAATGCTCAGCCCATTGTCATCCAGAAAGTATAATGCTCAGCCCATAGTCATCCATGTAGTAGTATAGCCACCGTGTACTCACTGATTTAAAAAAAAATAGATATATATTCACCTCACATGCACTACCTCTCCTTGCGGCATCCTCTTGTGAAGCGGGCAGCTGACTTCAGCATTCAAGTGACAGGAGCGCTCCCAGCCACATGCACATTGATGCCAGCCGGCAACGTGTATTGCTAAGCATGGATCCGATGGGTACACATCTGAGGGCTCACATCCAGTTGAATGTTTCTGCTGTAGTCGGCGGGCCTCTCACCTGCTGGACATGCGTGTTATGCCACTGACTACAGTCCTACATACAGCATGATAGATTCCACAGTCCCCATACAATATAAAGGCCCCCACAGCCCATTATACACTGTAAAATGTCACCCAAGGCCCCCATACAGTATGATGGCACCTATATTCCCCATACAGTATAATGTCCACCACAGCCCCCCATACAATATGAAATCCACCACATCCCCAATATACCGTATGATGTCCACCACAGCCCCCCTTGAGCAGTAAGATGTCAACCAAAGCCTCTTACAAAGTATGATGTAGATCAAATGTCCCACATACAGTATGATGCCCACCACAGTCCCCTCTATACATTATGGTCGCCTCCACAGCCACCCCCTCTACAATACATTATAGAGAGATGTCCACTACAGCCCCCAATACACAGTATGATGGCCCACATAGAGTATAATGGCCCCGACAGCTCCTTATATACAGTATAATGTACCCCACAATCCCCAGAATATGATTTCCCAACAACCCACAGTATTATGTTCCCACATAATATGATGCCCTCATAGGTTATGGAGGACATTATACAGGAGGCTGTCATGGCGCCACCACCATCCTCCAACAGGGTGCAGGCCTGAAGTGGCATGCGTCTTGGTAGAGTTACCGGTGGAGCAGGGAGCTGATTAGTGCTCCTCTGCTACTGTCCCAGAAGTCACTTCAATTTTATTCACATCTTAAAAATGCAAATACAAAGGACAGTGAGGGAATGGTGGCCGGGGCGCAGCAGAGAGCCATGAGAGAAGTTAGTGACTTACTGAAACTGCTGATGTGTGCCTGTGCACTGGCCAACAGTGTGCCAGTGATTTTTTTTTAAACTGCGTCTTTTCCCTGGGAGGCAAGATGTAGCACCCTAGGCAGGTGTATATCTTTGTCCACTCGTCATCCTGGTCCTGCTATCAGTGGTATCATAATGCTGCTGCGCATGTACTCCACTAAGCCATCTGCTTCTTCCCAGCTTATGCTCTTCTCAGAGGCAAATGAGGCCAAATGGAACTTGCGTTTAATACTATTACTTCGGGGATAATTGCTGCCAGTACTACCGGTGGACTTAGAGCTGCTGTTAGCGGCAACCACTTTCCTGTTTGTAATATTAGTCTTCTTCTGTATCATCTTGCCACATCCAATGCCCATACCATGTTTGGGTTTATATAAAAAGTATAACATTTAATTTGCTTATTAATTTTGGTACAAACTTAACCAATTTTTGGTTTAAAACTCTCTCACCCTTGACAAAAAAAGTATCCCTAAATAAAAAGGTCACTATGTAAGTACAGTACATGCATTGAAAGTGGTCTTCAGATGTACATTATCAAAAGTAGACAATTAAATCAGTCATTCCAAACTAAAAACTGACCTCTTTAATATTAAAGCTGATGAAAAAAATGGCAATGTGCCTTTACAAAATAGGATAAGACCAGAAAATCTAGGTAGAATCATGTCCCAATAACATGCAAGTGCAACTGGCCGCTGTATTCAGGTTGCTTCTGTACACGTCTAATATTATACTGTTGGAGCAATGAAGCGGGTTCAAAATATTATTTTAAACAACAAACTCACAATTTGTTTTCATAATTTGGATTTAGTTGCAAAATCTTAATACAGCATTTAATCTTAATTATCCAGACGTCTATTTTCAGTAGGTCAAGACACATGGACTCAGATTCATGAGTCTGAATGTTGATTCTAGAATTGATGTGTTTTTCTTCCGGTAGGTCAAGAATCATAGATTCTTGTTTGAACGTTTGACTATAGAATTATTGTTTCTGAATTGATGAATGGCTGCTGCTTGCCTCCTATATCAGCTTCTACAGGTTTTTGTCTGCTATCTTTGCAAGACAGGGATGCAGTGTCATTGAACAATGTTTGTTAATATGTTGATTGACCATTGTGTGGGTCCATGGGTCCGTGTGGCTTGTTGATCTACAGAGCAGAGGAGGACAATCTAAGCAGATTGATTAAATACAATGCAAGTTAATCTCATCCCACCTCTCCTCTGACCTGTGGATGATGACCTGAACCACAGATGTAGGTATAAGGCTGTGTGCCCACGATGCGTTTTTGGTGTGTTTTTTGGTGCGGATTTGCAGCTCGGAAATGCTCCAGAAACGCATTGCATACCTTATTCCATGACTTACTAAGACATTCTGCAAGTTCTGTGTCCATGGTCAGGATTTTTTCTGCGTGGATTTTACTCACAGAAAAAATCCGAACATGACCAATTCTTGTGCGTTTCTGCATGCAGATTTGCCTATACAATGCATTGGAAAAACGCATGGCAAATAAGCATGCAAAAATGCATTAAAAGCGCATGTAAAAACAGCATGCGTTTTTCTGCCAAGGAGATGCAGAAATGCTCAGGAAAATTTCTTCTTCATTTCTGCATCGTGGGCACTAAGCCTAAAAAAAGGATTTCCTATCTTTCTGCTGCAAGAGAGTGACTTGATAGAACACAGTCAGGACACCATGGCTCCATCAAGAGGGACACAGATTTGACATTCTATAGGATGCCAGCTTAAGGACCACGGCCCTAGCTGGAAGAATACAGATCTGCTCCATTGACCATCACTGAACCCATGGAGACATTTGAGAAAGCCAAGTTGGGACCATCCGGTCACTTGCACCCATGGAGATGTTTGGGGTGGCCAAGTTGGGACTCTCCGGTCACCTAGAACCCATGGATATGTTCGGAGGGGCCAGGTTGGGACCCTTCGGTCACCTGGCCCCATGGAGTCATTCGGAGAAGCCAGGTTGGGACCCTCATTCCTCAATGGACTGTCAGCTTTCTAAGTTTGTTGTTACCTCCTCTCTGTGGATGCCCACCAGAAGCGGCGTGCCACCAGTGAGGGTAGTCATTCCTGGAAGCCCCAAAGTCGCTGTTGCTCTAATCCCGGCGAGTCAGCGGAAGACTGAAGCTCTGTAATTTGCACCATCTTGGGTATTTGCTGGGACTGTTCTATATGTTATTGTCTGTTTTGTGGTTCAATAAAGTGTTGCCACACTGTTTTACCATCACTCTGTGTTGTCTGGGTAGTATTATGCCCATGGGAAAGGAGAGGAGGCATTCAGTGGGATGAGCCCTGGTCCTTGTGGTCTCGGGCTAGCGGACGAGAGCACCCACTGACCCTCATTTCTCCACACCTGGTGACAGCAGTGGGATACTACTCAGCCTGGCAGATCTGGGGGAGTTGCAGGGGACTGGTGTTCGTAGACACTGTCCAAGGGCTCCACAACCAGGGAGGCATAAAGACAGACCCAGTAGACTATAGCTGAGGCATGCATAGCAAGTTTTGGATACTACCATGTCCAACCCCATCAGATCTGCTTTGGAAGAGGACCAGAGTGGATGTGTAACCACAACAAGAAGTGGCAACTGCAGGAGTTTTGCCAGCTTCGATAGATCGAATACCAAGCAACCGACACTCGGTTGGATTTGATCCAAGAAGCACAGGATATGGAGAACGCCATGTGTGGACGCAATGGATATGAGTCAGTTATCGTCAATTATGTGAGGAGTTACCCAGGTCAAGCCAAGGACCAGGAGAAGGATGATCGGAATCCTATCACGTCTAGCTAATTAAGATGGGGGAGCAATGTGACAACACCGCATTTAATCTTAATTATCCAGATGTCTATTTTAAGTAGGTCAATATGGACTATTATTCATGAGTCTGAATATTGACTCTGCAGTATATCATAGATGTATAATTCACAGGTACACACTGAGAGGTGATGATGAGACTGCTGCAAGAGTTCATTGTATGTCAGTTGAATCCTGGATTTTAATTCACAGACCGAAACTGATACATCAGCACTGAGGAAGTACACCACAATTGCGCTAGGCTTTTTTTACTATCCCCTTGATTAGTGCTCTGATTTCTCCTATGCCTACACAATGCAAGCATATTATGGCATACTTTGGTCGGCCTCTATATATTTTTTTACTGCCTGTGATAGTACCCCTTATTGACTGTGCTACACCATGAGATCAGATTGCTGCAGAGAATTATGGGGAAGTCCTCACTGCCACGCCTGACGTGCTTGATGCCACTAGCCTGCTCACTTAGTGTGAGATATGGCTCTGCGCATTTTTTTTGACAATCCTCGCAAATCTAATTGCAGATTATTTGTATGGAATTTCAGATTTCAGAAAATTGGAATCAAGTTCAATTCTGCTTGTCTCTAGTCATAATTGTACTGATCTGGAGAATCATGTTTCAATGTAATTTTCACCATATAATAAGCATTAAAGAAACAAAATCTAAAAAATGTATTTTAGAATTGCATTTATTTCAGCTTTTCATCTTACTTAGATTTTTTTACCCATTTTTACATTTGTTATGAAGTAATTTGAATGGTATCAACACTTTTTAGATTGCTGCTTCCAATAGATGGCGCTAGAGTTCTAATTCTCTTTCTCTTTGAAGAGACAATTTACATGTATAATTTCCCAGAGGAGCATTGTATGGCTTATAAATCCCCTCACTCTGACATGCCAAGATTGGCTTGTCACTCTCTACAAGGAGAAATGTTACCCCATAGACCAAAATGGTATAATTTAATACTACAACTTATTCCACAAATGAAAGATAAAAATTGACCAGGAGTGAGAGGGTTCTGATTGTCTAGCCTAAATTTGCACTATGGAGAATTAGACACTATGAATAAATATGTCCCTTTAAAATTGGTATCACTGTAATAGCAACAACTTGAACATTTCTACTACACTGCAAACTTCCTGCTGGTTGCCTAATGCTATAAAATTGCAGCAAACAAAACTGCAATATGTGAATAGGAAACTCTAATTCGTATTGCACATTCAGGGTGGAAATAGCTTTAACAATATTTGTTGCTGCAAAACTCTCAGAAATAATTTGACAAACTACTTTTCCTAAAAACAAAAACTTAACCAATACATGAAATGCAAATATTTGTTATCTTATGTTTTCTAGTAAGTTAATCACTGCGAAAGCTGTCTTTTGAGACTATGAAAATGTTAGACAGCCATGGGTTATATTTGGCACAGATTTACATGCTGCAATACTGAATTTACATAGGACTTTAAATATATTGTAAGATGCTGCACCTGCGTTGTACAAATCCCTATGCTTGAACACATAAAGCTTAGGCTCTAGACCATTAGGCTTTAATTGCCTAGAATATGAGTGAAAAAAATGAATGAAACTATTTTAAGTTAATGTAAATGGAATATAAATCAAATTTTAAATTTTATAATATAGCATTAGATTTGGATTTTAGATGTGTCCCCCCTCCTCCCCTTTCCCTAAAATAACATCCCTGCAAAGGTGAATTGCTCATAGAAATCTGACAGCTCTTTATAGGTCCTCCAAAGACAGACTTTACACAAACTACTGCAATGACCAGGTCCAAAAGGTAGTCGGGCCTTCATACATTAACACATATACAGGGATCTGGCCTTAAATCAGGGACCCCTTGGTTGCATCCATGGAGTAGCTGCTGGCTGATGCAATGAACTGGCAGAAGAAATTTGACTAGTTAGGTAAAAAAAAATATGACAGGTGAAAGACAAATTCAAGAAAATATCCAAGGTTAGATCTAGTAGTAGGTAATCAATCAGAATTGTCCAGAAAATGGAGGGCTAAGTCAGTCCATGGACAGCAAATAAATCAAACACCAAAAAGAAGAAGAGAGAAGTATAACCAGGATCCACTAGGATATATATGGAGGACACTACTCTCAAACAAAAACAGCCAGAGATATAATTGTTGATGAGAAGAATTAATACATTTTATTATGCATAAATTATTTTGTATAGTGAACAACAAGTAAAAACGTATTAATGGTGACTGAGGAGAGGGGCCAAGCTAGGGATAAGATGGAATAACCCAAAAGAGAAAGAGACCATTTCATCAGCTGCAGAGTGCTCCACACTAAATGTGCCCAGATATATATTTAGACAAGCACAACATAACCTGTGTCCTGCTTATAAGCAAGACACTGGAGCTATATGCACAAGGGCATTCAGAAATAATCTTACAAAGCATGTATAGGATATCTTAACATAGTTCAATAAGTGCAGATCTAATCCTAAAAGGCATTACCTTGGGACATATTAGTCAGAAGTGTGGAGGAGCTGCTGTGAATGAAAAGATAGTGTGCCTCAATGCGCGTTTCGCCTGCGTGGCTTCGTCAGGAGGCGTGGCTTTAATTAGGCAGGTGGGTGTTGATATATGGGGGAACAACAATGTCCGGCCAATGAGCGCGTCACTGATCACGGCACCACACCCCCTCAGGCGTCCGGGCGGGTCCGAGCATGCCGAACACAGCAGGAAGGAAGACTATGTCATCCCTCCCGCTGTCAAGGCCACCCAGGAGCCGCCCACGATTCCCGGGACACGCGGCAGCACATGAACGAAGCACCATGGCAATAGTAAGTAGGGAGGAGTATAAGGTTATTAAGTTGTGGTCGTGAATGCATCATCTGGTGTCAGATGGGTGGCCAGTCCACATGCAACCAGAGTGCTTACGTGCCCTCATATGCCAACCTGTTCCTGGGCCTGTGGGAGAGGGATACGGTCCTGAACACTCCAGGACATGAAGCGGTTGTCCTCTGGTCGCGCTACATCGACGATGTATTTTTCATCTGACAAGCCTCTACATCACAATTAGAGAACTTCCTAGCAGGTCTAAATAACAATGACTTGAATGTCAGACTCACATGGAAATACAGTCAAAGGCAGATTGATTTCTTAGATCTACTTATCTCCAGGAACTCGAATGGTAGCCTGGAGACAGATATTTTCTGTAAGGAGACCTCAACTAATTCTCTGCTGCATTATGCCTCGTCTCACCCTCCAAATTTAAAAAATTCCATACCTATAGGTCAGTTCCTGAGAGCTCATCGTATCTGTTCCAATGAGAACAAGTTTTTAGACCAAGCACAGGAACTGACCACACGTTTTCGTGAGAGAGGGTACAGACATCAAGACATTAACAGAGGATTTGTTAGAGCTTTACATACTGATAGACAAATTCTGTTGAATAAATCACAACAACCATACTCTAGAAAAAGAAATATTCAATCCAATTCGACTCCTCGATTTATTTCTACGTTTAATGCCAACTGGTCAGCGATGAAAACAATTATCTCTAAACAATGGCCTATCCTTCTTATGGATAAGGACCTACGTTACAACCTGATAGCCTACCCAACTATTACTTGGCGTAAATCTAAAACATTAGGAGATCTGCTTTCCAGGAGTCATTACATACCACCAGGGAACAAGTTTATTTTTGGAAGTAAGGGTCCACCTTGGGGAAGTTTTCCCTGTAGCAGATGTTCGATCTGTAGATATGTCCCCAGGATCTTAGATTTCTGTAACTCTAGAAACAATAGAACATACAAAATTGTACACCACATATCTTGTGAGACAGAAGCAGTGGTGTACCATTTAACCTGTCCGTGTGGACTAATCTATATAGGAATGACCACGAGGCCATTAAAAGCCTGTATCCAGGAACATATCCAGGAAATAAAAAATTCAAGTTCGTGCCCCGATCCGCAACTACTGAAAACCATTCCAAGACACTACCTGGATGCCCTTAAGGGAGACCCTAAAGGCACAACAGTATGTGGCATCGATCATATCCACTTACGAATTAGAGGGGGTAACGTTAAACAAAAATTGTTACAAAAAGAAACACGATGGATAACGGTCCTGCATACGGTAGTTCCTTTTGGGCTCAATGAGAGCGTGAGTTTCAAGTCCTTTCTGGCCTAGAGAGCCGGAGGGTTTGTGTAGTCCATTTTAACTAATTTTTAATATTTCTTGAGTTGATTTTAACTGTTATATTTGTTATGTTTGTTTCATTCTAGGGAACTCTTCTTGCTTTACAATGTCATTGCCATCTGTAGTATGGGAGTTACAACAGGTCATGGACGTACATATCGTCCTTTCAATATGAATTCACTTTCATGTGAAGATTACATCTGATGGATGGATGCACATATCATCATTGTAGAACTTGAGGACTTCTATATATATGTACTGTATTATTGATATGACATATGTCTGGCTAATGTGATCTTAAAGTTCCCCCTTTTTTTTTTTTCAATACGGATTAGAGATGAGCGTTGTTCTACTCGAACTGTTCGCCAATCTCAAATTCGAGCTGTTTTGGGCGGTGTTCGAGCCGTTCGGCGAACACGAACGATTTGAGAAAAATTCGGCTGTTCGAGGTTATGTTCGATAACTGTTCGTGCACCAAAATCATAACTGGATTTTTTCTCAGTAATGATAAAAATTAATGTTAATACGCAGTTTGAGTGTACAGCGGGGTGGGGGGAGGGGCAGGGGATGGATCTCTGCAGGAATAATGAAGATCTCCATTTTTTTTTCTCTTTCCCGCATTTGCAGTGGGGAGGTGCAGTCTGTCAGCCTATCAGCAGCGCACACACGGAGCGAACTGCTGTTTTTCACACAAGCAAGGGCATGTGTCATTGGCAGTGTATGTCACATGTCCTTGCCCTATAAGACCAAGCCATTTTCCCCGTCGCCACCATTTTCTCACTGCTGCAGCTGCGTGTTAGACGGCACCGCTGTTGCTGTGTGCGCTATACCTTGTTAATTTCAAGCCAATTTTCGCACAAATCTACAGATAGCTTGGGAGTAGGGAATAGTTGTGATTGCAGTCCTTTTAAGGACTAGGTTACAGCATTTCCTACGACTTTTATCAGGTAGGTCTGTGCTCTTAAATAGATAGATTGTGGGAGTAAAGACTAATTGTAATTGCAGTCCTTTTCAGGACTAGATTACATCAGTTCCTATCAGTTTTTGCCAGGCAGGTCTGTGCCACTGCTGTGCAAGTTTTTTTCACAGCATTTGGCTGAATCTAGCAAAGCTAATCCTTTTTGGCCTATTGCAGAGTGTGTTAGTCAGTGGAGTAGCCTATCTGTGTTGCAAGATATACCACCTGTGTATAGAATACCAATTTTTTTACTGCACCTAGTGAAGTAAAATCTTTTGGGCATAGCATCATTCTATTAGTCCATCTATACTGACCTCCATCAGGTTGCAAATTGAATATAATTTTTTTCTGCATCTAGCTCTGAAAAAATATTTGGGCTTCTAGCAGTGTGTGGGACTTGTTCTATTAGTCCATCTATACTGACCTCCATCAGGTTGCAAACTGAATATAATTTTTTTCTGAATCTAGCTCTGAAAAAATATTTGGCCTTCTAGCAGTGTGTGGGACTTTCTCTATTAGTCCATCTATACTGACCTCCATCAGGTTGCAAATTAAAAATAATTTTTATCTGCATCTAGATCTGAAAAAATATTTGGCCTTCTAGCAGTGTGTGGGACTTTCTCTATTAGTCCATCTATACTGACCTCCATCAGGTTGCAAATTAAAAATAATTTTTATCTGCATCTACCTCTGAAAAAATATTTGGGCTTCTAGCTGTGTGTGGGACTTGTTCTATTAGCCCATCTATACTGACCTCCATCAGGTTACAAACTGAATATAATTTTTTTCTGCATCTAGCTCTGAAAAAATATTTGGCCTTCTAGCAGTGTGTGGGACTTTCTCTATTAGTCCATCTATACTGACCTCCATCAGGTTGCAAACTGAATATTTTTTTTTTCTGCATCTACCTCTGAAAAAATATTGGGCTTCTAGCTGTGTGTGGGACTTGTTCTATTAATCCATCTATACAGACCTCCATCAGGTTGCAAACTGAATATATTTTTTTTCTGCATCTACCTCTGAAAAAATATTGGGCTTCTAGCTGTGTGTGGGACTTGTTCTATTAATCCATCTATACAGACCTCCATCAGGTTGCAAACTGAATATAATTTTTTTCTGCATCTAGCTTTGAAAAAATAGTTGGCCTTCTAGCAGTGTGTGGGACTTTCTCTATTAGTCCATCTATACTGACCTCCATCAGGTTGCAAATTAAAAATAATTTTTATCTGCATCTAGATCTGAAAAATATTTGGCCTTCTAGCAGTGTGTGGGACTTTCTCTATTAGTCCATCTATACTGACCTCCATCAGGTTGCAAATTAAAAATAATTTTTATCTGCATCTACCTCTGAAAAAATATTTGGGCTTCTAGCTGTGTGTGGGACTTGTTCTATTAATCCATCTATACAGACCTCCATCAGGTTGCAAACTGAATATATTTTTTTTCTACATCTACCTCTGAAAAAATATTGGGCTTCTAGCTATGTGTGGGACTTGTTCTATTAATCCATCTATACAGACCTCCATCAGGTTGCAAACTGAATATAATTTTTTTCTGCATCTAGCTCTGAAAAAATAGTTGGCCTTCTAGCAGTGTGTGGGACTTTCTCTATTAGTCCATCTATACTGACCTCCATCAGGTTGCAAATTAAAATAATTTTTATCTGCATCTAGCTCTGAAAAAATATTTTGCCTTCTAGCAGTGTGTGGGACTTTCTCTATTAGTCCATCTATACTGACCTCCATCAGGTTGCAAATTAAAAATAATTTTTATCTGCATCTACCTCTGAAAAAATATTTGGGCTTCTAGCTGTGTGTGGGACTTGTTCTATTAATCCATCTATACTGAACTCCATCAGGTTGCAAACTGAATATAATTTTTTTCTGCATCTAGCTCTGAAAAAATATTTGGCCTTCTAGCAGTGTGTGGGACTTTCTCTATTAGTCCATCTATACTGACCTCCATCAGGTTGCAAACTGAATATATTTTTTTTCTGCATCTACCTCTGAAAAAATATTGGGCTTCTAGCTGTGTGTGGGACTTGTTCTATTAATCCATCTATACAGACCTCCATCAGGTTGCAAACTGAATATATTTTTTTTCTACATCTACCTCTGAAAAAATATTGGGCTTCTAGCTATGTGTGGGACTTGTTCTATTAATCCATCTATACAGACCTCCATCAGGTTGCAAACTGAATATAATTTTTTTCTGCATCTAGCTCTGAAAAAATAGTTGGCCTTCTAGCAGTGTGTGGGACTTTCTCTATTAGTCCATCTATACTGACCTCCATCAGGTTGCAAATTAAAATAATTTTTATCTGCATCTAGCTCTGAAAAAATATTTGGCCTTCTAGCAGTGTGTGGGACTTTCTCTATTAGTCCATCTATACTGACCTCCATCAGGTTGCAAATTAAAAATAATTTTTATCTGCATCTACCTCTGAAAAAATATTTGGGCTTCTAGCTGTGTGTGGGACTTGTTCTATTAGTCCATCTATACTGACCTCCATCAGGTTGCAAACTGAATATAATTTTTTTCTGCATCTAGCTCTGAAAAAATATTTGGCCTTCTAGTGGTGTGTGGGACTTTCTCTATTAGTCCATCTATACTGACCTCCATCAGGTTGCAAATTAAAAATAATTTTTATCTGCATCTAGCTCTGAAAAAATATTTGGCCTTCTAGCAGTTTGTTGGACTTTCTCTATTAGTCCATCTATACTGACCTCCATCAGGTTGCAAATTAAAAATAATTTTTATCTGCATCTACCTCTGAAAAAATATTTGGGCTTCTAGCTGTGTGTGGGACTTGTTCTATTAGTCCATCTATACTGACCTCCATCAGGTTGCAAACTGAATATAATTTTTTTCTGCATCTAGCTCTGAAAAAATATTTGGCCTTCTAGCAGTGTGTGGGACTTTCTCTATTAGTCCATCTATACTGACCTCCATCAGGTTGCAAATTAAAAATTATTTTTATCTGCATCTAGCTCTGAAAAAATATTTGGCCTTCTAGCAGTGTGTGGGACTTTCTCTATTAGTCCATCTATACTGACCTCCATCAGGTTGCAAATTAAAAATAATTTTTATCTGCATCAAGCTCTGAAAAAATATTTGGCCTTCTAGCAGTGTGTGGGACTTTCTCTATTAGTCCTTCTATACTGACCTCCATCAGGTTGCAAATTAAAAATAATTTTTATCTGCATCTACCTCTGAAAAAATATTTGGGCTTCTAGCTGTGTGTGGGACTTGTTCTAATAGTCCATCTATACTGACCTCCATCAGGTTGCAAACTGAATATAATTTTTTTCTGCATCTAGCTCTGAAAAAAATATTTGGCCTTCTAGCATTGTGTGGGACTTTCTCTATTAGTTCATCTATACTGACCTCCATCAGGTTGCAAATTAAAAATATTTTTTTTTCTGCATCTACCTCTGAAAAAATATTGGGCTTCTAGCTGTGTGTGGGACTTGTTCTATTAATCCATCTATACAGACCTCCATCAGGTTGCAACTGAATATAAATTTTTTCTGCATCTAGCTCTGAAAAAATATTTGGCCTTCTAGCAGTGTGTGGGACTTGTTCTATTAGTCCACCTATACTGACCTCCACCAGGTTGCAAATTCAAAATAATTTTTTGTCTGCATCTAGCTCTGAAAAAATATTTGGCCTTCTAGCAGTGTGTGGGACTTTCTCTATTAGTGCATCTATACTGACCTCCATCAGGTTGCAAACTGAATATATTTTTTTTCTGCATCTACCTCTGAAAAAATATTTGGGCTTCTAGCTGTGTGTGGGACTTGTTCTATTAGTCCATCTATACTGAGCTCCATCAGGTGGCAAATCGAATATAATTTTTTTCTCCATCTAACCCAGCCAATAGTTTTGGCCTAATACCACAGTTTGGCCACTCAGCTCTGCTCGGTTCCCATCCATTGTTTTTTTGTGCAAACAACTCCAGAGTTGTGAATTAGTTAACCACCAAAATGAGTGGAAAAAGGACTGCTGCTGGTGGAAAGGGGAATAGGCGTGTTGGGAAGGGGAAAAAAGGTTGTGTCCGTGGGGTAGGTGTTAAAGCAACAGTAACATCTGCAGAAGAAAAACCATCTTCCAGCCAAACTAAAATGTCTACTTCTTTTAGCGGACAATGTGATAAGATCCCTTTCTTACGGCCACGCCAATTGCTACAAATTCCAGATGAGGCACAAAAACAGCAGGTGCTTCAACGGATATCAAGTGCTCCTTTAAGTGGGCTCTCCTCCACATCAACTTCAACATCACAAATACTCTAGTCCTCAAAGGTGTCACCCCAATCGCACTTGCTTCCTCACAGCTCCCAAATCTCCAGCTGCCCGTCTGAGTATGAGGTAGAACAGATGGTTGAGTCTGCAGAGCTGTTTACTCATACTATAGCCTGGGAATCAGAGGTCGACTCCAGCGCTTCTGTGAATCCAGACGAGGAAATGATCTGCACTGATGCCCAGAATCTTTATGAGTTGGATCCAGGACCAGACGCAGAAGGTTCTGACCATAATGTAGACCCTCATTCCCAAACTGTAACTCCTGTTGGTGGAGACAATGAGGAAGACGATGATGAGACTCAAATACCTGATTGGAGCGACAACTTTAGTTTTTTGTCAGGGCAGGAACAGGTTGGCTCTGAGGACGACGGGTGTGATAACGCACAGGGTGATGATGATGAGGTTGGAGATCCCACTTACTGTCAACCCACAGTCAGCCAAGAGATGAGGTCAGCAGAGGAGGTGGAGGAAGATGCTAGTGACGACGAGGTCAGGTTGCGCCTTCCTGGACAGAGACATAGTACTGGAAGCACGTCAACAACTGCATCCTCAAACACAACTCTGCCTCTCACCACAAGTCGTGGTGGCTCTTCAGGTCGCATGGGTGCTAAGCCTTGCATAGCCTGGGCATTTTTTCAGATCGATAAAGATGACCCAACTCGTGTTATCTGTAACATTTGTCAGCAAAAGCTAAGTAGAGGCCAAAAAATACATAGTTTGAGTACTTCATGGATGAACCGGCACATGGACATGAAGCATAAGTTGCAGTGGGAAGCTCAGTGTGCTACAATGCGGCCTAGCCGGCCGGGCCAACCACCGTCTGCCATATCTTGTGCATCCGTGGCCTCTTCATCCTCTGTGACTGGGGGGACAGCAGTCACACCTGTTTTGGGGCGCAGACCTGCCACCTCTTTACCCGCAACAGCCAGCGTGATTGGCAGGTCATCATTTTCTTTGGAGGTGGTAACACCAGCTGGTGTTGAGCGCTGTCCGACATCGATAGCACCACCTTTGGATCAAGGCAACCTAACATGTCCGCCTGCATCTTCCTCACAGACCGGCAGTTTGCCGGGGACACCCTTATCAACCCCGTCTAAGCACAATAGCCAGCCCTCGGTCCCTCAGATGTGGACAAGTAAAAGACCATTTCCTCCTAGCCATGAGAAAGCTAAGAGGTTGAATTTCACCATCTGCAAGCTCTTGGCTACAGAAATGCTGCCTTTCCGCCTGGTGGACACAGAGGATTTTCGAGACCTTATGTCCGTCGCAGTGCCCCAGTATTAGATGCCCAGTCGGCACTACTTCTCAAAGAAAGGTGTGCCTGCGCTCCACCAGCATGTCGCACACAACATCACCGCTTCTTTGAGAAACTCTGTGTGGGACAGGGTGCATTTCACCACAGACACTTGGACGAGTAGGCATGGACAGGGGCGTTACATGTCGCTGACTGGGCACTGGGTAACTATGGTGACAGCAGGACAAGGGGCTGCTGTCCAAGTCTTGCCGTCCCCACGAGTTGTGCGTCAATCCTCTTTATGTCAAAGTTCCTCCACTGCTTCTGCCTCCTCAACCTCCTCTCGGTCTTCCACCTGCACCCAAAGCCTGTCTGGTCATGCCACAAGCTTTCTAACTGCGCAGAAGGGATCCTGCACACCTCCTTACTATGCTGGCAGTAGGGCTCAACGTCATCAGGCGGTTTTTACTTTGAAATGTCTGGGAAATGTGAGTCACACAGCTGAGGAGTTGTGGTCAGCTCTGGAGAACCAATTTCATGAATGGTTGTCTCCACTGGACCTGAAACCAGGGAAGGCCGTGTGCGACAATGCTGCAAACCTGGGTGCGGCCCTTCGCCGGGGCAATGTCACACACGTGCCTTGTATGGCTCACGTGTTGAAACTGGTTGTCCAGCAATTTTTAGCCCACTATCCCAGACTAGATTGCCTTCTGCAGAGGGCACGGTCGCTGTGTGCTCACTTCCGCCGTTCGCATCCCGCAGCTCAGCGACTTACATCTCTACAGAAGTCGTAGGGCCTGCCACTTCACCGGCTAAAATGCGATGTGCCTACCCGGTGGAATTCAACTCTGCACATGTTGCAGCGACTGTGGCAGCACCGACAAGCCCTGGTGCAATACGTTCTGACGTATAGCCTGGGCCAACGAGATCCAGAGGTGGGGCAAATCACGCTGGAGGAGTGGTCTCAGATCAGGGACCTATGCACCCTTCTGCACAGTTTTGAAATGGCGACGAAGATGTTTAGTGCTGACGATGCCATTATCAGCATGGCTATTCCCGTGATTTACATGCTGGAGCACATGTTAAACAGAATTCGGAGTCAGGTGGTGGCACAAGAGGAGGTGGAGGAAGTAGAGGAGGAGGAGTTGTATGCGGAAGGGCTAACATCTGCAAGGTCCAGACGGTCGGCAGCACCAAGGCGGCAGGCATGTGAGGGTGGGGGAGATGGTTTTACCAGGGCGCATGGTAGCAGCCAAACTAGTGAGGAAGGTGCAGGAGCCCAGGAAGAAGTGGAGGACGAACTGATGGAAGACTCATCAGATGAGGGAGACCTTGATCACATTTCTGTTGTGCGAGGTTGGGGGGAGAGGACAGAGGAAGGAAGCATGATTGTTACCTCGCCACCAACACAACAGGGACTTGGTACTCCTGGATGCGCAACACACATGAGTGCCTTCTTGCTGCACTACCTGCAACATGACCCTCGAATTGTGAGAATTAGAAATAATCCTGACTACTGGGTTGCCACACTGTTAGATCCCCGGTACAAAAGTAAATTTGACGAAATTATTCCTGCCATAGAAAGGGATGCACGCATGCAGGAGTATCAGCAGAGACTGTTGCAGAATCTTACATGTGCTTTTCCACAAAACACCAGTGGTGCACGTAGTGAATCTCACAGTTCCAACTTGCCAACCGTGGGACCGTCAAGTGTTCAGCACTCAAACCGTAACAGAACCACAGTATCTGCTGGTAACATCAATTTTGCGGAATCATTTCACCACTTTTTTAAGCCCATCCTTTGCAAGGCCACAGGAGACAAGAAGTCTGACACATAGTCAACGCCTAGAGACGATGGTACAGGAGTATCTCCAAGTAAACATTGAAGCCATGACTGTGTCACTGGACCCTTGCTCTTTTTGGGCTTCCAATCTGGATAAATGGCCGGAGCTAGCCACTTACGCCTTGGAGATCTTGTCATGCCCCTCAGCCAGCGTTCTGTCTGAACGTGTGTTCAGCGCTGCTGGTGGTGTGCTGACAGATAAGCGCACGCGGCTCTCCACTGATAATGTAGACAGACTCACGTTCATAAAGATGAACAAATCATGGATCCGAAATGACTTTTCTACCCCTGTGTCATCCTGGGGAGAGTAAAAGCTTGATGATTGGTTAAAATCACCCTACCAACCGTTTTAAGCTTTCAAATTACTAATCATGTTTATCTGTATCTTGGCTGGAAAACAATTTGGGCTTTGTAGCAGTGTGCAGCACTGATTCTATTAGGCCATCTATAATAAGCTCCACCAGATTTAAAATTACTAATCATGTTTATCTGTATCTTGGCTGGAAAATAATTTGGGCTTTGTAGCAGTGTGCAGCACTGATCCTATTAGGCCATCTATACTAAGCTCCACCAGATTTAAAATTAATAATAATTTTTAGCTGCATCTAGCCCGGAAAATAATTTTGGGGCTCCGAGATGCGCAAGACACAAAAGTGCCTTCTTGCTGCACTACCTGCAACATGACCCTCATATTGTCAGAATTCAAAGTAATCATGAATACTGGGTTGCCACACTCTTAGATCCCCCAAACTTTTCGATCAACCTTTTCATTTTAATAAAGACCAAAAAAATGGTCATTTTTGAAATTATAAGCATTAGCAGGTTATTACAAACTGAAATCAAACAGTTTTCAACTCAAAACTTTATTCTAGGTGATGTTACATTTTCACATAGGACCCCTTGTTCGAAAGGAGCTTCTGAACTCTCTCGTCCATTGAATTTGTCAGGTTTTGGATGGCTTCTGCTTCAATTGTTTTGCATGAGGACAGAATACCCTCCCAGAGGTGTTGTTTAGATGTGAACTGCCTCCCGCCATCATAGACACTCCTTTTGATGATGCTCCAGAGGTTCTGAATGGGGTAGAGGTCAGGGGAGCATGGGGGTCACACCATAAGTTTGTCCCCTTTTATGCCCATATGAGCCAGAGATGCAGATGTTTTATGTGCAGCATGAGATGGTGCATTATCATGCAAAAAAATGATCTTGCTGTGAAATACACGGTTCTTCTTCTTGAACCATGGCAGGAAGTGCTGTTTGAGAAAATCCACATACATTATGGAGTTCATCTTTAGCGCCTTCAGGGATCCTAAAGGGGCCGACAATCTTTCTCCTCATGATTCCAGCCCAAAACATTACTCCACCTCCTCCTTGTTGGCGCTGTAGCCGTGTTTGCGTGGGGTGTCCATCAACCAGCCATCCTCCACTCCATCCATCTGGACCATCGAGCGCTGCACGGCACTCATCCGTGAACAAAACAGTTTTGAAATCAGTCTTCATGTAATGTTTAGCCCACTGGAGCCGTTTCTGCTTGTGTGAAGTGGATAGAGGAGGTCGACAGGATGGCGTATGCACAGCTGCAAACGTCTGAAGGACCCTGCATCTTGTTGTTCGGGGGACGTTGGAGGCACCAGCAGCTTCAAAAACTTGTCTGCTGCTATGACAAGGCTTTTTTGCCGCTGCTCTTTTAACCTGACGTAATTGCCTGTAGGAAAGAGTCCTCACTTTGCCCTTATCAGCACGCACATGTGTGTACTGTGAATCAGCTACATACTTCTTGATTGCCAAGACACTTCATCCTGATCATCGTACAATGTTGATTGTAGTCATGCCTTGACCTAAACACTCCACAATTTGTTGCTTCTCAGCAGCCGACACATCCTTTTTCTTTCCCATTTTGGCAGAAAATGTAGGCTGCTTAATAATGTGAGACAGCCTTCTTAAGTAGTCTTGCCTTTCATTGGACACACCTGCCAAACTAATTAGCACAGGTGTCTGCAATTGCTTACAGTGATATAAAGAGCCCTGACACACATCACCATCAATGAGTTTAACTGACAAACAAACAAATTCTTCCCTTATCACTCCTAAACACTTTTTGCATAATAATTTGGAACACAGTGTACATGTGCTTTTCCACAAAACACCAGTGGTTCACGTAGTGAATCTTACAGTTCTAACTTGCCAACCGTGGTCTGTATGGAGTTGTTCAATAAAGGGCCCAAAATTAAGATAACATAGATGGGAGAGGTCTCTATGAATAGGAATTCCTAAGTATTTGATACCCTGTGAGGGCCAGGCAAAGGGAAAGTTGGACTGGATGGAATCCTATATGGATTTGGGGAGGGAGACATCGAGGGCCTCAGACTTCGCTGCATTGATTTTAAAATTTGACCATGTAACAAAGTGATCTATTTCAGCCATAACAGCATGGATGGATATATGTGATTGAGTGATATATACTAGGACATCATCAGCAAATAGATAGCACTTGTACTCGGTGCCTCCCACCTCAATCCACCTAATATTGGGGTTATGGCGAATTGATGAGAGCAGGTGCTCCGTCACTAGGATGTATAAGAGAGGGGACAGAGGACATTCCTGCCTTGTCCCATTGGTGATTGTGAAAGGTGATGAAAATGTTCTGATGCACCCCCTGGGCCTTGGGACACCCGGAGCCGGACCCTTTTTGGTGGATGCTGGTGGTTGTGGTCTTCGTGGCGGCGACCCGGTTCCGTGGCTCAGGGTGGTCAAACCAGTGGCGGAACTATTTATGTGGTTTTGATGTTTAAATGTCCGACTACGCCACCCGTGGATTGCGGTCAGAGTGAACCGCCGCTGCAGGGCAGACCGCTGAGGCTGGTGTTGTGGGTGCAGCAGAGCGTAGCATAACTCCCCACGGGAGGAGTATAGCCTCAGGGCAGTGTATGCGGAGGATGGTGGTGATGGTGCAGGGCAGCAGCAGTAACGACACGGAGTCAGTGATGCAGTCCAGGGCCTTTACTCACAGTTCTTATTATCCAGACCACGTCTGCAGGTAACGGCTGCCCACGTCATACTGTGCTCACCAGGTGAGGGGCTCAGACAACTCCCAGATAACTTTGGAGCACTTCACAGGACCCCCTTTGTGTGTCCTTTGTCTGGCCTTTCTTACCAACCCTTCTGTCCGGCTGCCTCGGGCCTCCTCTTGGTAAACTTGGCGCCAGTTTCCCTGACCCTATGTGGTGCCTTCCTAGCGGGTGTAGCGAGGGGCTTCGCCACATAAAATGTCAGAGCCTCCGGTTTCTAGCTGAGGGTCATTTCCTGCCTCCACTAGTTTCGGGGACCGGTCTCCCCCTTTGGCCTGACCCCTCCACGCAGGTGGATTCGGGCGTGCAGTGGCGACTCGCCCCTCCGCACCCCTGGGATCCCTTCATTCCTCGTTCCTGGAGCCTTCTCCGCTCCTCTTCCTTCCTTCTCCCTCTTCCAGGCCTGGGCCTCTGTTACTAGGCCCGCCTCCGGAGCAGAGCTCATGCAGAGCCCCTGCTCCCTGCCACTTCTGCTCAGACTTCTCTGCACTGAACTAAGATGGTGCCCAACTTTTATACTCCCTTCTCAATGCACCCAGGAACTGCTTCCTCCCTGCTCCTGCACTACAGGGTTCCCCTTCCTCAGTGTTCCCTCCCCCCACTCCAGCCAGGGACAGGGACTGTCGTGCCCATCTCAGAGGCATATTGGTCACCCTGCCCCATGGCAATGTGGTGTAATGCATGCAGGTGTCGGGTCCTGATCCACACTCCATCCTTACCTGAGAGTGAGATATCACACCTCTGGGTGAGGTGCAATACCTCTGTAGCAACCGAGCCCTCAGGGTGCTACAGTTCCATTTATCTTCAGCCTAGGTGACGTATTGTGATACAGGGCCATGATTTTGGCTATAAAAGGGTCCCCTAGACCCCTACCCCAAGCTTTTTAAGAGAATCATATATGGCGTGCCAGGAGACTCTATGGAATGCTTTCTCAGCATCCAACGAGAGTATCTAATTACAAATTTTTAACTGCATCTAGCCCAGGAAATACTTTGTGCCTAGTAGCAGTGTCTGCTAGTCAGCGGATTATCCCGGCTGTTAAGCAAGCTACACCACCTGTAGTTTGGACACTTAATTTTTTCAAAGGAAATGCTTCGGGACCACGGGATACTCAGTGAAGAGCATCAGGAGGCACCCCAAGGCATAGGGGCTGGGACTGGCAGTAGGATGCCTTGCGGTGGACAGCCGAGCTCGATCCTTATGAAAGCTTTTTAACTGCAGCAGCTTTAGTGGACGCTACTGGAGCTGGAAATACGCGGCTGCTGGCATGAGACTTGCCCTCCAATAGATCCTTGTAAATGGATTTAAAGTGTATTCATTCAAATTAGAGAGACAATTTAAATTAAAAAGCTTAGAGCTGCCTCCACCACAGGGGGGCTCGCTCGACCCACCAGCGGACAGGCACCAGTATTGGGAGAGGGGGGCTGGCCGTCAGGGTTCACCGAGGCTCTGGCACAAACCCGGCGACACGGAGGTGGCACGGGCAGGAGCGGACTGAACGTGTCGGCTTCTCACTTTATGGATTTTAGAAGGGCATGACATGCCTATATTTGTGTTTCCCCCTCCTTTTACTCCTCCACCTCTTTTCTTTTCGCATGACTATATGTACTTGTCACTTTTCCATGTGTTAGTTGTGTCTTCTGAGCAGTTTGTCAGCTTTTGGACACCTTTGAAGGTGTTTTCTATGTGTTTCTATGTGTTTTTGTTTGCCTGCCATTGGTTTTAACGGTGTTCGAAGGTGTTCGACGAACAGTTCGACGAACAGTTCGGCGAACACACGGGTGTTCGACGAACCGAACCGAACTCGAACACTACGGGGGTGGCTCAACACTAATACTGATGCATATCAATGTGATTGCTAACTGTGTTTTATGTTATTTTGTATATGTGATGCTATTTGTATAAATAAGACCAGCATGCTATGTATCTGTATTTATGCATGATGATGATTTTTGGAATATATGGATACACATTCATTTTGGAATATTGCTTTTCCCCCTTTTGTATGTTTTTGAATATATGTACTTCCAAATACACATAGATTTTACACCCTCAAACTCCCCAACTATCTTGAGACCCTACTCTCTTTTATAAATGCATCCTCTCACCTGGACTGAAATTTGGTAGGTCGGAACAGCACTCTGATTGCATGTGGACTGGCCACCCATCTGACACCAGATGATGCATTCACGACCGCAACTTAATATCCTTATACTCCTCCCTACTTATCCCTAGCTTGGCCCCTCACCTCAGTCACCATTAATACGTTTTTACTTGTTGTTCACTATGCAAAATAATTTATGCATAATAAAATGTATTAATTGTTATCATCAACAGTTATATCTCTGGCTGTTTTTTTTTGAGAGTAGTGTCCTCCATATATATCCTAGTGGATCCTGGTTACACTTCTCTCTTCTTCTTTTTGGTGTTAGATTATAGTATGAAGCTATCTTTATAGGTTTAAATAAATCAAGTCAGGTAGCTAGATTTAAGGCATTAACAAGGGCCAATATACACTAATAACTGGCAACTTCCAGTGGAGAACTGGGAGTTTAACTAGGGTGTTGTTCTGCACCATTGGTCACAGTAGGTTGCTGATTACTCCTGCTAACTAATTGGTCTGCAGAAACACACACTGCATTGCACACAAAGGACTTGATTTGTCAGATTTGCTATCATTTTGCTAAATTATTTTTAGGGTCAAGAAAGGATTAAAAATAAGAAAAAATATTATATTCACCTTCCCCTCACAGGTTCTCCACTGACCACCTCAGATTCTGCCCCTTTTTCTCCAAGTTTCACTTTTCGACACCTCTGGAGGGAAATGTAGCTACACAGTGGGTGAGGAGTGAAGGGAGTGCAATATTTTCTATTTTTTAAGTGTCCTTTTCCAGCAATTGGGACACATACAATTTTCATTGAATAAATTCAAACTTGAATTACCCTACCAAATTCTAATTTCAGCAGATCTCTTCCAAGGTCCCCTATATCTCCTGCAAAAAAGTACAGGAAATACAAATGCCAAATTCCATAATTTTTTTACTCCACTATGAAACTTTACTTCTAAGCATTAAAAATAATTCCGTTGTATTATTAATTTGCAGAATTAAAAGCTTGGTGTCTTTACTGACTACGTTATGCACTAATTATTCCCATAATAATCCAAATATAGTGTAAAAACACTGTACATATGTTAGGATATATATCTGCTGTATCCATTTCTTAAGAGCAGCCTCCACCCACTCTGTACATTTTTCACTTCTACAGAGTGTCCTCAGGGGTTTGGAGAGATATGGCAAAGATATACCATCTGTTTTGTTACATAAAACCTCCTACAATATTTTACTCCCATGCCCATCATAGCGAGTCACAATACTATACTTCTTTTGTGCCAGTATCACGACGTTTGAAGGATGGATAAGCTTTTTAAAAAAATACATTATAAACATTATTGTTGTGGGTCAGCATATCATATTGTATTTTGCCTATCATAAAGCCTGCCCGGTGACATCCCAATGTTTTACTAGTAACAAATTTGATTGCGTATGCTGTGTTTGTGTTTAAAAGCTTGTAAGGGGTTGAAATCAGTTCTAGGAGACCTCAGAGTCTTACACTTGTACTATTATGATTTAAAGTGAGGTAATTAACAGTGAATCAAACTTTGGGAAAAATATTGTCGAACCTGTCAAATTTGAATTTCTAAAGAATCGATCATCTCTAATAATACTGAGATAACTTAGGCTTTAAACTATAGAATTGACTATATTATTAGATAATAAAATATATAAATATATAATTTATGCAATGATTACAGGCAAAACATTAATGTTCTATACAGATCTTGCCATTGCTCATTTGTTTCTAAACACAACATATCCAGAAATTTATGGCACTAGATATTAAAAAGAAAACATGTAAAATCAATATGTCTGATAGCTGCTTTGAAAAATGCTGCCTGCCGACCATCCATCATGTATCTGTCACCCACAGACTGCCATGTAACAGAAAAGTATACTTTTACAAACATATTCTTACTGAACTGCTGATTTAACAGATGCCTTGAGTGAGCCATCCATCAGCCATCCATCATTTGTAGGCTCCTTTATATATATTTTTTTTACTATATGGAGCCAAAATGTTTTGAATTGGTCTCATAACAAATTGCATAATTTAATTAAATTCAAGAAAAGTAATCGATGGACACGTAAGATAAGAAGGAATTATCAACGTTATTGTAATGTCTGACAATGGTTGTTGGCTTAAAAAAACTACCTCGAAAAGACTAGGCCATAATCACTCTGTCTGGCAGATTCTAGAGGAACCTGGGAATTCACCCTTTAATCCCTTTACAGGAATCTGGTCTTACAAGTGAATTAACTTGCATGAATTGCTGGACAGCAGGATTGCTTCCACGGAAGGACTGCTGGCCGGAGAAGCGAAACAGAGGCAAGAGAAGTCAAGTCAAACCAGGAGAGCAGCAAAGATACAAAACCAACAGACAAAGAATGGTTAGGAAACAGGTTGCGGTCAGACAACAGGAATTCCACAAGAAAAGCATGCACAGATAGCACAAGACTAGTGATGAGCGAACGTGCTCGCCACTGCTCGGTACTCACCCGAGCATCTCACTGCTCGAGATGCTCGGCGCTCTGCGAGTATTTCCTGGTTGCTCGGGCGGGAGCTCAGGTCTCCTTACTGCATGTTTAGCATGTATATTGTGTGACCAACTTAGAGGAAATTTATACTTCAAATGCTGCATCTAAAAAGTAAAAAAAAGAAAAGAAATAAAAAAACCTTATATTCACCTCTCTGGCAGCCCCCGGTCTCCTCCCGGCTGCGTCCTCTCTCCCCGGCATCCCGCGGTGTACTGGCAGGACCTGCGGTGACGTAATTTAGTCAGCTGATGTTCATGAGACCGCTGACGTCAGCGGTCAGATGATGGTTGCATAACTATCAGCTGACTAAATGACGTCACCGCAGGTCCTGCCAGTACACTGAGGAAACACTGAGGAGAGAGGACGCTGCCGGGAAGAAACTGGGGGCCGCCAGAGAGGTGTGTATGAATAATTTTTTTTAGTTTTTTTATTATTCTCTTTTTACTTGCAGGTACGATGGTACCCGGGTTGGATGAGAGTCTCCTCTTCTCCAGACCCGGTTACCATCCGCGCATCGAACCGCACAACATCCGCATGTATACATGCGGATATTATGCCATTCAATGCAAGTCAATGGGCGCGATTTCGCTGCAAAATCGCGCCCAAATTTGTTGTTCTGCGGATTTTTCGGCAATGATAATCCGCAGCGGAATTTTCTGAAGCATGTGCACAGCACAAGCGGATTATCATTCAGATACATCCCAGACCTCTTAGCAAGCAATTTTAATGCGTTTCCGAGGCGGAAATGCCACCGCAGAAATGCATTAAGTCCACATCATGGGCACTCAGCCTTAGTTTAGGTATTCCACAACATATATATATATATACAGCTCTGGCAAAAATTAAGAGACCACTGCAAAATTTTCATTTTTTCTAATTTTTCTCTTTATAGGTATATTTTTGAGTAAAATGTACATTGTTGTTTTATTCTACAAACTACTGACAACTAGTGATGAGCGAGCACTAAAATGCTCGGGTACTCGTTGCTCGGGTCGAGCAAATTGGAATACTCGCGTGCTCGACCCGAGCAACGAGCCCAATGTAAGTCTATGGGAAACTCGAGCATTTTTCAGGCAGCTCCCCCTGGCGGTCTGCAGCGGGCCTAAAAATTGCCCAAATCGACGAGAACAGTGCTCAAATGACATGGGAACAGCATGGGGAAGACCCCTGGAAGCATCTCTGACTCCCAGATCTCTGCTGTCAGCAACGTGGTCAGAGTATTACACCACTTTTACTGACTCACAATAAAACATACAAAAACAAAACCAAATTGGATGTTCTTGGGAAATAAGTTAAGGAACATCCTTTCCAGGATAATGACTTGTATATAAGGCAAAATAAATAACCAAAAACAAAAATACTCCTCCACAACTTGGGCTATGTTCACACGTAGCGTTTTTGATGTGTTTTTGCACTTTTGAATAGCTTTCAACCAAGACAAATGCATTCACCAGGAAATGTTATTTTAACATTTTACAACCTTATCTGGCCATGTGGTGTGTGACACATCATCACATCATCAGACACATGCATACAGTGCTGAAAAGACATGGGAACAGCATGGGGAAGACCTCTAGAAGCATCTCTGACTCCCACTGCCTAAAGGTGTGCCCATCATAATTGATCCTTGGCTTATGCGAAGATGCCTCCCGCCATGCACCTGTCGTTGCAGACTTGCAACAATCACCATCCACGTCCTTGTCCCACTGCAGCGTACAGTTGTCCCTACCCCATTCCTTGGAATGCAAGCGCAAGTATGCAGGCAGTCACCCACCCACAGGCTGCAATACTATACTGTCAAATTTTTGACAGCTGCTTGCACTTGAAATGTGGCCTTTTAGGCTCGTGGAGGCGGAAGCTTTTCACAACCTCATGCCGGCGGCGGCCGAGTGTCCATACTCGGTCACCAACCGCCATTATATTTCCCGGTATCGCCTCCGCCTACCACAAGCACGGGTCCCACAACATTACCCGTGCCCTCCCCAGTGCACTTACTGGGAATGACCACCTAATCACAAACACATGGACAGGTGAATGTGGCCAGGAATGGTACGGAGCCAGTCCACAACTTTTTTTTGCTACGAGTTGTATTTAGCTCGGTGAAAGGATTGGCATAGAGGGAAACCGTATCTACTCTGCGTGTCACTTCTCCCAGGAAGTCCTGTAATTGAGCTTGTTGTAGAAGCAATGGCAGCCCATCCAACATCAACTCACACTTGTCGGTGCTGCATTGACACACACAGATCTTTCTTTGCGCATTTAATTTCTTGAATACAGAGTTGGACAATGGCCTGATCTGTAATGCGTTTTGAGAAATAACATGCATAAGCATGGCCAATCCACGTTAAAAAAGCAGTCATAGAGTGTCCGGGAACCTTCCCCCACACTTTTCTTAGCCAGGGCTGCTTTCCGGCAGGGTTGGACAGGCTCACCAGAGAACCGGATACTCATCCGGCGGGCCCTGGTTTCTCCTTCAGGAGAGTTCATAGTGGTGAGTTGAGGCCATGATGATGATAGTGGCCACATCTGCTTAGTTTTCTGTTACTTGGAATGCAAGTGCAAGTATGCAGCCAGCCACCCACCCACAGGCCGCAACACTAAACTGCCAGATTCCTGGGCAGCTGTTTGCACTTGAAATATGGCCTTTTAAGCTTGAGGAGGCGGAAGCTTTTCACAACCTCATGCCGGCGGCGGCCGGGTGTCCATACTCGGTCCCCAGCCGCCACTATATTTCCCGGTATCACCTCCGCCTTCCACAAGCACTGGTCCCACAACATTACCCGTGCCCTCCCCAGTGCACTTACTGGGAAGGACCGCCTAACCACAAACATGTGGACAGGTGAATGTGGCCAGGGACGGTACGGAGCAATTCCACAACTTTTTTGGCTGAGAGTTGTATTTAGCTCAGTGAAAGGACTGGCATAGAGGGAAACTGTATCTACCCTGCGTGTCATTTCTCCCAGGAAGTCCTCTAAAGCTGCTTGCACTTGAAATGTGGCCTGAACATTACTGCTGGTACTTTTCTGTGGGAATTTGCTTGCCTCCTACCAGCCTGGAATATTTCCAGCAAACTATGGTACGATACCATGGTATTAGCATTGCCCCCAGTACCAGTAGTGAAGCCATCCCCAATTTCCTTCTCAGGAATATTATTTGGTAGACTAAGTGGCTGCCCAAATACATTTTCTCACAAAGGAGCTGAAGATAGAGTGGCAGTAGGTGCAAGTTTCTCCAGCCTGTTAGATATTAGAGGGTGAACAGCAGCACATTGGATCAGTGGTTAGCACAGAAGCCTTGCAGCGCTGGGATCCTGGGTTCAAATCCCAGCAAGGACAACGTCTGCAAGGATTTTGTATGTTCTCCCTGTGTTTGCTTGTGTTTCCTCCTCAGTAAAAAAGCAGCCATAGAGTGTCCAAGAACCTTCCCACACACTTTTGTTAGCCAGGACTGCTTCTCAGCAGGGTTGGACGGTCCGACCAGAGAATCCTCTGGTGTGCCTTGGATTCTACCTCAGGACAGTTCATGCTAGTGCTAACTTTGCAGCTGCTATGCTGCTATGGGGCTCTTGAGCGGGTGAGAAAGGTTAGCCCTCAGAATCAAATCCTCTGGTGGGCACAATGTTTTTTAATCTGAAACAGCTTCTCAGTGGGAGTTGTATTTCACCACAGCCATATTCTTTAGCTCAGTGAAAGGGCTGGTATAGAGGGAAACCGTATCTACCCCGGCTGTCATTTCTCCGTCACCAGGTTCTGCCCATTGTTACACACGACCATGCCTGGCTGTATGTTCAGCAGTGAGAGACACAGATCAGGCTGCTGTGTTATAGCTTTCAACAACTCTGCAGCGCTGGGCGGTTTGCCAATTAAGCATTAAGCACGTTATCTTCAGCACAGCCTGTTGCCGCTTGGCCAAGGCAGTGCTGCAGTGCTGTCAGCTTGTGACTGATGTGATCATTTCGGAGATGGAGGAGGAGGTGCATGAGCTGAACAATGTGATTACATTGAGGTTAAATTGAAGACACACGGAGCAGGGCCACAGTAACAAGGTACGACATGTTCCCATTAGAAAGGAGAGGGTCTGCTATACAGTTATAGAGTATGCAGTGAGTCCAACGGCTGACCAATTTTAGGAAAAACCCAGCAAAGAATTTAAAGACACACAGAGCAGGGCCACAGTAACGACAAATTCCCATTAGAAAGGAGAGAATCTCCCATAGTGTTGGCCTATGCAGTGAATGCAAGGGCTGCCAAAAAGTTGGAGGCACTTCAATGCCCCTTGAAAGAAACGTGGAGGAGGGCCTCATAAAAAAATGTTCCCATTAGAAAGGAGTGGGCTTCCTATGCTTGTAATGCCCATGCACTAAGTGTATGGGCTGACAAACATTTACCCCTGGGGGGTATACATGAACATACTGTATGAAAACATTTTTTCACGTGCATCATAAACACCCTTTAAAAAAATTATGTGGGTGTTGCATCACGGTCCACAGTCACCCTGGTGATATGGTGGTGGAGGATGAGGAGAAGGAGGAGGACAAGAGCAAATAGACAAAATCAGGAAGCGTATACCCAAGTGTGGTTGTGAAAAGGTGCATGGGAATACACCTCTTAAGAAAAAACACTTGACTTGAGTTTATGTTACGCTGCTATTATTCTGTGGTGTTGAGAAGTCTGGCCCAATCCAGCCCTTGTTCATTTTTATAAGAGTCAGCCTGTCAGCATTTTCAGTTGACAGACGGATGCACTTATCAGTTATAATTCCACCAGCGGCACTAAAAACCCGCTCTGAAAAAACGCTGGCGGCTGGGCAGGCCAGGACCTCCAAGGCATAGAGAGCCAGTTCATTCCACGTATCCAGCTTGGATACCCAATAATTATAAGGCACAGAGGAATCACGGAGGACGTTGATACAGTCACCAAGGTACTCCCTCAGCATCTTCCCAAACTTTGCACTCCTCGTGAGAGTACCCCTCGCCTCAGGGACTGTGCGATGGGATGGTCTGAGAAAACTTTCCCAGAACTTTGACAGTGTTCCCCTGCCTCTGCTGGATTGCATTTGTGTCTCTCTCGCCTGTACTCCTTGGTTGTCCAACGAAGTGCACCCTCTGCTGCCAGCGTTTTCAGATGGGAATTTTTTTAATAGTTCCGCAACAAGGGCCTTCTGGTACTGCCCCATTTTTGTAGACCTGTCCGCCTCAGGAATAAGAGATATAAAGTTCTCCTTGTAGCGTGGGTCTAGAAGTGTTTCCAACCAGTAATGACTGTCAACCAAAATTGTGAGAACTCGAGGGTCATGGGAAAGGCTGCGTAACATAAACTCAGCCATATGTGCCAGACTACTAACAGGCAAGACTTCCGTGTCCTCACCAAGAGGATGACTGACCATGCTCTCCTCCTCCTCCTCCTCCTCTCTGTCCTCTGGCCATCCACGCTGAACAGACGGTATGACATCTGTGCAGGTAGTACCGTCTATAGTGCATGAAACTAATTCCTGTCCTTCCTCCTCCTCCTCCTCTTCCTCATTGTCACCCAATCCACGTTGGCTGGGCTATGTGTAATCACCGTGTATGGTTCCTTGCTCCTTCTCATCGTGCTCCGCCTGCAATGCATCCTCTTTGATTGTGAGCAGAGAGCATGTCAGTAGACAGAGAAGAGGGATGGTGACGCTAATTATAGTGTCATCGCCGTTTACCATCTTGGTGGAGTCCTCAAAGTTTTGGAGGATGGTATGTCTGACATCCATGTCCACTCCTGAGGTGTTATGTGTGGAGTCTGAACTGAATATCGACGGCCTTATTGATGCTGGTACTCAACAACAGCCCTCTTCTGCTCACAAATCCTTCCCAACATCTGCAGTGTAGAATTCCAACGCATGGGGACATCACACACCAGTCTGTGAGCCGGAAACGCTGCTGAAACACTGCAAGTCTGGACCGCATATTCCTCACCCTGATCCTCCTTCCTCCCACCATGCCGAGTACCCAAAGACAACTGATCCCACACTTGGACACTGTGAAGAGCTGTTCACTTTTCCATTTATAGATTTGAGCCTCTCGCACGGTCCACTTGAAGCAAGGCAAGAGGAGATCGCGTGCAGCGATGCCCAAATATTTGAGCAGCCACGGTCACACGAAGGCGAGGGTGGGAAAATGTCACAAGAGGTGGACGATGATGAGACAGAATTGCCAGAAAGTCAGGAGGACCAAGGTGCGGAAGTGGAAGACGAGGTGGTGGATAATATAGTAACTGACCCAACCTGGCAGGAGGACATGCAGAGCGAGGAGAGTAGCACACAGGGGGAGGGAGACAGAGCACCCCAACAGGCAGGAAGAAGCTGTGTGGTGGCCGCAGACAGAAGGCAGGCAACCATTCCCCGTAACACCAACACGAAGGTAATTGCCAGTACAACTGTTAGGTCTTCCCGAGTCTGGTTGTTTTTTAAAGAATCTGCCGATAACCCCAAAAAGGCCATTTGCTTCACCTGCCAGGCCAGCATCATCAGGGGTGGCAAAACTAGCAGCCTGACCACCACCAGCATGATCAGGAACATGGCAGAAAAGCACCCGACTTTGTGGGCCGAACCCCAGGGTCCAGGAACAGTGTCTGCAAGTGGCACCATTGCTTCTTCTGCTGTTGTGCATGCAAGCCAATCCCTTGCCCATGGTGCATGCGAAGATGCCTCCTGCCCTGCACCTGTCATTGCACACTCTCAAGTAACAGCATCAGGAAGCAAGTCCACGTCCTTGTCCCAGCGCAGCGTTCAGTTGTCCATACCCCAGTCCTTGGAATGCAAGCGCAAATACGCAGCCAATGCCCCAAAGCCACACTACTAAATTCTCACATTTCACGACTGCTTGTGCTTGAAATGTTGCCTTTTAGGCTCATGGAGACGGAAGCATTCCGCAACCTGATGGCGACGGCTGTCCCTCGATACTCGGTCCCAAGCCGCCACTATTTCTCCCTGTGTGCCGTCCCCGCATTACACAAGCACGTGTCCCAAAACATTAACCGTGCTCTCAACAGCACAGTAACTGGTAAAGTCCACCTAACCACGGACACGTGGACAAGTGCTTGTGGGCAGGGACAGTACATCTCGCTGACGGCACACTGGGTTAACATAGTGGATGCTGGGACCCAGTCGGACCTTGGGACGGAACACGTCCTCCCGACGCCAAGGATTGCGGGCCCTAGGTCAATCAGGGTTGCCCCCACAGTCTACAGCTCCTGCACCACATCCTCCTCAGCCTCCTCTTCCTCTTCAGCCTCCATCTCCGAAATGACCACATCAGTCACAAGCTGGAAGCACTGCAGCACTGCCTCGGCCAAGCGGCATGTTTCAGCTGCGTTAGCAGCTTCCGGCTCACAGACTGGTGTGTGATGTCCCCACACATTGGAACTCTACACTGCAGATGTTGGGAAGGATTTGTAAGTAGAAGTGGGCAGTTGTTGAGTACCAGCATCAACAAGGCCGTCGGTATTCAATTCAGACCCCACACATAAAACCTCAGGAGTGGATATGGATGTCAGAAATATGTTCCATCCTCTAAAACTTTGAGGACTCCACCAAGATGGTGAGCGGTAATGACACCATAATTAGCGTCACCATTCCACTTCTCTGTCTTCTGAAATGCTCTCTGCTCACAATTAAGTAGGATGCATTGCAGGCCGAGCACGATGAGCTGGAGCAAGGAACCATACAGGGTGATTACACATAGCCCAGCCTCACCTCATCCCAACGTGGATTGGGGGACAATGAGGAAGAGGAGGAGGAGGAAGAACAGGAGCTAGTTTCATGCGCTAGATGGCACTACCTGCACAACTGCCATACCATCTGTTCAGCGTGGATGGCCTGAGGACAGGGAGGAGGAGGAAGAGGGGGAGGAAGAGAAGGTAAGCATGGTCAGTGGTCTTCTTGGTGAGGACATGGAAGTCTTGACTCTTTGCAGTCTGGCACACATGGCTGAGTTTATGTTACGCTGCCTTTCCCATGACCCTCACATTGTCCAAATTTTGGGTGACAGTCATTACTGGTTGGTGACATTTCTAGACCCACGCTACAAGGAGAACTTTATATCTCTTTATATTCTCTTATTCCTGACAGGCTGACTCTTATAAAAGTGAACAAGGGCTGGATTGGGCCAGACTTCTCAACACCACCGAATGATAGCAGTGTAACATAAACTCAAATCCAGTGTCTTTTCTTGGGAAGTGTATTCCCTTGTCCTCCTCCTTTTCCTCATCCTCCACCACCATATCACCAGGGTGACCATGGTCCGTGATGCAACACACACATAATTTTTTTAAAGTGTGTTTATGATGCCAGTAAAAAAAACTTTTTATACAGTATGTTCATGTATACCCCCCAGGGGTAAATGTTTGCCAGCCCATACAATTAGTGCATAGGCATTACAAGTATAGGAGGCCTGCTTCTTTCTAATGGGAACATTTTTTTAAAAGGCCCTCCTCCACGTCTCTTCCAAGGGGCATTGAAGTGCCTCCAATTTTTTGGCAACCCTTGCATTCACTGCATAGGCAAACACCATGGGACACCCACTTCCTAATAATGGGAACATTGTTTTCAGGAGGCCCTCTGACCGCCACGTCTCTTCCAAGGGGCATTGGAGTGCCTCCAAATTTTTGGCAACCCTTGCATTCACTGCATAGACAAACACAATAGGAGACATACTTCCTAATAATGGCACTGTTCCCATCGATTTGGGCAATTTTTCGGCACTCATGCTGACCGCCGGGGTGAGCCGCCGGAAAAATGCTCGAGTTTCCCATAGACTTACATTGGGCTCGTTACTCGGTCCGAGCCTTCGAGCATTCCAATTTGCTCGACCTGAGCAATGAGTTCCCGAGCATTTTAGTGCGCACTCATCACTACACAAGACAGAACCAGAGAAGAGCTTTACCTGACAGTGAGAGTCAGAGGTTCAAGGGTTTAAATAGATGACAGCCCTGCCCAGGGCTCACAGAAAGGAGACGTTAATTACCTCCACAGCTCCATAATGTAGAAGTAACAACAGGAATTAAATAGGACCGTCTCATCACCGCTCTGCAACACCTGCAACCAAAGCGCGGTGTCTCCCAGAGACAAAAGTGGTAACAGAGTGGCCAGACACTGGCCAGGATTTTACAGTTATATAAGACAGTACTTCTGGGAAATATAAGAGCAGGGTCTATATGTGTTCTATTAGTATATCACTAACAGGTGTAATACTCTGCACTGCATAAGTATTGCCCTGTAGAAGACCAGTGATTAGACAAATAAAAGTTAAATGCCCATAGAGGAACGCTGTAAAAATATGTAAAAGGTTTTTAAGAATGTATATAGAAAATAAAACACAAAATAAAAAAAAGTGCAAAAACAAATTGTACTACAATGCTATATTTGTAATTTTTACTCTGCATTATCAAATGAGTACTTGTTTCTGGTAAACTGTCATGGAATCAAAAATAGTTACTACACCCATAGATAAACTTCTAGAGGGATGTAATTTTCAAAATGGAATCATTTGGGGGTTTTCTGCTGTCCAGTCACTTTGGGGCACTGCAAATAGAGTGTGCAAACTATTCTAGGGAAGTCAATAGCTCTTCTTCACTGCCGAGCCCTGCCATGTGCCCAAAAAATATGCACATTGCACTCTTATCTGAATTCACTGAGGAACGTAGTTTGTAAAATGGAGTCATTTATGAGAGGGTTCTGCTCTTCTGGCATCACAGGGTCTTTACCAATGTGACATGGCACCCGCAAACCATTCCAGCAAAATCTGCAATATGGCTCTCAGTTCCTTCTAAGCTTTCCACTTTGCCTGAAAAGTAGTTTCCAAGCACATATGGGATATCAGTGTACTCAGGAGAAACTGAAAAAAACAATTATTTGGTCCATTTCTCCTATTAACCTTTTTACAAATTAAAAACTTGGGGCTAACGCAACAAAAATGTAAAAATCTAATATTTAATTTTCACTCTCAACATTATAAAATTCTGTGAAACACTTTTAGGTTCAAGGTGGTCATCAAACCCATAGATGAATTTCTTGAAGGTGTAGTTTCCAAAATAGGCTAACTTGTAAGGGTTTATGCTGTTTTGGCATCTCAGAGCCTCTGCAAATGTGACATGACGTCTGCAATCAATTCCAGCCACATTTAAGCTACAAAAATCAAATAGCGCTCCCTCCTTTTAAGGACCTTTGTGTGCCCAAACAGAAGATTTTGACCACATATTAGGTATTAGTGTACTCAGGCGAAGTTGCAAACAAATTGTGTGCTGCATTTTCTCCTTTTTCCTTCTAAAATTGAAATATTTGGGGCAAAGCAACATATTAGTAAAAGTAATTTTTTTCAGACAGGTTGCATTGATTTCTATGAAGCACCTAAAGAGTTAACAGTTTTGAATACTTTTAGGAATGTAGTTTTTAAAATGAAATATTGTTCGCGTGTTTTCCGACATATAAGCCCCTCAAAGTCACTTCAATTGTGAAGTGTTTTTAAAAAATATAGGTTTTGTAAATTTCACTGAAAAAATGAAAAATTGCGGCTAAAACGTGAACTCTAACATTTTTCAAATATGTAAAAAAACTGATGGTACAGTGGAGAAAAAAAGTATTTAGTCAGCCACCAATTATGCAAGTTCTCCCACTTAAAAAGATGAGAGAGCCCTGTAATTGACATCATATGTAGATCTCAGATAATCAGATTGTCTGATTTGGAAAGACATTTTTTTTCAAATTTTGGTGGAAAATAAGTATTTGGTCAATTACAAAAGTTCATCTCAATACTTTGTTGTATATCCTTTGTTGGCAATGACAGAGGTAAAACGTTTTCTGTAATTCTTCACAAGGTTGGAACACACTGTTGCTGGTATGTTGGCCCATTCCTCCATGCAGATCTCCTCTAGAGCAGTGATGTTTTGGGGCTGTCGCTGGGCAACACGGACTTTCAACTCCCACCAAAGGTTTTCTATAGGGTTTAGATGTGGAGACTGGCTAGGCCACTCCAGGACCTTGAAATGCCTCTTACGAAGCCACTCCTTCTTTGCCCTGGCGATGTACTTGGGATCATTGTCATGCTGAAAGACCCAGCCCTGTTTCATCTTCAATGCCCTTGCTGATGGAAGGAAGTTTGCACTCAAAATCTCACGATACGTGGGCCCATTCATTCTTTCATGTACACAGATCAGTTGTCCTAGTCCCTTAGAGAAACAGCCCCAAAGCATGATGTTGCCACCTCCATGCTTCACAGTAGGTATGGTGTTCTTTGGATGCAACTCAGCATTCTTTTTCCTCTAAACACGACGAGTTGTGTTGCTACCAAACAATTCCACTTTGGTTTCATCTGACCATAAGACATTCTCCCAATTCTCTTCTGGATCATCCAAATGCTCTCTAGCAAACTTCAGACGGGCCCAGATATGTAATGGCTTAAGCAGGGGGACACGTCTGACACTGCACGACCTGAGTCACTGGCGGCGTAGTGTGTTTCTGATGGTACCCTGTGTAACGTTGGTCCCAGCCCTCTGCAGGTCATTCACTAGATCCCCCCGTGTGGTTCTGGTATTTTTGCTCACCGTTCTTGAGATCATTTTGACCCCACGGGGTGAGATCTTGTGTGGAGCCCCAGATCGAGAGAGATTATCAGTAGTCTTGTATGTCTTCCATTTTCTAATTATTGCTCCCACAGTTGATTTCTTCACACCAAGCTGCTTGCCTATTGCAGATTCAGCCTTCCCAGCCTGGTGCAGGGCTATAATTTTGCTTCTGGTGTCCTTCGATAGCTCTTTGGTCTTCACCATAGTGGAGTTTGGAGTGTGACTGTTTGAGGTTGCGGACAGGTGTCTTTTAAACTGATAAGAAGTTCAAGCAGGTGCCAGTACTACAGGTAATGAGTGGAGGACAGAGGAGCCTCTAAAAGAAGAAGTTACATGTCTGTGAGAGCCAGAAATCTTGCTTGTTTGTAGGTGATCAAATACTTATTTTCCACCAAAATTTGAAAAAAATTTCTTTCCAAATCAGACAATGTGATTTTTGGGATTTGTTTTCTCATTTTGTCTATCATAGTTGAGGTCTAGCTATTATGTCAATTACTGGTCTCTCTCATCTTTTTAAGTGGGAGAACTTGCACAATTGGTGGCTGACTAAATACTTTTTTTTCTCTCTGTAGCTCTTTTGGAAATTACCACTCATAGATTTCCCAAGTGTGCTCGACAGAAGACACTGTAGGCCATGGTGGCATGATTAGACCATGCAGACTGTTCACAGTAGCACAAGCAACCTACGGCTTGGTGTTATCATGTTGAAAAATGTTTCCTGGGGCACTTTGGAGAAAAGTGGCCACTTTAAGTAGCTTTTCTCATGATTGCATAGACCTGGCAATGAAGTTCAAAGCTCAATGAGGTTACAAAACCAAAAAAAGTGCTTTAGTAAGTCAGTAAAAAGTAGGTAGGAGTATTAAAAACAAGAAAATAAGGGTGCCCATACTTATGCACCTGTCAAATTTTGTTTGAATGCAGATTGCACATTTTCTGTTAGTACAATAAACCTCATTTCAAGGCAGAAACATTACTGTGTCCAACAGTTATTACATATATCAAACTGAAATAGCTGTTGCAAAAACACCAATTTTTATAAAACATTAAGCTTAAGATTAATAGGGGTGCCCAAACTTTTTCATATAACTGTATTTATATATATATATATATATATATATATATATATATATATAAAAATTTAACTTTTTATTTTTTTAAATGAAGAAAATAATCCAATATCACATGTCTGTGAGTAGAAAAAGTATGTGAACCTATGCTCTCACTCTCTAGTATGGCCCCCATGTGCAGCAATAGCTGCATCTAAATATTTCTGGAAATTGTTGACTAGTCCTGCACATCGGCTTGGAGGAATTTTAGTCCATTCCTCCCTAAAAATCAGCTACAGACCTACGTTTAGCATCAACTCAAGAAGGAGGAGGGACAGAAATTACAGGACATCATTATGCAGGGTTTACACAGCAGAGCAAGAAGAGGGAGTTGTCCTGTCTGTGTTGCACTCCTTGGCCCCATGCGCCAAGTGATTTTGGCAGCTGGTTATCGGCTGTGTCACCTCTTTTCCTTTTGGTCTTGTTTGCTGTCATGGAATGAGGTGGGGGTTTGCCAAATGACAAGTCTAACAGAAAGTTAGTGTGTGTATATGTGTATGTATGTATTTATTTTGGGCATTTAATCTAGTGTTAGTGTAATTAGAAGAATGATTTGTAATAGGTATAAATGTGGCACCCTGCTGCGCACTGGTGCCACAGATCCCAGAGGGGTGCATGGATGGAATTCTCCACAGTGGCCTCAATACATACAGACACCTCCACCCAAGTCCACTAGATGGAGCCCTGTCAGGTATATAAATACTGGGGGGTGGAGTTCAGGAAGTCAGTCAGTGAGAAGCAGACAGTGTGACACCTTGCTGCAGCTCCAGACAAGCTGAAGTCTGTGTGGTTGAAGGCCAGGGTAGGCCCAAGCTGCGGGCTAGTCTGGCCAGTGGGAGCCTGGAGCGGGCTAGAAGTCAAGTGAGAGTTCCTGTCAGGCACAGACAGGGACAGAACTCAGAGAGTCTGCTCAGGGAGTCTGCATGACAGAGTCTGCAGACTAAGGAGAAGAAAGAGAAATGCATAGGGGGTAGAGGAGCATAGCATGCTCACCCCAAACCATATACCGGACACCGGGTCCGCGCCTACAGGGATCTTTATGACCAGCAGGAACAACCGGAATCCATGGAGAACTACAAGTCCCAGGTTAACCAACCGCTGACCACAGCAACAGGGTTAGGTACCACTAAGGCTCCAGCGACCAGGAATAGTGGGAGCCAGGAGAAAACCCTACCGCCAGGTCAGTAGGTACAAGAAGGAAGCAGTAAGCAAGCCAGGCCTAGCTCCAGGCAGGCCCGAAGCTTAGAGAGTAAAAGACACAGATCAGGAGGCCTTACACCCGCTCACTGGGGAGAGTCCAGAAATGTACCCTTCGCCCTGAGTGCCCTGGACCGTACCTGCATCACCACCAGTAAAGGTATTGAAGTTTGCCCTTGTGTGTGTGCCTGTACTTCCTCTGGGACCATCCTGCCGTCTCTCTCCTGCTTCCACCATCTTTCTACACCTTTACACTGCCCTGAGGCCTGCTCCACCTGTGGGAAGCCGTCCCATCATAGCTGCCCCTAACGTCAGCCTCAGTGGACTGCCGCACCGCTGGTAACCTCTTACCAGAATCCACAGGTGGCATCACGAAAAATACCAAAAATCCCCATATAAAAGCATTCCCCCATTTCACTGACCACCCTGGGTCACGGACCGGGCCAGCCACCGTGATATCACCCGGCAACCAGAGGTCCGGCTGCCGAGTACCCCACGGCCCTGGGGGCGAGTCATAAACACCAGTCCTTAAAGGGGTTTTCTCAAGAAAGTAATGTATTCTTTATCAACAGCATACAGCATAGTTTACTGATTTCTGTCAGTCAAATGGGATGTCCAGTTTCACTTGCAGTACAGAATAGATCACTATGCACCATTCTTCTAATTTGTAATCCGTCCGTGCAGAGGATTTCCCTCTGTGCACCTCTTTCTGTCATCCTAGTTTGTCAGCGTTCTCCCAACCACTGTGACATGCAACTTTGAACTTTATTGACATCTCAGCATATGAAAGCTTCATTCTGTCGGAGCGGTAAACCATGGTCTCTTGGTTCAAGGATTCTGTCTTTCTCAGTTTGCGACAAGTAGCAGTAACTGGCACATACACGAACAGGAGATATCGCACAATCATATCACAAGACTTGTTCCAATTTTTGAGGTTTTATGTGGATAACAAAAAATTGCTATCATTCTGGCTTTTATGCCCAAACCACATACCCCAGATTGGAGCTAGGTGCTTGAAAATTTGATCGTTTGCACAATTTAGCGACATCTGCTACTTCCTCGATTTTCCTTACAGCTTGTTCTTCACTTTGCAATTTCACTGTTGTGAAGACTATTAAGAGTTTTCCCAATAATAAAGTAATTATTTTATATTTTATACATAGACACAACAATAATAAAATAAATTATAAAGTTATGTCACTTTGTCGTGAACTTTAATCCCGACCAAGTGCCGTAAATTTATGCTACTTTGTAATTGTTTACTTTTGGCATCTGGAAATCTTTTTTTTTCCGATACCTTTTATTGTAGAAGTAAATGCATTAGACTTGGTGTGAAAGCAGTTTTTCTTCATTGTTCAAAAATCCTGCATCTAGTAGCATCACATTTTTTCCTATAAATTCCCTCAGGCAGACAGGAAATATAAGATCAGGAACAGAAAACTTTTAGCTATTACCAGGATATCTGAGGAACAGTGACATTGCCTCAGGTGGGAAGAACATCCTGTAAACGTGATCACAAAAACTTCATGTATAAAGAGTAGAGATGAGCGTTGTTCTACTCGAACTGTTCGCCAATCTCAAATTCGAGCTGTTTTGGGCGGTGTTCGAGCCGGTCGGCGAACACGAACAATTTGAGAAAAATTCGGCTGTTCGAGGTTATGTTCGATAACTGTTCGTGCACCAAAATCATAACTGGATTTTTTCTCAGTAATGATGAAAATTAATGTTAATACGCAGTTTGAGTGTACAGCGGGGCGGGGGGAGGGGCAGGGGATGGATCTCTGCAGGAACAATGAAGATCTCCATTTTTTTTTCTCTTTCCCGCATTTGCAGTGGGGAGGTGTAATCTGTCAGCCTATCAGCAGCGCACACACGGAGCGAAGTGCTTTTTTTCACACAAGCAAGGGCATGTGTGATTGGCAGTGTATGTCACATGTCCTTGCCCTATAAGACCAAGCCATTTTCCCCGTCGCCACCATTTTCTCACTGCTGCAGCTGCGTGTTAGACGGCACCGCTGTTGCTGTGTGTGCTATAACTTGTTAATTTCAAGCCAATTTTCTCTGAAATCTACAGATAGCTTGGGAGTAGGGAATAGTTGTGATTGCAGTCCTTTTAAGGACTAGGTTACAGCATTTCCTACGACTTTTATCAGGGAGGTCTGTGCTCTTAAATAGATAGGTTGTGGGAGTAAAGACTAATTGTAATTGGAGTCCTTTTCAGGACTAGGTTACATAAGTTCCTATCAGTTTTTGCCAGGCAGGTCTGTGCCAGTGCTCTGCAAGTTTTTTTCACAGCATTTGGCTGAATCTAGCAAAGCTAATCCTTTTTGGCCTATTGCAGAGTGTGTTAGTCAGTGGAGTAGCCTATCTGTGTTGCAAGATATAACACCTGTGTATAGAATACCAATTTTTTTACTGCACCTAGTGAAGTAAAATCTTTTGGGCATAGCATCATTCTATTAGTCCATCTATACTGACCTCCATCAGGTTGCAAACTGAATATAATTTTTTTCTGCATCTAGCTCTGAAAAAATATTTGGGCTTCTAGCGGTGTGTGGGACTTGGTCTATTAGTCCATCTATACTGACCTCCATCAGGTTGCAAATTAAAAATAATTTTTTTCTGCATCTAGCTCTGAAAAAATATTTGGGCTTCTAGCAGTGTGTGGGACTTGGTCTATTAGTCCATCTATACTGACCTCCATCAGGTTGCAAATTAAAAATAATTTTTTTCTGCATCTAACCCAGCCAATAGTTTTGGCCTAATACCACAGTTTGGCCACTCAGCTCTGCTCGGTTACCATCCATTGTTTTTTTGTGCAAACAACTCCAGAGTTGTGAATTAGTTAACCACCAAAATGAGTGGAAAAAGGCCTGCTGCTGGTGGAAAGGGGAATAGGCGTGTTGGGAAGGGGAAAAAAGGTTGTGTCCGTGGGGTAGGTGCAGAAGAAAGACCATCTTCCATCCAAACTAAAATGTCTACTTCTTTTAGCGGACAATGTGATAAGATCCCTTTCTTACGGCCACGCCAATCGCTACAAATTCCAGATGAGGCACAAAAACAGCAGGTGCTTCAACGGATATCAAGTGCTCCTTTAAGTGGGCTCTCCTCCACATCAACTTCAACATCACAAATACTCCAGTCCTCAAAGGTGTCACCCAAATCGCACTTGCTTCCTCACAGCTCCCAAATCTCCAGCTGCCCGTCTGAGTATGAGGTAGAACAGATGGTTGAGTCTGCAGAGCTGTTTACTCATACTATAGCCTGGGAATCAGAGGTCGACTCCAGCGCTTCTGTGAACCCAGACGAGGAAATGATCTGCACTGATGCCCAGAATCTTTATGAGTCGGATCCAGGACCAGACGCAGAAGGTTCTGACCATAATGTAGACCCTCATTCCCAAACTGTAACTCCTGTTGGTGGAGACAATGAGGAAGACGATGATAAGACTCAAATACCTGATTGGAGCGACAACTTTAGTTTTTTGTCAGGGCAGGAACAGGTTGGCTCTGAGGACGACGGGTGTGATAACGCACAGGGTGATGATGATGAGGTCGGAGATCCCACTTACTGTCAACCCACAGTCAGCCAAGAGATGAGGTCAGCAGAGGAGGTGGAGGAAGATGCTAGTGACGACGAGGTCAGGTTGCGCCTTCCTGGACAGAGACGTAGTACTGGAAGCACGTCAACAACTGCATCCTCAAACACAACTCTGCCTCTCACCACAAGTCGTGGTGGCTCTTCAGGTCGCATGGGTGCTAAGCCTTGCATAGCCTGGGCATTTTTTCAGATCGATAAAGATGACCCAACTCGTGTTATCTGTAACATTTGTCAGCAAAAGCTAAGTAGAGGCCAAAAAATACATAGTTTGAGTACTTCATGCATGAACCGGCACATGGACATGAAGCATAAGTTGCAGTGGGAAGCTCAGTGTGCTACAATGCGGTCTAGCCGGCCGGGCCAACCACCGTCTGCCATATCTTGTGCATCCGCGGCCTCTTCATCCTCTGTGACTGGGGGGACAGCAGTCACACCTGTTTTGGGGCGCAGACCTGCCACCTCTTTACCCGCAACAGCCAGCGTGATTGGCAGGTCATCATTTTCTTTGGAAGTGGTAACACCAGCTGGTCTTGAGCGCTGTCCGACATCGATAGCACCACCTTTGGATCAAGGCAACCTAACATGTCCGCCTGCATCTTCCTCACAGACCGGCAGTTTGCCGGGGACACCCTTATCAACCCCGTCTAAGCACAATAGCCAGCCCTCGGTCCCTCAGATGTGGACAAGTAAAAGACCATTTCCTCCTAGCCATGAGAAAGCTAAGAGGTTGAATTTCACCATCTGCAAGCTCTTGGCTACAGAAATGCTGCCTTTCCGCCTGGTGGACACAGAGGATTTTCGAGACCTTATGTCCGTCGCAGTGCCCCAGTACCAGATGCCCAGTCGGCACTACTTCTCAAAGAAAGGTGTGCCTGCGCTCCACCAGCATGTCGCACACAACATCACCGCTTCTTTGAGAAACTCTGTGTGTGACAGGGTGCATTTCACCACAGACACTTGGACGAGTAGGCATGGACAGGGGCATTACATGTCGCTGACTGGGCACTGGGTAACTATGGTGACAGCAGGACAAGGGGCTGCTGTCCAAGTCTTGCCGTCCCCATGAGTTGTGCGTCAATCCTCTTTATGTCATTTTTCCACCACTGCTTCTGCCTCCTCAACCTCCTCTCGGTCTTCCACCTGCACCCAAAGCCTGTCTGGTCATGCCACAAGCTTTCTAACTGCGCAGAAGGGATCCTGCACACCTCCTTACTATGCTGGCAGTAGGGCTCAACGTCATCAGGCGGTTTTTACATTGAAATGTCTGGGAAATGTGAGTCACACAGCTGAGGAGTTGTGGTCAGCTCTGGAGAACCAATTTCATGAATGGTTGTCTCCACTGGACCTGAAACCAGGGAAGGCCGTGTGCGACAATGCTGCAAACCTGGGTGCGGCCCTTCGCCGGGGCAATGTCACACACGTGCCTTGTATGGCTCACGTGTTGAACCTGGTTGTCCAGCAATTTTTAGCCCACTATCCCAGACTAGATGGCCTTCTGCAGAGGGCACGGTCGCTGTGTGCTCACTTCCGCCGTTCGCATCCCGCAGCTCAGCGACTTACATCTCTACAGAAGTCGTTGGGCCTGCCACTTCACCGGCTAAAATGCGATGTGCCTACCCGGTGGAATTCAACTCTGCACATGTTGCAGTGACTGTGGCAGCACCGACAAGCCCTGGTGCAATACGTTCTGACGTATAGCCTGGGCCAACGAGATTCAGAGGTGGGGCAAATCACGCTGGAGGAGTGGTCTCAGATCAGGGACCTATGCACCCTTCTGCACAGTTTTGAAATGGCGACGAAGATGTTTAGTGCTGACGATGCCATTATCAGCATGACTATTCCGGTGATTTACATGCTGGAGCACATGTTAAACAGAATTCGGAGTCAGGTGGTGGCACAAGAGGAGGTGGAGGAAGTAGAGGAGGAGGAGTTGTATGCGGAAGGGCTAACATCTGCAAGGTCCAGACGGTCGGCAGCACCAAGGCGGCAGGCATGTGAGGGTGGGGGAGATGGTTTTACCAGGGCGCATGGTAGCAGCCAAACTAGTGAGGAAGGTGCAGGAGCCCAGGAAGAAGTGGAGGACGAACTGATGGAAGACTCATCAGATGAGGGAGACCTTGATCACATTTCTGTTGTGCGAGGTTGGGGGGAGAGGACAGAGGAAGGAAGCATGATTGTTACCTCGCCACCAACACAACAGGGACTTGGTGCTCCTGGATGCGCAACACACATGAGTGCCTTCTTGCTGCACTACCTGCAACATGACCCTCGAATTGTGAGAATTAGAAATAATCCTGACTACTGGGTTGCCACACTGTTAGATCCCCGGTACAAAAGTAAATTTGCAGAAATTATTCCTGCCATAGAAAGGGATGCACGCATGCAGGAGTATCAGCAGAGACTGTTGCAGAATCTTACATGTGCTTTTCCACAAAATACCAGTGGTGCACGTAGTGAATCTCACAGTTCCAACTTGCCAACCGTGGGACCGTCAAGTGTTCAGCACTCAAACCGTGACAGAACCACAGTATCTGCTGGTAACATCAATTTTGCGGAATCATTTCACCACTTTTTTAGCCCATCCTTTGCAAGGCCACAGGAGACAAGAAGTCTGACACATAGTCAACGCCTAGAGACGATGGTACAGGAGTATCTCCAAGTAAACATTGAAGCCACGACTGTGTCACTGGACCCTTGCTCTTTTTGGGCTTCCAATCTGGATAAATGGCCGGAGCTAGCCACTTACGCCTTGGAGATCTTGTCATGCCCCGCAGCCAGCGTTCTGTCTGAACGTGTGTTCAGCGCTGCTGGTGGTGTGCTGACAGATAAGCGCACGCGGCTTTCCACTGATAATGTAGACAGACTCACGTTCATAAAGATGAACAAATCATGGATCCGAAACGACTTTTCTACCCCTGTTTCATCCTGGGGAGAGTAAAAGCTTGATGATTGGTTAAAATCACCCTACCAACCGTTTTAAGCTTTCAAATTACTAATCATGTTTATCTGTATCTTGACTGGAAAATAATTTGGGCTTTGTAGCAGTGTGCAGCACTGATCCTATTAGGCCATCTATACTAAAGCTTCACCAGATTTAAAATTAAAAATAATTTTTAGCTGCATCTAGCCCGGAAAATAATTTTGGGGCTCCGAGATGCGCAAGGCACATAAGTGCCTTCTTGCTGCACTACCTGCAGCATGACCCTCATATTGTCAGAATTCGAAGTAATCATGACTACTGGGTTGCCACACTCTTAGATCCCCCAAACTTTTCGATCAACCTTTTCATTTTAATAAAGACCAAAAAAATGGTCATTTTTGAAATTATAAGCATTAGCAGGTTGTTAGAAACTGAAATCAAACAGTTTTCAACTCAAAACTTTATTCTAGGTGATGTTACATTTTCACATAGGACCCCTTGTTCGAAAGGAGCTTCTGAACTCTCTCGTCCATTGAATTTGTCAGGTTTTGGATGGTTTCTGCTTCAATTGTTTTGCATGAGGACAGAATACCCTCCCAGAGCTGTTGCTTAGATGTGAACTGCCTCCCGCCATCATAGACACTCCTTTTAATGATGCTCCAAAGGTTCTGAATGGGGTAGAGGTCAGGGGAGCATGGGGGTCACACCATAAGTTTGTCCCCTTTTATGCCCATATCAGCCAGAGATGCAGATGTTTTATGTGCAGCATGAGATGGTGCATTACCATGCAGAAAAATGATCTTGCTGTGAAATACACGGTTCTTCTTCTTGAACCATGGCAGGAAGTGCTGTTTGAGAAAATCCACATACATTATGGAGTTCATCTTTAGCGCCTTCAGGGATCCTAAAGGGGCCGACAATCTCTCTCCCCATGATTCCAGCCCAAAACATTACTCCACCTCCTCCTTGTTGGCGCTGTAGCCGTGTTTGCGTGGGGTGTCCATCAACCAGCCATCCTCCACTCCATCCATCTGGACCATCGAGCGCTGCACGGCACTCATCCGTGAACAAAACAGTTTTGAAATCAGTCTTCATGTAATGTTTGGCCCACTGGAGCCGTTTCTGCTTGTGTGAAGTGGATAGAGGAGGTCGACAGGATGGCGCATGCACAGCTGCAAACCTCTGAAGGACCCTGCATCTTGTTGTTCGGGGGACGTTGGAGGCACAAGCAGCTTCAAAAACTTGTCTGCTGCTATGACAAGGCTTTTTTGCCGCTGCTCTTTCAACCTGACGTAATTGCCTGTAGGAAAGAGTCCTCAATTTGCCCTTATCAGCACGCACACGTGTGTACTGTGAATCAGCTACATACTTCTTGATTGCCAAGACACTTCATCCTGATCATCGCACAATGTTGATTGTAGTCATGCCTTGACCTAAACACTCCACAATTTGTTGCTTCTCAGCAGCCGACACATCCTTTTTCTTTCCCATTTTGGCAGAAAATGTAGGCTGCTTAATAATGTGAGAGAGCCTTCTTAAGTAGTCTTGCCTTTCATTGGACACACCTGCCAAACTAATTAGCACAGGTGTCTGCAATTGCTTACAGTGATATAAAGAGCCCTGACACACATCACCATCAATGAGTTTAACTGACAAACAAACAAATTCTTCCCTTATCACTCCTAAACACTTTTTGTATAATAATTTGGAACGCAGTGTACATGTGCTTTTCCACAAAACACCAGTGGTTCACGTAGTGAATCTTACAGTTCTAACTTGCCAACCGTGGTCTGTATGGAGTTGTTCAATAAAGGGCCCAAAATTAAGATAACATAGATGGGAGAGGTCTCTATGAATAGGAATTCCTAAGTATTTGATACCCTGTGAGGGCCAGGCAAAGGGAAAGTTGGACTGGATGGAATCCTATATGGATTTGGGGAGGGAGACATCGAGGGCCTCAGACTTCGCTGCATTGATTTTAAAATTTTACCATGTAACAAAGTGATCTATTTCAGCCATAACAGCATGGATGGATATATGTGATTGAGTGATATATACTAGGACATCATCAGCAAATAGAGAGCACTTGTACTCGGTGCCTCCCACCTCAATCCACCTAATATTGGGGTTATGGCGAATTGATGAGAGCAGGTGCTCCGTCACTAGGATGTATAAGAGAGGGGACAGAGGACATCACTGCCTTGTCCCATTGGTGATTGTGAAAGGTGATGAAAATGGTCTGACGCACCCCCTGGGCCTTGGGACACCCAGAGCCGGACCCTTTTTGGTGGATGCTGGTGGTTGTAGTCTTCGTGGCGGCGACCCAGTTCCGTGGCTCAGGGCGGTCAAACCAGTGGCGGAACTATTTATGTGGTTTTGATGTTTAAATGTCCGACTACGCCACCCGTGGATTGCGGTCAGAGTGAACCGCCGCTACAGGGCAGACCACTGAGGCTGGTGTTGTGGGTGCAGCAGAGCGTAGCATAACTCCCCACGGGAGGAGTATAGCCTCAGGGCAGTGTATGCGGAGGATGGGGGTGATGGTGCAGGGCAGCAGCAGTAACGACACGGAGTCAGTGATGCAGTTCAGGGCCTTTACTCACAGTTCTTATTATCCAGACCACGTCTGCAGGTAACGGCTGCCCACGTCGTACTGTGCTCACCAGGTGAGGGGCTCAGACAACTCCCAGATAACTTTGGAGCACTTCACAGGACCCCCTTTGTGTGTCCTTTGTCTGGCCTTTCTTACCAACACTTCTGTCCGGCTGCCTCGGGCCTCCTCTTGGTAAACTTGGCGCCAGTTTCCCTGACCCTATGTGGTGCCTTCCTAGCGGGTGTAGCGAGGGGCTGCGCCACATAAAATGTCAGAGCCTCCGGTTTCTAGCTGAGGGTCGTTTCCTGCCTCCACTAGTTCGGGGACCGGTCTCCCCCTTTGGCCTGACCCCTCCACGCAGGTGGATTCGGGCGTGCGGTGGCGACTCGCCCGTCCGCACCCCTGGGATCCCTTCATTCCTCGTTCCTGGAGCCTTCTCCGCTCCTCTTCCTTCCTTCTCCCTCTTCCAGGCCTGGGCCTCTGTTACTAGGCCCGCCTCCGGAGCAGAGCTCATGCAGAGCCCCTGCTCCCTGCCACTTCTGCTCAGACTTCTCTGCACTGAACTAAGATGGTGCCCACCTTTTATACTCCCTTCTCAATGCACCCAGGAACTGCTTCCTCCCTGCTCCTGCACTACAGGGTTCCCCTTCCTCAGTGTTCCCTCCCCCCACTCCAGCCAGGGACAGGGACTGTCGTGCCCATCTCAGGGGCATATTGGTCGCCCTGCCCCACGGCAATGTGGTGTAATGCATGCAGGTGTCGGGTCCTGATCCACACTCCATCCTTACCTGAGAGTGAGATATCACACCTCTGGGTGAGGTGCAATACGTCTTTAGCAACCGAGCCCTCAGGGTGCTACAGTTCCATTTATCTTCAGCCTAGGTGACGTATTGCGATACAGGGCCGTGATTTTGGCTATAAAAGGGTCCCCTAGACCCCTACCCCAAGCTTTTTAAGAGAATCATATATGGCGTGCCAGGAGACTCTATGGAATGCTTTCTCAGCATCCAACGAGAGTATCTAATTACAAATTTTTAACTGCATCTAGCCCAGGAAATACTTTGTGCCTAGTAGCAGTGTCTGCTAGTAAGCGGATTATCCCGGCTGTTAAGCAAGCTGCACCACCTGTAGTTTAGACACTTAATTTTTTCAAAGGAAATGCTTCGGGACCATGGGATACTTAGTGAAGAGCATCAGGAGGCACCCCAAGGCATAGGGGCTGGGACTGGCAGTAGGATGCCTTGCGGTGGACAGCCGAGCTCGATCCTTATAAAAGCTTTTTAACTGCAGCAGCTTTAGTGGACGCTACTGGAGCTGGAATTACCGCGGCTGCTGGCATGAGACTTGCCCTCCAATAGATCCTTGTAAATGGATTTAAAGTGTATTCATTCAAATTAGAGAGACAATTTAAATTAAAAAGCTTAGAGCTGCCTCCACCACAAGGGGGCTCGCTCGACCCACCAGCGGACAGGCACCAGTATTGGGAGAGGGGGGCTGGCCGTCAGGGTTCACCGAGGCTCTGGCACAAACCCGGCGACACGGAGGTGGCACGGGCAGGAGCGGACTGGCCGTGTCGGCTTCTCACTTTTTGGATTTTAGAAGGGCATGACATGCCTATATCTGTGTCTCCCCCTCCTTTTACTCCTCCACCTCTTTTATTTTCGCATGACTATATGTACTTGTCACTTTTCCATGTGTTAGTTATGTCTTCTGAGCAGTTTGTCAGCTTTTGGACACCTTTGAAGGTGTTTTCTATGTGTTTCTATGTGTTTTTGTTTGCCTGCCATTGGTTTTAACGGTGTTCGAAGGTGTTCGACGAACAGTTCGACGAACAGTTCGGCGAACACACGGGTGTTCGACGAACCGAACCGAACTCGAACACTACGGGGGTGGCTCAACACTAATAAAGAGTGACTCAAGTGTCTCAGCTCTGCCAGAAACAATAGGCATAGTTCTTTTGTCACATTAGTTTTATTACAGCTAATCAAACTAATAGTAAAAACTTTATAGCTGGTGTCCTATATCTGTTGAACGAGCACCAGATTGAGGAAGCGTCATTCTTCTTCAAGTTATAGCACCCTTTTATCTAATGCTCTCCATCTCCATTGCAGACAGTTTATATGTTTCCAGGGGATTAAATTGGGCTCAGTGCACATTGTGTCTAAGCCAATTATTGGCATTATACATTGGGAAGATTTCCTGACAAATACTTCTGACGGAAAGTACTAATATATATTCCAATGCATAGGTAAACAGTTGCATATGTCATCCAATGTCAGTTTTCTTTTTTTTGTGGTGGTCTTTTGTTTAAGAAGGTGTAGACTGCTGCACCTTCTGATACATGTAAAAAAAAGGGTATGCCGATGAATAGCAACCTGAAGAAGGACAAAAGGGCACTTTTTATTCTTATCAGTTAATTAGATCATTATGGATATATTTCAAGGCTCTCAATGTATTCATCCAGTGTAAAGAACTGCACTGAGGTTTAGGGGCCCCATACAAAATAGATAGTTGTCAGCTATGGTTCGATCAATCATTCAGTTGTCAGTTATCTCTCCCAATTTCTTTATACACAGGAGCACTTGTCACTCCTGAGTTCTCTACCAAAGAGTCACTAGAATATATCTTTGGCAGAAGCTTATCTCATTGAGAACAAAAGGTTCAGCGGTCTGAGATCGGTCATGCTGGACTCTTATCTCCCATGACATCATCTGACAATAGAGAGTTGGGAGGTGTCCATGCACATTATATCACCATGACATCAGCGGGTTCAGCCAGTTGTTAATCTAATGTATATGGAGGATTTTAGGCCATTGGATTAGAGCTAATTAGCAGTGATGAGCGAGCACTAAAATGCTCGGGGTACTTGTTGCTTGGGTTGAGCAAATTGAAATGCTCGATTGCTCAGTTCGAGCAACGATCCAATGTAAGTCTATGGGAAATGCGAGCATTTTTCCGGCGGCCACCCCCGGCGGTCTGCAGAGGGCCTAAAAATTGCCAAATCGATTGGAACAATTCTCAAATGACATGGGAACAGCATGGGAAAGACCCCTGGAAGCATTTCTGACTCCCAGATCCCTGCTGTCAACAACGTTGTCAGAGTATTACGCCACTTTTACGGACTCACAATAAAACATAGAAAAACAAAACCAAAATGGATTTTCCTGGGAAATATATTAAGCATCATCCTTTCCGGGGTAATGACTAGTATATAAGGCAAAATAAATAACCAAAACCAAAAATACTCCTCCACACCTTGGGCTATGTTCACACGTAGCGTTTTTCATACGTTTTTGCACTTTTGCATTGCTTTCAATGGTGAAAAATGCATTCACCAGGAAATGTCATTTTAACATTTTACTACCTTATCTGGCCATGTGGTTTTGAGACATGATCAGACACATTCATACAGTGTTGAAAAGACATGGGAATAGCATGGGGAAGACCTCTGGATGCATCTCTGACTCCCAGGGCACTGCCTAAAACTGTGGTCATCTCATCAGATGTGAACATTTATTACTGCAGTAATAATACAGACATTTTTGGCAATATGACAAATCTTAAACTCCATTTAAAATGGGTAAGGTGTGTGTCAAGGGACGAGGAAGTGAACGTTATGGTGATGGTGATAGTGCACGCAGAGGCCGTTGGCAAGATAAAACTGTGCATGCTGAGGAAGCACAACAAACACCCACGTCATGTCGAACTACCTTCCTATCCCAATTTCTAGGGGGCCGAGGAACACCACTATTGAAGCCAGAGCAGTGTGAAAAGGTTGTTTGTTAGATAGCAGACAAAGCTTCCAGTCAATTTGCCACCACGTCCACCCTGCGTTCCACATGGTCCAGTCTCAGTAGATGTGAGTCTGGACCACATTATTATTATCACTTTATCGCCATTTATTCCATGGCGCTTTACATGTGAAAAAGGGGTATACATCGCAAAAACAATTACAATAACCTTGAACAAAAATGTGACAGCGACTGGTACAGGAAAGGAGAGGACCCTGCCCGCGAGGGCTCACAGTCTACAAGGGATGAGTGAGGATACAGTAGGTGAGGATAGAGCTGGTCGTGCAGTGGTATTGTGGAGCGAGAGTTACTGCTGGTGCTTTTTGAAGGTTTCAACAGTAGGCGAGAATCAGAAATGGTGGGGTAGAGAGTTTCAGAGAAATCTTGCATGGTAGAAATCTTGTATGCGATTGTGGGAAGAGGAGATAAGAGGGGAGTAGAAAAGGAGATCTTGTGAGGATCGAAGGTTGCGTGCAGGTAAGTACAGGGAGACTAGGTCACAGATGTATGGAGGAGACAAGTTGTGGATGGCTTTGCATGCCAAGGTTGGGGTTTTGAACTGGAGTCTCTGGGCAATGGGAAGCCAGTGAAGGGGTTGACAGAAAGGAGAGGCCTGTGAATAGCGAGGGGACAGGTGGATTGGTAGGGCAACAGAGTTTAAGATAGATTGGTGGAATGTCAGTGCTAGAAGGGAGGCTACAGAGTAGGAGGTTGCAGTCGTTGAGAAGGGAGATGATGAGGGCGTGCTTTAGTGTTTTTGCAGATTCGTGGTTGAGGAATATGCGGATCCAGGAGATTTTTTTTACTTGGAGTCGGCATCTTTCTCACCCTGATCCTCCATCTTCCCACCATTCCTAGTGCCCTGAGACAACTGATCCCACACTTGGACACTCCGAAGTGCTGTTTTGTTCATCTTTCCATTTATAGATTCTGGCCCCCCGCTCGGTCCGCTCGGAAGTGGAAAGAGCTTGGATATGTGGTTTGAAGGAGAGATTAGAGTCCAGGGTTATCCCAAGATCTGTTCACTTTTCAATTGCTAGATTCGGGTCTCTCGAGCAGCCAGCTTTGAGCAGGGCAACAAAAGATCGCATGCAGCGATTTGAGCAGCCATGGTCACCCGAAGATGACAGTGGGAAAATGCAATTACTGTCTCAAGAGGTGGGTAATGATGAGACACAATGGACAGAAAGTCAGGAGGTGGACCAGAGTGCAGAAGTGGAAGATGAAGCGGTGGACGATGAAGTTACTGACCCAACCTGGCAAGGGGACGTGTAGAGCGATTGCAGCAGCACACAGGGGGAGGGAGGTGTAGCACCACAACAGGCAGTAACAAGCAGTGTGGTGGCCACAGACACAATGCGGACAACTGCTCCCCAGAACACCAACAAGACGGAAGTTGTCGGTACCACTGTTAGGTCTTCCCGAGTCTGGTTCTTTTTTAAAGACTGTTTAGATAATCCCAAAAAGGCAATTTGCAACATCTGGCAGGCCAGCATCAGCAAGAGCACCAAAACTACCATCCTGACCACCACCAGCATGCACAGGCACATGACATTAAAGCACCCGACTAGCTGGGCCAAACACCAAGGTCCAGAAACAGTGTAGGCGGGTGACACCACTACTTCTTCCGCTGTTGTGCGTGCACGCCAATCGCCTGTCCATGGCGCAAACTTGCAACCATCACCATCCACGTCCTTGTCCCTTCACAGCATTCTGATGTCCCTACCACATTTATTGGAATTCAAGCACAAGTATGCAGCCAACCACCCACCCACAGGCCGCAATAATAAACTGCATATGTAAAGAGAGGAGAGAACAAGGCGCAATGGGTGACTCAGTATTGCAATTTGTAGAGGGGTGTGGGGATGGCTGCTAACCTTATGAAGTTGTGCACCTCTGCACAACCCCAGTGTAAAGCTCCACAAGCTCCGCTCTGTTGGTGGCTGTCATCTATTTCCAGCGGCGTTCACAGATCCTGATCTCTTGGTGGTATATCACGTGGTCAGGTTAGTAGCATGTAATGCCGAGATAGACGCCCAGCTTCACCAACACCCCCGGCAGCATTCCGGAGGGGTTAAGGCAGCGCAGCTTGGAAAACCAGGGTAGTAATTTTAATTAAATTGCTCCCACAGGTGAAAAAACAATAGATTAAAGGCAGCTCTACCGCACCCCAACAGGGGGAAAAGGACAATCAGTGAATATGAATAGCGGTACCAGAGCGCCAATAACAGGGCAAAAATATTAAAAGGACTGATTTATTAATACACACACAACGCGTTTCGGTGGACACAGCCACCTTCATCAGGTGTGACAAGCAGCAAACAATTGATCCTTATATACATTTGACTAGGTATACAATTACTTAAAAGGGGCGGGGCCAGATACAGAGTAATACCTCTATATTAACCCCTTGAGTTCATATATGCTCAATAGAGTAAAAAGGATTGTTATAAAATAATGCCTAATGAAGCATATAGGGTTCTTATAAAAAGGATTCGCTGTAAAAAAAAAAACTTGTGAATCCTATAATCTTAATACTTCATAGGATATATTGTCATCTACCACCCTATATTTTAGATTATATAAAAAAATAATAATAATAATTTTTACATACAACATAAAACAATGCATAAATATAAAGTATAAAATTACAATCAGTTTCTATCATTGTAATTAGGAAAAGTAGACGAAGAAAGGAAAGAGAAAAAAAGAGAAAAAAAAAGAGAAAAAAAAATCCCCAAAAAAATCCCCCCCCCCAAAAAAAAAAAAAAATTCCAAAAAAAATCCCAAAAAAAAAAAATAAATAAAAAAAAAATAAAAAATTTTTCTTTAAATTTTTTCTCCTTTCTCTCTCTCCTCCCTCCTCCCCTCCCTCTCTCCTTTCCCCTCTTCCCTCTTTCTCTCTCTCCTCCCCCCTCCTCCTCCATATAAAAGATATATATAATAAATTTGCTAAAATATGAAAACAATTATTTAAAAAGTTGTCTTCTCTATATTAAGGTTCAAACCTTCAGGAGACAAGGTTCCCATTTTGAAAATCCAATAATTTTCACGTGTAATGAGACGATTTAGTCTATCAGGGTGTGTATCAACTATATGATCAATGATAGTTAGTTTTAGGTTATTAGGATTTTTTTTATGTTCTTTTAAGAAATGATTAGAAACACTATGTAGGGGAAAGCCGTTTCTAATATTTTGGCGATGTTTATTTAATCTGGAGTGCATTTACTGGATAGTGCGGCCAATGTATTGCAGGCCGCAGGTGCACTGGAGCAGATAGATCACATATGAGGACTGACATGTAAGTCTAAAGCGAATGGGATATATCTCTCCAGTGTCCGCAGAGACGAATGTTTTGCCTCCGTTATCAATGGATTGACAGCATAAGCATTTAGGGACATTACATTTATAACATCCATTATTGCTAATAGGAGCTGAATGGTTCGGTCTTCTACCAATTGTTGTATTGCTAGGGGCTATATAGTTTCCTAGATTTTTACTCCTCCGATATATGACATGAGGAAATTCCGGTAAATGACCAGTTAATATTGGATCATTACTTAAAATGTACCAGTATTTTTTAAATAAACTGGATAACACTTGCGTAGGTTTACCATAAGTAGTAATCAGATTTAAACTGAAATCGTTGTTTGGCTCTTGGCTGGTATTCTTGGATTTGTTGATACACAGGTTCTGTGATAGGGATCTAGTTTTGGAGAAAGCATCCTCTAATAATTTCCGGGGGTATCCCTTAGCTCTAAAACGTTTTTGTAAAACCTTACATTCCAGAAAAAAATCCGAATCATGTGTACAATTTTTTCTGACACGCCAATATTGACCATATGGAATATTTCTAATCCAGCTGTGTAGATGACCACTGTCAAATTCAAGATAGCTATTTACATCCACTTCCTTAAAGTGGATAGATGTGGATATTTTACCCGAATTGTCTATATTTATCTGAAGGTCAAGATATTGAATATTACTCTCAGATAGGCATTTTCTATTGGAAGATAAGAGAAAATCACATCCTATTAGTTCATGCTCAACAGTATCCCCCTCCATTCAAGAATCTAATATACCAGGCCCCCCATTACTGGACCCTTTCACTCATGTAAATGTGAAGGGGAAAAATAATTTCTATCCATTACATCACAAAGGTTCACACCTTGAAACTTTCCAACAATTAATTTTGAGGGACCTTAGGACATTCCCCCCAATTTCAAAAATTGAACAACTTGAGCTACCAGGAGAAATGTGCATTAAAAACCCTTCAGGATAATAAAGAAATAATTATAAAGAGAGAAGATAAGGGAGGGGGGACTGTGATAATGAACAGGGGCTGGTACATCAAGGAGGGCCTCAGAATCTTAGACGACTCAAACTACTACGTGAAATTAGAAGCAGACCCATCTGTAACCATTTTTTTGGAGTACAAAGGACTTGTAGCAGGGGCCTCTACAGCTGGCTTCCTCAATAAAAAAGAAAAATCCTTTTTAGACATTAAAAAATTCAAAGTCCCTTATTTTTATTTTTTACCCAAAATTCATAAAGATAAATTTAATCCCCCTGGACGTCGTATTATTTCTGGTATTAATTCAATCACATCCAACTTATCCCACTATATTGATCTTTTTTTACAGAAGTACGTTTTATCCCTAGATTCTCATTTAAAGGATTCTACACATTTAATTACAATATTGAGAGAATTACCCCCTCTTCCGGGCTGTCTTCTTATTACACTCGATATAAGCTCTCTTTATTCCAATATCACACATGTATTGGGTTTACAGGCAATTAAAATATTCCTAGATGAGGACCCTAACTTACAAGATCCTCAAAAAAAATTTTTATTGAGGGGTATAACTTTCATTCTTGAGAACAATGTATTTTCTTTTGAGGGGGTGATGTATCGGCAGCTGAGGGGCTGCTTGATGGGGACGAGGTTTGCCCCCAGTTATGCAAATCTATATATGGGGGCATTCGAGTCTATCCACATCGCGCAATCCCTCTGCGCCGATAAACCCATCGCTATGTACCGCCGCTTTATAGATGATCTGTTTATCATATGGAGGGGAAATACTGTGGAGGCTGCCAAATTTATTGATGAATTAAACTCTAACGACTGGGGTCTTTCCTTTACCTCTACCATATCTGAGAGTAATATTCAATATCTTGACCTTCAGATAAATATAGACAATTCGGGTAAAATATCCACATCTACCCACTTTAAGGAAGTGGATGTAAATAGCTATCTTGAATTTGACAGTGGCCATCTACCCAGCTGGATTAGAAATATTCCATATGGTCAATATTGGCGTGTCAGAAAAAATTGTACACATGATTTGGATTTTTTTCTGGAATCTAAGGTTTTACAAAAACGTTTTAGAGCTAAGGGATACCCCCGGAAATTATTAGAGGATGCTTTCTCCAAAACTAGATCCCTATCACAGAACCTGTGTATCAACAAATCCAAGAATACCAGCCAAGAGCCAAACAACGATTTCAGTTTAAATCTGATTACTACTTATGGTAAACCTACGCAAGTGTTATCCAGTTTATTAAAAAAATACTGGTTCATTTTAAGTAATGATCCAATATTAACTGGTCATTTACCGGAATTTCCTCATGTCATATATCGGAGGAGTAAAAATCTAGGAAACTATATAGCCCCTAGCAATACAACAATTGGTAGAAGACCGAACCATTCAGCTCCTATTAGCAATAATGGATGTTATAAATGTAATGTCCCTAAATGCTTATGCTGTCAATCCATTGATAACGGAGGCAAAACATTCGTCTCTGCGGTCACTGGAGAGATATATCCCATTCGCTTTAGACTTACATGTCAGTCCTCATATGTGATCTATCTGCTCCAGTGCACCTGCGGCCTGCAATACATTGGCCGCACTATCCAGGAAATGCACTCCAGATTAAATAAACATCGCCAAAATATTAGAAACGGCTTTCCCCTACATAGTGTTTCTAATCATTTCTTAAAAGAACATCAAAAAAATCCTAATAACCTAAAACTAACTATCATTGATCATATAGTTGATACACACCCTGATAGACTAAATCGTATCATTACACGTGAAAATTATTGGATTTTCAAAATGGGAACCTTGTCTCCTGAAGGTTTGAACCTTAATATAGAGAAGACAACTTTTTAAATAATTGTTTTCATATTTTAGCAAATTTATTATATATATCTTTTATATGGAGGAGGAGGGGGGAGGAGAGAGAGAAGGAGGGAAGAGGGGAAAGGAGAGAGGGAGGGGAGGAGGAAGGAGAGAGAGAAAGGAGAAAAAATTTAAAGAAAAATTTTTTTTTTTTTTTTTTATTTTTATTTTTTTTGGGGGATTTTTTTTTTGGAATTTTTTTTTTTTTTTTGGGGGATTTTTTTTGGGATTTTTTTTGGAATTTTTTTTTTTTTTCTCTTTTTTTTCTCTTTCCTTTCTTCATCTACTTTTCCTAATTACAATGATAGAAACTGATTGTAATTTTATACTTTATATTTATGCATTGTTTTATGTTGTATGTAAAAATTATTATTATTATTTTTTTATATAATCTAAAATATAGGGTGGTAGATGACAATATATCCTATGAAGTATTAAGATTATAGGATTCACAAGTTTTTTTTTTTACAGCGAATCCTTTTTATAAGAACCCTATATACTTCATTAGGCATTATTTTATAACAATCCTTTTTACTCTATTGAGCATATATGAACTCAAGGGGTTAATATAGAGGTATTACTCTGTATCTGGCCCCGCCCCTTTTAAGTAATTGTATACCTAGTCAAATGTATATAAGGATCAATTGTTTGCTGCTTGTCACACCTGATGAAGGTGGCTGTGTCCACCGAAACGCGTTGTGTGTGTATTAATAAATCAGTCCTTTTAATATTTTTGCCCTGTTATTGGCGCTCTGGTACCGCTATTCATAGAATCATAGAATCATAGAATCATAGAATGGTAGAGTTGGAAGGGACCTCCTGGGTCATCTGGTCCAACCCCCTGCTCAAAGCAGGATTCACTAGATCATCTCAGACAGATGTCTGTCCAGCCTCTGTTTGAAGACGTCCATTGAAGGGGAACTCACCACCTCTCGTGGCAGCCTGTTCCACTCATTAATCACCCTAACTGTCAAAAAGTTTTTTCTAATATCTAATCTGTGTCTCCTCCCATTTAGTTTCATCCCATTGCTTCTAGTCTTTCCTTGTGCAAATGAGAATAAAGATGATCCTTCTACAATGTGACAGCCCTTGACATATTTGTAGACAGCTATTAAGTCTCCTCTCAGTCTTCTTTTTTGCAAGCTAAACATTCCCAAATCCTGCAACCGTTCCTCATAGGACATGGTTTGCAGACCAGTCACCATTCTGGTCGCTCTTCTCTGAACTTGCTCCAGTTTGTCTATGTCTTTTTTAAAATGTGGTGCCCAAAACTGTACACAGTATTCCAGATGAGGTCTGACCAAAGAGGAGTAAAGACCGATAATGACTTCACGTGATCTAGACTGTATGCTTCTGTTAATACATCCCAGAATTGTATTTGCCTTTTTTGCTGCTGCATCACACTGTTGACTCATGTTCAGTCTATGATTCTATTAGTATACCTAAGTCTTTTTCACATGTACTGTTGCTTAGCTCTATTCCTCCCATTCTGTATATGCTTTTTTCATTTTTATTGCCCAGATGTAGTACTTTGCATTTTTCCCTGTTAAAAACCATTCTGTTGGTTGCTGCCCACTGCTCCAGTTTATTTAGGTCTTTTTGAATCCTCTCTCTCTCTTCTCTAGTATTAGCTATCCCTCCTAGCTTTGTGTCATCAGCAAATTTAATCAGTTTACCCTCAATTCCTTCATCTAAATCATTGATAAAGATGTTGAACAATATAGGTCCCAGGACGGAGCCCTGTGGTACCCCACTTGAGACATTCATCCAGCTGGATGTGAAGCCATTTACAACCACCCTTTGAGTCCGATCACTAAGCCAGTTATGAATCCACCTAACAGTTGCCTGGTCCATTGCATACTTGGTCATTTTTTCAATAAGGATGATGTGAGATACTTTGTCAAATGCTTTGCTGAAGTCAAGATATACTATATCTACAGCATTTCCCTGATCCACCCAGTCAGTGATTCTGTCATAGAAGGAAATTAAGTTAGTCTGACATGACTTGTTAGTTACAAACCCATGCTGACTCTGGTTAATCACTTCATTCTTATCCATGTACTTACATACATGTTGTTTAATAATTTGTTCAAAGATCTTTCCTGGTATAGAAGTCAGACTCACCGGCCTATAGTTCCCTGGGTCCACCTTCTTCCCCTTTTTGAAGATAGGAACAACATTTGCTCTTCTCCAGTCTTCTGGGACTTCTCCTGTTCTCCAAGAATTTTCAAAGATTATGGAGAGTGGTTCTAAAATTTCTTCTACAATCTCCTTCAGTACTCTGGGATGTAATTCATCTGGACCTGGAGACTTGAACTCATTTATGTTAGCTAAATATTCCCTCACAATCTTTCTGTTTACTGATAACTTGGATTCCTCTATTCCTTTAAAAGGACAGTGAAGATCAGTTGATGTTACATTTTCTTTCTGAGAGAAAACAGATGCAAAATAGGAATTAAAAAGTTCGGCCTTCTCAACATCCTCTCTTACCATTTCTCCATTTTCATCCTGTAAAAATCCTATAGCATCTTTGACTTTTCTTTTACTTTTGACATACCCCCAAAATCCTTTTTTATTGCTTTTGACATCTCTTGCAAGCCTTAATTCATTGTCAGCTTTAGCTAACCTGATACGTGCCCTGCAGGATCTGCAGACTGCATTATAATCTTCTTTAGATATGCCTCCCTCTTTCCATTTAATAAACATTTCTTTCTTTCTTTTTAGCATGTGTTTAAGTTCTGTGTTCATACATCCTGGTTTCCTTAAATGCTTCCCATTCTTCCTACTTTTCGGGATTGTTAATGATTGTGCTTTGAGAATCTCATTTTTAAAAATTTCCCATCCTTCCTGGACATTTTTGTCCTTAAGGACATCCAGCCATTGGATCCCTCCTATTCTCTTTCTGAGTCTCTTAAAATCTGCCTTTCTAAAATCTAACCTTGAAGTTTGAGTCTTCACATGTCTTCCTCCTCTAGTTATCCAAAATTCTATAATAGCATGATCGCTGCCTCCTAGGGTCCCAGCCACCTTTACCTCCTCAACCATTTCCTCCCTGTTTATAAGAATTAGATCCAAAGTAGCAGATCCCCTTGTTTTCTCCCCTACCTTTTGGAAGATAAAGTTGTCAGCAAGAGAGGATAAGAATTTGCTTGACCTGTTAGTTTTACTTGAGAGAGATTCCCAACAAATGTCTGGATAGTTGAAATCTCCCATGACCACTACGTCATATTTTTTGGAGAACTTGGTCATTTGATACATAAAGAGTTCATCCATATCTTCAGCTTGCCCAGGTGGCCTGTAGTAAATGCCTACAATGGTGTCCTTTCCGTTGTTCTCTCCTTGTATTCTTACCCAAACAGTTTCCACAGAACTCCCAGTCTCTGAAGCTTCAATCTCTGTGCAGATATACGCTTTTCTAACATACAATGCAACACCTCCTCCTCGTTTATCAAGTCTGTTTCTTGCAAATAAGTTGTATCCTTTTAGCCTTTTATTCCAATCATGTGTATCGTCCCACCAAGTTTCAGTGATTCCAATGACATCATATTCCTTTTCCTGCATTAGTAGTTCCAATTCTCCTTGTTTGTTGCCCATGCTTTGTGCATTTGTATAAAAACATTTTAGTTTGTGATTGGTTTCTCTTCCTCCCATATTTTTATTATTTAGATTTTTTTGTCTTTGTTCTTCTTTTCCACTTCCAGTAGCAGAGATCTCAATAGTATTTGTCAGCTGTATGGCTTTTTCTGGCCTTTTGCTTCCCTTCCCACATTGTTCTAGTTTAAAGCTCTTCTGATGAGTGTAGCAAGGCGACTTCCAAATACATGTTTTCCAGTCTTCGTAAGGTGCACCCCATCTCTAGCAAGTAGTCCATCGTATAGGTAATTCATTCCGTGATCCAGAAATCCAAATCCTTGTTGACGGCACCATAGACGTAGCCAGTTGTTCACCTGTAGAATCTTATTCCACCTCATTGTTCCATGGCCATCCACTGGGAGGATGGATGAGAAGACCACCTGCGCTCCCAATTCTTTCACTTTCTTGCCTAAGTCTTCAAAGTCACTGCAGATGGTTTCCAGGTCCTTTCTTGCGGTGTCATTTGTCCCCACATGTATTAGCAGGAATGGGTAGTGATCTGTAGGTCTGAAGAGTCTTGATATCCTGTCAGACACATCTTTAATTTTTGCTCCTGGAAGACAGCACATTTCTCTTGAGGTTATGTCTGGTCTGCAGATAGCGGCCTCTGTTCCTCTTAACAGGGAATCCCCCATGACCACCACTCTCCGTTTTTTCTTCACAACATTTCTCCATCCAGGAGGATTCTGAGGGCTTACAAGGTTATTCATTGCTGGCAAAGTCTTATCTTGCTGTATTTCTTCATGGTTCTCCTGTGTGAGAGCCTGGTACTGGTTCCTGAGCAGTATGGGTGCTGACTGCCTCTCGATCCTCCTGCTTCTGTGGGTCACATGCTTCCATTCCTCTGTTTCGTCAGGTGCAGGTCGAATTTCTTCTCTTTCTGAATCATGAAGAGATAATTCTGCTCTGTCTAAGAACTCTTCACCTGCCTTAATGATTTTCAAGGTAGTTAACCTCTCTTCTAGATTTCGCAACTTTTCCTCCAACAGGGACACAAGCTTGCATTTCTGGCATGTGAAGTCTGGCTTTTCCACTGGCAAGTCTGTGAACATGTAGCAGGATATGCAGCTCACCAAATGGCTCCTGGACTCTTCCATGTTCTTACTGTTAATGTTCTGAAAACAGTGAAAAAAGCTTAAAAAAAAAGCTTCAAAATGCGCGCGCCGGTAGGCGCGCAGTTTACCGATGTCCTCTTTTCAGCTCCAACAGCCAAAATCCAGTGTTCTTTGAGCTCGCGGAGACTCTTCACTTACCCCAAAATGCAGTGGGAATATGCAAATTATCTCCTCAGGACTCCTCCCCTGGTTTACCGATGTCCTCTTTTCAGCTCCAACAGCCAAAATCCAGTGTTCTTTGAGCTCGCGGAGACTCTTCACTTACCCCAAAATGCAGTGGGAATATGCAAATTATCTCCTCAGGACTCCTCCCCTGGTTTACCGATGTCCTCTTTTCAGCTCCAACAGCCAAAATCCAGTGTTCTTTGAGCTCGCGGAGACTCTTCACTTACCCCAAAATGCAGTGGGAATATGCAAATTATCTCCTCAGGACTCCTCCCCTGGTTTACCGATGTCCTCTTTTCAGCTCCAACAGCCAAAATCCAGTGTTCTTTGAGCTCGCGGAGACTCTTCACTTACCCCAAAATGCAGTGGGAATATGCAAATTATCTCCTCAGGACTCCTCCCCTGGTTTACCGATGTCCTCTTTTCAGCTCCAACAGCCAAAATCCAGTGTTCTTTGAGCTCGCGGAGACTCTTCACTTACCCCAAAATGCAGTGGGAATATGCAAATTATCTCCTCAGGACTCCTCCCCTGGTTTACCGATGTCCTCTTTTCAGCTCCAACAGCCAAAATCCAGTGTTCTTTGAGCTCGCGGAAACTCTTCACTTACCCCAAAATGCAGTGGGAATATGCAAATTATCTCCTCAGGACTCCTCCCCTGGTTTACCGATGTCCTCTTTTCAGCTCCAACAGCCAAAATCCAGTGTTCTTTGAGCTCGCGGAGACTCTTCACTTACCCCAAAATGCAGTGGGAATATGCAAATTATCTCCTCAGGACTCCTCCCCTGGTTTACCGATGTCCTCTTTTCAGCTCCAACAGCCAAAATCCAGTGTTCTTTGAGCTCGCGGAGACTCTTCACTTACCCCAAAATGCAGTGGGAATATGCAAATTATCTCCTCAGGACTCCTCCCCTGGTTTACCGATGTCCTCTTTTCAGCTCCAACAGCCAAAATCCAGTGTTCTTTGAGCTCGCGGAGACTCTTCACTTACCCCAAAATGCAGTGGGAATATGCAAATTATCTCCTCAGGACTCCTCCCCTGGTTTACCGATGTCCTCTTTTCAGCTCCAACAGCCAAAATCCAGTGTTCTTTGAGCTCGCGGAGACTCTTCACTTACCCCAAAATGCAGTGGGAATATGCAAATTATCTCCTCAGGACTCCTCCCCTGGTTTACCGATGTCCTCTTTTCAGCTCCAACAGCCAAAATCCAGTGTTCTTTGAGCTCGCGGAGACTCTTCACTTACCCCAAAATGCAGTGGGAATATGCAAATTATCTCCTCAGGACTCCTCCCCTGGTTTACCGATGTCCTCTTTTCAGCTCCAACAGCCAAAATCCAGTGTTCTTTGAGCTCGCGGAGACTCTTCACTTACCCCAAAATGCAGTGGGAATATGCAAATTATCTCCTCAGGACTCCTCCCCTGGTTTCATATTCACTGATTGTCCTTTTCCCCCTGTTGGGGTGCGGTAGAGCTGCCTTTAATCTATTGTTTTTTCACCTGTGGGAGCAATTTAATTAAAATTACTACCCTGGTTTTCCAAGCTGCGCTGCCTTAACCCCTCCGGAACGCTGCCGGGGGTGTTGGTGAAGCTGGGCGTCTATCTCGGCATTACATGCTACTAACCTGACCACGTGATATTCCACCAAGAGATCAGGATCTGTGAACGCCGCTGGAAATAGATGACAGCCACCAACAGAGCGGAGCTTGTGGAGCTTTACACTGGGGTTGTGCAGAGGTGCACAACTTCATAAGGTTAGTAGCCATCCCCACACCCCTCTACAAATTGCAATACTGAGTCACCCATTGCGCCTTGTTCTCTCCTCTCTTTACATATTGAGTCTGCTATTGCTGGGGGCTTAGCCTCAAGACCAGGAGCTGCAAATTGGGCGACCCAGATTGTTCTACACATCGAGAGATGGAAAAACCTTGCAGAATCATCAACAGATAAGAACTGTGTTTAAGACTTTAAAATCTAAATTGCTGGATCATTATGGACTTTTATGTGACCAATAGAGAGAAATTTAGATTATCTCTGATCAATACAGCCCTTAGTAAAGACTTTAAAGATGGCGACAGATGCATATATAATAATCCAACTATGCTGAATGATATAGATCAAAAAAGGTTACGTGGACTGTTTTTGAACTTAGAAAATAATAGCAAAATAGAAATAACTAATCACGTAGACACGATGTTTTTAGAACATTACATTAAGGATAACATAATACCTAAGGGATTGAGAATGAATCTCAATTCATCCTTTCCTCAGGATATTGTTTTTACTGAAAGATGGGACAGGTGTATTTCTGATTGCTCAACAACACTGATCAGATTGTTGATTGATAAAAGGAATACTCTGGCTATGCATGCTTTAGAAACAATAGCTAAAATTAAAGGGGATTTGGAGTTCTTTTCTTCATCTACGGAATATTTTGCCACAGATAATGAGGTAAAACTAAGACTGGCTAAGTTTGAAAATGATTTAATAAATAAAAAAGCAAAAAAATATGAAAGAGATATAAAAGACTCTAAAAAAGAAAAAATCCAATCACCACTTCAAATTTCACCTGTTCCCATCATCTCTATGCAGAGAACAACTAGGGATAATCCATCATCCCCTATTCTAAGCAATGATACTGATAACCATACAAAACAAGTGAATAGTTTCCAAAAACAGTTTTTTATGAATAAAAAACAACAAGCAATATATGAGACTCATAAAAAGAAGTTATCCATTAACAATAATTACAAGAAAAATACTGCATTTAATTCTAATTTGGAAAAAAATAATGACCTTATAATAGAGGGAATGTGTATGGAAATTACTCCTCCCTCCATACTGATTACTGATCCACCTATTTTATCCACACAAGCAGCAGATGTAGAATTTATTGCTAATCCGTCTACTATTTCCACACAAGTAGCAGATATTGATGAACTGAACTTCACATTACATATTAACACACAGGAGATATCCCATAGTGGATCTAATATCTCAGAGCTTTCTAGTGCAATACAGACTCCTATTGCTGGGGAGTTATCTGGACAGATCCCGTTAGCGGATACACTGAATATTTTTAATCAAGGGAGACCCTCTGATAAAACAAGTGGTATAAACCACATAAAACCCCCTATAAACAGAATGACATCCTTGGAATTATCTCCGATTTTGAATGAGAATAGTATCTTGATAAATCCTCAAACACAGAATGCAGTTGCATCTCAAACTAATAAAACGAAAATTACACATTTTTTTCACGTGGTCCCCGGACGTTGTCCAAAACGAAAAAGAAATTTAGGGGATGTAGAGGGAGTGGAAAAACCCGAGGCCTCAATAACAAAAATAGTCCAAATGCCGAAATTGAGACACAATCCAAATATAAAGAAAATGAAATCTTGCCAATGAACCAGAATGCAAATTCCCTGCAGATAGAAACCCCTATCGGTTGTGGGGGTATTTTTAATATTTCTAGCTATGTGCTATCTGAAGCTGAACAATCCTTGTTAGGTCGAGGATTATCTTTCTGTCCAGCTGTCCCATTTAATAATTTCACTTTGTTCTGTGATTTAAATGAATTTATAAGGAAATTGACACTAAAAAGGCATTTTCTATTGGAAGATAAGAGAAAATCACATCCTATTAGTTCATGTTCAACAGTATCCCCCTCCATTCAAGAATCTAATATACCAGGCCCCCCATTACTGGACCCTTTCACTCATGTAAATGTGAAGGGGAAAAATAATTTCTATCCATTACATCACAAAGGTTCACACCTTGAAACTTTCCAACAATTAATTTTGAGGGACCTTAGGAAATTCCCCCCAATTTCAAAAAAAGTGAACAACTTGAGCTACCAGGAGAAATGTGCATTAAAAACCCTTCAGGATAATAAAGAAATAATTATAAAGAGAGCAGATAAGGGAGGGGGGACTGTGATAATGAACAGGGGCTGGTACATCAAGGAGGGCCTCAGAATCTTAGACGACTCAAACTACTACGTGAAATTAGAAGCAGACCCATCTGTAACCATTATTTTGGAGTACAAAGGACTTGTAGCAGGGGCCTCTACAGCTGGCTTCCTCAATAAAAAAGAAAAATCCTTTTTAGACATTAAAAAATTCAAAGTCCCTTATTTTTATTTTTTACCCAAAATTCATAAAGATAAATTTAATCCCCCTGGACGTCCTATTATTTCTGGTATTAATTCTATCACATCCAACTTATCCCACTATATTGATCTTTTTTTTACAGAAGTACGTTTTATCCCTAGATTCTCATTTAAAGGATTCTACACGTTTAATTACAATATTGAAAGAATTACCCCCTCTTCCAGGCTGTCTTCTTATTACACTTGATATAAGCTCTCTTTATTCCAATATCACACATGTATTGGGTTTACAGGCAATTAAAATATTCCTAGGCTTTGGAGGAGTACATAGAGACTAGCCTGGCTGCTGGTCACATTAGACCTTCGAAGTCGCCTGTGGCAGTTGGATTCTTCTTTGTTAAAAAAAATGACGGCGGTTTACGTCCATGTCTGGATTTTCGCTAAATTAGTAAGATTACCGTACGCAATTCCTACCCATTACCGTTAATTCCTGACTTGTTTAACCAGTTAGTGGGAGCCAACTGGTTCTCTAAAATTGATCTCCGGGGGGCATACAATTTGTTACGAGTGAAGGAGGGTGATGAATGGAAAACTGCATTTAACACTCATCTGGTGATGCCTTTTGGTCTTACCAATGCACCAGCATTTTTTCAGAACCTTATTAATGACATCCTGAGACCTCTGATTGGTAAGAATGTGGTTGTGTATTTGGATGACATTTTGATTTATTCACCAGATCTGGAGTCCCATTGGCAGTGTGTACGTGAAGTTTTGCAGTTATGGGGTGATAATTCACTCTTTGCTAAACTGAAGAAATGTGAGTTCACTGTGCAGAAAATTAGTTTTTTGGGCTACATTGTCTCCAGCGAGGGCTTTGAGATGGACTCTGTGAAGGTTCAGGCTGTGCAGGAATGGCCTAGGCCTATTGGTTTGAAATCTATACAGAGATTTTTGGGTTTTGCCAATTATTACAGGAAATTCATGAAGAATTTTTCTGTAATTGTTAAACCTCTAACCGATCCCACCAGGAAAGGTGCGAATACGGCCCAGTGGACTACTGAGGCCATTGAAGCGTTTGAGTATCTCAAAGAGAGGTTCAGTTCTGCCCCTATCCTTATGCAGCCTGATGAGACCAAGCCTTTTTTGGTCGAGGTCGATGCTTCATCGGTGGGGTCGAAGCAGTTTTGTCTCAGGAGAACAAGGGTGGAGTACATCCTTGTGCCTTCTTTTCGAAAAAAATTTCGGAAACCGAACTGAATTATGATGTTGGAAATCGGGAGTTGCTGGCTATTAAACTCGCGTTTGAACATTGGCGTAATTTTTTGGAAGGTGCTAGATTTCCTATTCAGGTTTTCACATATCATAAGAATTTGATCTATCTGGATGCTGCCAAGCGCTTGAATGCCCGTCAAGCTAGGTGGGCACTTTTTTTTTCTTGGTTTCATTTTTCTGTTACCTATATCCCTGGTACTAAGAATGTTAAAGTCGATGCTTTATCTCGCAGCTTCTCTCCTAGAAGCCTAGAGCCTTTAGGAGAGATTTGTTTGTGGAGTGTCATGAGTCTCTGTTGGCAGGTCATCCAGGAATTTCAGAGACTAAGAGACTGATCAGTCGCAGTTTTTGGTGGCCTGGATGGCAGAAGGAAGTCATCAAGTGGGTGCGTCAGTGTACTGTGTGCGCTATGTCAAAGGCTTCACATACTCCTGCTGTGGGGTTGCTTTGCCCTCCGGAGGTTCCTAGTGCGCCTTGGACGCATCTCACTGTGGATTTTATTACTGATCTTCCTGTGTCCGAGGGTTTTACTGTCATCTGGGTGGTCGTGGACCGTTTTAGTAAGATGTGTCATTTGGTTCCATTCATTAAGTTGCCCTGCACCAAGACACTCGCTAAGGTGTTTGTTAAGGAGATTGTCAAGCTCCATGGCATTCCCACGAATATTGTTTCTGATAGACGACCTCAGTTTATGGCTCGCTTTTGGCGTGCTTTTTGTGACAGGTTGGGAGTCCATTTGTCATTTTCGTCTGGTTATCATCTTGAGTCTAATGGACAGACTGAAAGAAAGAACCAGGATGTTGAACAGTTTTTGCATTGTTTTGTGGCGGACAATCAAGAGGTGTTGTCTGAGTTTCTGCCTCTCGCAGAATTTTCTCTTAACAATCATACATCCTCCTCTGCTGGGTGTTCTCCTTTTTTTTTGTTGTACTGGGAGACATCCGTCTTTTGGTTCATTTTCCAAATTGGGGTCGGCGGTGCCGGAGGAGGAGAATTTTTCCGGTGATTTGGAGAGAGTTTGGACTAATGTACGTTGTAACCTTCAAGAGGCTAACAAAAAGTCCAAGAAGTATTTTGACAGGAAACGTAAAGAGGTTTTGTTTACTGTGGGTGACATGGTTTGGTTGTCCTCGAAGAACCTGCGGTTGAGGATTCCCTCTAAAAAACAGGGTCCTAAGTTTGTGGGTCCATTTAAAGTGCTTCAGGTTGTTAACCCGTCTGCTGTTAGGTTGGATGTCCCTACTTCCTGGAAGATTAATCCTGTGTTTCATGTTTCCTTGTTCAAAAAGGCTGACGTATCTGATAGGGACGCCACTGTCACAGTTCCTCCTGTGGTGGAAGACGGCGATTATGAAATTTTGCGTATCTTGAATTCTAGGTGGCATAGAGGGAGATTACAGTATCTTGTCTCCTGGAAGGGTTTCAGTCCCGAACATAACTCCTGGGTAAGGATGGATGATATCTCTGCTCCTATGCTTGTTAAAGCTTTCCACAGGAGGTTTCCGGATAGGCATGGGCTTATCTTCCCTTATATCATTGATACGATTATACGGGTAGGTCCTACACTTAAAATGGCCTTTCCCTCTTCCTCCCTCCTTTTGTGTTGCCCTCTATTTGTCTCCCTATTCCCCTATACCCCATTACCCTGTCCTCCGTAGATTTGTAACATTGTATATCTTTTGCATATGTTTATATACGGTTTTTCAACAGAGATTTTCTGTATTCTTTTGTTTATATTTTCTTTATTTGTCCATTTTTCAGTCAACTGAAGAAGGTCGTGTAGACCGAAACGTTAACGTATGTTCACTGTATATTAATATGGACTGCAATAAATTTTCTTAAGCGGAATTTTTTCGAGTGCCAAGGTTATTTTCGCATGTGACAGGGCACGGTCCCTTCTTGAGCACCACTTTAGGGTGTGCAGTGATTTTTTTATTTTTACCCCAGATGACCTGGCCTCCACAGTCACCAGACCTGTACCCAATCGAGATGGTTTGGGGTGAGCTGGACTGCAGAGTGTAGGAAAAAGTGCCAACAAGTGCTAAGCATCTCTGGGAACTCCTTCAAGATTGTTGGAAGACCACCGGTGACTACCTCTTGAAGTTCATCAAGAGAATGCCAAGAATGTGCAAAGCAGTCATCAAAGCAAAAGGTGGCTACTTTGAAGAACCTAGAATATAAGACATATTTTCAGTTGTTTCACACTTTTTGTTAAGTATATAATTCCACATGTGTTAATTCATAGTTTTGATGCCCTCAGTTTGAATGTAGAATTTTCATAGTCATGAAAATACAGAAAAATCTTTAAATGAGAAGGTGTGTCCAAACTTTTGGTCTGTACTGTATGTATGTATGTATATATATATAGTATCTGTTGTGGAATACCTATACTAACTATAAACAAGCAAATCTCTCCCTGACTCAGCAACACCTCTCCCTACTCTGTCTGTTTCCACGGTAGACTGAGACGAGCATAGCGGCGCCGGGTCTTGTATAGACCTGATGACGCTGTGCGACCAGCCTATCACCAACATGGCTACGGCATTATAGTGCATGGCAAGCAATCCCTTTCTGGAGGAGCATCTTCATTGGCTCTCTAAACAGCACCAAACATGCAGGGCAGGGACCCAAGTTCACGCCCGAGCAACCCGGAAATACTCACCGAGCGAGCACGTTCGCTCATCACTACTAATTAGGCATCTCAAGTTTCTGTCACTTTCAACAATAGTTATTTTTAAGGGAGTTTCTATTATTAGCTTTCTAAATTAAAAGGAACCTATCAGGTCCACTAATGCTTTTAATCTGTGCCCATGACCTTTAGATCTTTTTTCGGGTATCCAGTAATGTATTTATTGTTTTATACAACTGCATATGTGGAACCCCAGGGATCTGGTTACCACAGTAATGGCAATATTACGTCTGTGAGCAGGTGGGAGGTCTCCTGGTCAGGAATCCTAAGCATGCCACACCTCCTGCCCAGTCCTGGGAGGGGAAGAACTTCCCCTATATAAACTGGGGCTGAGGTGGGGTTAGAGGAGTCCCAGACAGAGACAGAGACACAGTCTGGTCTGGTGTGGAGCAGTTGCAGGGAAAGTGACAACAGGAGCTCTGTGGGAGCAGTGATAAAAGGAGTCCGGGACTGGAAGCTGTAGAGCTCGTCCGGACTGGAGAGATCTCACCGGACATGGAGTCCGAGGCTGTGGGGACAGTTCCATACCCAGCAGCAGAAACCGACCAGCAGGGGATTTCAGGTCCTCTGGCCAAGAAACCCGAAGGCACGGTCACACGCAAGGGACCAGCACCGCCGTCGTGGAGCGGAGGCTACCAGAAGGCCCCGAGTCACCGGCCATACGGGTGAGCACCACACGGTACACTCAGGGACGGGGGCTACTTTTACCCGCTTCTAGCAAGGTAGCCAAGAAGAGTACAGTTAGTTGGGGAGGCCTACAACTCCGCCTGGCCAGGGGAGATCCTATCTGCTCACGGACTGACCAGGCCCCGATCGCTAGCCAGTACTCCCGGGAGGGTCTATCTTTGTCACCAGTAAAGACCCTGAACTACACCGCACCGTCTCTGAGTGGTTCCTTGTGCCTGCGTGCAATTCTACCATCCCCATCATCCACGTCCGCTGCTCTGAGGCCATACCCCTCCCGTTGGGGGTTATACTACCCACGCTGCACAACTGTACCACCGGCCTCAGCGGTCTGCCCTGCAGTGGCGGTTTCGTAACCGCATTCAACGGGTGGTGTAGTCGAACAATATCACATCTGCCACTAAAAACAGCGCCACTTAGTTTGACACCCTGGGCACGGACCGGGTCACCGCCACGAGGACTACCACCCCCAACGGATCCGGCTCCGGGTATTCCCCAAACATGGCCCAGGGGGCGCGTCAACTTTTGGCGTAGTCGGCAGGATCTCGTGCCCGCAACCACCGGGTACTGCGTGCCTGAAAAAGACTGTTAAACTTACCTGTGGTGAAGATTCCCGCCATCCGACGCCATCTTTTGCCTTCTTCCCGCCATCCGTGGAGTTTTCCCGCCATCCGACGCCATCTTTTGCCTTCTTCCCGCCATCCGTGGAGTTTTCCCGCCATTGGATGCCATCTTGAGGACGCCGCGCGGGAAGAAGAGGGGCGTGGACTCCGAAAGCGCGCGAGAACTGAAGCCCCGCCTCACGTCCGGACGTTGCGTAAGGTCCTGGAAGGAGCCCAGCAGACGCCGACGTCACAGGAGCGCGACGGAAGGTCCTCAACTCTGACGATCCACTGCGGAGCCGCGGCCTACGGAAGAGGATCATCGCAAGGTAGGCCACGGTCCACTAGGGGGGAGGAGGATGTCGGATACGGAGGAGAGCTTCACTGCTACAGCCACCGCCAGCACCACCGCTGCTGCGGTCATGCCTTTCACCATGCCCTACATCCCGGGGGCAGCCTGGCTACCCCAGTACTCAGGGGAGTCCCATACCCTAAATGACTTCAGAGAAAGGCTGGATAGCCTCTTCCAGGTGTACCCCCTCACAGAAGAGCAAAAAGTGAGCATCCTGGTGGCTCAATTAACAGGGGCAGCCCAAAGGGAGGTAAAGTCCTGGCCACTTGGGAGGAGGAGGACTGTCGCAGAGATACTAGCCCGGCTGAAGGACACCTTTGATACCCGTACCTCAGCCGAGATCAAGCTTAGATTCTACGGGTGCAAGCAGCGAGCACATGAGAATATAAGGGACTATGCACTAAACCTACAAGAGGCCCTGAGAGCCATTAAGCAGGCCGACCCTGACGGCGTGGGAAACGAAGACAAGCTGTTGACTGAACAATTTATAGAGGGTCTACATTGCAATGCCCACCGAACCCAGTTGCGGGCAATGGCCTTAACAGGACCCTCATCTGGACTTTGCACAGTTCAAGGACAGAGCCATCCGGGTGCTCCGAGAACCGGCACCAGGTGGCGCTGTGACCCACAAACGCCCTGCTACCACTTACCACCAGGAGGCGGCGCCCTTGTCGGCAGGGCCTGTGGGAGCTGATGCGCAGGCTTTAAACAATGACCCGGCTACAGACCTGCACCATCAGGTCCAAGAACTAACTAAAAGCGTTGCCGCGCTAACCCGAACTGTGCAGTCTTTACAGGTTTCTACTCCAGGGAAGATCCAGCTGGCATCCGGACCGGAGGATATCCCGTGGCGCCGACAAAGGAGGACCCCACCGGCCAGAGGAAGACCCAGCGACCGATACAACGAGGACGGACAACCCATCTGCCGCCGCTGCAATCAACCCGGACATATGGCAAGGTACTGTCCTTTAAAACTGGCACAACCTGGGGTAGAGGGCCAACTCCTAGGAATAAGATCACCAGGCCCATCGAACTGGCGTGACAAATACGTGGGAGGACGTCCAGTCTTGCCTGTAGTACTGGATGGCATTCCTATGAGTGCCCTACTTGACACCGGGTCACAGGTCACCACCATCCCGTACGTGCTCTTCAAGCAGTACTGGAATGACTCGGATATAACCCACTACCCAGACAACGACTTGAGTATCATCGCCAGCAATGGTCAGCCCGTGCCACAGATCGGATTTAAAGAGATGACCATTAAAATCGGTAAAGTCGAACTGGCAGCACAGGGACTGATCATTGTGGACATTGACAAGCGCGAGAGTCACCCAAAGATAACTCTAGGAACTAATGTGATTGAAAATTGTCTTGCAGAGGTGATTCTTATTTTACAGCAGGTTGCCAAGAACGCCAGCTCCGGCCAGCAGCGAGTGCTCCAAAAAGAGATCCGGGCACTGATGCGACGGCAACAGGTGGAACTCTCCGGTGGTGAGATTGGTAGCGTGAGAATGTGTGACCCTTTCCCTATTGCCATGCCCCCGAAAAGTGAAATGATGATTTGGTGCCGGGCAGCTATTGGTCTGAGAGGTAGAGATTACCAGGCAATGGTAGAACCAGTCTACTCAGATAGTAGGCCCACCATTTTGACGGCACGGGGGGTGGTTGATGTACGCCATGGGAGGGTGCCCGTTCGCATAATAAATATCGGGAAGAGGGAAGTGTACCTGCCCCGGTATGCTAAGCTAGCCAAATTGTATACCATCAACCAAAATTCTGTACAGTCCGTGGAACCCTTGCCTCCATCTCATCCAGAGGAAGGTAACGGCTCTAAGCAACAAATGGAGGACTGTTGTCAGCAACTACATTTGGGTACTGACTCCACTCCCTCACACCAGAAACAGGGAGTCTATCGGGTGGTTCGAGAGTACGAGAGAGTGTTTAGTAAACACCCGCTAGACTTCGGGCGAGTAAAGGGGGTAGAACACCACATCCCCACGGGAGACCATCCTCCCATAAAGGAGAGATACCGACCCGTACCCCCTGCACACTACCAACACGCCAAGGGGATGCTTAGAGACATGAAGGAGGCTGGGGTAATCAGGGATAGCTGTAGCCCCTGGGCAGCTCCACTAGTCTTGGTTAAAAAGAAAGACAACACCATGAGAATGTGTGTAGATTACCGGAAAATCAACCGTATCAGACACAAAGATGCGTACCCCTTACCAAGGATAGAGGAGTCTTTGGCTGCTTTAAAATCTGCTAACTTCTTCTCCACTTTGGATCTCACTAGCGGGTACTGGCAGGTTCCTGTAGCAGAGGCGGACCGGGAGAAGACCGCATTCACCACCCCGATGGGACTTAGCGAGTTTACCTGCATGCCGTTCGGACTCTGCAACGCACCAGGAACCTTCCAACGATTGATGGAATGCTGTCTGGGACACCGGAACTTTGAGACGGTCCTGCTGTACCTGGACGATGTTATAGTTTATTCCAAAACCTACGAGGACCACCTGAAACACCTGGCGGAGGTGTTTGAAGCCCTGGCAAACTACGGTCTGAAGGTGAAACCGTCGAAGTGTCACCTGCTAAAACCAAAAGTGCAGTACCAGGGACACGTGGTGAGTGCTGACGGAGTGGCCCCCGACCCTGATAAGATCACCGCGATTAAGGAATGGCCAAGACCCTCCAGCGTAAAGGAAGTGCGGCAGTTCCTCGGGTTGGTAGGCTACTACCGAAGATTCATTCCCGGTTTCACCAAAAAGGCAGCTCCTATGCAGGACCTCCTGATAGGCCAGTCCAGGAAGGCCAAGAACCAGAAGCCGCCCTTCAGATGGGAGAAGCTGGAAGAAGAGTCCTTCCGCCAGCTGAAAATGGCCCTCACGGGGGATGAAATCCTGGCGTACCCTGATTACAGCCAGCCCTTTATCCTCTACACCGACGCAAGTAACATCGGGCTGGGAGCCGTACTGTCCCAGATCCAGCAGGGGAGAGAACGGGTAATTGCTTACGCCAGCCGAAAACTGCGACCCACCGAAAGAAACCCTGAGAATTACAGCTCATTCAAGCTAGAGTTCCTGGCAGTGGTGTGGGCAGTCACCGAACGCTTTAAGCACTACCTCGCCTCTTCCCGGTTCACCGTGTACACGGATAACAACCCGTTGACACACCTGGACACTGCAAGACTCGGTGCCCTGGAGCAGAGATGGATGGCCCGCCTGTCCAACTATGAGTTCACAATCAAATACCGGGCAGGACGCTCCAATACCAACGCGGATCCCTTGTCCAGAATGCCAAACCTACCGGACGTAGGGGAAGATCCAGGGGAACTGGAAGAAGTTGAACTCCCCGCGTTTCACCGTCATGGGACTACCCAGTATTCCCACCGTGTAAGGGGTAAGCAATCCGCTACGTTCAACCCCTTACCTCATTACAACTGGGCAGAAACGCAAGACAGTGACCCCGCCGTCCGACTAGTGAAGGAGATGCTGACTCAGCCAGATGCCCGCCTTGACCCAGACGCTCCGGTGGAGACCAAGCAACTGTGGGCTGAGAAGAGTCGACTGTTCCTTTACAAGGGGAAGTTGTGCCGCAGAATGGTTAACTCCCGGACGCATGAACTGATCTGGCAAGTAGTGGTGCCAAGAAGAGACGCGGCTATGGTCCTGGAGGCATACCACGACGGAGCTGGGCACTTCGGATGGAAGAAGCTGGAGTTCCTGCTGCGCGGGCGGTTCCACTGGGTAGGCATGAGAGGAACCATCGAGAGGTGGTGCAGAGACTGTGGTCCATGCAACCTAAGAAGGAAGGACCATGCCAGCCAGAAGACCCCCCTGCAGTCCATCGTCACCAGGCAGCCGTTGGAACTGGTAGCCTTGGACCATGTAAAACTGACCCCCAGCAGAAGTGGCTACGTCTATGCGTTAACCATCGTGGATCACTACTCCCGGTTCTTGGTTGTAGTCCCCGTCAAGGACTTAACGGCTCAAACAGCAGCTAGAGCCTTCCAGCAGCACTTCTGCCGTCCACACGGATACCCAGAGCAGGTGCTGACGGACCAAGGACCTGCCTTTGAAGCGGAAGTCTTCCAGGAGTTCTGCACTCTCTATGGCTGCCGGAAGATAAGAACAACACCCTATCATCCGCAAACCAATGGACTCTGCGAGAAGATGAACCAGATGGTGATAGACCTTCTGAAAACATTGCCCCTGGAAGAACGCAGTCTGTGGCCTGAGAAACTGCCTGATCTGGTGGACCTATACAACCACATCCCTGTAGGTCCTACCAACTGTACCCCGGCTTACCTAATGAGAGCAAGACCTGGTAAGCTGCCTATTGATCTGGATATGGAAGTCCTGACACCCGAGGACACTTCACCAGAAGCAGACTGGGACACAGAGAGGCAGCAGCAGTACCGGAAAGTACAGGAGAGCGTTGAGCGAAGTCTCTGTCAAGCAAGAGAAAGACAGGAGAAGACTTACAACCAGCATGCTCCCGCTGTTCCCCTGGTACCTGGAGAGCAGGTCTTGAAGAGGAAAAGACGGCTCCACAAGTTGGACAACCAGTGGGAGAAGGACCCGTACACCGTACTGCCATCAAGCCATGAAAACCCGAAAGTCTGCACAATCAGTAAGGATGGTGGAGAAACCACAGCCATTGTCTCCCGAGATCACCTGAAAAAGTGTCCCGAGCAGCTACGAAACCCTGAAGAAGATCAAGAAAACCCTCGACCCGCAGAGGAAAGGGAAGAGATGGTCAGTACTGTACTCGGAGACTTCCCTCGATCTTGGACACAAGTAAATGGCGCTGTTGTAGTACCCGTCCTCACCTTCCTCCAGCCAGCATCCCAAGTGCCTACGGAAAAACAGGTAGAGCTGGAAGAGCAGCTGGTCCAGGAGGCAGAAGACCCCACACAAGCAGACCAGGAGAATCGACCCTCTGCTTATAGTGAGCCTGCCGTGCCCCTAGTGAGCCAAAGAGTCCGTAGACAGCTGCCCAGCTTACCTTTAACAGCTCCTACACCCTGTAGTGCAGGACCAGTTAGTGAGCTCCGTAGGTCCACTAGAGCCACTAGAGGCCAGTTGCCCGTACGTTGGAGGATCTAAAGTGTTTAGATTGTTTTATTAATATTTACCTGTTTACTGTTGCTTGTAAATAATTATGTTTTTCCAGTTATTTTATAGGTATCTTTTGTGGATTTACTAGAACTTTATTGTATATATGTTTGGAGCGTAACCCAGGAACGGACTAAAGACTGTTAAAGACTCGGGGCAGAACAGACCCCTACCTGGTTACGGCTCCCTGTTCTTTGGTGAAATGGACACCCTTTTTGTTTCAAAAATTGCACCCGGTTGCGGACACGCCGTGACCACTTTAACATGTTTTTCCTTATTGTATTGTTCCTGTTTATACCCTGTTATGTTCTCAAAAAAAAAAAATATGTTTAGTCCCGGAGTACTAAATTTTACTAGGGGGGAATGTGGAACCCCAGGGGTCTGGTTACCACAGTAATAGCAATATTACGTCTATGAGCAGGTGGGAGGTCTCCTGGTCAGGAATCCTAAGCATGCCACACCTCCTGCCCAGTCCTGGGAGGGGAAGAACTTCCCCTATATAAACTGGGGCTGAGGTGGCGTTAGAGGAGTCCCAGACAGAGACAGAGACACAGTCTGGTCTGGTGTGGAGCAGTTGCAGGGAAAGTGACAACAGGAGCTCTGTGGGAGCAGTGATAAAAGGAGTCCGGGACTGGAAGCTGTAGAGCTCGTCCGGACTGGAGAGATCTCACCGGACACGGAGTCCGAGGCTGTGGGGACAGTTCCATACCCAGCAGCAGAAACCGACCGGCAGGGGATTTCAGGTCCTCTGGCCAAGAAACCCGAAGGCACGGTCACACGCAAGGGACCAGCACCGCCGTCGTGGAGCGGAGGCTACCAGAAGGCCCCGAGTCACCGGCCATACGGGTGAGCACCACACGGTAAACTCAGGGACGGGGGCTACTTTTACCCGCTTCTAGCAAGGTAGCCAAGAAGAGTACAGTTAGTTGGGGAGGCCTACAACTCCGCCTGGCCAGGGGAGATCCTATCTGCTCACGGACTGACCAGGCCCCGATCGCTAGCCAGTACTCCCGGGAGGGTCTATCTTTGTCACCAGTAAAGACCCTGAACTACACCGCACCGTCTCTGAGTGGTTCCTGGTGCCTGCGTGCAATTCTACCATCCCCATCATCCACGTCCGCTGCCCTGAGACCATACCCCTCCCGTTGGGGGTTATACTACCCACGCTGCACAACTGTACCACCGGCCTCAGCGGTCTGCCCTGCAGTGGCGGTTTCGTAACCGCATTCAACGGGTGGCGTAGTCGAACAATATCACATCTGCCACTAAAAACATCGCCACTTAGTTTGACACCCTGGGCACGGACCGGGTCACCGCCACGAGGACTACCACCCCCAACGGATCCGGCTCCGGGTATTCCCCAAACATGGCCCAGGGGGCGCGTCACATATATTTAAGTAAAATGAACTTATATCCAGTGTCTTGATGTATGCTAATAAACCAGGACTTGTTCAGTGTGGTGTTTACTCTATAAAAGTAGTCCAGGTCCAGAAGCTGCAATTTTGCCTCCTGGATTGACAATCCCTGCACTCCTGACATCTTCATGATTTGTACTCCTCCCAGCACATTGATGTCATTGTCACAGGTTTTTAAATTGCCCACTGCAAAGTAGAGCTGTGGGAGGGGAATCAAGAAGCCATGACGAGTGAAAACTAAGAAAACTCAGGCAGTACAGAGTGTACTGCCTGTACTGTCCCGTTCCAGAAGTCCGCTGCCTCATAGAAACCTTTGACTCTGCCCTGTCCTATAAATTCCATATCCAAGCCTCACCACCTAATGCCACCACTAACTCAAAAATATTTTCACACGTCGTCCTTTCCTCAACCCTGAATTCACAGAAATTTTAGCGCATGCCCTCATCATCTCCCATCTCAACTACTGCAATATCTTCCTGAGTGTCCTCCCTGCTAACTCTTGCACCTCTCCACTCCATCCTTAATTCTGCTGCCCGACTAATCCACCTCCCTCCTTGCTACTCCTGCATTCCCCCCTAAGCAAATACTTCATTGGCTCCCAATTCTTCAACATATCTAGTTCAAACTTCAAACATTGAAATGCAAAGCCATCCATAGGCTATCTCTCCCATATATCTCCGACATAATCTCCCAATATTTTACACGTGTAATCTTTGGTCCTCAAAAGACCTTATTCTCTCTTCTACACCCATACATTCCTCACCCAATCGCCTCCAGGACTTCTGCCAAGTATCCCCCATCCTCTGGAATTCCATGCCCCAACATGTCCAATTATTATCCACCACATTCAGAACCTTCAGATGGAACTTGAAAACCCATCTCTTCAATAAAGCTTACAACCGCAATGACCCCGCTGCCACCTCATCACCAGTGAAGCTGCTTCAACCCTCCAACTTACTGTCTACTTCCCCATAACACTGTAAACTGAAAGCCCACGAGGGTGGGGCCCTCTCCCCCTCTGTTCCAGTCTGTCATTGTTTGTCTGTTCATTATAATTTATATTTGTATTTTGTATGTAAACTCCTTTTCATATGTACAGCACCATGAAATCAATGGTTCACTAAAAATTAATAATAATAACAATAATAATAATAATTAATAACAACAATACAGAGACTGTCAGGCGCATGCTGGAGGTGTAGCAGTAGAAACTTTACCTGATCTAGTCAAAGTCAGTAGATTCCTCCTTAGTCTTGCTTCCTTCAACCTTGGCTTTGCTCACTAAACATTCAGAAGGCCAGTGTAAGCAGAATGCACTACCTTCTCCTCCAAAAAAAACGTTGCTACCAAGATGATATTAGTTATATTTTCTGTTTGACCCATAAAATGTGATCCTATCTTTTATATTTCCTATCTATATTTCTTCACAAGCACACCACTGTTCAACCTCTCAATCTTCCTGGTTGGTGTGGGAGAGGAGCAATCCTATTTGGACAATGTTTAGGCCAGCAACCTTATCACAGCCACATGGTAGATAATGTTTAATGTACCACTGGGCAGGGGAAGTTCCAAGTAATGTATAGTTCACTGGGAATGATAATAATTATTATTATTTCTAAAACACCAATATGTTCCGCAGCACTTTACAATTCAGAGAGTACTTGTACAGATAATATCAGACATTGCAGAGTAACACATTATTCAACACATACCAAGAGGAGTTAGGGCCCTGATCAAAATCTCACAATCTATGAGGAAATAGTGGTGACACAAAAAATAAAAATAAAGTGCTTGAGGCATTCAAATAACGCTGCATGAACCAGTCACCAGTCAGTATCTGTACAAGTACAGATACAGAGTGCTATTGAGTGCTTGAGAGGGAGTACATGGAATAGTTAGATTAGTGAGGTGAGGTGCTAGGCCAGTATAAAGAAATGTGTTTTTTGGGCACACTTGACACTGTGGATACAGAGAAATAGCCAGTAGTGCATTTCAGAAAACTGGTGCAGCACAAGAGAAGTCTTGAAAACGCCTTAAATCCTTAGTGAAATGGAGAGGATTACTAGGGTGGTAGACATAGATGAGGGTGGGTAACAAGCGCAAAGACTGGCACAGAGTGGCAGCATCAGTGTATTGGTTGGACAGAAATATGATCCGATCCTGGCTTCTGCATTCAGGATAGGTTGGAGAGGAGAAAGTTTAGTAAGAGAGATCAGTAGACATTTGCACTAGTCCAGACTAGAATGAATAAGAGTAACAGTAAGAGTTTTTTCAAAGTGAAAGGTAAGGAAATGTCAAATTCTAGAGATGTTTTTGAGGTGCAGGTGACAAGAGTGAGCAAGTGATTAAGGGTAGGGGGTGAATGAAGGATCGGAATCAAATATAACCCCAAAACAGTGAGTGTGCTGCTGGAAAGTTATGTGTAACCACATACGGAAATAGCTATTTAATTTTTTTGCATGTTAGTAGAGGAGGGGAACAAAATAAGTTCAGTTTTTGTCAGATTCAGTTTCAGATAGAGGGAAGACATGATGTTAGAGACAGTAGACAGATAATCCCTGGTATTTTGTAATAAGGTGGGGGTAATGTCAGGAGAAGAAGTGTACAATTGGGGGGTGTCAGCTGCTTAGTATAGTATTGAAAACCAAATTTGCTGATGCTTTGTCCAAAAGGGGTGGTATACAAAGAACTGAGGAGGGGGCCTAGGACTGAGCATTGAGGAACCCAGACAGAAAGAGGAAGGAGAGCTGACAATTGATACACTAAAGGAGTGGTCAGAGAGGTAGGTAGAGAACCAAGTGTTTTTGAGGCCGATAGAGCAGAGCATAGTGAGGAGGAGCTGGTGATCCACAGTGTCAAATACAGGAGAGAGATCCAAGAGAATCGACGTAGAGCAGTGACTATTAGATTTTGCTTGTAGTAGATCATTAAAGACTTTAGTAGGACAGTTTCTCTTCAGTGTAAAGGGAGAAGTAGAGAGTTATATGAAAGATAGCGAATTCCGAAGGAAATGTCTAAAGAACTGCTCATGGGATTCTGGACGCATGCCAACAATGGTTCTAATAGACATGAATGGGGCAGGAGAGAGGTGGCCAGGTTGAGAAGTTAGCCTGCATATTCTAAATCATGGCCGGACAAACTTCATATACAGAGAGAGCAGCGGTAACCCTTAGCAATAAGCTGTAAACAATAAAACATTAAAACTCAATGAGCTGGAGAAACATACTGAATTTAACAATGTCTACTTACCTATAGATAGTTAATGACAAGAGAAAAGCCCTTTAACCTATGATTTTACTTGCGGCTAATCTAACTTTTCTATTATATCTCATCTGTGGTTGCAGACCAATAGCAATAGTATGCAACTAAGAAAAGCGCTCAAATCAAATCCACCTCCAAACTATGTGATTTAAGAAGGTAAGTTTTGCTCAGCTTAAATCATTTTTTACTATTTTTTATTTCCTGTAATTAATCAACAGCACATCTACATCCTAGAGCCAGGAGTGTACCGGGGGGTCATAACAGGAGTATATGGAAAGTGAGGTGGGGTGGGCTAGCTATGGTTAACCATAAAGTACAGTCACATTTGTTCTGACCTTTCATGCAAGGACAAACTACTTGATCACCTATAGATGAATCATTTATAATTCTCAGTAGAAAATAAAACATCAAATTATAATCAGTATTCCATAAAGATGACCACCTAAGCACAGCACATAAAATTAGTCACCTCTTCTATAATTACATTTATTTCATGCAGCATTTACATAAATTGCATTCAACACAATTTGCAATAAAGTAGATACAGATATTTCATCCACAGTTATGGTCTAAGCTGCAAAAAGATAAAAGGTTTTTCCTTCCACAAACATTTTTTGCCATACTGAGAGGATATGCCCTAAATATTAGATTGCTAGTATCTTCCTAGAGATGGTGTGAATCTATATGCAAGACCTTTATCAGTAGCCACATTGATAATCTGTGGCTGCTGGACAGTAGCCCTGTGAGCTGCATCCTACCTGTTGGCATCCCTACCTCCACTTTTGATTAGCTGGCCTGGTACAATGCCATTATTATGGGATTTTGCACCTGTGATGTTGTGCCAGGCAAAAGAAGAGCAATGGAGGTTAGCAGGTAGGAGACGGTTCACAGGGATCCCAGCTGGCAACCACAGATGACTAACATTGCCGCTGTATTGGATCCTGCAATCAGATTTGCATCATTTTTAGTTCCTACTGCTAGATCCTACACAAATCTGCAGAATCCATTTTATTTCTTCTATTTGCATAAAGAAAATGATCTAATACAGGAGAAGAAGCCTTTTCTGCCAGTGGCTACGTTGTGGCCATCTTATCATATTTAGGAACACCTTCCACAGCACCACATATTCGATATTAGTAACATAAATTTCAATTTAATTTTTCAAAGTGCTGCCTGGGAATTAGTTTAAAAAACCTTACTGGAGATGAGATTTGATCCTTGTGAATACCAGCAAAACAGCGGCCAATTCTTCTGGATTTCGAGGGTGGTAAACTGGTCAAACAAAATATTATGCTTTTGTGTCACCCTGGCCTGGATGCCACAAGTATAATAAAGCTGTGTCTGATAGAAAGGGGGAGGTTCCCTAGTCAAGGACCATTAGCATGCAATACCTCCTGTCCCAGGCCAGTAGGGGGAGCAGGCTGCCCCTATAAAAGCTGGAGCTGGGGGCAGGGTTAGAGAGAACTGGACAACTTGTCTCTGGATAGAGAGGTGTCCCAGAGCAGGGACAGACGGTGGTGTTGCAGCCTAAGAGGACGTGTGGCAGTAGGAGAGCCACGAGCCAGGGACAAGGGCGAAGTGCGCCTGTCCTGGCAGACAAAGAGACTAATCTACCAGACTTTGGTGTCTGAGGCTGTGAGGATTCCACATCCTACAGCAGATAACCAGTCCGCAGGGGACTGTATGTTCCTTGGCTTAAGAAGCTCGGAGGCTCCGCCACAGCAGAGGGGACCAGCAAAGCCGTACCAGGCCGGGAGTACCCAAGTTGCAAGCCATATGGGCGAGAGGACACGGTGAGCTCGGGAACGTGGGCTGTTACACTACAAGGAGGGAGATAGCCAGAAGGAGCACAGAGAGCACGGTAGGCCTACACCCTCACCCTGACCAGGGCCAGCCTCCCACTTGCTCTCAGACATCCAGGCCTCCTCCTAGCCGGGCCTGTTTCTGGGTCATATTACCTGTTCTAATAAAGACCCTGAACTGTTTAAGAGGCCTCCGTTTCCTGGATATCGCGGTCGGAATCATCCCCTCCATCATCCATTATATATTCTGCCCTGGGGCCATACTCCTCCCGTGGGGAGTTGAACTATTCAGTGCTGCACATTTATATCAGCCCCAGCGGTCTGCACTGCAGCGGCGGTTAGCCCTGACCGCAATCCACGGGTGGCGTAGTCGGACATTACCTACAGCACATAGCAGACTACCACTGGTCTGACCACCCTGAGCCACGGAACCGGGTCGCCACTACTACTCCCAGCATTGCCCTGAAGTCCGGTTCCGAGTGCCCCACGGCCCAGGGGGTGAGTCAGCTTTGGCGTAGTCGGCAGGATAGTAACCAACCCGCCACAAACGGGTATAGCGTGCCTGAAAAAGACTGTACACGTACCTGAAGAAGAGGTTTCCCGCCATCCGGAGCAGTTTCCCGCCATTTTCAGCCGTCTCCCGCCATCTTCCGTCGGTTCCCGCCATCTTCATCCATTTTCCCGCCATCGGACGCCATCTTCTGGATGCCGCGCGGGAAGAAGAGGGGCGTGGACGCCCAAACCGCGCGAGACCCGAAGCTCCGCCCCACGCACCGACGCTGCGCAAGGTCCTGGAAGGGAGAGAGAGCGACGCTGACGTCACCAGGATGCGACGCAAGGTCCTCGTCCGGAGCAGCACCAGCGGAGTCGCGGCCTACAGAAGAGGATCGTCGGAAGGTAGGCCATGCTTAACTAGGGGGGAGGAAGATGACGGACGCGGAGGGACCTTCTACCACCAGCGCCGCTGCAGCAGCGGTGATGCCATTTTCCCTGCCTTACATCCCTGGAGCGGCCTGGCTGCCCAAGTATTCAGGGGAGCCCCATGCCCTAACTGACTTTAAGGAAAGGCTGTACAGTTTGTTCCAAGTTTACCCCCTGACAGAGGAACAGAGGATTAGCATACTGACAGGGCAGTTAACTGGCGCAGCCCAGCGGGAGGTAAAGTCATGGCCCGCTGAGGAGAAAAGAACTGTAAAGAACATTCTGGCCCGGCTGCGGTGTACCTTTCATACCCGTACCTCCGCTGAAATTAAAATGCGGTTCTATGGATGTAAGCAGCGGGCACAAGACAGCATCAGAGACTATGCCCTAAATTTGCAGGAAGCCTTGAGAGCCATCAAACAAGCTGACCCTGGCAGTGTGCAGGATACGGATAAGCTGCTAACAGAACAGTTCATAGAAGGTCTGCTGTCTAGCGCCCACAGGACCCAGCTGCTCCTCATGTTCTTTCAGAACCCTTATCTGACCTTTGCCCAATTCAAGGACAGGGCCATAAGGGTGCTCCGTGAACCCGCAACAAGTGGCGCTATAAACCCCCAGCGCCCTGCTCTCACCTAGCACCAGGAGGCGGCGCCCTCCTCTATGGACTCTGTGGGGGCCGATGCACAGGCCCTGAACCAAGCCCCGTCGAAAGATCTGCATCACCAAGTCCAGGAGCTGACCAGGAGTGTCGCGGCGTTGACCAGGACCGTCCAGGCGTTACAAGTGAACCCATCAAGACCCTTCGAGTTGGCTTCAAGTCCGGAGGATGTCCCGTGGCGTCGACAGAGGAGGACTCCGTCGTTCCGAGGGAGGCGCACAGACCGCTATGCAGAGGATGGACAGCCCATTTGCCGTCGATGCCACCAGCCCAGACACATTTCCAGGTACTGTAATTTAAACGGGTCCAACCTGGGGCAGAGGGCCAACCCCCAGGCATAAGATCACCAGGCCCTTACAATTGGCGTAATAAGTACGTTGGGGGGCGCCCGGTTTTACCCGTGGTGCTGGACGGTATCCCCATGAGCGCCTTGCTGGATACCGGGTCGCAAGTAACTACTATCCTTTATGTACTTTTTAAGCAGTATTGGACTGATGCTGATATCACACGGTATCCAGACAGTAACTTGAGCATCATCGCCAGTAATGGCTTGCCCGTGCCGCAGATGGGGTTCAAAGAGATGACCATTAAGATTGGTAAAGTTGAACTGCCGGCACAGGGAGTGATTATTGTGGACATTGACCGTCGTGAAAGTCACCCTAAAATAACTGTGGGTACTAACGTGATTGAAAATTGTCTTTCAGAGGTAATTGTAATTCTACAACAGATGACGGTGAATGCTAGTTCCAGCCAACAGAGAGTCCTCAACAAAGAGATAAAAGCCCTGATGAGACGGCAGAAGGTAGAACTGTCTGGTGGTGAGATCGGTAGCGTAAGAATGAGTGACCCATTCCCCATTTCCATGCCTCCCAAAAGTGAAATGATGATCTGGTGTCGGACTGCAATCGGGTTGAGAGGTAGAGACTACCAAGCCATGGTAGAACCCGTGTACTCAGACAGCAGGCCCACCATTTTGACAGCCCGGGGGGTGGTTGATGTCCGTCATGGGAGGGTGCCCGTTCACATTCTTAACATTGGGGAGAGGGAGGTACACCTACCCAGGTACGCTACACTTGTGAAACTGTTTGCCGTCGAACACAATGCTATCAGGGCCGTGGAGCCTAGGCCTCCATCTCCACAGGCGGAGGGTAATGGCTCCCAGAAACAAAAGGAGGACTGGTGCCAGAAACTCCATGTGGGTGCTGACTCCACTCCACTGCACCAAAAACAATGAGTCTACCGGGTGGTCCAGGAGTACGAGAGAATTTTTAGTAAGCACCCGCTAGACTTCGGCAGAGTAAAAGGGATAGAACACCATATCCCCACGGGGAGCCACCCAACAATAAAAGAGAGGCACAGGCCTGTACCCCCTGCACATTATCAGAATGCCAAGGGCATGCTAAGAGAAATGAAAGAGGCTGGGGTCATTAGAGATAGCTGTAGTCCCTGGGCAGCCCCCTGGTTCTGGTAAAAAAGAAAGACGGCACCATGAGAATGTGCGTGGACTATAGACAAATCAACCGTATCACCCACAAAGACGCATATCCGCTGCCTAGAATAGAGGAGTCTTTAGCCGCACTAAAATCAGCTAACTTCTTTTCTACTTTGGACCTTACTAGCAGGTACTGGCAGGTTCCTGTGGCAGAGGCTGACAAGGAGAAGACCGCCTTCACCACCCCGATGGGACTGAGCGAGTTCAACTGTATGCCCTTCGGGCTCTGCAACGCCCCAGGGACCTTCCAGAGGCTGATGGAATGCTGTCTAGGGCACCGAAACTTCTAGACGGTCCTCTTTTACCTGGACGACGTGATCGTCTATTCGAAGACTTACGAGGACCATCTAAAGCACCTGGCCAAGGTGTTCGAAGCCCTGGCAGGCTATGGCCTGAAGGTGAAACCATCGAAGTGTCACCTGTTGAAACCGAAGGTCCAGTACCTAGGGCACGTGGTAAGTGCGGAAGGAGTAGCCCCCGACCCTGACAAGGTCACGGCAATCAAGAGCTGGCCAAGCCCCTCGAACATCAAAGAAGTGAGGCAGTTCCTCGGGTTGGTAGGCTACTACCGAAGGTTCATCCCCGGGTTCACTAAGATGGCAGCTCCTATGCAGGACCTCCTGATAGGACAGTCTAAGTCCAGAAGCCAAAAGCCGCCCTTCAAGTGGGATAAACCGGAAGAGGAGTCCTTCTGCCTGTTGAAGATGGCCCTCACAGGGGATGAGATCCTGGCCTACCCTGATTATGGCCAGCCTTTTATTCTCCACACAGATGCCAGTAATGTGGGACTGGGAGCCGTACTGTCACAAAACCAACAGGGCAGAGAAAGAGTGATCGCGTACGCCAGCCGGAAGCTGAGGCCCACCGAGAGGAACCCGGAGAATTACAGCTCCTTCAAGCTAGAATTCTTGGCGGTGGTGTGGGCCGTAACGGAACGCTTCAAGCATTACCTGGCCTCCGCAAAGTTCACTGTGTACACGGACGACAACCCGTTAACACACCTAGACAGTGCAAGACTTGGTGCCCTGGAACAGCGGTGGATGGCCCGTCTCTCCAATTATGACTTCGTGATCAAGTACCGGGCAGGCAAAACCAATGCCAACGCTGACGCCCTGTCGAGAATGCCTCACTTACCTGAAGGTGACGAAGACCCAGAAGAGCTGGAGGAGGTAGAACTCCCCGCGTTGCACCGGTATGGGGCCACTCAATACTCCCACCACATGAAAGAGGAAGATTTAACAACGGTTATGATCAATCCCCTACCTCACCACAGCTGGGCCGAGACCCAAAATAGTGACCCTCCAATCCGATTGGTGAAAGATCTGCTGACCCAGGAAGATGCCCGCTTAGATCCGGATGCTCCAGAGGAAGCCAAGCAGCTATGGAAAGAGAAGAGCAAGCTGTTCCTCTATGAAGGCAAACTGTGCAGAAGACTTGTCAACCACCGGACACACGAGCTGACCTGGCAAGTCGTGGTCCCAAGGCAGGATGCAGCTATGGTCCTGGGGGCTTACCATGACAGAGCGGGGCACTTTGGTTGGAAGAAACTGGAGTTCCTGCTAAGAGGACGGTTCTTTTTGGTCGGCATGAGAGGGGCTGTAGAGAAGTGGTGCAGGGACTGTGGCCCTTGTATCTTAAGGAGAAAAGACCGCACCAGCCAGAAGACACCCTTGAAGCCCATCGTCACCCAGCAGCCTCTTGAGCTGGTAGCTCTGGACCACGTCAAATTGGTTCCAAGGCGGTCAGGGTACATCGACGCCCTGACAATCGTGGACCACTATTCCCGTTTTCTAGTGGTGGTCCCGGTAAAAGACTTGACAGCCCAAACGGCGGCCAGAGCCTTCCAGCAATACTTCTGCCGTCCACACGGGTATCCGGAACAGGTCCTGATGGACCAGGGTCCAGCGTTCGAGGCTGAAATCTTCCAAGCGTTCTGCAACCTCTATGACTGTAAGAAGATTCGGACAACGCCTTATCACCCACAAACCAACGGGATGCGTGAGAAAATGAACAATATAGTCATTGATCTCTTGAAGACGTTGCCCCTGGAGGAATGCAGCCTGTGGCCAGAAAAAATGCCGGTCCTAATAGACTTAGACAACCATATCCCGGTGAATGCTACAATCTGCACCTGGCTTACCTGATGCGAGCCAGACCAGGTAAGCTGCCCATAGACCTGGAGATGGGAGTCCTAACACCTGAGGACACCTCCCCGGATGCGGACTGGGATACAGAAAGGCGACTACAGTACAAGAAGGTACAGGAGAGTGTGTAGAAGAGTCTGGCCCTGGTGAGAGAAAGGCAAGAAAGACTCTTCAACCAACATGCCCCTGCTGGTCCCCTAGAACCTGGTGAGCAGGTCCTGAAGCGAAAGAGAAGGCTACATAAGTTGGACGACCAGTGGGAAAGGGAACCCTACACCGTACTGCAGTCTGACCACGACAACTCGAAGGTGTGCGTGATCACCAGGGATGGAGGAGAAACCACTAGTACCGTCTCCAGAGACCACCTAAAAAGGTGCCCCGAGCAACTCCGTAGTGCAGAAGAGGATCAAAGTGACCTTGAACCCGCAGAGGATAAGGAAGAAATGATCAGCACCATTCTTGGAGAGTTTCCTCAGTCCTGGACTCGAATAAACGATGCCATAGTGGTACCCGTCCTGCATTTCCTGCATCCGCCTCAGCAACAACCTACACCAGAGCCGGAAGGTGAAGAAGAGCAAGCAGTTCCAGAGGCAGAAGAGCCTGTACCAGCAGCCCAGGAGAATCAACCCTCTGCTGACAGTGAGCCTGCCATGCCTGCGGTAAGCCAAAGGACCCGCAGACAGCTGCCTGCCCTACCTGTACACCAAGCTGGTAGCTCTACCCCTAACGCTAGTGGGGAAAGCCAGGTTGGTCCACCACCATACAGTGGGTTACGCAGGTCAACCAGGAGCACAAAGGGGCAGATACCCGCTCGCTGGAGAATATAGGGTGCACTAAAACTGTAAATAACCCTGTTGCCAAGTGTTGAAATGTTTGCAAAGTTACATGCATGATTGGTAATTGTGTGTTTCAGTTTCTTACAGTTACCGTACGGACCCAAAGGTTATGGACTTTTAATAACCGGGACTTTGTGTGGACTGCGTTCGGAGCCTGACCAAGGAATGAACTAAGACTGAAAAGGACTTGGGGCTAGGACAGACCCCCACCTGGTTAAGGCTCCCCATTGTGTTGGTGATATGGACACCCGGTCACAGACCACACTGTGACCTTAAGAACTCAATCTGTGCATCACTTGCCTGATAATGTTTTATGGTCATGCATTTATAACCTGTATTTGTGTTTCTTGTTTAGTCCCGAAGTACTAAATTTTACTAGGGGGGGAATGTGTCACCCTGGCCTGGATGCCACAAGTATAATAAAGCTGTGTCTGAGAGCAAGGGGGAGGTTCACTAGTCAAGGACCATTAGCATGCAAAACCTCCTGTCCCAGGCCAGTAGGGGGAGCAGGCTGCCCCTATAAAAGCTGAAGCTGGGGGCAGGTTAGAGAGAACTGGACAACCTGTCTCTGGATAGAGAGGTGTCCCAGAGCAGGGACAGACGGTGGTGTTGCAGCCTAAGAGGACGTGTGGCAGTAGGAGAGCCACGAGCCAGGGACAAGAGGCAAAGTGCGCCTGTCCTGGCAGACGAAGAGACTAATCTACCAGACTTTTGTGTCTGAGGCTGTGAGGATTCCACGTCCTACAGCAGATAACCAGTCCGCAGGGGACTGTATGTTCCTTGGCCTAAGAAGCCTGGAGGCTCCGCCACAGCAGAAGGGACCAGCAAAGCCGTACCACGCCGGGAGTAGAAAGGGACCCAAGTTGCAAGCCATACGGGCGAGAGGACACGGTGAGCTCGGGAACGTGGGCTGTTACACTACAAGGAGGGAGATAGCCAGAAGGAGCACAGAGAGCACGGTAGGCCTACACCCTCACCCTGACCAGGGCCAGCCTCCCACTTGCTCTCAGACATCCAGGCCTCCTCCTAGCCGGGCCTGTTTCTGGGTCATATTGCCTGTTCTAATAAGGACCCTGAACTGTTTAAGAGGCCTCCGTTTCCTGGCTATCGCGGTCGGAATCATCCCCTCCATCATCCATTATATATTCTGCCCTGGGGCCATACTCCTCCCGTGGGGAGTTGAACTATTCAGTGCTGCACATTTATATCAGCCCCAGCGATCTGCACTGCAGCGGCGGTTAGCCCTGACTGCAATCCACGGGTGGCGTAGTCGGACATTACTGTAATGCACACGCCCGGGCTGAGCGGCGTGTGCATGTATATGTAGTGATTCCACTGTGCCATGAACCGGAGAGTGCCTGGAGGGGCGTAACTAAGTATCTGCCCGATCCGACCAAGGACGCACGACAGCATACGACGCCAGTGCACCAGGGAGGAACCGGGCAGAGGGACCTGGTGCTACTCCAGGTCAGACCCCGGACACGGCTGTTGACCCACACAGAGGAAAACTGGAACAGGCAGGTTAGGCTGGCACACTGACTGGTGGGTATAGGCAGACACGGCTGGAATACAGACGGGTGGATGCTGGCGAGCACGACTGGTATGCAGGCAGCCGGGTATGCAGGCAGGGGGGTACAGGCAAGCACGGCTAGAGTGCAGACAGGGAGGCACTAGCAGGTAGGAACACAGGCGGGATAGGACCCAGTACACACTGGGACTCAGGAACAGAACCACAGATGTAGCGGACAAACACAGCAGAGTGAGGCCGCCCAGAGTGGTGAGCGAGAGCAGGGCAAGACGAGACCGCCTAGAGCGGTGAGCGAGAGCAGGGCAAGACGAGACCGCCTAGAGCGGTGAGCGAGAGCAGGGCAAGACAAGACCGCCTAGGGCGGTGAGTGAGAGCAGGGCAAGACGAGACCGCCTAGAGCGGTGAGCGAGAGCAGGGCAAGACGAGACCACCTAGAGCGGTGAGCGAGAGAAGAGCAGGACGAGGTCGCCAGAGCAGCGAGCAAAGGGTCAGAGCAGAGCGAGACTGCCGGAGCAGCGAGCAAAGGTTCAGAGCAGAGCGAGACTGCCGGAGCAGCGAGCAAAGGGTCAGAGCAGAGCGAGACTGCCGGAGCAGCGAGCAAAGGGTCAGACCAGAGCGAGACTGCTGGAGCAGCGAGCAAAGGGTCAGAGCAGAGCGATAACCACAGGAGCGGAGAGCGAGGCAGGGCAGAGGGGACAGGGCTCTGTTCACAAGGAACAGACTGGAAGGGAAAGGCAGAGCCAGATACCCACAGGGTACTTGCAGTGAAGTAGCGAGTGGACCACAAACTCACAAACGGAAGTACAGTGACAACGAACAGGAGTTAGGTACGAGTTCAGACAAGAACAGACACAGTAGCAAGATACACGAGCGGGTCTAGGTATGCAGCCCCTAGAAGGCGGAAAGAACAGGCAAGGAGCGAGTTCAGACAGGCCTGGAAATACAGCCTCCAGGAAAGGCAGGCAAGCAAACACAGAAAGGGACCTGGCACATTCAGAGTGAAAGAGCACACTGAATAAAACACAATGCTCAGGCAGGGTTTCTTGGTAGGAGCTGGGTTAAATACCAGATGACAGACAGCAATAGGCTGAGGACGCACAATGGGTGTGCCCGCAGCAGGTACAAGAAACAGGAAGTGATCGGGCACCGCCCTTAAGCAGCGGAAACAGAGGCAAGCAAACAGCATGGAGGGAAGCCAGGCTAGCAGACTGGACTGGAGATCAAGTGCGCGCTCTTGCACAGTGGGAGATGGACCACTATGCAAGGACGCCGCCAGGTATGTTACAATTACCTTCAGCACATAACAGACTACCACTGGTATGACCACCCTGAGCCACGGAACCGTGTCACCACTACTACTCCCAGCATTGCCCTGAAGTCCGGTTCCGAGTGCCCCACGGCCCAGGTGGCGAGTCACTTACCTCTCTCCAGCCCTCCCTGTTCTTCTCCTACCACAGAAATTGGTACCTTTGTCCTCTCTCTTTGTTTCCAGGCTTTCGGTCCTGATATTCTTCACTAAGCCCCACATTATCATGTGGGACACACTGCACATGATTGCGGTAAGTGACTTATGTCACCAAGTATCCGCACACACAGGGCCGGCTCCATGTTTTTCTGGGCCCCGGGCGAAAGAGTCTCAGTGGGCAGATGATGCAGAGATACGACGGAGAAATATATATATATATATATATATATATAGTACAATGCAAAGATTTCACTTCTTACATTACATGAGTGATATCTATTGTAAATTCTACAATAGCTCAGAAACCAGTGAATCGCTCCACACAGAATACTGGCCCCCATATAACGCCCCATACGGAATACTGACCCCCATATAAGGCTCCATGCGGAATACTGACCCCCATATAAGGCTCCATACAGAATACTGGCCCCCATATAAGGCTCCATACAGAATACTGGCCCCCATATAACGCTCCTTACAGGATACTGGCCCCCATATAACGCTCCATACAGGATACTGGTCCCCTTATAAAACTCCATACAGGATACTGGCCCCCATATAACGCTCCATACAGGATACCGGTCCCCTTATAACGCTCCATACAGGATACTGGCCCCCATATAATGCTGCATGCAGGCTGTTACCCCCCACATAATGCCCCATACAGGCTGTCCCCCCCTTATAATGCTCCATGCAGGCTGTTACCCCCCACATAATGCCCCATACAGGCCCCCCCTTTTAATGCTCCATGCAGGCTGTTACCTCCCACATAATGCACCATGCAGGCTGCCCCCCCCCCCTATAATGCTCCATGCAGGCTGTTCCCCCCCACATAATGCACTATGCAGGCTGCCTCCCCCCCCTTTATAATGCCCCATGCAGGCTGTTCCCCACCATATAATGCCCCATGCAGGATGTCCCCCCCTCTCTTTATAATGCCCCATGCAGTATGCCCCCCCCTCTCTTTATAATGCTCCATGGAGGATGCCACCCCCCCTTCTCTTTATACTGCCCCATGCCTCCATACATTAAAAAAAAAATCAAATACTCACCTCCCTTCTCCTCACCTGCTACCTGCTGCCCGCTGCTCGGGTCCGAACTCCAGCGTTGTCAGCGTCTTCCCGCTCAGCACTCCCTGTGACGGCTCAGGGGAGGGCGCGGTGTAAAGACGTCACCGCGCCCTCTGACCTGAGACGTCACAGGGAGCGCAGAGCAGGAAGACAGCTGATCTGCGGAGGCATGGGGAGAGGTAAGTATCCAGCTGCCGGGGCCCTGAGCAAGCGGCGGAGAAGGGCGGGCGCTGACACCGCTCTCCTCCGCCCATAGCCCATCGGGGTGCGCGACCGCCAGTGGGCCCCTCTGCCTACTCAGGGCCCCGGCATTTGCCCGGGTGCGCCGGGTGCTGACGCCGGCCCTGCGCACACAGTGTGACACTTGTCATTAACATCAATAACGTGCATTAAGTTCCACAAGATGGAATGGAGTCTATTAAGAAAATGCAGCGGTGGAGGCCTAGAAACAGAAGAATATAGAAGGCAGAGAAGCCAATAGAAGGACCAGCAGCGGCTAGGAGAGGAATGGGGAAAGAGGAGGAGAGTTATATATATATATATATATATATATATATATATATATATATGTATGGTTTTTTTTTAACTCTGCTCAGCAGATTCCTTTTGTGCCAAATTTACGTTAAGGACACCAAATTTCAGTGGCAAATTTGAGCAAATCTGCTGAATTCAAATTTCTGCAGATTCACTCTTCTTTATACCCTACCCTTCAGGTAATGCCATAGATTAAAGTTGCTCACTGTTTGGTCTTGAGAAGCTGGAGATCTGCGAAAGCTGCATAAACTCATCAGAGGAATCTGTGGCAGCTCAACCCATTTTGCAGAATAAAAAAAATGTTCCCACACATGATCTGTAAATGTGCATAGAATTTTCCAGTTAGAATTTCTTTTTAAACAACTCCTATGACCAGATATTGCAATTACATATTTTCTTCTGACAAACCCTGCTTCTCCATTAACTACCAAAGCCACACTTCTTTCTGTGCAGCTCGATTCCTACTTCAATGAATTGCTCCTTTGGGGGCAGTCTGAGTTATCCCTTTACCACCACTACCTCATGGTTACCAGACACTATGTTGTAGCTGAGTACATTTATTTTCAAGTATATGTACAGCAAAACAATGTGCATATATTTTCTCATTGAGCCCTAACTGTAAAATATTTTACTTAACAAGCAAAAAGATATTAATGCAGAATGTTAAAGAGTTAAATATTGTAAAAGTGCAACCTCTCAGGTATTTTGCATCGGATAAATACCCTTCAAGTTGGGTTAGCATTATTGGCAACCATGAATATTAGAGAGTACTCAGCACCAATATGGGGCTCGCTTTTTAATTTAATAAAAGAGCTCCAGTATGATGATTGTATTAAATATAAGTTAGTAATAATGTTACCATTCAGTAACAGCGTAGTAATGAATGCGGCAGTGCTTTATTAGTGCAAATAGCTAGATCGGCATCAGGGGGCTGTGGGATCCCACTCTCTATGCAATGATCCCTCCATCATTAAGTTCAGGCCCAACTTTGGTGGAAAGTCAGGTCTTTTGGGAGGCATTAGGAGCACGTTTGAACACTTTTGACATTAACTTATTTTTAATAAAATCACCCGTCTAGGGCTTTCTACTCTCTTAATAAATAAAAAATGCAGACCCAGATTGGTGATTGGTACTCTTTAAAACAAACCACCATGAAAATGCATTTTATTCTGCAAATTGCCTCTTCATAGAAAAAAGAGGACTTGAACTCTATAGCGCCACCTGTATTCTGCAGGCACCATGTTTTAGAGCAGGGGTAACTAGATTTATATATACAGTAATTTTGTGAGAAAACCTTTAGTATATTTTGTGTTTTAATCATTTAAGTCTCTGCTCTTTCAAAGATTTTTGGTCCAGTGGGCGGTTCTGTCAATGACTGACAGCTACCTCTGTATGCACATCTATACAAAAACAGCTGTCAGTCACTAATAGGACCGCCCACTGGACCTAAAATCCTAGAAAGAGCAGAGGATTAAATGAATAAAACACAAGATATACTGAAAGCTATATATCAATCTGCTCAGCTCCCCCTGCTTTATAACATGATGCCTGCAGATTGGACTGCATTTTCATGGTGACCGGTCCCTTTAAGTACTCCATGTAAAATATCTCCTGAAAAAAAAGTGTTTAGTGAGATTGTTTTGATTAACAGTATATAAACATATATCTCTGATTCAGAAACACACAAGATTCAGAAATAACAAATGAAAAATATGGCAGGAAAAAAGGATGCAAAATGTAAATTAATGTCAGAATGACTTGAATAATGGCACCTTTTGTTCAGTTTGAAACAAAGGACAAAATCAGACTAACCTGTGATTATAAACAATTAGACTCACAGTCAGTGTTCACATGACTTTTTTGAGTATGAAAATAGCTTTGAGACTTAAAAAGGCAAGTTATATTCCCTGTGCCGTGTTCACAATGGCAAAGACAAAACAGTGGTCTGCGCAGATCAGAAATGCTATCGTCACCAAGAAATCAATCAAACACCCAATATACAGTATCCCGAGGCTGTACTAGCACCAAATTCAACAAGGACACAAAGAGGGATCCGTGCAAGACTTGCTGCAATAAAGTCATGCTTTTATTAATCAGAATAAAATATGTAATATGAAGTTACATGTGACCATATGAAGGGATGTATGCCAGTCCGCCTCCCCAACCTGTTTCTTGTCTGATTTTTGCCAACTCCTGGACCTCTTATCCCTTCTACTTATCTGGTGCCGCTGCTCCTCGGTACGCTGCCGGTGACCTGAACATGATGTTGGCTGGTGTGCCAATATGGTCTGGCATTCTGTGGCTGGGTTTGTTGCTGCTTGTCAGCTTTAGCGGATTGCTGCGGGGATTCTGCTAGTCTTGATGCGGCCACCTTGTCCTCTTTTCCCTCCTTTTCTACAGGTGCAGTCTAGAGGTTCGTGTGGAGTGCCTGAACATTGCAGTGCTGTGGGTTTCATATTGCCTTATTGGTGTAATATTGTTAACCAATGGCTCTACAGACCCAAGCGTGGCATCTTCATGTATTTCTAAGCAGCTGTCACCCTCCGGTCAGGAAAGCCTCCAGCCATACTGAGCTTTGCGAATACAATCATCCTCCGTGTTATATGGCCATTTGATTGTGCCCTAATAGAGATGGCTGCTGTTAATTAAGTCAATTTGTTCCTTGCTCTGGATAGAGCTTCCTAAGGGGCCAGTTTATTAACTTTTCATGTCACGTTTGAAACTATGGCCATTGATCACTCTAAAGCTGATCGTTTGGATTGGATGACTCCTGGTTGTACTTCTCCCAAAGATCGATATTCAGCTGTCACTGCTCCTTTATTCATGGTTGGTGGAATAGATACGGTCTCTTTCGAATTCTCTTTTTTCCCTGGTCTCAATGACATATAAAATGCTATACAAATGTGCAATTCTCCTATTAGCGGGGTTCATGATCAAGTTGGGATCTTAACATCTTAAGGACAGATGTTACCTTTCTTAGGGATGATGTACACAAATATAAGGAAAACCTTGTTATTGATGAAATTTGAATCTTCTGGTTGGGAAATCCTGCACTTTTCTTAACCCCTTCCTGGCGGGGGTATTTTCCGTTTATTTTGTTTTCATTTTTTTTCTCCCCTTGTTCCAAGAGCCATACACTTTTTTTATTTTTCCATCCACATAGCCATATGAGGGCTTGTTTTTTGCGTGACGAGTTGTACTTTTGAATTACAATATTAATTTTATTATGTGATGCACTGTAAGTCAAGGAAAAAACTCCACGTGTGTTGAAATTGCAAAATTATGCAATTCCACAATTGTTTTTTGGGGTTTTTATTTACCATGTTCACTTCATGGTAAAATTGACCGTAAATATGATTCTCCAGGTCAGTACATTAATGCAGATAACAGGCATGTATAGTTTTTTTTAATTTAAGTGGTGAAAAAAAATTCATAAATTAGTAAAAAAAAATGTTTGCTTTTGGCACTATTTACCAAGACCTGTAACATTTTCATTTTTCAGGATCTAGGGCTGTGTGTGGCTTATTTTTCGTACCCTGAGATGATGTTTTTATTGATACCATTTTGGAGTAGATACAATGGTTTTATAGCTTCTTATTGCATTTTATTGCAATGTTGCAGTGGCTAAAAAACGTAATTCTGGCGTTTAAATTTCTTTTCTCGTTACACCATTTACTAATCAGATTAATTTATTTTATATTTTTATACATCAGGCTTTTACAAATGCAGCAATACCAAATACACTACCATTCAAAAGTTTGGGGTAATTTAGAAATCTCATTATTTTTTAAAGAAAAGCACATTTTTTGTCAATGAAGCTAACATTAAATGAATAACATTAAATGAATCAGAAATACACTCTATACATTGTTAATGTGGTAAATGACTATTCTAGCTTCAAACGTCTTGTTTTTATTGTAATGTCTACATAGGTGTATAGAGGCCCATTTCCAACAACCACCACTCCAGTGTTTTAATGGTACATTGTGTTTGCTAACTGTGTATGAATGTTTAGAAAACCCTACAAAACCCTTGCACAAGTATGTTAGCCCAACTGAAAATGGTTTGGCTGATTTGAGAAGCTATAAAATTGACCTTCCTTTGAGCTAGTTGAGAATCTGGAGCATTACATTTGTTTGTTCTATGAAACTCTCAAAATGGCCAGAAAAAGTGAACTTTCATGTGAAACTCAACAGTCTATTCTTGTTCTTAAAAATGAAGGCTATTCCATTTGAGAAATTGCCAAGAAACTGAAGATTTCTTACAACGGTGTGTACTACTCCCTTCAGAGGAGAGCACAAACAGGCTCTAACCAGAGTAGAAAGAGAAGTGGGAGGCCCCGCTGCACAACTGAGCAACAAGACAAGTACATTAGAGTCTCTAGTTTGAGAAATCGACGCCCCACAGCTCCTCAACTGGCAGCTTCATTAAATAGTACACGGAAAACGCCAGTTTCAACATCTACAGTGAAGAGGTCACTCAGGGATGCTGGCCTTCAGGGCAAAGTGGCAAAGAAAAAGAAATATCTGAGACTGGATAATAAAATTAAAAGATTAATATGGGCAAAAGAACACAGACATTGGACAGAGGAAGATTGGAACTAAGTTTTATGGACAGAAGAATCAAAGTTTGAGGTGTTTGGATCACACAGAAAAACATTTGTGAGACGCAGAACAACTGAAAAGATGCTGGAAGAGTGTCTGACGCCATCTGTCAAGCATGGTGGAGGCAATGTGATGGTCTGGGGTTGCTTTGGTGCTGGTAAAGTGGGAGATGTGTACAAGGTAAATGGGATTTTGAATAAGGAAGGCTATCACTCCATTTGGCATCGCCATGCTATACCCTGTGGACAGCGCTTGATTGGAGCCAATTTCATCCAATGACCCAAAGCACACCTCCAAATTATACATGAACTATTTAGGGAAGAAGCAGGCAGCTGGTATTCTATCTGTAATGGAGTGGCCAGCGCAGTTACCAGATCTCAACCCCACTGAGCTGTTGTGGGAGCAGCTTGACCGTATGGTACGCAAAAAGTGCCCATCAAGCCAATCCAACTTGTGGGAGGGGCTTCAGGAAGCATGGGGGGAAATTTCTCAAGATTACCTCAGCAAATTAACAGCTAGAATGAAAGGTCTGCAATGCTGGAATCGCTGCAAAGGGAGCATTCTTTGACAAAAGCAAAGTTTGAAGGAAAAATTATTCTTTCTAATAAAAATCATTATTTCTAACCTTGTCAATGTCTGGACTATATTTTCTAATCATTTTGCAACTCATTTGATAAATAAAAGTATGAGTTTTTCATGGAAAACCCCAAATTGTCTGGGTGACCCCAAACTTTTGAACGGTAGTGTACATGTATTTTTTTTAATTGTTTGATTTTAATGGGGCAAAAGGAGGGTGATTAATTAGAACTTTTATCATTTTTAATTTTTTTCATATTTTAAAAATATTTTTATCATATTTAATAGTCCCATTAGGAGACTTTAAGCTGTGATTGTCAGATCGCTTGTACTATACATAACAGGTCTTGAGTAGACAAAGGGCTGTCATAGCAACTATTGGCGCTCCACGATCATGTCGGTGGTCATGTGGAATGATGCCCCACTTGCAGGTACGTATGATGATGCACCCTATAGCCGGCGTGTGTTAAATGCTACTGTCAGAGATTGACAGCAGGATTTAACAAGTTAATAGCCGTGGGCGGAGCTCAGCTCCACCTGCCTCTGTTAGTAGCACATGATGGCTGATTAAATCAGCCATCATCTGCCAGAAAAGATACATGCTTGCCGTGTGAGCCCTCATCAAATTCAGGGAGGCGGCATATGACATACCATTATGTTATATGTCAGTAAGGGGTTAAAAAAGGACTTACTGGTTTTGATGAAATTATTAATTGCTCTCAGTTACTAGATTTATGAAACACGTCTAGGCGGTTGAATCTTCACTGCTTTGGTTTTCCTGAAGAAGGTGAAGACACTTCTATCTTCTCCTTTTTACTGAAAATCTTTGTTGATAAATTTGGTGCAGGCAGTTTGGCTCTATGTCGTTTTATTATAGAGATTTCACCCTCAAATGATGTAGGAATCTTCACCTGGAATATAATGGTAGCAAGATTATGCTCTTTGCAGACTATAGAAGGACAGATTTAAATATGCTGTTAAAAATGTTTTAAGAACATATGTAATTAAAAATGCTACCATTTTTCCAGCTAAATTGTCTGGAAAGATTCTGTTATATTTTTATTTGCCATGAAAGAAGTTTAGGAATGGATAGATTACAAATTCTAAAATTAATATTGGCACTTTATGATAATATTTATCTTAGCGGTAGGGTGGTGGGAATACTCAGATTAGGAATATCTTCCAAGTAATGGGCTATTTGTTGGGTGGTGGGGGAAGGATGGGGCCATGGGTGGAGTGTTTTTGTTTTTTTTCTTTTCTATTCATTGTATGTAAATATATTATTATATTATCTTGAAATGTTAGGGGTCTAGGTTCCAGACCTAAGAGTTGCGCTTTTTTTAATCTTATTGAAAATTATTTACCTGCAATTACTCCTTTACAGGAAATTCATTTGATTCAAGAGAAGCAGAGATGCTTAGAAAAAAATGGATTGTTAAAATGTATTTTTTCACATTTTACTTCTCATGCTAGAGGTGTGTGCATATTAATTCACGGAGATATTAAAATTCAGATTATGTCAGCTTAAAAGGATATGTATGCTAGATTTATTTTTTTGAGATTTTTTTAAATGAGCTTTTTTGACTTATTGCTTTTACTCATATACCTCTTCCTTTTTCTCCTGAGGCATTTATTATAGTGAGGGAATTTATGACTTCCAATGTTTATCACATTTTGATTATTACTGGAGACTTGGATCTTAGTTTTGATAGAAGTAGGGTAATCTCTGATTGTGTTCCTGTTTTTATTAAATTATTAGATGACTCTAGTTCAATGCTTAAAGTTAACCTGACACCTGATACATGCTGCTCAATCTATGGGCAGCTGGTATCAGACACTGATTTTTGATAGCTGCAGGGGCCCGAGACGCACAGCAGATTAGTCAGACAGGTGGGTCTATGATGGCTTCTCCCCACCTGCTGCCCTAGATTGATAGGTCTCTGCCTTCGTGCGTGTACCAATTCCTTATCCCACAGTATTTCACACCCATAATACTAATTTAATAAACATATCCCTATTTTTTTGCAATTAATACATCCTCTAGCAGACTTGTTTTCACAATATAACCATTAAATATAATTAGTGATGAGCGAGCACTAAAATGCTCAGGTACTCATTGCTCGAGTAGAGCAAATTGGAATTCCCCGGTGCCCGACCCGAGCAACGAGTCCAATGTAAGTCTATGGGAAACTCAAGCATTTTTCAGGCGGCACCCCCCCCCCCTCGCAGTCTGCACAGGGCCTAAAAATTGCCCAAATCGGAACAGTGCTCAAATGACAAGGGAACAGCATGGGGAAGACCCCTGGAAGCATTTCTGACTCCCAGGTCACCGTTGTCAACAACGTTGTCAGAGTTTTATGCCACTTTTACGGATTCACAATAAAACATGCAAAAAAGAAACCAAAATGGATATTAATGGGAAAAATGTTAAGGAACATCCTTTACAGGGTAATGACTTGGATATAAGGCAAAATAAATAACCAAAAACAAAAATGCTCCTCCACACCTTGGGCTATGTTCACACGTGGTGTTTTTGATGTGTTTTTCCACTTTTGCATTGCTTTCAACGATTAAAAATACATGGGTAAATGTCATTTTAACATTTTACAACCTTATCTGGCCATGTGCTGTGTCACACATCATCAGACACATGCATACAGTGGTGAAAAGACATGGAAACAGCATGGGGAAGACCTCTGGAAGCATCTGACTCCCAGGTGATTGCCTAAAACCGTGTTCATCAGACGTGATTCTATATTACTGCGGTAATAATTCAGACATTTTTGGCAATGTGACAAATATTAAACTCCATTTAAAATGGGCAAAGGAAGGGGAAGTTGACGTAATGGTGATGATGTACGCTGAGGCCGAGGTCGTGGGCAAGATGAAACTGTGCCTGCTGAGGGAGCACAACAAACACCCACATCATGTCGAACTACCTTCCTGTCCAAATTTCAAGGAGGCCACGGAACACCACTCTAGAAGGCAGAGCAGTGTGAAAAAGTTGTTGGATGGATAGCAGATAAAGTTTCCAGTCAGTTTGCCACCACCACCACCCTGTGTTCCACATGGTCCAGTCTCATTAGACGTGAGTCTGGACCATATTATTATTATAACTTTAGCGCCATTCATTCAATGGAGCTTTACATGTTGAAAAGGGGTATACAAATACATCGCAAAAACAATTATAATAATCTTGAACAAAAATGTGATAGCGACGGCTACAGGAGAGGAGAGGACACTGCCCGCGAGGGCTCACAGTCTACAAGGGATGGGTGAGGATAGAGTAGGTGAGGATAGAGATGGTCATGCAGTGGTATGGTGGGCAAGGGATACTGCAGGTTGTACGCTTGTCGGGTCTTCAGGTACCTTTTGAAGGTTTCAACAGTAGGCGAGAAATGTTGGGGTAGAGAGTTCCAGAGAAGAAGGGATGCACAGGAAAAATCATGTATGCGATTGTGGGAAGAGGAGATGTAGTAGAGTAGAGAAGGAGATCTTGTAAGGATTGGAGGTTGCGTGCAGGTAATTACCGGGAGACTAGGTCACAGATGTATGGAGGAGACAAGTTGTCGATGGCTTTGCATGCCAAGGTTAGGGTTTTGAACTGGAGTTTCTGGGCAATGGGGAGCCAGTAAATGGATTGACAGAGAGGAGAGGCCAGGAAATAGTGAGGGGACAGGTGGATTAGTCAGGCAACAGAGGATAGATTGGAGGAATGCGAGAGTGTTAGAAGGGAGACCCCTAGTGTTTTTGTAGATTCGTGGTTGAGGAATGTGCGGATCTGGTAGATTTTTTTTACTTGGAGTCAGCATAATCCTCACCCTGATTCTCCTTCCTCCCACCATTCCAAGTGCCTTGAGACAACTGAACCCACACTTGGACACTCCGAAGAGCTGTTTTGTTCATCTTTCATATTTATTGATTCTGGCCTCTCTCTCGGTCTGCTCGGAAGTGGAAAGAGCTTGGATATGTGGTTTGAAGGAGAGATTAGAGTCCAGGGTTACGCCAGGAGCTGTTCACTTTTCCATTGATATATTCAGGTCTCTTGACCAGTCAGCTTCAAGCAGGGCAACAGAAGATCGCAAGTAGCGATTTGAGCAGCTATGGTCACCCGAAGGTGATGGTGGGAAAGAGCAATTACTTTTGTAAGAGGTGTATAATGATGAGACACAATGGACAGGAAGTCAAGAGGAGGACAAGGGAGCGAAAGTGGAAGATGAAGCGGTGGACGATAAAGTCACTGACCCAAACTGGCAAGGGGCATGCACAGTGAGGACAGCAGCACACAGGGGGAGGGAGGCGTAGCACCACAACAGGCAGGAACAAGCAGTGTGGAGGCCACAGACACAAGACAGGAAACTCTTACCCGGACTACCAACACACGATGGAAGTTGCCAGTACAACTGTTAGGTTTTCCTGAGTCTGGTTCTTTTTTAAAGACTGTTGTTTAGATAACCCCAAAAAGGCCATTTGCAACATGTACCAGGCCAGCATCATCAAGAACACCAAAAATACCAGCCTGACCACCACCAGCATGCTCAGGCACATGACAGCAAAGCACCCGACTAGCTGGGCCAAACGGCAAGATCCAGAAACAGTGTCTGCCGGTGACACCACTGCCTCTTCTGCTGTTGTGCATGCACACCAATCCCCTGTCCATGGCGCATGCAAAGATTTTAGCCTACAATTGTCATTGCAGACTTGCAACCTTCGCCGTCCACATCCTTGTCCCAGCTCAGTTGTATTTGAAATGTTGCCTTTTAGGCTTGTGGAGGCGGAAGTTTTCCACAACCTCATGGTGGCGGCGGCGGGGTGTCCATGCTTGGTCATCAGCCGTCACTATTTCTCCCGGTGTCGTCTCTGCCTTCCACAAGCACGGGTCCCAGAACATTACCCATACCCTTCCCAGTGCACTTAGAGGAAAGGACCTCCTAACCACAAACACGTGGACAAGTGAATGTGGCCAAGGATGGTTCATCTATCTGACGCATTCCACAGGGTTAATATTGTGGAAGCTGGGACACAGTGGGATCCTGGGAAGGAACACGTCCTCCCGACGCAGAGGATTGTAGGCCCTGGGTCAATCAAGCTTCAACACAATGTTCAGAAGGTAGACAGCAGCAGTGGTCAGTCTCCTAGACAATGAGCAAATTATTCATGAAGGATCATGCATCTCCTTAGCTTAATGTTAATTGGAATGCAAGCGCGAGTATGCAGCCATCCAACACAGGCCACAATTGTAAACTGTCACATTTCTGAACTGCTTGCTTGCACTTGAAATGTTTCCTCTTAGGCTCATGGAGGCGGAAGCTGTCCACAACCTTATGGCAATGGCGGCCGGGTGTCCATACTTGGTCCCCAGCCGCCACTTTTTCTCCCGGTGTCACCTCCGCCTTCCACAAGTACGGGTCCCAGAACATCACCTGTGCCCTCCCCAGTGCACTTAGTGGGAAGGATCGGCTAACCACAAACACGTGGACTAGTGAATGTGGCCAGGGGCAGTTCATCTCACTGACGCATTCCCCTGGGTTAATACTGTGGAAGCCGGGACCCAGTGGGACCCTGGGACGGAACAAGTCCTCCCAACACAAAGGATTGCGGGCCCTAGGTCAATCAAGCATCAACACAATGTACAGAAGGTAGACAGCAGCAGTGGTCGGTCTCCTAGACAACAAGCAAATTATTCATGATGGATCATCCATCTCCTTAGCTTTGTGTTACTTGGAATGCAAGCGCAAGTATGCAGCCAACCACCCACCCACAGGCTGCAGTATTAAACTGCCACATTTCTGGACTGCTTTCTTGCACTGGAAATGTTGCCTCTTAGGCTCGTGGAGGCGGAAGCTTTCCACAACCTCATGGTGGCGTTGGCGGCCGGGTGTCCATGCTCGGTCCCCAGCCATCACTATTGTCTCTGCCTTCCACAAGCGCGGATCCCAGAGCATTACCCGTACCCTTCCCAGTGCACTTAGTGGGAAGGACCGTCTAACCACAAACACGTGGGCAAGTGAATGTGGCCAAGGATGGTTCATCTCACTGACGCATTCCACTGGGTTAATATTGTGGAAGCCGGGACCCAGTGGGACCCTGGGAAGGAAAACATCCTCCTGACGCAGAGGATTGTGGCCCTAGGGGCAATCAAGCTTCAACGCAATGTTCAGAAGATAGACAGCAGCAGTGGTTGGTCTCCTAGACAATGAGCAAATTATTCATGAAGCATCATCCATCTCCTTAGCTTTGTTACTTGGAATGCAAGCACGAGTATGCAGCCAACCAACAGAGGCCACAATTGTAAACTGCCACATTTCTGAACTGCTTGCTTGCACTTGAAATGTTGCCTCTTACTGTCATGGAGCCGGAAGCTTTCCACAACCTTATGGCGGTGGCAGCCGGGTGTCCATACTTGGTCCCCAGCCACCACTATTTCTCCCGGTGTCATCTCCGCCTTCCACAAGCACAGGTCCCAGAACATTACCTGTGCCCTCCCCAGTGCACCTAGTTGGAAGGACCGCCTAACCACAAACACATGGACAAGTGAATGTGGCCAAGGACGGTTCATCTCACTGACTCGTTCCACTGGGTTAATATTGTGGAAGCCGGGACCCAGTGGGACCCTGGAATGGAACACATCCTCCCGACGCAGAGGATTGCAGGCCCTGGGTCAATCAAGGAAGCCCCTACATTATACAGCTCCTGCACCACCAGTGGGACCCTGGGACAGAACACATCCTCCCGACACAAAGGATTGCGGGCTCTAGGTCAATCAAGCTTCAACACAATGTTCAGAAGGTAGACAGCAGCAGTGGTCGGTCTCCTACACAACAAGCAAATTATTCATGATGGATCATCCATCTCCTTAGCTTTGTGTTACTTGGAATGCAAGCGCAAGTATGCAGCCAACCACCCATCCACAGGCCGCAATAGTAAAGTGCCACATTTCTGGACTGCTTGCTTGCACTGGAAATGTTGCCTCTTAGGCTCGTGGAGGTGGAAGCTTTCCACAACCTCATGGTGTTGGCAGCCAGGTGTCCATACTAGGTCCCCAGCCGCCACTATTTCTCCCAGTGTCGTCTCCGCCTTCCACAAGCATGGGTCCCAGAACATTACCCTGCCCTCCCCAGTGCATTTAGTGGGAAGGACCGCCTAACCACAAACATGTGGGGTAGTGAATGTGGCCAGGGACATTACATCTCACTGAAGCATTCCACTGGGTTAATATTGTGGAAGCCAGGACCCAGTGGGACCCTGGAACGGAACACATCCTCCCGACGCAGAGGATTGCAGGCCCTGGGTCAATCAAGGTTGCCCCTACATTATACAGCTCCTGCACCACCTCCTTCTCCTCTTCAGCCTCCATCTCCATCACTTGATTCATTTTTTCAGGAGATATTCCACATTATGTACTTAAACTTTGTGCGTGCCAATAACAAAAAGCAGGACTGTATGCTTAGGCGACAAACTGCACACCGTTGCAGAGTTTTTGAAAGCTGTATCAGAGAACCTGGTGGTGGCTCTGAAACTAGGCAAGCTGGCACATGTACCATGCCAGGCCCATGTGCTCAACTTAATGGTTCTGCGGTTTCCCAAAACCTACCCAGATCTGCCAGAGCAGCTTGTGAAAGTATGCCGCATCCCCATTTCAGAAAGTCAGCTACAGCTTCCGCCGCCCTGGCAGGGCTTCAGCAGCGTTTGCAGCTTTCAGCTCACCGACTGATGTGTGATGTGACAAAGCGTTGGAAATCAACGTTGCAGATGTTTGGAATGATTTTGAGCAGTCGAGAGCAGTTGTTGAGTACCAGCTTCAACACGTCCATCGGCATTGCGGTCAGCCTCCGCACATAAGAGCTGATCAGTGAGCATGGATGTTTGACATCTGTGCCATCCTCCAAAACTTTGAGGACTCCACCAATATGGTGAGCTGTGATGACACCATAATTAGCATCATCACCCCACTTCTCTGTCTACTGAAACGCTCACTGCTCACAATTAAGAGGAGGCATTGCAGGCGGAGCAAGGAATTATACAGGGTGATGCTACTCAGCTCAGCCTTATCTCAGCGTGGATTGGGTGATAATGAGGAGGCGGAGGAGGAAGAGAACATGGACAGTCATCCTCTTGGTGAGAACAGGGAAGTCTTGGCTGTTGGCAGTATGGCACACATGGCTGACTTTATGTTCCACTGCCTTTACCATGACCATTGCATTGTACGCATTTTGGGCATTACAGAAAACTGGCACGGCACGAAAGAATTCTTGGAGACGGAGGTGTGAGGTTCTGATTAAGGATGATGTCAGTCTTAAATCAGTTGCAGAACGGAGGGCACGGGAAGGGTGGTACACAGAAATGAGGGTGAGGCAGAACTGTGGAGAGCTTGGTGGGTGAGAGAGATGAGTTTGTATTGTATTCTGTAGTGATTGATTGTTTAACCTAACCAGTGCAATGACTGGCACAGGGTAGAGACGTCGGTGAAGGAGCTTGATAGAAATACGACCCTGGCTGCTGCATTTAGAAGGGATTGGAGAGGAGACAGTTTGTTTAGAGGGAGACCTATTAGAAGAGAGTTGTGTAGTGGATAAGAGCAACAGTAAGAGTTTTTGCAGTATCAAAGGTGAGAAAAGGTCAAATTCTGAAGTTGTTTGTAAGGTGCAGGTGACATGAGAGAGTGAGTGATTTTCCACGTTGAATAAAGGAAAGTTGTGTGTAAAATATTACTCCAAGACAGCAGGAGTGCCAAGTGGGAGTTATGGTGGCACCACATAAAGAAAATTGCAAGTTCAGGTATAGGTAGGTTAGTAGAGCGAGGAAAACCAAGGAGTTCATTTTTGGAGATATTAAGTTCAGGTTCTAGTTGAAGAATTATAACAAAAAAAAAAATCCCATCTGACAACGCTGGCGGCAGAGGTCACAGTCAGACAGTTCATTGGACAACCAAGGAGAACAAGTGAGGGAGACACAAACCAGATGCGGCAGAGGCAGGAGAACGCTGTCAAAAGTCTGGGACAGTTTTCTCAGACCCTCCCAGTGCCCAGGCCCTGATACACAGGGTACTCTGAAAAGGAGGGAAAAGTTCTGGAAGATCCTGAAGGACTTCCTTGTCTCTGTGCCTTACAACTGTTGGGTATCCAAGCTGGACACATGGTATGAACTGACTCTCTAAGCCTTGGAGGTCCTGGCCACTAGCGTTTTGTCAGACATGGTTTTTAGTGCCGGAGGGGGCATTATAACTGATAAAACTGATAGGCGCATCCGCCTGTCAACTGAAAATGCTGACAGGCTGACTCTTATGAAAATGAACAAGGGCTGGATTGGGCCAGACTTCTCAACACCACCAGATGATAGCATCAAACATAAACTCAAATCCAGTGGTTATTTGTTTGGGAGTCTATTTCCATGCACCCCTTCACACCCAGACATGGGTATACCCTTCAGGAATTTTTCCATTTTATGTTGCCCTCCTCCTTCTCCTCATCCTCCACCACCATACGGTATCACCAGGGTGATGCAACACCCACATAATTTTTTTTAACGGTGTTTCCTATTAGAGACGAGCAAATATTTCGATATTCGTTTCGGATTACAATCGCCGATTCTGCAATATTCGCCAATGTAATTGTCTAATATTCGCCGAACATTGCTGAACGCCATTGGATTCAATGGGTGCCAAAACCAAATACATACACAACACCTTCAAACGGGACCAAAAGCTGCCAAAACACATCAATTTAGGGGCAGACGCCAGGAAAGTACCATCAATTGACCCAGAGTATAAATAGTATAATTATTATTTATTATTATAGCGCAATTTATTCCATTGCGCTTGACGTGTGAAAAGAAGTCACTGACTGGTACAAAAGCAGAGAGCACCCTGCCCATTAGGGCGCACAAACAGTCTATGAAGGATGGGTACAGTAGGTGAGGGTACAGCTGGTCGTGCACCGGTATGGTGGTACGAGGGTTACTGCAGGTTGTAGGCTTGTCGGAAGAGGTGGATCTTCAGCTTCCTTCTAAAGATTTTAACAGTAGGCGAGAGTCTGATATGTTGGGGTACAGAGTTCAAGAGTAGAAGGGATGCATGGGAAAAATCCTGTATGCGATTGTGGGAAGAAGAGATAAGACAGGAGTAGAGAAGGAGATCTTGTGAGGATTGGAGGTTGTGTGCTGGTATGAACCATGAGACTAGGTCACAGATATATGGAGGAGAAAGGTTGTGGATGATTTAGCGTGACATGGTTATGGTTTTGAACTGAAGTCTCTGGCCAATGGGGAGCCAGTGAAGAGATCTTATAGATTGCAATCTTATAGATTGCTGGAGCCAGTCCACAGTAAAAAAGCAGCCATAGAGTGTCCGGGAACCTTCCAACAGACTTCTCTTAGCCAGGCTGCTTCTCGGCAGGGTTGGACAGGCTCACCTGAGAACTGGACAAGCTCAGGCTTTTCCTTCAGGAGAGTTCATAGTGCAAACTTTGTAGGTCGTGATGATGATAGAGGCCACCATCTCCTTAGCTTGCTGCTGGTATTTTTCTGTGGGATTCAGCTTGCCTCCAACCAGCCTGGAATATTTCCAGTGGTTTGGTATTGCCATTCAGTACCAGAAGCAAAGCCATCTACAATTTCCTTTGCAGGAATTTTATTTGGTAGACTAAGTGGCTGCCCAAATACATTAGTTTCTCACAAAGGAGCTGAAGATATTGAGTGGCAGTAGGTGCAAGTTTCTCCAGCATGTTAGATATCAGAGGGGAAACAAAGAGGGCAGCACAGTGGCTCAGTGGTTAGCACTGAAGCCTTGCAGCACTGGGGTCCTGGGTTCAAATCCCACCAAGAACAACATCTGCAAGGATTTTGTATGTTCTCCCCGCGTTTGCGTGGGTTTTCCCCCTCAGTAAAAAAGCAGCCATAGAGTGTCTAGGAACCTTCACACAGACTTTTCTTAGCCAGAGCTGCTTCTCAGCAGGGTTGGACGGGCTCACCAGAGTATCCCTGGGTGGGCCCTGGCTTCTCCATCAAGAGAGTTCATGATAGCACAAACTTTGCAGCTGCTATGGGGCTCTTGAGCAGGGGAGAAAGGTGGGCCCTCAGAATCAAATCCTCTGGTGGACCCAATGTTCTTCAGTAGTGTTGAGCGAGCATGCTCAACACTGCTCGGTACTCGCTCGAGCATCTCACTACTCGGGATGTTTGGCGAGCACCGAGCATTTCCAGGTTACTTGGGCAGGAGCTCGGGTCTCTGCCCTGCACATTTGGCGCTCTTTACAGAGCCAATGAACATGCAGGGATTGCCAGCCAGTCACTGTAATGCCGCAGCCATGTTGTTTGTGGGCATTACAGTGATTGGCTGGCTGCACAGTGTCACCTCGAGTATTTAAAACCGGGCGCCGCCATCTTGGACACAGACGCTCCGGATCAGCCAGTGTAGGGTCAGTGCTGCTGAGCTAGGGAGAGATTTATACTCCAAAAAAGTTAGTGTAGGGTCTCTAAAGCCTGCCAAATCAAACAAACAGTCCTTCTCAGGACAAATATCCATCCCAGATATCAGGCAGGCAGGCGGGCAGGATGTTTAGGAGACGCAGTGGTTATACCAGCAAATGCTGCATTACAGTCCTGTGTGCCCCTGTTGGTCAAATTGCTAGACTTATCACCCCGGTCTCAGTGGCCAGGAAAAAAAAATTTTTTTCATCTAAATCCTGTATTTTTTTTCCTCAGTCAGACTGTCCAAATACGCGTCTTATTAGCCTTTTGGCATTCACCCCCACCCAAAAAAAAATTGAGTGTGTCTGTGACTGTTCAGACACCAATATATCTGTTTAAAAGAGTCTGGTGTAGGCCAGAAAAATATAACTGTGGTTTTGCAGTTCCATGGGTCAAATCTCTGTATTATCCTGTTTTTGCATTTTTTGCCGTAAAAAAAAACAGTAATAGTGTCTCCCTGACTGGTCAGACACCAATATATCTGTTTAAAAGAGTCTGGTGTAGGCCAGAAAAATATAACTGTGGTTTTGCAGTTCCACGGGTTAAATCTCTGTATTATCCAGATTTTGGTATTTTTTCCGTAAAGAAAAACAGTAATAGTGTTTCCCTGATTGTTCAGACACAAATATGTCTGTTTGAAAGATTCTGGTGTAGGCCAGAAAAATATAACTGTGGTTTTGCAGTTCCACGAGTCAAATCTCTGTATTATCCTGTTTTGGGCATTTTTTGCCGTAAAAAAACCGTAATAGTGTCTCCCTGATTGTTCAGACACCAATATATCTGTTTGAAAGATTCTGGTGTAGGCCAGAAAAATATAACTGTGGTTTTGCAGTTCCACGGGTCAAATCTATGTATTATCCAGCTTTTGGTATTTTTTCCGTAAAGAAAAACAGTAATAGTGTTTCCCTGATTGTTCAGACACAAATATGTCTGTTTGAAAGATTCTGGTGTAGGCCAGAAAAATATAACTGTGGTTTTGCAGTTCCACGAGTCAAATCTCTGTATTATCCTGTTTTGGGCATTTTTTGCCGTAAAAAAACCGTAATAGTGTCTCCCTGATTGTTCAGACACCAATATATCTGTTTGAAAGATTCTGGTGTAGGCCAGAAAAATATAACTGTGGTTTTGCAGTTCCACGGGTCAAATCTCTGTATTATCCAGCTTTTGGTATTTTTTCCATAAAGAAAAACAGTAATAGGGTCTCCCTGATTGTTCAGACACAAAGATATCTGTTTGAAAGATTCTGGTGTAGGCCAGAAAAATCTAACTGTGGTTTTGCAGTTCCACGGTTCAAATCTCTGTATTATACACTTTTGGGCCTTTTTTACATAAAAATACAGTTTGAGTGTGTCGCTGACTGTTCAGCCCCAAATATATCTATTAAAAAAGTCTGATATATGCCAGTAAATTAGAACTGTGGATTTGCAGTTCCATGGTTTAAATCTCTGTATTATCCAGCTTTTGGCCTGTTTTACGTAAAAAAAAAAAATAATAGTGTCTCCCTGTCTGTTCAGTCACAAATATATCTGTTTAAAAGATTCTGTTGAAGGCCAGAGAAATAAAACTGTGGTTTTCCTCTTCCACTGTTCTAATCTCCTTTTTATTACCCTTTTTCCATTGATAGTGTGAGTGTAAGCTATTTTACTTCATTTACAATGGGCAAGGCGCGTGACAAGGGACGTTCTGGTGATGGTGCGTGTAGAGAATGGGGCCGTGGCCAAGGTGAAAATGTGCCACAACCAACAGCCACATCTTCTCGCTCCCACTTCTTGACCAAATTACTAGGGAACCACACTACAACTCCAGTATTGCGAACTAATCAGTGTGAACAGGTTATTAACTGGATAGCAGATAATACTTCCAGTTTCCTGGGCACCACCACCTCCGGTCTGTCTTCCACACGGTCAAGTTTTAGTAGCCGTGAGTCTCGACCGCATACTCCTCCTCACCCTGATGCTCCTTCCTCCAACCATGCCGAGTGTCGTCAGACAACAACTGATCCCACACTTGGACACTCTGGAGAGCTGTTCACTGGTCCATTTCCATATTTGTGCCCCTCGCCTGCTCCGCTTGAAGTGGTGGAAGAGGAGATCCCATGTAGCGATGCCCAAATATTTGAACAGCCACGGCCACAGGAAGTCGACGCTGGCAATTTGTCACAAGAGGTGGACGATGACGAGACACAATTGCCACGAAGTGAGGAGGAGGATCGTGGTGCGCAAGTGGAAGAGGAGGAGGTGGTGGATGATCTAGCAAATGACCCAACGTGGCAGGAGGACATGCAGAGCAAGGCCAGCAGCACACAGGGGGAGGGAGGCAGAGTACCCCAACAGGCAGGAAGAAGCAGTGTGGTGGCCGCACACAGAAGGCAGGCAACAGTTCCCCGTAACACCAACACGAGGGACGTTGCCAGTACAACTTGTAGGTCTTCCAGAGTCTGGAATTGTTTTAAAGACTCTGCTGATAACCCCAAAAAGGCCATTGTAGCACCTGCCATGCCAGCATCAGCAGAGGTGACAAAACTACCAGCCTGACCACCACCAGCATGATCAGGCACATGGCAGCAAAGCACCTGACTTTGTGGGGCGAACCCCAAGGTCCACGACCAGTGTCAGTGGGTGTCACCACTGCTTCTTCTGCTGTTATGCGTGTAATAGAACCCCCTGTTGTGCGTGCAAGGCAATCCCCTGTCCATACTGCATGCAAAGATGCCCCCTACTCTCAGTCTTCACTTGTTATGGCAGTTTCTCAAGAAACAGCATCAACATCCACGTCCACGTCCCACCGCAGCATTCAATTGTCCATATCCCAGAGCTTTGAACGAAAGCGCAAATTCGCAGCCAACGCCCCACAGGCCACAGTTCTAAATTCGCACATTTCACGACTGCTTGCGTTGGAAATGCTGCCTTTTAGGCTGGTGGAGACGGAATCCTTCCACAACCTTATGGCTGTGGCCGTCCCTCGGTACTCGGTACCCAGCCGACACTATTTTGCCCGGTGTGCCATCCCCGCACTACACAAGTACATGTCCCAAAACATCTGCCGTGCCCTCAACAACGCAGTTACTGGGAGAGTCCACCTGACAATTGACACGTGGACAAGTGCTTGTGGACAGGGACGGTACATCTCCCTGACGGGACACTGGGTAAACATAGTGGAAGCCGGGACCCAGTCGGACCTTGGGACGGAACACATTCTCCCCACACCGAGGATAGCGGGCCCTATGTCAGTCAGGGTTGCCCCCACAGTGTACAGCTCATGCGCATCATCCTCCCCCTCCTCCTCATGTTCAGCCTCCATTTCAGATATCACCACATAAGTTGGAAACTGGAAGCACTGCAGTTCTGCCTCAGCCAAGGGGCAACAGGCTGTGCTGAAACTCATAAGCTTAGGTGATAAACCTCACACTGCTTGTGAGTTGTGGACAGCTGTGAAAGAACAGGCAGATCTGTGGCTGAGACTGCTGAACCTACATCCAGGCATGGTCATGTGTGACAATGGCAGTAACCTGGTGGCGGCTGTGAGGCGAGGCAAGATCACACACATACCACGCCTGGCTCATGTGCTTAACCTCGTGGTTCAGCGGTCTCTTAAATCGTACCCCGAATTGCCAGATCTGCTCGTCAAAGTACGCCACCTGTCAGCTCATTTTCGCAAGTCGGCTACAGCTTCCGCCGCCCTTGCTGTGTTGCAGCAGCGTTTTCAGCTTCTGGCACACCGACTGGTGTGTGATGTCCCCACATGTTGGAACTCTACCCTCCACATGTTGCAAAGTAGTTGTGAGCAGAAGAGAGCAGTTGTGGAGTACCAGCTGCAACAAGGCCGTCGATATTCAGGTCAGACTCCACACATAAGACGTCAGGAGTGGACCTGGATGTCTGACATATGTACCATTCTGACAAACTTTGTGGAGTCCACCAAGAAGGTGAGTGGCGATGACGCCATCATTAGCATCAGCATCCCACTTGTCTGTCTTTTGCAACGTTCTCTACAGAGAATTAAAGGGGAGGCATTGCAGCCAGAGTATGATGAGATGGATCAAGAAGCCGTAGCGGGCGATTACACACAGCCAAGCCTCATCTCATCCCAACGTGCATTGGGGGACAATGAGGGAGAGGAGGAGGAGGAAGAACGGGAGCTTGTATCATGCGCTGTAGATGGTAGTACCTGTACAACTGTCATACCGTCGGTTCAGCGTGGTGGCTTGAGGACAGGGAGGAGGAGAGCATGGTCAGTCGTCATCTTGGTGAGGACACGGAAGTCTTGCCCGTTACCAGTCTGGCACGCATGGCTGACTTTATGTTAAGCTGCCTTAACCGTGACCCTCACGTTGTAAAAATGTTGGGTGACAGTCATTACTGGTTGTTGACACTTTTAGACCCCCGCTACAAGGAGAACTTTCACTCTCTTATTCCTGAGGTGGAGAGGTCTACAAAAATGGGGCAGTACCGGAAGGCCCTTGCTGCAGAACTGTTAAAAAATTCCCATCTGAACACGCTAGCGGCAGAAGTCACAGTTCGTTGCCCAACCATGGCATACAGGCGAGAGAGACGCAACTCCTATCCAGCAGAGGCAGGGGAACACTGTCAACGTTCTGGGACAGTTTTCTGAGACCCGCCCAGCTTACAGGCCCTGAGGCGCGGGGTACTCTCACAAGGAGTGGAAAGTTTCAAAAGATGGTGAGGGAGTACCTTGCCGACCGTACCAGCGTCCTCCGTGATTCCTCTGTGCATTTTAATTTTTGGGTACCCAAGCTGGACACTTGGAATGAACTCGCTCTGTACGCCTTGGAGGTCCTGGGCTGCCCTGCTGCTAGCGTGTTATCGGAGCGTGTTTTTAGTGCCGCTGGGGGAATTATAACTGATAAGCGCACTCGCCAGTCAACTGACAATGCTGACAAGCTGACCCTTATCAAAATGAACAAGGGCTGGATTGGGTCAGACTTCTCATCACCACCAAATGACAGCAGAGTAACATAAAGTCAAATCCACAGTGTTATTTCGGGAGATGTATTCCCATGCACCGCGTCACACCCACACATGGGTATACGCTTCCTTATTTCGGCTGTATTTTGCTCTTCTCCTTATCCTCAGCCTCCACCACCACTATACCACCAGGGTGACCTTGGTCCGTGTTGCCAGCATTGCAAGTTCCTCCGTCCTAATTTTTAGCAGCTTTTGCTTGGAAGGCATAGGTAAAGACTATGGGAGACCCACTCCCCAAAAATGGGAATAATGTTTTTAAGATGCTGTACTGCATGGCTCTTCCAAGGCCCATTTAAACCGTCTTGTTAAGCTACTGCAACCTCCACCTCTTTTCCAAGGGGCATTTAAACCGTATTTTTAAGCTACTGTGACCTCCACCACTCTTCCAAGGGGCATTAAAACCGTCTTGTTAAGCTACTACAACCTCCACCGCTTCTCCAAGGGGCATTAAAACCGTCTTGTTAAGCTACTGCGACCTCCACCACTCTTCCAAGGGGCATTACAACCGTCTTGTTAAGCTACTGCGACCTCCACCACTCTTCCAAGGGGCATTGATATTGTCTTTTTAATCCACTGCGACCTCCACGTCTCTTCCAAGGGGCATTAAAACCGTCTTGTCAAGCTATTGCGACCTCCACCACTTCTCCAAGGGGCATTAAAACAGTCTTGTTAAGCTACTGTGACCTCCACTGCTCTTCCACGGGGCATTAAAACCGTCTTGTTAAGATACTGCGACCTCCACCGCTCTACCAAGGGGCATTAAAACCGTCTTGTTAAGCTACTGTGACCTCCACCACTTCTCCAAGGGGCATTAAAATAGTCTTGTTAAGCTACTGTGACCTCCACCACTTTTCCAAGGGGCATTTAAACCGTCTTTTTAAGCTACTGTGACTTCCACCACTCTTCCAAGGGGCATTAAAACCGTCTTGTTAAGCTACTGCGACCTCCAGCGCTCTTCAAAGGGGCATTAAAACCATATTGTTAAGGTACTGAGACCTCCATTTTTCTTCCAAGGGGCATTAAAACCGTCTTGTTAAGCTACTGCGACCTCCACCACTTCTCCCAGGGGCATTAAAACCATCTTGTTAAGCTACTGCGACCTCCACCACTCTTCCAAGGGGCATTAAAACCATCTTGTTAAGCTACTGCAACCTCCACCACTTCTCCAGGGGGCATTAAAACTGTCTTGTTAAGCTACTGCAAGGGGCATTGATATTGTCTTTTTATTCCACTGCGACCTACACCATTCTTCCAATGGGCATTGCATTTCCTCCTAATTTTAGTCAGCTTTTGCTTTTCAATGCATTGGCAAACACTAAGTGAGTCTTACTCTCCAATAATGGGTAGAAGGTTTTTAGTATGCTGTAATCCACGTCTGTTTCAAGGGGCATTGCAGTTCCTCATAATTTTTATAAAGCCTTCCATTCACTGCTTAGGCCAACAGCGCACAGGAGACCCAGTTGCTATAAATGGAAAAAACGGTTTAGCTAAGGCCCTCTGACCTCCATGTCACTTCCAAGGGGCATTGGAGTGCCTCAAAATTTTTGGTAGGCATTGCACTCACTGCATGCCCTTTAACTGTGTAGCTGAACCGCACCTTTTGGTACAGAAACATATTGCACACTTACACTTGCATTCCAAGAAAACAAAGCAGACGCTAACTTCTATCATCATCATCATGCTCCTCACCTTGGCACTCTCAACTCCCCTGATGGAGAAGCCAGGGCCCACTGGAGGAGTCTGGTTCTCTGGTGGGCTCTTTAAATGCTGCCCTAAAGCAGGCTGGGCTAAGAAAAGTGTGTGGGGGGATGTTCCAAGGAGAAACAGGGGCGGCTGGGGACCGTTTATGGACACCCGGCCGCCCCCAGGCGGCTGGGGAGCGTGTGTGGACACCCGGTCGCGGGGCGGCTGGGGACCGAGTATGGACACCCGGCCGCCCCCTGGCGGCTGAGGACCGAGCGTGGACACCCGGCCGCCGGGCGGCTGGGGAATCAGTATGGATACCTCGCTGCCGAAGCAGCCATGAGGTAGTGGCCAGCTTCAGCCTCCTCCAAACTAAAAGGCCCCATTTCAAGTGCAAGCTGGCAGTATGGTATTGCAGCCTGGGGGTGCGTGGGTGTTTGGTTGCACACTTACGCTTGCATTCCAAGAAAACAAAGCAGACTCTAACTTCTATCATCATCATCATGCTCCTCACCGTGGCGCTCTCAACTCCCCTGATGGAGAAGCCAAGGCCCACTGGAGGAGTCTGGTTCTCTGGTGGGCTCGTCCAATGCTGCCCTAAAGCAGGCCGGGCTAAGAAAAGTGTGTTAGGGGATGTTCCAAGGAGAAATGGGGGCGGCTGGGGACCGTTTATGGACACCCGGCCGCCCCTAGGCGGCTGGGGAGCGTATGTGGATACCTGGCCGCGGGGCGGCTGGGGACCGAGTATGGACACCTGGCCGCCCCCTGGCGGCTGGGGACCGAGCGTGGACACCTGACCGCCGGGCGGCTGGGGACTGAGTATGGATACCTCGCTGCCGAAGCAGCCATGAGGTAGTGGCCAGCTTTGGACTCCTCTAAACTCAAAGGCCCCATTTCAAGTGCAAGCTGGCAGTATGGTATTGCAGCCTGGGGGTGCGTGGGTGTTTGGTTGCACACTTACAATTGGATTCCAAGAAAACAAAGCAGACGCTAACTTCTATCATCATCATCATACTCCTCACCTTGACACTCTCAACTCCTCTGATGGAGAAGCCAGGGCCCACCGGAGGAGTATGGTTCTTTGGTGGGCTCGTCCAATGCTGCCCTAAAGCAGGCCGGGCTAAGAATAGTGTGTGGGGGGATGGTCCAAGGAGAAATGGGGGCGGCTGGGGACCATTTATGGACACCCGGCCGCCCCCCGGTGGCTGGGAAGCGTGTGTGGACACCCGGCCGCGGGGCGGCTGGGGACAGAGTATGGACACCCGGCCGCCCCCTGGCGGCTGGGGACCGAGCGTGGACACCCGACCGCTGGGTGGCTGGGGACTCAGTATGGATACCTCGCTGCCGAAGCAGCCATGAGGTAGTGGCCAGCTTCGGCCTCCTCCAAACTAAAAGGCCCCATTTCAAGTGCAAGCTAGCAGTATGGTATTGCAGCCTGGGGTGGGTGGGTGTTTGGTTGCACACTTACGCTTGCATTCCAAGAAAACAAAGCAGACGCTAACTTCTATCATCATCTGCTCCTCACCTTGGCACTCTCAACTTCCCTGATGAAGAAGCCAGGACCCACCGGAGGAGTCTGGTTCTCTGGTGGGCTCGTCGAATGCTGCCCTAAAGCAGGCCGGGCTAAGAAAAGTGTGTGGGGGGATGTTCCAAGGAGAAATGGGGGCGGCTTGGGACCGAGTATGGACACCTGGCTGCGCCCAGGCGGCTGGGGACCAGGCGTGGACACCCGGCTGCCGTTCGGCTGGGGACTGAGTAGTGGCCAGATAGTGGCCAGCTTCGGCCTCCTCCAAACTAAAAGGCCCCATTTCAAGTGCAAGCAAGCTAGCAGTATGGTATTGCAGCCTGGGGGTGGGTGGGTGTCAGGCTGCATACTTGCGCTTGCATTGCAAGGAATGGGGGGGGTACAATTGAAAACTGCCCTGGGACAAGGACTTGCACGGGGATAGTTGCAAGTCTGCATCTTCTGATGCGGAAAAGATCACTTCTGATGGGCACACTTTTAGGCAGTGACCTGGGTGTCAGAGATGCTTCCAGGGGTCTTCCCCATGCTGTTCCCATGTCTTTTCAGCACTGTATGCATGTGTCACACAGCACATGGCCAGATAAGATTGTAAAATGTTAAAATGACATTTCCCGGTGAATGCATTTGTCACGGTTGAAAGTAATACAAAAGTGCAAAATGCATAAAAAATGCTACTTGTGAACATAGCCCAAGGTGTGGAGGAGTATTTTTGTTTTTGGTTATTTATTTTACCTTATACACAAGTCTTTACCCTGGAAAGGAAGTTCCTTAACATATTTCACAGGAAAACTATTTCAGTTTAGTTTTTGAACTTTTTATTGTGAGCCCGTAAAAGTGGCTTAATATCTCTGACCACGTTGTTGACAGCAGTGACCTGGGGGTCAGAAATGTTTCCTGGGGTGATGTCCATGCTGTCCCCATGTCTTTTGAGCACTGTCACTATCGTTTTGGGCACTTTTTAGGCTTTTTACAGACTGCCGAGGGGTGCCGCCGCAAAAATGCTCGGGTCTCCCATAGGCTAACATTGGGCTCGTTGCTCGGGTCGAGCACCCGAGTATCACGGCGAGCTCGGCCCGAGCTTCGAGCACCCGAGCATTTTAGTGCTCGCTCAACACTATTCTTCAGTCTAACACTGCTTCTAAGTGAGTTATATTTCACCACAGCCACATTCTTTAGCTCGGTGAAACGACTGGCATAGAGGGAAACCCTATCTGTCCTGGCTGTCATTTCTCCGCAATCAGGTTCCGGCCATTGCCACACACGCCATCAGGCTGTATGTTCAGCAGTGAGAGACACAAATCAGGCTGCTGTGTTACAGCTTTCAACAACTCTGCAGTGGTGGTGGCTAGTCACCTATGCATTAAGCATATTATCTTCAGCACAGCCTATTGCCACTTTGCCAAGGCAGTGCTGCAGTGCTTCCAGCTTGTGACTGATGTGGTCATTCTGGAGATGGAGGCCGAACAAGAGGAGGAGGAGGAGGTGCTGGAGATGAACAATGTGATTGCGTTAAGGTTACCTTGGCGAGTCTGGTTTTTATACTAAAGAAAGATCCTACTGTGTTTTTATTTATTTATTTATTTTTTAAGTCTCTTCAAATGTGTATTGGAGTGCATCCTAATTTTTGGCATCCCTTGAAAATTTAAAATCTATTCTATACCCTATTGATAATGCTGTTAGATGCATTTACAATAGGGACAAGTGCTGCTAGGTGGTATCAGTACCAGCTGCAGATGAGTGTTCATTCTGGTTGCATCAATGTCTTCCACAGTCCATAACTTTTTTTTATTATTTCTTTGGCCTTATATACAAGTCATTACCCTGGAAAGAATGTTTCTTAACATTTTTTCCATTTTAGCTTGTTTTTTTGTATGTTTTCTTTTGTCAGCTCATAAAAGTGGCGTAATACTCTGAAAACATTGTTCACAGATATGCTATTTGCCAGTGGCCAACTGTAAATAGGTTTGAACCCATGACTGCAATACTTTAAATGGAGTGTAATATTTGACACGCTCACAAAAACTGCTGGATTTTTAGAGCAATCATATGGGATAACGTCTGATGGCCATGGTTTCAGGCAGTTGCCCAATAGTATGGTATTCGTCAACGACCAAGTGTCAATTGGTTCAACAAAACATTGGGGGCTGACTTTAAATGGAGTGGAATATTTGGCACACTCCACAAAATTTCTGTATTATTACGGCAGTCATATGGATCAGGTTGGTCTGGTCATTGAAAAAAGTTCCTCTGCTTCCACAATACAGTAATGTGAATAAAAAAAAAAAATGCGTCTGTATTCTGCGAACAAGCAAATGAATCAGTAAAATGGTGAACACTGACACACTGCTACAAACTGTAAATGGAGGACAATATTTTCCACGCTCACTACAAATGGCTGGATTTGTACTGCAGTTATATGTGATACGTCTGACGGACATTCACAGTTTTAAATAGCGACCCTGTAGTTTACTAATACTATTCTTCACAGCGACCTTGTGTGAATAGTTTCAATGACACACTGCTACAAAATGTAAATGGAGGGCAGAAATGGCTGAATTTGGACCTCAGTCATATGTGATATGTTTGACGGGCAACCACTGCTTTAAATAGCGGGCCTGTAGTTTACTAATATTATTCTTCACAGCGACCACGTGTGAATAGCTTGCTGACACACTGCAACAAACTGTAAATGGAGGCCAATATTTTCCACATTCACTACAAAATTCTGGATTTTTATCGCTGTAATATGGAAAAGATCTTGATGTATTCTGTAGTGCTAACAAGCAAATGTAGCAGAAAAATTGTGTACTCTGGATTGCTTTATAAAAAAATAATCAGAATTAAGATAAAAAAAAAATTAGCCCTGGCCCCTGATACCTGGGGCTATGTCTACAAATATCTGCAAAAGCAGGATCAACCAGAAAGTGCAATGGACCCTCTTGTGCTGTATACACTGTCTGCCACAAACCCTGCCTGCCTTCCTTTTTAAGCAAATAACCAGGATTAAGATACAAAAAAAACTTAGCCCTGGCCTCTGATATCTGGGGCTATGTCTACAAATATCTGTAACAGCAGGATTAGTCAGAACTTGCAATGGACCCTCTTGTTCTGTGTACACTGCAGTCTGCCACATACCCTGCCTGCCTGCCTAACTCCTGCTGTCACCACTGAATATATTCAGCTGGATTAGTCCACAGAAGGACTGTTAGTTCAGATGGATATATAGATATGCTGTGGAATACTTTTACTAACTATACACAAGCAAATCTTTCCCTGACTCAGCAGCAGCTCTCCCTACTCTGCCTGTTTCCAGGGTAGACTGTGACGAGCCTAGCGTCACCGGGTCTTAAATAGACCCGATGGCGCTATGCGGCCAGCCAATCACTGTAATGCCATAACCAACATGGCTAAGGCATTACAGTACGTGGCAAGCAATCCCTGCATGTTCATTGGCTCTCTAAAGAGCGGAAAACATGCAGGGAAGGGACCCGAGTTCCCGCCCGAGCAACCCGGAAATACTCGCCGAGTGCCGAGCTTGTCGAGCACAATGATGCTCGGGCAAGTACCGAGTAGTGGCGAGCACGTTCGCTCATCACTAAATACAATATTTCTATTGACTTTGTGGTTTAATGCAGTCTTTATAATTTATACTGACAGCTACAGAGTTCTAGTAGCTCTTCATTTTTTTTCTAACAGCGTTTAAGAATTATGCATTTATTATATATTTTATGTTTTACTTTTTTTTTTTTATTCATTTTAAAGACATTTTAACCTCTATGATGTCTTAAGCAGGCCAGTAATGATCTTGTGTTTTCTAGTCTATTCTGTCATTTTATGCAATAATCGGCTTTTTTACAAACCGCACATACTCACCTTACTTACTATTGACGCCCCTTTTGTGCATTTAAGCTCCCTCTTGTTGTATTAATCATAATATGCAGTTCAGTTTTGAGAAAGAGTATGCTATGAACCTGAAACGCGTTAATAAAAGCTACGTGAAATATTACGGCACATGGAACTAATCCTTTTTTATAGCAGAAGGTCTACCAGAAGGTCTATGTCCTACTTCTACATGCAGAAAAAGATCTTCTCTTAGTTGCAGACGTGACTCCAGCAAGTGAATAATCTATGGGCATTTATTGAAGTTGTGACATACACAACCCATTCAGGTGATCAACACCCTCTCCACCTCCCCAATTTCACTTTTAAAATACATATTACCCTTTATGAGCTTGTATCCCTTTTTTTTTCTATGTGCATGTAAAGGCAGAGACCTGTCAATCCAGGACAGCAGACGGGGAGATTAAAATGTGTTTGGTCCCACTGATTTTAAGATCTTTGATGGCATATTTAGTGAAATGTCCTGGAAGTGAAAGCAGACAAGATTTAGATGTAACTATTTGCTTTTTCCATGGAATCACGTTGCAGGGGCGACACAGAGAGAAAGAGGGCTCTGTGCAAGAACAATATATGGGCTCTTTGCAGCCCAGTAGCTCCTCATAATGCACAATTCTACCTACTTTGGAGATATGAGTGGGCCTCCTTACTTCTTGTGCCCCTGTGCGACCACACTCGTTGCACCAATGGTATGTCCGCCCTGAGGCAAGGCCTAATCTACTTTCTTATTTCACTGCTGGTCATTTTAAATCTCTGTTAGTCTTATTATTTGCTATTGTTAGGCACTTCTTACAACTCCTTATCCATGGGAAGAAAAAGTCGGAGCCTCTGGTTAAAATAGAATTCCTTTATTCAAAAGTCCATTAAAAAATCGGCAATGCAGAAATGTTGTACAATTTTTTGACGCGTTCTGACCATTTGGTCTAAATCATAACACATAAGTCACATTCCAGTAAATCAATTTAAAATCATTTACCAATCCCATCAGTGACATCATTGATTAATTACATCCATACGCTAAGATAAATCTAAATTAAATTGGAAACACATAAAATAACAGATTTCTTCAATAAATTTTCATCAAATCCTTATAAAAATTCATTATCTTGTAAAACCTTTCTCCAATCTCCTCCACTTTTGGCTCAATTAACCCTAACAAAGTTGAAAAATGACAAGTGAAATAAAACTTTTATTTATTTTTTTTAACGTCCTTCGGCTTGAACTCGAGCCATGGCGACTTGATGGATGAATGATCTGTAGGATGATTGATCTTGTGCAAGCCTAGATAGGTCCACCAAGGTCTTCTCTGCCATTTTCTTGATTTTATCAAGCAATTGGGTTGCTGGTCTTTCTCTTCGCTTTGTTCCTTCTATTCTTCCGATCATGATGTCCTTTTCCAGTGCTCTCTTCGTGTGATGTGTCCAAAGTAGCTAAGTCGTAGTTTGGTGAACTTAGCTTCGAGTCTGGCTTGATTTGTTTCAAAATTCTTGGGAAAATGTTTTATCACACCAGAAGTATTAGTCATTTTTTTCTATTAATATCTGAAATGTATTCTGCAATTCTACTCTTTAACTATCTTGTGGTACATTTGATACCCATCATGTCTCACTGTGTGCACACTATTGCATATAGAACAGCTGTTGTCTTTAGATATAAGCAGATCGATTCACGTAAGTTAAATTTCAAGTGGAATTTCCAGAATTTTGCAGTCTCAGGAAAATTCAAACACTTGAAGAATCGATTTGCAGCATTCAAAAAAAAAAAAATCCAGTTATCATTTTGGTGCACGAACAGTTATCGAACATAACCTCGAACAGCCGAATTTTTCTCAAATCGTTCGTGTTCGCCGAACGGCTCGAACACCGCCCAAAACAGCTCGAATTTGAGATTGGCGAACAGTTCGAGTAGAACAACGCTCATCTCTACTCAACACCAACTGGTGTTACCACCTCCAAAGAAAATGATGACCTGCCAATCACGCTGGCTGTTGCGGGTAAAGAGGTGGCAGGTCTGCGTCCCAAAACAGGTGTGACTGCTGTCCCCCCAGTCACAGAGGATGAAGAGGCCGCAGATGCACAAGATGGGGCAGACAGTGGTTGTGCCGGCCAGCTAGGCCGCATTGTAGCACAGTGAGCTTCCCACTGCAACTTATGCTTCATGTCCATGTGCCGGTTCATGCATGAAGTACTCAAACTATGTATTTTTTGGCCTCTACTTAGCTTTTGTTGACAAATGTTACAGATAACACGAGTTGGGTCATCTTTATCGATCTGAAAAAATGCCCAGGCTATGCAAGGCTTAGCACCCATGCGACCTGAAGAGCCACCACGACTTGTGGTCAGAGGCAGAGTTGTGTTTGAGGATGCAGTTGTTGACGTGCGTCCAGTACTACGTCTCTGTCCAGGAAGGCGCAACCTGACCTCGTCGTCACTAGCATCCTCCTCCACCTCCTCTGCTGACCTCATCTCTTGGCTCACTGTGGGTTCACAGTAAGTGGGATCTCCAACCTCATCATCATCACCCTGTGTGTTATCACACCCGTCGTCCTCAGAGCCAACCTGTTCCTGCCCTGACAAAAAACTAAAGTTGTCGCTCCAATCAGGTATTTGAGTCTCATCATCGTCTTCCTCATTGTCTCCACCAACAGGAGTTACAGTTTGGGAATGAGGGTCTACATTATGGTCTGAACCTTCTGCGTCTGGTCCTGGATCCGACTCATAAAGATTCTGGGCATCAGTGCAGATCATTTCCTCATCTGGATTCACAGAAGCGCTGGAGCCGACCTCTGATTCCCAGGCTATAGTATGAGTAAACAGCTCTGCAGACTCAACCATCTGTTCTACCTCATACTCAGACGGGCAGCTGGAGATTTGGGAGTTGTGAGGAAGCAAGTGCGATTGGGTTGACAACTCTGAGGACTGGATTATTTGTGATGTTGAAGTTGATGTGGAGGAGAGCCCACTTAAAGGAGCACTTGATATCCATTGAAGCACCTGCTGTTTTTGTGCCTCATCTGGAATTTGTAGCGATTGGCGTGGCCGTAAGAAAGGGATCTTATCACATTGTCCGCTAAAAGAAGTAGACATTTTAGTTTTGCTGGAAGATGGTCTTTCTTCTGCATATGTTACTGTTGCTGTAACACCTACTCCACGGACACAACCTTTTTTCCCCTTCCCAACACGCCTATTCCCCTTTTCACCAGCAGCAGACCTTTTTCCACTCATTTTGGTGGTTAACTAATTCACAACTCTGAAATTGTTTGCACAAAAAAACAATGGATGGGAACCGAGCAGAGCTGAGTGGCCAAACTGTGGTATTAGGCCAAAACTATTGTCTGGGTTAGATGCAGAAAAAAATTATATTCAGTTTGCAACCTGATGGAGGTCAGTATAGATGGACTAATAGAACAAGTCCCACACACTGCTAGAAGGCCAAATATTTTTTCAGAGCTAGATGCAGAAAAAAATTATATTCAATTTGCAACCTGATGGAGGTCAGTATAGATGGAATAATAGAACAAGTCCCACACACTGCTAGAAAGCCAATATTTTTTCAGTGCTAGATGCATAAAAAAATTATATTCAATTTGCAACCTGATGGAGGTCAGTATAGATGGACTAATAGAACAAGTCCCACACACTGCTAGAAGGCCAAATATTTTTTCAGAGCTAGATGTAGAAAAAAATTATATTCAATTTGCAACCTGATGGAGGTCAGTATAGATGGACTAATAGAACAAGTCCCACACACTGCTAGAAGGCCAAATATTTTTTCAGAGCTAGATGCAGAAAAAAATTATATTCAATTTGCAACCTGATGGAGGTCAGTATAGATGGACTAATAGAACAAGTCCCACACACTGCTAGAAGCCCAAATATTTTTTCAGAGCTAGATGCAGAAAAATATTATATTAAATTTGCAACCTGATGGAGGTCAGTATAGATGGAATAATAGAACAAGTCCCACACACTGCTAGAAGGCCAAATATTTTTTCAGAGCTAGATGCAGAAAAAAATTATATTCAATTTGCAACCTGATGGAGGTCAGTATAGATGGACTAATAGAACAAGTCCCACACACTGCTAGAAGCCCAAATATTTTTTCAGAGCTAGTTGCAGAAAAATATTATATTCAATTTGCAACCTGATGGAGGTCAGTATGGATGGACTAATACAACAAGTCCCACACACTGCTAGAAGGCCAAATATTTTTTCAGAGCTAGATGCAGAAAAATATTATATTCAATTTGCAACCAGATGGAGGTCATTATAGATGGACTAATAGAACAAGTCCCACACACAGCTAGAAGCCCAAATATTTTTTCAGAGGTAGATGCAGAGAAAAATTATATTCAATTTGCAACCTGATGGAGGTCAGTATAGATGGAATAATAGAACAAGTCCCACACACTGCTAGAAGCCCAAATATTTTTTCAGAGTTAGTTGCAGAAAAATATTATATTCAATTTGCAACCTGATGGAGGTCAGTATAGATGGACTAATAGAACAAGTGCCACACACTGCTAGAAGGCCAAATATTTTTTCAGAGCTAGATGCAGAAAAATATTATATTCAATTTGCAACCAGATGGAGGTCAGTATAGATGGACTAATAGAACAAGTCCCACACACTGCTAGAAGGCCAAATATTTTTCCAGAGCTAGATGCAGAAAAATATTATATTCAATTTGCAACCTGATGGAGGTCAGTATAGATGGACTAATAGAACAAGTCCCACACACAGCTAGAAGCCCAAATATTTTTTCAGAGGTAGATGCATAAAAAAATTATATTCAATTTGCAACCTGATGGAGGTCAGTATAGATGGACTAATAGGACAAGTCCCACACACTGCTAGAAGGCCAAATATTTTTTCAGAGCTAGATGCATAGAAATATTATATTCAATTTGCAACCTGATGGAGGTCAGTATAGATGGACTAATAGAACAAGTCCCACACACTGCTAGAGGGCCAAATATTTTTTCAGAGCTAGATGCAGAAAAATATTATATTCAATTTGCAACGTGATGGAGGTCAGTATAGATGGACTAATAGAACAAGTCCCACACATTGCGAGATGGCCAAATATTTTTTCAGAGCTAGATGCAGAAAAATATTATATTCAATTTGCAACCTGATGGAGGTCAGTATAGATGGACTAATAGAACAAGTCCCACACACTGCTAGAAGGCCAAATATTTTTTCAGAGCTAGATGCATAAAAAAATTATATTCAATTTGCAACCTGATGGAGGTCAGTATAGATGGACTAATAGAACAAGTCCCACACACAGCTAGAAGCCCAAATATTTTTTCAGAGTTAGATGCAGAAAAAAATTATATTCAATTTGCAACCTTATGGAGGTCAGTATAGATGGACTAATAGAATGATGCTATGCCCAAAAGGTTTTACTTCACTAGGTGCAGTAAAAAAATTGGTATTCTATACACAGGTGGTGCAGCTTGCAACACAGATAGGCTACTCCCCTGACTAACACACTCTGCAATAGGCCAAAAAGGATTAGCTTTGCTAGATTTAGCCAAATGCTGTGAAAAAAACTTGCACAGCACTGGCACAGACCTGCCTGGCAAAACTGATAGGAACTGATCTAACTTAGTCCTGAAAAGGACTGCAATTACAATTAGTCTTTACTCCCAACCTATCTATTTAAGAGCACAGACCTGCCTGATAAAAGTCATAGGAAATGCTGTAACCTAGTCCTTAAAAGGACTGCAATCACAACTATTCCCTACTCCCAAGCTATCTGTAGATTTGTGCGAAAATTGGCTTGAAATTAACAAGGTATAGCGCACACAGCAACAGCGGTGCCGTCTAACACGCAGCTGCAGCAGTGAGAAAATGGTGGCGACGGGGAAAATGGCTGGGTCTTATAGGGCAAGGACATGTGACATACACTGAAAATGACACATGCCCTTGCTTGTGTGAAAAAAAGCACTTCGCTCCGTGTGTGCGCTGCTGATAGGCTGACAAATTGCACCTCCCCACTGTAAATGTGGGAAAGAGAAAAAAAAAATGGAGATCTTCAGTATTCCTGCAGAGATCCATCCCCTGCCCCTCCCCCCGCCCCGCTGTACACTCAAACTACGTATTAACATTAATTTTCATCATTGCTGAGAAAAAATCCAGTTATGATTTTGGTGCACGAACAGTTATCGAACATAACCTCGAACAGCCGAATTTTTTTCAAATCGTTCGTGCTCGCCGAACGGCTCGAACACCGCCCAAAACAGCTCGAATTTGAGATTGGCGAACAGTTCAAGTCGAACACCGCTCATCTCCACTAAGGAGTCCACTTATGAAGTTGTGGCTACTAAGGGGGCCAAGATATAGTGTGGGGGCTACTAAGGGGGCCATCATACAGGTTGGAGGCTACTAAATGGGCCATGATACAGAATGAGGGCTACTAAAGGGGCCCTCCTTCAGAGTTTGGGCTTCTAGTGGGGCCATCATAGTGAGGTTATTAAGGGGGCTTAAGTTTAGTGTTGAGCCACCCCCGTAGTGTTCGAGTTCGGTTCGGTTCGTCGAACACCCGTGTGTTCGCCGAACTGTTCGTCGAACACCTTCGAACACCGTTAAAACCAATGGCAGGCAAACAAAAACACATAGAAACACATAGAAAACACCTTCAAAGGTGTCCAAAAGCTGACAAACTGCTCAGAAGACATAACTAACACATGGAAAAGTGACAAGTACATATAGTCATGCGAAAATAAAAGAGGTGGAGGAGTAAAAGGAGGGGGAGACACAGATATAGGCATGTCATGCCCTTCTAAAATCCAAAAAGTGAGAAGCCGACACGGCCAGTCCGCTCCTGCCCGTGCCACCTCCGTGTCGCCGGGTTTGTGCCAGAGCCGCGGTGAACCCTGACGGCCAGCCCCCCTCTCCCAATACTGGTGCCTGTCCGCTGGTGGGTCGAGCGAGCCCCCCTGTGGTGGAGGCAGCTCTAAGCTTTTTAATTTAAATTGTCTCTCTAATTTGAATGAATACACTTTAAATCCATTTACAAGGATCTATTGGAGGGCAAGTCTCATGCCAGCAGCCGCGGTAATTCCAGCTCCAGTAGCGTCCACTAAAGCTGCTGCAGTTAAAAAGCTTTTATAAGGATCGAGCTCGGCTGTCCACCGCAAGGCATCCTAGTGCCAGTCCCAGCCCCTATGCCTTGGGGTGCCTCCTGATGCTCTTCACTAAGTATCCCATGGTCCCGAAGCATTTCCTTTGAAAAAATTAAGTGTCTAAACTACAGGTGGTGCAGCTTGCTTAACAGCCGGGATAATCCGCTTACTAGCAGACACTGCTACTAGGCACAAAGTATTTCCTGGGCTAGATGCAGTTAAAAATTTGTAATTAGATACTCTCGTTGGATGCTGAGAAAGCATTCCATAGAGTCTCCTGGCACGCCATATATGATTCTCTTAAAAAGCTTGGGGTAGGGGTCTAGGGGACCCTTTTATAGCCAAAATCACGGCCCTGTATCGCAATACATCACCTAGGCTGAAGATAAATGGAACTGTAGCACCCTGAGGGCTCGGTTGCTAAAGACGTATTGCACCTCACCCAGAGGTGTGATATCTCACTCTCAGGTAAGGATGGAGTGTGGATCAGGACCCGACACCTGCATGCATTACACCACATTGCCGTGGGGCAGGGCGACCAATATGCCCCTGAGATGGGCACGACAGTCCCTGTCCCTGGCTGGAGTGGGGGGAGGGAACACTGAGGAAGGGGAACCCTGTAGTGCAGGAGCAGGGAGGAAGCAGTTCCTGGGTGCATTGAGAAGGGAGTATAAAAGGTGGGCACCATCTTAGTTCAGTGCAGAGAAGTCTGAGCAGAAGTGGCAGGGAGCAGGGGCTCTGCATGAGCTCTGCTCCGGAGGCGGGCCTAGTAACAGAGGCCCAGGCCTGGAAGAGGGAGAAGGAAGGAAGAGGAGCGGAGAAGGCTCCAGGAACGAGGAATGAAGGGATCCCAGGGGTGCGGACGGGCGAGTCGCCACCGCACGCCCGAATCCACCTGCGTGGAGGGGTCAGGCCAAAGGGGGAGACCGGTCCCCGAACTAGTGGAGGCAGGAAACGACCCTCAGCTAGAAACCGGAGGCTCTGACATTTTATGTGGCGCAGCCCCTCGCTACACCCGCTAGGAAGGCACCACATAGGGTCAGGGAAACTGGCGCCAAGTTTACCAAGAGGAGGCCCGAGGCAGCCGGACAGAAGTGTTGGTAAGAAAGGCCAGACAAAGGACACACAAAGGGGGTCCTGTGAAGTGCTCCAAAGTTACCTGGGAGTTGTCTGAGCCCCTCACCTGGTGAGCACAGTACGACGTGGGCAGCCGTTACCTGCAGACGTGGTCTGGATAATAAGAACTGTGAGTAAAGGCCCTGAACTGCATCACTGACTCCGTGTCGTTACTGCTGCTGCCCTGCACCATCACCCCCATCCTCCGCATACACTGCCCTGGGGCTATACTCCTCCCGTGGGGAGTTATGCTACGCTCTGCTGCACCCACAACACCAGCCTCAGTGGTCTGCCCTGTAGCGGCGGTTCACTCTGACCGCAATCCACGGGTGGCGTAGTCGGACATTTAAACATGAAAACCACATAAATAGTTCCGCCACTGGTTTGACCGCCCTGAGCCACGGAACTGGGTCGCCGCCACGAAGACTACAACCACCAGCATCCACCAAAAAGGGTCCGGCTCCGGGTGTCCCAAGGCCCAGGGGGTGCGTCAGAACATTTTCATCACCTTTCACAATCACCAATGGGACAAGGCAGTGATGTCCTCTGTCCCCTCTCTTATACATCCTAGTGACGGAGCACCTGCTCTCATCAATTCGCCATAACCCCAATATTAGGTGGATTGAGGTGGGAGGCACCGAGTACAAGTGCTCTCTATTTGCTGATGATGTCCTAGTATATATCACTCAATCACATATATCCATCCATGCTGTTATGGCTGAAATAGATCACTTTGTTACATGGTAAAATTTTAAAATCAATGCAGCGAAGTCTGAGGCCCTCGATGTCTCCCTCCCCAAATCCATATAGGATTCCATCCAGTCCAACTTTCCCTTTGCCTGGCCCTCACAGGGTATCAAATACTTAGGAATTCCTATTCATAGAGACCTCTCCCATCTATGTTATCTTAATTTTGGGCCCTTTATTGAACAACTCCATACAGACCACGGTTGGCAAGTTAGAACTGTAAGATTCACTACGTGAACCACTGGTGTTTTGTGGAAAAGCACATGTACACTGCGTTCCAAATTATTATACAAAAAGTGTTTAGGAGTGATAAGGGAAGAATTTGTTTGTTTGTCAGTTAAACTCATTGATGGTGATGTGTGTCAGGGCTCTTTATATCACTGTAAGCAATTGCAGACACCTGTGCTAATTAGTTTGGCAGGTGTGTCCAATGAAAGTCAAGACTACTTAAGAAGGCTCTCTCACATTATTAAGCAGCCTACATTTTCTGCCAAAATGGGAAAGAAAAAGGATGTGTCGGCTGCTGAGAAGCAACAAATTGTGGAGTGTTTAGGTCAAGGCATGACTACAATCAACATTGTGCGATGATCAGGATGAAGTGTCTTGGCAATCAAGAAGTATGTAGCTGATTCACAGTACACATGTGTGCGTGCTGATAAGGGCAAATTGAGGACTCTTTCCTACAGGCAATTACGTCAGGTTGAAAGAGCAGCGGCAAAAAAGCCTTGTCATAGCAGCAGACAAGTTTTTGAAGCTGCTTGTGCCTCCAACGTCCCCCGAACAACAAGATGCAGGGTCCTTCAGAGGTTTGCAGCTGTGCATGCGCCATCCTGTCGACCTCCTCTATCCACTTCACACAAGCAGAAACGGCTCCAGTGGGCCAAACATTACATGAAGACTGATTTCAAAACTGTTTTGTTCACGGATGAGTGCCGTGCAGCGCTCGATGGTCCAGATGGATGGAGTGGAGGATGGCTGGTTGATGGACACCCCACGCAAACACGGCTACAGCGCCAACAAGGAGGAGGTGGAGTAATGTTTTGGGCTGGAATCATGGGGAGAGAGATTGTCGGCCCCTTTAGGATCCCTGAAGGCGCTAAAGATGAACTCCATAATGTATGTGGATTTTCTCAAACAGCACTTCCTGCCATGGTTCAAGAAGAAGAACCGTGTATTTCACAGCAAGATCATTTTTCTGCATGATAATGCACCATCTCATGCTGCACATAAAACATCTGCATCTCTGGCTGATATGGGCATAAAAGGGGACAAACTTATGGTGTGACCCCCATGCTCCCCTGACCTCTACCCCATTCAGAACCTTTGGAGCATCATTAAAAGGAGTGTCTATGATGGCGGGAGGCAGTTCACATCTAAGCAACAGCTCTGGGAGGGTATTCTGTCCTCATGCAAAACAATTGAAGCAGAAACCATCCAAAACCTGACAAATTCAATGGACGAGAGAGTTCAGAAGCTCCTTTCGAACAAGGGGTCCTATGTGAAAATGTAACATCACCTAGAATAAAGTTTTGAGTTGAAAACTGTTTGATTTCAGTTTCTAACAACCTGCTAATGCTTATAATTTCAAAAATGACCATTTTTTTGGTCTTTATTAAAATGAAAAGGTTGATCGAAAAGTTTGGGGGATCTAAGAGTGTGGCAACCCAGTAGTCATGATTACTTCGAATTCTGACAATATGAGGGTCATGCTGCAGGTAGTGCAGCAAGAAGGCACTTATGTGCCTTGCGCATCTCGGAGCCCCAAAATTATTTTCCGGGCTAGATGCAGCTAAAAATTATTTTTAATTTTAAATCTGGTGAAGCTTTAGTATAGATGGCCTAATAGGATCAGTGCTGCACACTGCTACAAAGCCCAAATTATTTTCCAGTCAAGATACAGATAAACATGATTAGTAATTTGAAAGCTTAAAACGGTTGGTAGGGTGATTTTAACCAATCATCAAGCTTTTACTCTCCCCAGGATGACACAGGGGTAGAAAAGTCGTTTCGGATCCATGATTTGTTCATCTTTATGAACGTGAGTCTGTCTACATTATCAGTGGAGAGCCGCGTGCGCTTATCTGTCAGCACACCACCAGCAGCGCTGAACACACGTTCAGACAGAACGCTGGCTGCGGGGCATGACAAGATCTCCAAGGCGTAAGTGGCTAGCTCCGGCCATTTATCCAGATTGGAAGCCCAAAAAGAGCAAGGGTCCAGTGACACAGTCGTGGCTTCAATGTTTACTTGGAGATACTCCTGTACCATCGTCTCTAGGCGTTGACTATGTGTCAGACTTCTTGTCTCCTGTGGCCTTGCAAAGGATGGGCTAAAAAAGTGGTGAAATGATTCCGCAAAATTGATGTTACCAGCAGATACTGTGGCTCTGTCACGGTTTGAGTGCTGAACACTTGACGGTCCCACGGTTGGCAAGTTGGAACTGTGAGATTCACTACGTGCACCACTGGTATTTTGTGGAAAAGCACATGTAAGATTCTGCAACAGTCTCTGCTGATACTCCTGCATGCGTGCATCCCTTTCTATGGCAGGAATAATTTCTGCAAATTTACTTTTGTACCGGGGATCTAACAGTGTGGCAACCCAGTAGTCAGGATTATTTCTAATTCTCACAATTCGAGGGTCATGTTGCAGGTAGTGCAGCAAGAAGGCACTCATGTGTGTTGCGCATCCAGGAGCACCAAGTCCCTGTTGTGTTGGTGGCGAGGTAACAATCATGCTTCCTTCCTCTGTCCTCTCCCCCCAACCTCGCACAACAGAAATGTGATCAAGGTCTCCCTCATCTGATGAGTCTTCCATCAGTTCGTCCTCCACTTCTTCCTGGGCTCCTGCACCTTCCTCACTAGTTTGGCTGCTACCATGCGCCCTGGTAAAACCATCTCCCCCACCCTCACATGCCTGCCGCCTTGGTGCTGCCGACCGTCTGGACCTTGCAGATGTTAGCCCTTCCGCATACAACTCCTCCTCCTCTACTTCCTCCACCTCCTCTTGTGCCACCACCTGACTCCGAATTCTGTTTAACATGTGCTCCAGCATGTAAATCACCGGAATAGCCATGCTGATAATGGCATCGTCAGCACTAAACATCTTCGTCGCCATTTCAAAACTGTGCAGAAGGGTGCATAGGTCCCTGATCTGAGACCACTCCTCCAGCGTGATTTGCCCCACCTCTGAATCTCGTTGGCCCAGGCTATACGTCAGAACGTATTGCACCAGGGCTTGTCGGTGCTGCCACAGTCGCTGCAACATGTGCAGAGTTGAATTCCACCGGGTAGGCACATCGCATTTTAGCCGGTGAAGTGGCAGGCCCAACGACTTCTGTAGAGATGTAAGTCGCTGAGCTGCGGGATGCGAACGGCGGAAGTGAGCACACAGCGACCGTGCCCTCTGCAGAAGGCCATCTAGTCTGGGATAGTGGGCTAAAAATTGCTGGACAACCAGGTTCAACACGTGAGCCATACAAGGCACGTGTGTGACATTGCCCCGGCGAAGGGCCGCACCCAGGTTTGCAGCATTGTCGCACACGGCCTTCCCTGGTTTCAGGTCCAGTGGAGACAACCATTCATGAAATTGGTTCTCCAGAGCTGACCACAACTCCTCAGCTGTGTGACTCACATTTCCCAGACATTTCAATGTAAAAACCGCCTGATGACGTTGAGCCCTACTGCCAGCATAGTAAGGAGGTGTGCAGGATCCCTTCTGCGCAGTTAGAAAGCTTGTGGCATGACCAGACAGGCTTTGGGTGCAGGTGGAAGACCGAGAGGAGGTTGAGGAGGCAGAAGCAGTGGTGGAAAAATGACATAAAGAGGATTGACGCACAACTCGTGGGGACGGCAAGACTTGGACAGCAGCCCCTTGTCCTGCTGTCACCATAGTTACCCAGTGCCCAGTCAGCGACATGTAACGCCCCTGTCCATGCCTACTCGTCCAAGTGTCTGTGGTGAAATGCACCCTGTCACACACAGAGTTTCTCAAAGAAGCGGTGATGTTGTGTGCGACATGCTGGTGGAGCGCAGGCACACCTTTCTTTGAGAAGTAGTGCCGACTGGGCATCTGGTACTGGGGCACTGCGACGGACATAAGGTCTCGAAAATCCTCTGTGTCCACCAGGCGGAAAGGCAGCATTTCTGTAGCCAAGAGCTTGCAGATGGTGAAATTCAACCTCTTAGCTTTCTCATGGCTAGGAGGAAATGGTCTTTTACTTGTCCACATCTGAGGGACCGAGGGCTGGCTATTGTACTTAGACGGGGTTGATAAGGGTGTCCCCGGCAAACTGCCGGTCTGTGAGGAAGATGCAGGCGGACATGTTAGGTTGCCTTGATCCAAAGGTGGTGCTATCGATGTCGGACAGCGCTCAACACCAGCTGGTGTTACCACCTCCAAAGAAAATGATGACCTGCCAATCACGCTGGCTGTTGCGGGTAAAGAGGTGGCAGGTCTGCGCCCCAAAACAGGTGTGACTGCTGTCCCCCCAGTCACAGAGGATGAAGAGGCCGCGGATGCACAAGATATGGCAGACGGTGGTTGGCCCGGCCGGCTAGACCGCATTGTAGCACACTGAGCTTCCTACTGCAACTTATGCTTCATGTCCATGTGCCGGTTCATGCATGAAGTACTCAAACTATGTATTTTTTGGCCTCTACTTAGCTTTTGCTGACAAATGTTACAGATAACACGAGTTGGGTCATCTTTATCGATCTGAAAAAATGCCCAGGCTATGCAAGGCTTAGCACCCATGCGACCTGAAGAGCCACCACGACTTGTGGTGAGAGGCAGAGTTGTGTTTGAGGATGCAGTTGTTGACGTGCTTCCAGTACTACGTCTCTGTCCAGGAAGGCGCAACCTGACCTCGTCGTCACTAGCATCTTCCTCCACCTCCTCTGCTGACCTCATCTCTTGGCTGACTGTGGGTTGACAGTAAGTGGGATCTCCGACCTCATCATCATCACACTGTGCGTTATCACACCCGTCGTCCTCAGAGCCAACCTGTTCCTGCCCTGACAAAAAACTAAAGTTGTCGCTCCAATCAGGTATTTGAGTCTTATCATCGTCTTCCTCATTGTCTCCACCAACAGGAGTTACAGTTTGGGAATGAGGGTCTACATTATGGTCAGAACCTTCTGCGTCTGGTCCTGGATCCGACTCATAAAGATTCTGGGCATCAGTGCAGATCATTTCCTCGTCTGGATTCACAGAAGCGCTGGAGTCGACCTCTGATTCCCAGGCTATAGTATGAGTAAACAGCTCTGCAGACTCAACCATCTGTTCTACCTCATACTCAGACGGGCAGCTGGAGATTTGGGAGCTGTGAGGAAGCAAGTGCGATTTGGGTGACACCTTTGAGGACTGGAGTATTTGTGATGTTGAAGTTGATGTGGAGGAGAGCCCACTTAAAGGAGCACTTGATATCCGTTGAAGCACCTGCTGTTTTTGTGCCTCATCTGGAATTTGTAGCGATTGGCGTGGCCGTAAGAATGGGATCTTATCACATTGTCCGCTAAAAGAAGTAGACATTTTAGTTTGGCTGGAAGAAGGTCTTTCTTCTGCACCTACCCCACGGACACAACCTTTTTTCCCCTTCCCAACACGCCTATTCCCCTTTCCACCAGCAGCAGGCCTTTTTCCACTCATTTTGGTGGTTAACTAATTCACAACTCTGGAGTTGTTTGCACAAAAAAACAATGGATGGTAACCGAGCAGAGCTGAGTGGCCAAACTGTGGTATTAGGCCAAAACTATTGGCTGGGTTAGATGCAGAAAAAAATTATTTTTAATTTGCAACCTGATGGAGGTCAGTATAGATGGACTAATAGACCAAGTCCCACACACCGCTAGAAGCCCAAATATTTTTTCAGAGCTAGATGCAGAAAAAAATTATTTTTAATTTGCAACCTGATGGAGGTCAGTATAGATGGACTAATAGACCAAGTCCCACACACCGCTAGAAGCCCAAATATTTTTTCAGAGCTAGATGCAGAAAAAAATTATATTCAATTTGCAACCTGCTGGAGGTCAGTATAGAAGGACTAATAGAACAAGTCCCACACACTGCTAGAAGCCCAAATATTTTTTCAGAGCTAAATGAAGAAAAAAATTATTTTTAATTTGCAACCTGATGGAGGTCAGTATAGATGGACTAATAGACCAAGTCCCACACACCGCTAGAAGCCCAAATATTTTTTCAGAGCTAGATGCAGAAAATTTTTTTATTCAATTTGCAACCTGATGGAGGTCAGTATAGATGGACTAATAGACCAAGTCCCACACACTGCTAGAAGCCCAAATATTTTTTCAGAGCTAGATGCAAAAAAAAATTATTTTTAATTTGCAACCTGATGGAGGTCAGTATAGATGGACTAATAGACCAAGTCCCACACACTGCTAGAAGCCCAAATATTTTTTCAGAGCTAGATGCAGAAAAAAATTATTTTTAATTTGCAACCTGATGGAGGTCAGTATAGATGGACTAATAGAACAAGTCCCACACGCTGCTAGAAGCCCAAATATTTTTTCAGAGATAAATGAAGAAAAAAATTATTTTTAATTTGCAACCTGATGGAGGTCAGTATAGATGGACTAATAGACCAAGTCCCACACACTGCTAGAAGCCCAAATATTTTTTCAGAGCTAGATGCAGAAAAAAATTATTTTTAATTTGCAACCTGATGGAGGTCAGTATAGATGGACTAATAGACCAAGTCCCACACACCGCTAGAAGCCCAACTATTTTTTCAGAGCTAGATGCAGAAAAAAATTATATTCAATTTGCAACCTGCTGGAGGTCAGTATAGAAGGACTAATAGAACAAGTCCCACACACTGCTAGAAGCCCAAATATTTTTTCAGAGCTAAATGAAGAAAAAAATTATTTTTAATTTGCAACCTGATGGAGGTCAGTATAGATGGACTAATAGACCAAGTCCCACACACTGCTAGAAGCCCAAATATTTTTTCAGAGCTAGATGCAGAAAAAAATTATTTTTAATTTGCAACCAGATGGAGGTCAGTATAGATGGACTAATAGACCAAGTCCCACACACCGCTAGAAGCCCAAATATTTTTTCAGAGCTAGATGCAGAAAAAAATTATTTTTAATTTGCAACCTGATGGAGGTCAGTATAGATGGACTAATAGACCAAGTCCCACACACTGCTAGAAGCCCAAATATTTTTTCAGAGCTAGATGCAGAAAAAAATTATTTTTAATTTGCAACCTGATGGAGGTCAGTATAGATGGACTAATAGACCAAGTCCCACACACCGCTAGAAGCCCAAATATTTTTTCAGAGCTAGATGCAGAAAAAAATTATTTTTAATTTGCAACCTGATGGAGGTCAGTATAGATGGACTAATAGACCAAGTCCCACACACTGCTAGAAGCCCAAATATTTTTTCAGAGCTAGATGCAGAAAAAAATTATTTTTAATTTGCAACCTGATGGAGGTCAGTATAGATGGACTAATAGACCAAGTCCCACACACTGCTAGAAGCCCAAATATTTTTTCAGAGCTAGATGCAGAAAAAAATTATTTTTAATTTGCAACCTGATGGAGGTCAGTATAGATGGACTAATAGACCAAGTCCCACACACCGCTAGAAGCCCAAATATTTTTTCAGAGCTAGATGCAGAAAAAAATTATTTTTAATTTGCAACCTGATGTAGGTCAGTATAGATGGACTAATAGACCAAGTCCCACACACTGCTAGAAGCCCAAATATTTTTTCAGAGCTAGATGCAGAAAAAAATTATTTTTAATTTGCAACCTGATGGAGGTCAGTATAGATGGACTAATAGACCAAGTCCCACACACCGCTAGAAGCCCAAATATTTTTTCAGAGCTAGATGCAGAAAAAAATTATTTTTAATTTGCAACCTGATGGAGGTCAGTATAGATGGACTAATAGACCAAGTCCCACACACCGCTAGAAGCCCAAATATTTTTTCAGAGCTAGATGCAGAAAAAAATTATATTCAGTTTGCAACCTGATGGAGGTCAGTATAGATGGAATAATAGAATGATGCTATGCCCAAAAGATTTTACTTCACTAGGTGCAGTAAAAAAATTGGTATTCTATACACAGGTGTTATATCTTGCAACACAGATAGGCTACTCCACTGACTAACACACTCTGCAATAGGCCAAAAAGGATTAGCTTTGCTAGATTCAGCCAAATGCTGTGAAAAAAACTTGCACAGCACTGGCACAGACCTGCCTGGCAAAAACTGATAGGAACTCATGTAACCTAGTCCTGAAAAGGACTCCAATTACAATTAGTCTTTACTCCCACAACCTATCTATTTAAGAGCACAGACCTCCCTGATAAAAGTCGTAGGAAATGCTGCAACCTAGTCCTTAAAAGGACTGCAATCACAACTATTCCCTACTCCCAAGCTATCTGTATATTTGTGCGAAAATTGGCTTGAAATTAACAAGGTATAGCACACACAGCAACAGCGGTGCCGTCTGACACGCAGCTGCAGCAGTGAGAAAATGGTGGCGACGGGGAAAATGGCTTGGTCTTATAGGGCAAGGACATGTGACATACACTGCCAATCACACATGCCCTTGCTTGTGTGAAAAAAAGCACTTCGCTCCGTGTGTGCGCTGCTGATAGGCTGACAGATTGCACCTCCCCACTGCAAATGCGGGAAAGAGAAAAAAAAATGGAGATCTTCATTGTTCCTGCAGAGATCCATCCCCTGCCCCTCCCCCCGCCCCGCTGTACACTCAAACTGCGTATTAACATTAATTTTCATCATTACTGAGAAAAAATCCAGTTATGATTTTGGTGCACGAACAGTTATCGAACATAACCTCGAACAGCCGAATTTTTCTCAAATTGTTCGTGTTCGCCGACCGGCTCGAACACCGCCCAAAACAGCTCGAATTTGAGATTGGCGAACAGTTCGAGTAGAACAACGCTCATCTCTACTTAAGTTTAGTGTTGAGCCACCCCCGTAGTGTTCGAGTTCGGTTCGGTTCGTCGAACATCCGTGTGTTCGCCGAACTGTTCGTCGAACTGTTCGTCGAACACCTTCGAACACCGTTAAAACCAATGGCAGGCAAACAAAAACACATAGAAACACATAGAAAACACCTTCAAAGGTGTCCAAAAGCTGACAAACTGCTCAGAAGACATAACTAACACATGGAAAAGTGACAAGTACATATAGTCATGCGAAAATAAAAGAGGTGGAGGAGTAAAAGGAGGGGGAGACACAGATATAGGCATGTCATGCCCTTCTAAAATCCAAAAAGTGAGAAGCCGACACGGCCAGTCCGCTCCTGCCCGTGCCACCTCCGTGTCGCCGGGTTTGTGCCAGAGCCGCGGTGAACCCTGACGGCCAGCCCCCCTCTCCCAATACTGGTGCCTGTCCGCTGGTGGGTCGAGTGAGCCCCCCTGTGGTGGAGGCAGCTCTAAGCTTTTTAATTTAAATTGTCTCTCTAATTTGAATGAATACACTTTAAATCCATTTACAAGAATCTATTGGAGGGCAAGTCTCATGCCAGCATCCGCGGTAATTCCAGCTCCAGTAGCGTCCACTAAAGCTGCTGCAGTTAAAAAGCTTTTATAAGGATCGAGCTCGGCTGTCCACCGCAAGGCATCCTACTGCCAGTCCCAGCCCCTATGCCTTGGGGTGCCTCCTGATGCTCTTCACTAAGTATCCCATGGTCCCGAAGCATTTCCTTTGAAAAAATTAAGTGTCTAAACTACAGGTGGTGCAGCTTGCTTAACAGCCGGGATAATCCGCTTACTAGCAGACACTGCTACTAGGCACAAAGTATTTCCTGGGCTTGATGCAGTTAAAAATTTGTAATTAGATACTCTCGTTGGATGCTGAGAAAGCATTCCATAGAGTCTCCTGGCACGCCATATATGATTCTCTTAAAAAGCTTGGGGTAGGGGTCTAGGGGACCCTTTTATAACCAAAATCACGGCCCTGTATCGCAATACGTCACCTAGGCTGAAGATAAATGGAACTGTAGCACCCTGAGGGCTCGGTTGCTAAAGACGTATTGCACCTCACCCAGAGGTGTGATATCTCACTCTCAGGTAAGGATGGAGTGTGGATCAGGACCCGACACCTGCATGCATTACACCACATTGCCGTGGGGCAGGGCGACCAATATGCCCCTGAGATGGGCACGACAGTCCCTGTCCCTGGCTGGAGTGGGGGGAGGGAACACTGAGGAAGGGGAACCCTGTAGTGCAGGAGCAGGGAGGAAGCAGTTCCTGGGTGCATTGAGAAGGGAGTATAAAAGGTGGGCACCATCTTAGTTCAGTGCAGAGAAGTCTGAGCAGAAGTGGCAGGGAGCAGGGGCTCTGCATGAGCTCTGCTCCGGAGGCGGGCCTAGTAACAGAGGCCCAGGCCTGGAAGAGGGAGAAGGAAGGAAGAGGAGCGGAGAAGGCTCCAGGAACGAGGAATGAAGGGATCCCAGGGGTGCGGACGGGCGAGTCGCCACCGCACGCCCGAATCCACCTGCGTGGAGGGGTCAGGCCAAAGGGGGAGACCGGTCCCCGAACTAGTGGAGGCAGGAAACGACCCTCAGCTAGAAACCGGAGGCTCTGACATTTTATGTGGCGCAGCCCCTCGCTACACCCGCTAGGAAGGCACCACATAGGGTCAGGGAAACTGGCGCCAAGTTTACCAAGAGGAGGCCCGAGGCAGCCGGACAGAAGTGTTGGTAAGAAAGGCCAGACAAAGGACACACAAAGGGGGTCCTGTGAAGTGCTCCAAAGTTATCTGGGAGTTGTCTGAGCCCCTCACCTGGTGAGCACAGTACGACGTGGGCAGCCGTTACCTGCAGACGTGGTCTGGATAATAAGAACTGTGAGTAAAGGCCCTGAACTGCATCACTGACTCCGTGTCATTACTGCTGCTGCCCTGCACCATCACCCCCATCCTCCGCATACACTGCCCTGAGGCTATACTCCTCCCGTGGGGAGTTATGCTACGCTCTGCTGCACCCACAACACCAGCCTCAGTGGTCTGCCCTGTAGCGGCGGTTCACTCTGACCGCAATCCACGGGTGGCGTAGTCGGACATTTAAACATGAAAACCACATAAATAGTTCCGCCACTGGTTTGACCGCCCTGAGCCACGGAACTGGGTCGCCGCCACGAAGACTACAACCACCAGCATCCACCAAAAAGGGTCCGGCTCCGGGTGTCCCAAGGCCCAGGGGGTGCGTCAGAACATTTTCATCACCTTTCACAATCACCAATGGGACAAGGCAGTGATGTCCTCTGTCCCCTCTCTTATACATCCTAGTGACGGAGCACCTGCTCTCATCAATTCGCCATAACCCCAATATTAGGTGGATTGAGGTGGGAGGCACCGAGTACAAGTGCTCTCTATTTGCTGATGATGTCCTAGTATATATCACTCAATCACATATATCCATCCATGCTGTTATGGCTGAAATAGATCACTTTGTTACATGGTAAAATTTTAAAATCAATGCAGCGAAGTCTGAGGCCCTCGATGTCTCCCTCCCCAAATCCATATAGGATTCCATCCAGTCCAACTTTCCATTTGCCTGGCCCTCACAGGGTATCAAATACTTAGGAATTCCTATTCATAGAGACCTCTCCCATCTATGTTATCTTAATTTTGGGCCCTTTATTGAACAACTCCATACAGACCACGGTTGGCAAGTTAGAACTGTAAGATTCACTACGTGAACCACTGGTGTTTTGTGGAAAAGCACATGTACACTGCGTTCCAAATTATTATACAAAAAGTGTTTAGGAGTGATAAGGGAAGAATTTGTTTGTTTGTCAGTTAAACTCATTGATGGTGATGTGTGTCAGGGCTCTTTATATCACTGTAAGCAATTGCAGACACCTGTGCTAATTAGTTTGGCAGGTGTGTCCAATGAAAGGCAAGACTACTTAAGAAGGCTCTCTCACATTATTAAGCAGCCTACATTTTCTGCCAAAATGGGAAAGAAAAAGGATGTGTCGGCTGCTGAGAAGCAACAAATTGTGGAGTGTTTAGGTCAAGGCATGACTACAATCAACATTGTGCGATGATCAGGATGAAGTGTCCTGGCAATCAAGAAGTATGTAGCTGATTCACAGTACACACATGTGCGTGCTGATAAGGGCAAATTGAGGACTCTTTCCTACAGGCAATTACGTCAGGTTGAAAGAGCAGCGGCAAAAAAGCCTTGTCATAGCAGCAGACAAGTTTTTGAAGCTGCTTGTGCCTCCAACGTCCCCCGAACAACAAGATGCAGGGTCCTTCAGAGGTTTGCAGCTGTGCATGCGCCATCCTGTCGACCTCCTCTATCCACTTCACACAAGCAGAAACGGCTCCAGTGGGCCAAACATTACATGAAGACTGATTTCAAAACTGTTTTGTTCACGGATGAGTGCTGTGCAGCGCTCGATGGTCCAGATGGATGGAGTGGAGGATGGCTGGTTGATGGACACCCCACGCAAACACGGCTACAGCGCCAACAAGGAGGAGGTGGAGTAATGTTTTGGGCTGGAATCATGGGGAGAGAGATTGTCGGCCCCTTTAGGATCCCTGAAGGCGCTAAAGATGAACTCCATAATGTATGTGGATTTTCTCAAACAGCACTTCCTGCCATGGTTCAAGAAGAAGAACCGTGTATTTCACAGCAAGATCATTTTTCTGCATGATAATGCACCATCTCATGCTGCACATAAAACATCTGCATCTCTGGCTGATATGGGCATAAAAGGGGACAAACTTATGGTGTGACCCCCATGCTCCCCTGACCTCTACCCCATTCAGAACCTTTGGAGCATCATTAAAAGGAGTGTCTATGATGGCGGGAGGCAGTTCACATCTAAGCAACAGCTCTGGGAGGGTATTCTGTCCTCATGCAAAACAATTGAAGCAGAAACCATCCAAAACCTGACAAATTCAATGGACGAGAGAGTTCAGAAGCTCCTTTCGAACAAGGGGTCCTATGTGAAAATGTAACATCACCTAGAATAAAGTTTTGAGTTGAAAACTGTTTGATTTCAGTTTCTAACAACCTGCTAATGCTTATAATTTCAAAAATGACCATTTTTTTGGTCTTTATTAAAATGAAAAGGTTGATCGAAAAGTTTGGGGGATCTAAGAGTGTGGCAACCCAGTAGTCATGATTACTTCGAATTCTGACAATATGAGGGTCATGCTGCAGGTAGTGCAGCAAGAAGGCACTTATGTGCCTTGCGCATCTCGGAGCCCCAAAATTATTTTCCGGGCTAGATGCAGCTAAAAATTATTTTTAATTTTAAATCTGGTGAAGCTTTAGTATAGATGGCCTAATAGGATCAGTGCTGCACACTGCTACAAAGCCCAAATTATTTTCCAGTCAAGATACAGATAAACATGATTAGTAATTTGAAAGCTTAAAACGGTTGGTAGGGTGATTTTAACCAATCATCAAGCTTTTACTCTCCCCAGGATGACACAGGGGTAGAAAAGTCGTTTCGGATCCATGATTTGTTCATCTTTATGAACGTGAGTCTGTCTACATTATCAGTGGAGAGCCGCGTGCGCTTATCTGTCAGCACACCACCAGCAGCGCTGAACACACGTTCAGACAGAACGCTGGCTGCGGGGCATGACAAGATCTCCAAGGCGTAAGTGGCTAGCTCCGGCCATTTATCCAGATTGGAAGCCCAAAAAGAGCAAGGGTCCAGTGACACAGTCGTGGCTTCAATGTTTACTTGGAGATACTCCTGTACCATCGTCTCTAGGCGTTGACTATGTGTCAGACTTCTTGTCTCCTGTGGCCTTGCAAAGGATGGGCTAAAAAAGTGGTGAAATGATTCCGCAAAATTGATGTTACCAGCAGATACTGTGGTTCTGTCACGGTTTGAGTGCTGAACACTTGACGGTCCCACGGTTGGCAAGTTGGAACTGTGAGATTCACTACGTGCACCACTGGTATTTTGTGGAAAAGCACATGTAAGATTCTGCAACAGTCTCTGCTGATACTCCTGCATGCGTGCATCCCTTTCTATGGCAGGAATAATTTCTGCAAATTTACTTTTGTACCGGGGATCTAACAGTGTGGCAACCCAGTAGTCAGGATTATTTCTAATTCTCACAATTCGAGGGTCATGTTGCAGGTAGTGCAGCAAGAAGGCACTCATGTGTGTTGCGCATCTAGGAGCACCAAGTCCCTGTTGTGTTGGTGGCGAGGTAACAATCATGCTTCCTTCCTCTGTCCTCTCCCCCCAACCTCGCACAACAGAAATGTGATCAAGGTCTCCCTCATCTGATGAGTCTTCCATCAGTTCGTCCTCCACTTCTTCCTGGGCTCCTGCACCTTCCTCACTAGTTTGGCTGCTACCATGCGCCCTGGTAAAACCATCTCCCCCACCCTCACATGCCTGCCGCCTTGGTGCTGCCGACCGTCTGGACCTTGCAGATGTTAGCCCTTCCGCATACAACTTCTCCTCCTCTACTTCCTCCACCTCCTCTTGTGCCACCACCTGACTCCGAATTCTGTTTAACATGTGCTCCAGCATGTAAATCACCGGAATAGTCATGCTGATAATGGCATCGTCAGCACTAAACATCTTCGTCGCCATTTCAAAACTGTGCAGAAGGGTGCATAGGTCCCTGATCTGAGACCACTCCTCCAGCGTGATTTGCCCCACCTCTGAATCTCGTTGGCCCAGGCTATACGTCAGAACGTATTGCACCAGGGCTTGTCGGTGCTGCCACAGTCGCTGCAACATGTGCAGAGTTGAATTCCACCGGGTAGGCACATCGCATTTTAGCCGGTGAAGTGGCAGGCCCAACGACTTCTGTAGAGATGTAAGTCGCTGAGCTGCGGGATGCGAACGGCGGAAGTGAGCACACAGCGACCGTGCCCTCTGCAGAAGGCCATCTAGTCTGGGATAGTGGGCTAAAAATTGCTGGACAACCAGGTTCAACACGTGAGCCATACAAGGCACATGTGTGACATTGCCCCGGCGAAGGGCCGCACCCAGGTTTGCAGCATTGTCGCACACGGCCTTCCCTGGTTTCAGGTCCAGTGGAGACAACCATTCATGAAATTGGTTCTCCAGAGCTGACCACAACTCCTCAGCTGTGTGACTCACATTTCCCAGACATTTCAATGTAAAAACCGCCTGATGACGTTGAGCCCTACTGCCAGCATAGTAAGGAGGTGTGCAGGATCCCTTCTGCGCAGTTAGAAAGCTTGTGGCATGACCAGACAGGCTTTGGGTGCAGGTGGAAGACCGAGAGGAGGTTGAGGAGGCAGAAGCAGTGGTGGAAAAATGACATAAAGAGGATTGACGCACAACTCGTGGGGACGGCAAGACTTGGACAGCAGCCCCTTGTCCTGCTGTCACCATAGTTACCCAGTGCCCAGTCAGCGACATGTAACGCCCCTGTCCATGCCTACTCGTCCAAGTGTCTGTGGTGAAATGCACCCTGTCACACACAGAGTTTCTCAAAGAAGCGGTGATGTTGTGTGCGACATGCTGGTGGAGCGCAGGCACACCTTTCTTTGAGAAGTAGTGCCGACTGGGCATCTGGTACTGGGGCACTGCGACGGACATAAGGTCTCGAAAATCCTCTGTGTCCACCAGGCGGAAAGGCAGCATTTCTGTAGCCAAGAGCTTGCAGATGGTGAAATTCAACCTCTTAGCTTTCTCATGGCTAGGAGGAAATGGTCTTTTACTTGTCCACATCTGAGGGACCGAGGGCTGGCTATTGTGCTTAGACGGGGTTGATAAGGGTGTCCCCGGCAAACTGCCGGTCTGTGAGGAAGATGCAGGCGGACATGTTAGGTTGCCTTGATCCAAAGGTGGTGCTATCGATGTCGGACAGCGCTCAAGACCAGCTGGTGTTACCACCTCCAAAGAAAATGATGACCTGCCAATCACGCTGGCTGTTGCGGGTAAAGAGGTGGCAGGTCTGCGCCCCAAAACAGGTGTGACTGCTGTCCCCCCAGTCACAGAGGATGAAGAGGCCGCGGATGCACAAGATATGGCAGACGGTGGTTGGCCCGGCCGGCTAGACCGCATTGTAGCACACTGAGCTTCCCACTGCAACTTATGCTTCATGTCCATGTGCCGGTTCATGCATGAAGTACTCAAACTATGTATTTTTTGGCCTCTACTTAGCTTTTGCTGACAAATGTTACAGATAACACGAGTTGGGTCATCTTTATCGATCTGAAAAATTGCCCAGGCTATGCAAGGCTTAGCACCCATGCGACCTGAAGAGCCACCACGACTTGTGGTGAGAGGCAGAGTTGTGTTTGAGGATGCAGTTGTTGACGTGCTTCCAGTACTACGTCTCTGTCCAGGAAGGCGCAACCTGACCTCGTCGTCACTAGTGTTGAGCCACCCCCGTAGTGTTCGAGTTCGGTTCGGTTCGTCGAACACCCGTGTGTTCGCCGAACTGTTCGTCGAACTGTTCGTCGAACACCTTCGAACACCGTTAAAACCAATGGCAGGCAAACAAAAACACATAGAAACACATAGAAAACACCTTCAAAGGTGTCCAAAAGCTGACAAACTGCTCAGAAGACATAACTAACACATGGAAAAGTGACAAGTACATATAGTCATGCGAAAATAAAAGAGGTGGAGGAGTAAAAGGAGGGGGAGACACAGATATAGGCATGTCATTCCCTTCTAAAATCCAAAAAGTGAGAAGCCGACACGGCCAGTCCGCTCCTGCCCGTGCCACCTCCGTGTCGCCGGGTTTGTGCCAGAGCCTCGGTGAACCCTGACGGCCAGCCCCCCTCTCCCAATACTGGTGCCTGTCCGCTGGTGGGTCGAGCGAGCCCCCCTGTGGTGGAGGCAGCTCTAAGCTTTTTAATTTAAATTGTCTCTCTAATTTGAATGAATACACTTTAAATCCATTTACAAGGATCTATTGGAGGGCAAGTCTCATGCCAGCAGCCGCGGTAATTCCAGCTCCAGTAGCGTCCACTAAAGCTGCTGCAGTTAAAAAGCTTTTATAAGGATCGAGCTCGGCTGTCCACCGCAAAGCATCCTACTGCCAGTCCCAGCCCCTATGCCTTGGGGTGCCTCCTGATGCTCTTCACTAAGTATCCCATGGTCCCGAAGCATTTCCTTTGAAAAAATTAAGTGTCTAAACTACAGGTGGTGCAGCTTGCTTAACAGCCGGGATAATCCGCTTACTAGCAGACACTGCTACTAGGCACAAAGTATTTCCTGGGCTAGATGCAGTTAAAAATTTGTAATTAGATACTCTCGTTGGATGCTGAGAAAGCATTCCATAGAGTCTCCTGGCACGCCATATATGATTCTCTTAAAAAGCTTGGGGTAGGGGTCTAGGGGACCCTTTTATAGCCAAAATCACGGCCCTGTATCGCAATACGTCACCTAGGCTGAAGATAAATGGAACTGTAGCACCCTGAGGGCTCGGTTGCTAAAGACGTATTGCACCTCACCCAGAGGTGTGATATCTCACTCTCAGGTAAGGATGGAGTGTGGATCAGGACCCGACACCTGCATGCATTACACCACATTGCCGTGGGGCAGGGCGACCAATATGCCCCTGAGATGGGCACGACAGTCCCTGTCCCTGGCTGGAGTGGGGGGAGGGAACACTGAGGAAGGGGAACCCTGTAGTGCAGGAGCAGGGAGGAAGCAGTTCCTGGGTGCATTGAGAAGGGAGTATAAAAGGTGGGCACCATCTTAGTTCAGTGCAGAGAAGTCTGAGCAGAAGTGGCAGGGAGCAGGGGCTCTGCATGAGCTCTGCTCCGGAGGCGGGCCTAGTAACAGAGGCCCAGGCCTGGAAGAGGGAGAAGGAAGGAAGAGGAGCGGAGAAGGCTCCAGGAACGAGGAATGAAGGGATCCCAGGGGTGCGGACGGGCGAGTCGCCACCGCACGCCCGAATCCACCTGCGTGGAGGGGTCAGGCCAAAGGGGGAGACCGGTCCCCGAACTAGTGGAGGCAGGAAACGACCCTCAGCTAGAAACCGGAGGCTCTGACATTTTATGTGGCGCAGCCCCTCGCTACACCCGCTAGGAAGGCACCACATAGGGTCAGGGAAACTGGCGCCAAGTTTACCAAGAGGAGGCCCGAGGCAGCCGGACAGAAGTGTTGGTAAGAAAGGCCAGACAAAGGACACACAAAGGGGGTCCTGTGAAGTGCTCCAAAGTTATCTGGGAGTTGTCTGAGCCCCTCACCTGGTGAGCACAGTACGACGTGGGCAGCCGTTACCTGCAGACATGGTCTGGATAATAAGAACTGTGAGTAAAGGCCCTGAACTGCATCACTGACTCCGTGTCGTTACTGCTGCTGCCCTGCACCATCACCCCCATCCTCCGCATACACTGCCCTGAGGCTATACTCCTCCCGTGGGGAGTTATGCTACGCTCTGCTGCACCCACAACACCAGCCTCAGTGGTCTGCCCTGTAGCGGCGGTTCACTCTGACCGCAATCCACGGGTGGCGTAGTCGGACATTTAAACATGAAAACCACATAAATAGTTCCGCCACTGGTTTGACCGCCCTGAACCACGGAACTGGGTCGCCGCCACGAAGACTACAACCACCAGCATCCACCAAAAAGGGTCCGGCTCCGGGTGTCCCAAGGCCCAGGGGGTGCGTCAGAACATTTTCATCACCTTTCACAATCACCAATGGGACAAGGCAGTGATGTCCTCTGTCCCCTCTCTTATACATCCTAGTGACGGAGCACCTGCTCTCATCAATTCGCCATAACCCCAATATTAGGTGGATTGAGGTGGGAGGCACCGAGTACAAGTGCTCTCTATTTGCTGATGATGTCCTAGTATATATCACTCAATCACATATATCCATCCATGCTGTTATGGCTGAAATAGATCACTTTGTTACATGGTAAAATTTTAAAATCAATGCAGCGAAGTCTGAGGCCCTCGATGTCTCCCTCCCCAAATCCATATAGGATTCCATCCAGTCCAACTTTCCCTTTGCCTGGCCCTCACAGGGTATCAAATACTTAGGAATTCCTATTCATAGAGACCTCTCCCATCTATGTTATCTTAATTTTGGGCCCTTTATTGAACAACTCCATACAGACCACGGTTGGCAAGTTAGAACTGTAAGATTCACTACGTGAACCACTGGTGTTTTGTGGAAAAGCACATGTACACTGCGTTCCAAATTATTATACAAAAAGTGTTTAGGAGTGATAAGGGAAGAATTTGTTTGTTTGTCAGTTAAACTCATTGATGGTGATGTGTGTCAGGGCTCTTTATATCACTGTAAGCAATTGCAGACACCTGTGCTAATTAGTTTGGCAGGTGTGTCCAATGAAAGGCAAGACTACTTAAGAAGGCTCTCTCACATTATTAAGCAGCCTACATTTTCTGCCAAAATGGGAAAGAAAAAGGATGTGTCGGCTGCTGAGAAGCAACAAATTGTGGAGTGTTTAGGTCAAGGCATGACTACAATCAACATTGTGCGATGATCAGGATGAAGTGTCCTGGCAATCAAGAAGTATGTAGCTGATTCACAGTACACACGTGTGCGTGCTGATAAGGGCAAATTGAGGACTCTTTCCTACAGGCAATTACGTCAGGTTGAAAGAGCAGCGGCAAAAAAGCCTTGTCATAGCAGCAGACAAGTTTTTGAAGCTGCTTGTGCCTCCAACGTCCCCCGAACATCAAGATGCAGGGTCCTTCAGAGGTTTGCAGCTGTGCATGCGCCATCCTGTCGACCTCCTCTATCCACTTCACACAAGCAGAAACGGCTCCAGTGGGCCAAACATTACATGAAGACTGATTTCAAAACTGTTTTGTTCACGGATGAGTGCCGTGCAGCGCTCGATGGTCCAGATGGATGGAGTGGAGGATGGCTGGTTGATGGACACCCCACGCAAACACGGCTACAGCGCCAACAAGGAGGAGGTGGAGTAATGTTTTGGGCTGGAATCATGGGGAGAGAGATTGTCGGCCCCTTTAGGATCCCTGAAGGCGCTAAAGATGAACTCCATAATGTATGTGGATTTTCTCAAACAGCACTTCCTGCCATGGTTCAAGAAGAAGAACCGTGTATTTCACAGCAAGATCATTTTTCTGCATGATAATGCACCATCTCATGCTGCACATAAAACATCTGCATCTCTGGCTGATATGGGCATAAAAGGGGACAAACTTATGGTGTGACCCCCATGCTCCCCTGACCTCTACCCCATTCAGAACCTTTGGAGCATCATTAAAAGGAGTGTCTATGATGGCGGGAGGCAGTTCACATCTAAGCAACAGCTCTGGGAGGGTATTCTGTCCTCATGCAAAACAATTGAAGCAGAAACCATCCAAAACCTGACAAATTCAATGGACGAGAGAGTTCAGAAGCTCCTTTCGAACAAGGGGTCCTATGTGAAAATGTAACATCACCTAGAATAAAGTTTTGAGTTGAAAACTGTTTGATTTCAGTTTCTAACAACCTGCTAATGCTTATAATTTCAAAAATGACCATTTTTTTGGTCTTTATTAAAATGAAAAGGTTGATCGAAAAGTTTGGGGGATCTAAGAGTGTGGCAACCCAGTAGTCATGATTACTTCGAATTCTGACAATATGAGGGTCATGCTGCAGGTAGTGCAGCAAGAAGGCACTTATGTGCCTTGCGCATCTCGGAGCCCCAAAATTATTTTCCGGGCTAGATGCAGCTAAAAATTATTTTTAATTTTAAATCTGGTGAAGCTTTAGTATAGATGGCCTAATAGGATCAGTGCTGCACACTGCTACAAAGCCCAAATTATTTTCCAGTCAAGATACAGATAAACATGATTAGTAATTTGAAAGCTTAAAACGGTTGGTAGGGTGATTTTAACCAATCATCAAGCTTTTACTCTCCCCAGGATGACACAGGGGTAGAAAAGTCGTTTCGGATCCATGATTTGTTCATCTTTATGAACGTGAGTCTGTCTACATTATCAGTGGAGAGCCGCGTGCGCTTATCTGTCAGCACACCACCAGCAGCGCTGAACACACGTTCAGACAGAACGCTGGCTGCGGGGCATGACAAGATCTCCAAGGCGTAAGTGGCTAGCTCCGGCCATTTATCCAGATTGGAAGCCCAAAAAGAGCAAGGGTCCAGTGACACAGTCGTGGCTTCAATGTTTACTTGGAGATACTCCTGTACCATCGTCTCTAGGCGTTGACTATGTGTCAGACTTCTTGTCTCCTGTGGCCTTGCAAAGGATGGGCTAAAAAAGTGGTGAAATGATTCCGCAAAATTGATGTTACCAGCAGATACTGTGGTTCTGTCACGGTTTGAGTGCTGAACACTTGACGGTCCCACGGTTGGCAAGTTGGAACTGTGAGATTCACTACGTGCACCACTGGTATTTTGTGGAAAAGCACATGTAAGATTCTGCAACAGTCTCTGCTGATACTCCTGCATGCGTGCATCCCTTTCTATGACAGGAATAATTTCTGCAAATTTACTTTTGTACCGGGGATCTAACAGTGTGGCAACCCAGTAGTCAGGATTATTTCTAATTCTCACAATTCGAGGGTCATGTTGCAGGTAGTGCAGCAAGAAGGCACTCATGTGTGTTGCGCATCCAGGAGCACCAAGTCCCTGTTGTGTTGGTGGCGAGGTAACAATCATGCTTCCTTCCTCTGTCCTCTCCCCCCAACCTCGCACAACAGAAATGTGATCAAGGTCTCCCTCATCTGATGAGTCTTCCATCAGTTCGTCCTCCACTTCTTCCTGGGCTCCTGCACCTTCCTCACTAGTTTGGCTGCTACCATGCGCCCTGGTAAAACCATCTCCCCCACCCTCACATGCCTGCCGCCTTGGTGCTGCCGACCGTCTGGACCTTGCAGATGTTAGCCCTTCCGCATACAACTCCTCCTCCTCTACTTCCTCCACCTCCTCTTGTGCCACCACCTGACTCCGAATTCTGTTTAACATGTGCTCCAGCATGTAAATCACCGGAATAGTCATGCTGATAATGGCATCGTCAGCACTAAACATCTTCGTCGCCATTTCAAAACTGTGCAGAAGGGTGCATAGGTCCCTGATCTGAGACCACTCCTCCAGCGTGATTTGCCCCACCTCTGAATCTCGTTGGCCCAGGCTATACGTCAGAACAAATTGCACCAGGGCTTGTCGGTGCTGCCACAGTCGCTGCAACATGTGCAGAGTTGAATTCCACCGGGTAGGCACATCGCATTTTAGCCGGTGAAGTGGCAGGCCCAACGACTTCTGTAGAGATGTAAGTCGCTGAGCTGCGGGATGCGAACGGCGGAAGTGAGCACACAGCGACCGTGCCCTCTGCAGAAGGCCATCTAGTCTGGGATAGTGGGCTAAAAATTGCTGGACAACCAGGTTCAACACGTGAGCCATACAAGGCACGTGTGTGACATTGCCCCGGCGAAGGGCCGCACCCAGGTTTGCAGCATTGTCGCACACGGCCTTCCCTGGTTTCAGGTCCAGTGGAGACAACCATTCATGAAATTGGTTCTCCAGAGCTGACCACAACTCCTCAGCTGTGTGACTCACATTTCCCAGACATTTCAATGTAAAAACCGCCTGATGACGTTGAGCCCTACTGCCAGCATAGTAAGGAGGTGTGCAGGATCCCTTCTGCGCAGTTAGAAAGCTTGTGGCATGACCAGACAGGCTTTGGGTGCAGGTGGAAGACCGAGAGGAGGTTGAGGAGGCAGAAGCAGTGGTGGAAAAATGACATAAAGAGGATTGACGCACAACTCGTGGGGACGGCAAGACTTGGACAGCAGCCCCTTGTCCTGCTGTCACCATAGTTACCCAGTGCCCAGTCAGCGACATGTAACGCCCCTGTCCATGCCTACTCGTCCAAGTGTCTGTGGTGAAATGCACCCTGTCACACACAGAGTTTCTCAAAGAAGCGGTGATGTTGTGTGCGACATGCTGGTGGAGCGCAGGCACACCTTTCTTTGAGAAGTAGTGCCGACTGGGCATCTGGTACTGGGGCACTGCGACGGACATAAGGTCTCGAAAATCCTCTGTGTCCACCAGGCGGAAAGGCAGCATTTCTGTAGCCAAGAGCTTGCAGATGGTGAAATTCAACCTCTTAGCTTTCTCATGGCTAGGAGGAAATGGTCTTTTACTTGTCCACATCTGAGGGACCGAGGGCTGGCTATTGTGCTTAGACGGGGTTGATAAGGGTGTCCCCGGCAAACTGCCGGTCTGTGAGGAAGATGCAGGCGGACATGTTAGGTTGCCTTGATCCAAAGGTGGTGCTATCGATGTCGGACAGCGCTCAAGACCAGCTGGTGTTACCACCTCCAAAGAAAATGATGACCTGCCAATCACGCTGGCTGTTGCGGGTAAAGAGGTGGCAGGTCTGCGCCCCAAAACAGGTGTGACTGCTGTCCCCCCAGTCACAGAGGATGAAGAGGCCGCGGATGCACAAGATATGGCAGACGGTGGTTGGCCCGGCCGGCTAGACCGCATTGTAGCACACTGAGCTTCCCACTGCAACTTATGCTTCATGTCCATGTGCCGGTTCATGCATGAAGTACTCAAACTATGTATTTTTTGGCCTCTACTTAGCTTTTGCTGACAAATGTTACAGATAACACGAGTTGGGTCATCTTTATCGATCTGAAAAAATGCCCAGGCTATGCAAGGCTTAGCACCCATGCGACCTGAAGAGCCACCACGACTTGTGGTGAGAGGCAGAGTTGTGTTTGAGGATGCAGTTGTTGACGTGCTTCCAGTACTACGTCTCTGTCCAGGAAGGCGCAACCTGACCTCGTCGTCACTAGCATCTTCCTCCACCTCCTCTGCTGACCTCATCTCTTGGCTGACTGTGGGTTGACAGTAAGTGGGATCTCCGACCTCATCATCATCACCCTGTGCGTTATCACACCCGTCGTCCTCAGAGCCAACCTGTTCCTGCCCTGACAAAAAACTAAAGTTGTCGCTCCAATCAGGTATTTGAGTCTTATCATCGTCTTCCTCATTGTCTCCACCAACAGGAGTTACAGTTTGGGAATGAGGGTCTACATTATGGTCAGAACCTTCTGCGTCTGGTCCTGGATCCGACTCATAAAGATTCTGGGCATCAGTGCAGATCATTTCCTCGTCTGGATTCACAGAAGCGCTGGAGTCGACCTCTGATTCCCAGGCTATAGTATGAGTAAACAGCTCTGCAGACTCAACCATCTGTTCTACCTCATACTCAGACGGGCAGCTGGAGATTTGGGAGCTGTGAGGAAGCAAGTGCGATTGGGGTGACACCTTTGAGGACTGGAGTATTTGTGATGTTGAAGTTGATGTGGAGGAGAGCCCACTTAAAGGAGCACTTGATATCCGTTGAAGCACCTGCTGTTTTTGTGCCTCATCTGGAATTTGTAGCGATTGGCGTGGCCGTAAGAAAGGGATCTTATCACATTGTCCGCTAAAAGAAGTAGACATTTTAGTTTGGCTGGAAGATGGTCTTTCTTCTGCACATACCCCACGGACACAACCTTTTTTCCCCTTCCCAACACGCCTATTCCCCTTTCCACCAGCAGCAGGCCTTTTTCCACTCATTTTGGTGGTTAACTAATTCACAACTCTGGAGTTGTTTGCACAAAAAAACAATGGATGGTAACCGAGCAGAGCTGAGTGGCCAAACTGTGGTATTAGGCCAAAACTATTGGCTGGGTTAGATGCAGAAAAAAATTATTTTTAATTTGCAACCTGATGGAGGTCAGTATAGATGGACTAATAGACCAAGTCCCACACACCGCTAGAAGCCCAAATATTTTTTCAGAGCTAGATGCAGAAAAAAATTATTTTTAATTTGCAACCTGATGGAGGTCAGTATAGATGGACTAATAGACCAAGTCCCACACACTGCTAGAAGCCCAAATATTTTTTCAGAGCTAGATGCAGAAAAAAATTATTTTTAATTTGCAACCTGATGGAGGTCAGTATAGATGGACTAATAGACCAAGTCCCACACACCGCTAGAAGCCCAAATATTTTTTCAGAGCTAGATACAGAAAAAAATTATTTTTAATTTGCAACCTGATGGAGGTCAGTATAGATGGACTAATAGACCAAGTCCCACACACTGCTAGAAGCCCAAATATTTTTTCAGAGCTAGATGCAGAAAAAAATTATTTTTAATTTGCAACCTGATGGAGGTCAGTATAGATGGACTAATAGACCAAGTCCCACACACTGCTAGAAGCCCAAATATTTTTTCAGAGCTAGATGCAGAAAAAAATTATTTTTAATTTGCAACCTGATGGAGGTCAGTATAGATGGACTAATAGACCAAGTCCCACACACCGCTAGAAGCCCAAATATTTTTTCAGAGCTAGATGCAGAAAAAAAATATTTTTAATTTGCAACCTGATGTAGGTCAGTATAGATGGACTAATAGACCAAGTCCCACACACTGCTAGAAGCCCAAATATTTTTTCAGAGCTAGATGCAGAAAAAAATTATTTTTAATTTGCAACCTGATGGAGGTCAGTATAGATGGACTAATAGACCAAGTCCCACACACCGCTAGAAGCCCAAATATTTTTTCAGAGCTAGATGCAGAAAAAAATTATTTTTAATTTGCAACCTGATGGAGGTCAGTATAGATGGACTAATAGACCAAGTCCCACACACCGCTAGAAGCCCAAATATTTTTTCAGAGCTAGATGCAGAAAAAAATTATATTCAGTTTGCAACCTGATGGAGGTCAGTATAGATGGACTAATAGAATGATGCTATGCCCAAAAGATTTTACTTCACTAGGTGCAGTAAAAAAATTGGTATTCTATACACAGGTGTTATATCTTGCAACACAGATAGGCTACTCCACTGACTAACACACTCTGCAATAGGCCAAAAAGGATTAGCTTTGCTAGATTCAGCCAAATGCTGTGAAAAAAACTTGCACAGCACTGGCACAGACCTGCCTGGCAAAAACTGATAGGAACTCATGTAACCTAGTCCTGAAAAGGACTCCAATTACAATTAGTCTTTACTCCCACAACCTATCTATTTAAGAGCACAGACCTCCCTGATAAAAGTCGTAGGAAATGCTATAACCTAGTCCTTAAAAGGACTGCAATCACAACTATTCCCTACTCCCAAGCTATCTGTATATTTGTGCGAAAATTGGCTTGAAATTAACAAGGTATAGCGCACACAGCAACAGCGGTGCCGTCTGACACGCAGCTGCAGCAGTGAGAAAATGGTGGCGACGGGGAAAATGGCTTGGTCTTATAGGGCAAGGACATGTGACATACACTGCCAATCACACATGCCCTTGCTTGTGTGAAAAAAAGCACTTCGCTCCGTGTGTGCGCTGCTGATAGGCTGACAGATTGCAGCTCCCCACTGTAAATGCGGGAAAGAGAAAAAAAAATGGAGATCTTCATTGTTCCTGCAGAGATCCATCCCCTGCCCCTCCCCCCACCCCGCTGTACACTCAAACTGCGTATTAACATTAATTTTCATCATTACTGAGAAAAAATCCAGTTATGATTTTGGTGCACGAACAGTTATCGAACATAACCTCGAACAGCCGAATTTTTCTCAAATTGTTCGTGTTCGCCGACCGGCTCGAACACCGCCCAAAACAGCTCGAATTTGAGATTGGCGAACAGTTCGAGTAGAACAACGCTCATCTCTACTTAAGTTGCAGACTGGTGGCTAATAATGGGGCCAATATACTGTGTGGACTACTGTGACAGCCATCATACAGGTTAAAGACTACTGTGTGGGTCGTTATACAGTGAGGGGCCATAATACAGTGGGGACATCGTACATTATGGGAGTCATCAAGCAGTGTAGAGGCTACTAAGGGGCCATTATACATTGTGGAGGCTACTGTGAGCCATCATACAGCGTGGGGACTACTATGGAGTCATCAACAAGAGAGCACAAAGGAGGCATTTTAATTTGTAAGGGGCACAGTGGTGGAATTACTATGTGGGGCACTGAAGAGCACTGTTTTTATACCACACAGCAGGTACAATAATAGTGACACATACGGCAGCAGAAGAACAGTATTGTGGTGACAGCAGGATTAGGCGTTTGTGCAGGTTGGGAATAGATGGGGACAGTGCTGGAAATGCGAAAAGTCTAATGTGTCTATGTTGTAATCTTTGCAGATGAGTTGTGGCTGGAGAAGTTGTCATGTCGGTCTGGGCCAGATGGAAAAGACATGAAAAATTAACGACTCAACCAGAAAGAACGTCAGCTTTAAGTTACTATATATAACTGTACTGTAATCTCTTATACGTTCTGCATATGGCAGTAATATCGGTGTTGGTCTTTGTGTAGTGATTTACTTTCAGTAGCAGCTAGGTCATTGGCTGAGGTTCCCTTATACCTATTATTAGGGTATGCCACTGTAGTTGGAATTATGGTTACCTGGTTAGAGGACCACTCGGATGTTTCGCCCCCCTTGAGCTCAACTCCTGGCTACGCCTCTGCAGCCATGACAAATTGTGTTAGAGGTTTGTAGTGGTGTTGTTGCTGCCCTCAATACATTTGGGACCATAAACATAGGAAAGGTTGCCCATCTTGTAACAGGCATTACTTAAAGAGTGCCTACCAGTGTGCATGTGGGTAACTTTACAAAGTCAGTATGAAGTGCAGACCTTCAAGTCGAATTCAAACCTATGAACACAATATTTTAATAATATATGCTGCTTGGAACTAAAATCAACATCGAGGCAGGGTTACATTTTTAGTTAAGGCCACGAAAGTTTCAGAATTATGGGGTACCTACTTATTGTCATTTGCCCCTTTTGTTTGCTGTCATTATATGTGTCCAGGATGCATCCTGCTGGGTACGGTCCACATAGCTGGAGTCACGTGTCCCAAAGTTCTGGTCGCTTCTGCACCAAGAAAATAATAATTTCCACATTATTATGTGGTGGGATGGTCCTGATCTCTGTGGAGGCGTGGTTAGGGTTTTTCTAGGTTGCCTGGATGTTTGGGGATTACAACTTCCTGCTATGTGCTGATGCAACTTCCGGACCCATTGGAAATGTGTTCTTAAAAATCAGATGCCATTTGGATGGTCCGTGTGGCGTCCAAATTTTTTATTGCATCCATTGACTTCCATTGATGAATCTCATCCAATTTTCTCTTCCACTCGTAGCATGCTGCATTCAACGCTGAATTCAGCTAAGAAAAAAACCGCAGATCTGCACTGCCTCATTTACTAACATTGGTCCGAATGCAATCCAATTTTTTATTGGATTGCACTCGTCCAATTTATACGCTCGTCTGAGCGATCCCTAAGGGTATGTGCGCACGATCAGTATTTGCTTGCAGAAATTTCTGCAGCGTTTCTGCAAGGTTCTGCATCTCTTGGCAGCAAATACGCTGCGGAAATTCCATAGAGTTTTTGATGCGTTTTTGCCTGCAGATTTGCCATGCGTTTTTTTCAATGCATTGTATAGGAAAAACGCAGGCAAAAATGCAAAAGAATGGACATGCTACTTCTTTTAACGCACATGAAATTCTGTAAAGAAAAATCCTGATCATGTGCACAGATCTTGCAAAATCTCATAGAAAATGCTGGGATAAGGTTTGCAATATGTTTTTGGGGCCAATTCCGCTTAGATTTACCGCATCAAAAACGCAAAAAAACGCACCGTTTGCACATAGCCTAAGGGCGGTTAGGATTTGGTATTCTGTATGTATTGTATTTTTGTATAATTAATATATTTATTCTAGATTGTGTTGATAAAGACAATACTGTTTACTTTAGTATATTTTTTATGTTAAATTATTATGTTATTTAAAAAGTAAATATAATAAATATATATAAATGTAGCGCCCCGAGGGTTCGACCGCTACAGGGGTATTGCACCTCTGCCAGAGGTGTGATATTCCACTCCCGGGTAAGGATGGAGTATGGACCAGGGCTCAGTTAGCTGCATACAGCACACACACCCCATTTCCGGGGGACAGCTCAACGGTGCTCCCACTAGACATAAGTGCAGGCACGACTGACTATGTCCCTGCCTTGAGTGGGGAGGGGGAGTGGAACACCCAGTGCTGTAGGTGCAGAAAGGGGTTGGTTCCTGAGCGTAGGAAGGAGCTCATTGGTTGCTGGTCACCTGGGCTCATGGTCAGAGGGAGGTATAAAAGGTGGGCACCATCTTAGTTCTGAGTCAGTTCAGCCAGAGGAGAAGACAGGGAGTAGAGGCTCTGTAGGAGCTCTACTCCAGAAGGGCCTAGTGAGAGGCCGAGGAGGAGGTGAAGGGGAGCTGAGATTGTGGCTCATCCCAGCTCCAAGAGAAAGGAACAGAAAGGAACAGAAAGGAACAGAGAAAGAGAAGGAGAGACAGAGAAACAGAGGGGCTCAGGAACAAGAAGGTGGAAGGGACCCTAAGAACCAACGAGAATCCAGGGTGCAGGGTCAGGCAGATTAAGGGTACCGGATCCCAAGTTGGTGGAGGAGAAACAACCCTCAGCCAAAGACCGGTCGTCGTGATCATCTATTGGTGCGACACCTCATCAAACCTGCTAGGAAGGCACCATATAGGACAGCGGAGGACGGGGCCCACGTTTAACCACACGAGTCCGCGGCAGCTGGACAAAAGTGGGTCACTGGTGAGGCAGGCCAGAGAAAGGATTAAAGGGGGTCCTGTGCCATGCTCCTGAACTGCCTGGGAGTTGACCGAGCCCCTCACCTGGTGGACGCAGCACGGCTCGGGCGGTCACTGCCGACGGAAGTGACCCGGAACAAACGAACTGTGAGTAAAGACCCTGGACTGTAACTTATTGTCTGTGTGCTCCTTCGCTCCTCCGGCACTACCGGTACTGGGACCTTCACCACCATCACTCCCACCATCCACTACACTGCCCTGGGGCCGCACTCTTCCCGTGGGGAGTCACACCATCCCAGCTGCATTCATCATCAGCCCCAGCGGACTGCCTTGCAGCGGCGGTTCCTAATAACCGCAATCCACGGGTGGCGTAGTCGGACATTATCTGAAGCATGTAGCAGACTACCAATGGTCTGATCACCCTGAGCCGCGGGACCGGGCCGCCACTACTACTACCCCCATCGTTCCCCTATCGCCCGGATCCGCGTGCCCCACGGCCCAGGGGGCGAGTCAGCTTTGGCGTAGTCGGCAGGATTTCGTGCCCGCTAACCACAGGTACTGCGCGCTGGAAAAGAGACTGTTTCACGGTACTAAAGATGGCGCCCGCCCCAGAAGAACGAACGCCATAATGAGCGCGCCAAAAGACCACAGGAGGCCGCCTCCCATCGTGGGCTGGGTCCCATAATGGCGCCAAAGAGGAAGCCCGCCCCCAACAACCGTGAGCACGGCTGTGGAAATGTCCATCAACGTGGGGGGGCTGCCCCTGAGAGTGATTGTCAGCAGAATGCCCCAGGACCACCCCTCATGGGGGCGGAAAGAGAAGAAAACTGCGGGGCAGGGGGTGGTCTGGATCAGTCCAGACAGACCGCACCCGGGGATGGACGCCCTCAGCAGCACCAGCCTCCTGGCCCGAAGCCTGCTGCAGGCCGAACCGCTCTGCAGCCTAGCAGAAGTCCTAGCGCAGCTCCCCAGAGACCCGGAGCGTGCGCAAGCTGCACTGGAGGACCTGGAGCGGAGGATGGTCCGGGCGCAGCGGAGTGCACTCACCGAGTGGAGAGAGGAACTGGCCCGGCAGGCCGAGACCCACCAGCGACAGGCCTCAGCCGCACCCCGGGGTTTGCCTGCCTCTGAGGACGGCGCAAGAGGAGAGAGGACCGGAGGCGACGCCGCGGAGGGAGCCACGAGGACTGAGGCAAGTGAAGGGGACGTCACCACCCCAAGCCCAGCACCCGCAAGCCTGCCCCAGGCTCCCGTCGCAGCACCAGAAGCCCCACTCACCGCACCTGTTGCCGCGCCGCCACTGCTCCCGGCTAGGCCTCAAGCGGCGAGCGCCGCGGCCACGCCCCGCCCAGAGCCACGCCCCTTGACCCCGGGCGCTGTAAAGCAGGAAGCATCATCGGCCCGGTCGCAAGGCCTGGATGACCCGGGCGCCATCGCCAAGCCTGCGCCCCTGTCCCAGATGGGACTGCCACCTAGCGCAGCCAGAAGACCCCTGGCCTGGTCGCAAGGCCGAGTGCCCCCGGGCGCTGCTCCCAGATTAGGTCCCCACACTATACCATCGCTGGGCGTGGACCTATTGGCACAACACACCGGTCCGGATGGACTGCCGCTGGAGTGGCCGGTTGAAGTGACCGGCAATCAGCCATGGAAGGCCCAGCCCCCGCGCGAGCCTCTGATACCGGCTCCTGAACCCGTCGAGGTCACCCTACCCCCACTGGAGGACGTCCAATTTGCGTGGGACCCCACCAGCGAGAACTTGATGGGGTTCTCTCAAGAGACCCGGGCAGACGCGGTCCGTCGTCTGGAGGTCTGTCACCAGCAACTGGCGACCTTTGAGCGGGAGCGACGAGAGAGGCGCGTCAGAGAGGAACGGCTCCAAGCCCAGAGTGCTGAACAAAAGCGCAAGGCCCGCCAAGACCCCCAAGCAGCCCATGGTCCCCGAATCACCGGGACCATAGTCAAGTTCCACATGGAGAACGGCTGGGGCTTCATCAGGGGCCCAGAAACCGCAGGCGACATCTTTGTGACCCGCAGGGACGTGGAGAGACATCTACCGGAGGGACATCGTGGCCGTGACCTGTACCCTGGTGATGTGGTCGCCTTTACCCGCCACGTAGGTGCAAAAGGACCATACGCCCTACATGTCCATCGGCTCACCGAGGAGGAGCTACAATACCGCGGCTATGAGGAGAGCCAAGAGGACCCGGACGGGTCTGAAGAACCATATGAGGAGGAAGAAGGAGCATATGGAGGACACCACTACTAGTAAGTAGCAAAGTACCTGTGTACATAGTTACCCGTCAGGGTATCAGAACTGTTTTTGGGACTGTTCCCGTCTTGAAAGTGTGGTCCCCGTTGGGACAAATATTGAACTGTTACCTGTGTGCCCCTCATCCCCTACCAGGCTGAGGACTGTGAGCAGCCATTCCCTTCCCAAAAGTGGCCGAGGACTGAGAGCGGTCAAATCCCTTGTATATAGTTGCGCTTCCTAAAGTGCCCCCTACTGGTTTTATACAAAAACCGCAACGTCTACCTCAAGATTTACTGGACTGTTGCACCTTTACCTGGTCGCAAGTTGCACCGTGACCGTGATCCAAGAATCCAAGAATGTGCTTTACTTAAAAATGTTTTACATGAGAAAGTTTAATATGCTGCTAGGTGATAATGCAAATGTTTTACAAGGTGTTTTATATGACAAAAGAGTTCCAGAGGCATTAGCAAAGTGTTTTATAATAGTGTGACAAGAAAAGAAAAGTGTTTCCCATAAAGGGAATTGAACCATGTTACCTGTTTTCTGATGTGAAAAGTTTTAAAAAGTTTTGCATGTCCTGTAATTATCTGTTTTTGCTCTTTTCCAGCCCGAGGACGTGCTGTGCTTTACCAGGGGGGAATGTAGCGCCCCGAGGGTTCGGCCGCTACAGGGGTATTGCACCTCTGCCAGAGGTGTGATATTCCACTCCCGGGTAAGGATGGAGTTAGGACCAGGGCTCAGTTAGCTGCATACAGCACACACACCCCATTTCCGAGGGACAGCTCAACGGTGCTCCCACTAGACATAAGTGCAGGCACGACCGACTATGTCCCTGCCTGGAGTGGGGAGGGGGGGTGGAACACCCAGTGCTGTAGGAGCAGAAAGGGGTTGGTTCCTGAGCGTAGGAAGGAGCTCATTGGTTGCTGGTCACCTGGGCTCATGGTCAGAGGGATGTATAAAAGGTGGGCACCATCTTAGTTCTGGGTCAGTTCAGCCAGAGGAGAAGACAGGGAGTAGAGGCTCTGTAGGAGCTCTACTCCAGGAGGGCCTAGTGAGAGGCCGAGGAGGAGGTGAAGGGGAGCTGAGATTCTGGCTCATCTCAGCTCCAAGAGAACGGAACAGAAAGGAACAGAAAGGAACAGAGAAAGAGAAGGAGAGACAGAGAAACAGAGGGGCTCAGGAACAAGAAGGTGGAAGGGACCCTAAGAACCAACGAGAATCCAGGGTGCAGGGTCAGGCAGATTAAGGGTACCGGATCCCAAGTTGGTGGAGGAGAAACAACCCTCAGCCAAAGACCGGTCGTCGTGATCATCTATTGGTGCGACACCTCATCAAACCTGCTAGGAAGGCATCATATAGGACAGCGGAGGACGGGGCCCACGTTTAACCGCACGAGTCCGCGGCAGCTGGACAAAAGTGGGTCACTGGTGAGGCAGGCCAGAGAAAGGATTAAAGGGGGTCCTGTGCCATGCTCCTGAACTGCCTGGGAGTTGACCGAGCCCCTCACCTGGTGGACGCAGCACGGCTCGGGCGGTCACTGCCGACGGAAGTGACCCGGAACAAACGAACTGTGAGTAAAGACCCTGGACTGTAACTTATTTTCCGTGTGCTCCTTCGCTCCTCCGGCACTACCGGTACTGGGACCTTCACCACCATCACTCCCACCATCCACTACACTGCCCTGGGGCCGCACTCTTCCCGCGGGGCTTTATACCAGACAGAGAGTTCTGCTTACAATTACCCTTTGTCTATTACAATTTCAAAATACTGCAGTGAAATCTCAATTGTATTACGAGACCAGCACTGTGACAGCAATGTCAGCAATTTTTGATCTTTCCTTTCGGATTGTGTATGGATTATTGTTTTACTAAAAGATGACCTTGCTCAGTAACTTTGGTTTTGTAACATAAAAACAGTTTGCTTCAATATGATTCTGCTGTAATATATTCTTTATCCTACACGATGCTCATTTCTCACCTATAACAGACAATTGAACAGTATAATGAAACACCAAAATACTTCAACATAGGTCAAGCATTGTATGACTATATACAAAAAAGAAATGTCCAGTTCGCCTGGCGAACAAGCTTTGAACTCTCAAGATGTGCACGGACCCTGAATCCCAGTTTGAAGGATATTAGAACACATGAAAAATGGTAATCTTGTCCAGTACTCAATCTCCAAATTTCCAAGTAAAAAAAGAGCCTTGTTCATCCATTAAAAAGATGCGAAAAACACACAAGTTTAAAAACAGGACATCCTGATAAAAACCTATGCGTTTCGATACCAGAAATATGCCCCAGATGTCCGCGCGCAGCAGGCGCAGGCTGCGGAGCCCCCCAGGGGACCATGAGTCAGGTGAGCATGGCGGCAGAATCCCCCGCCGCTGTTATCAGAGGGTCGCAGTCCGCGACCAAAGCGAGGGCCCCACCGGAAGTGTGGCCTGCTCCGGCGGTGCGCCGCAGTACCAGAGTCCGGGCCGCACCGGAAGCAGGGCCCGCACTTCAGCCGCGTCACCAATCTGGGGGCGGGGCTTCACCGGATGTTTGGCCCGCGCCACTTCCTGTGTCTGGGTCACGTGACCGGGCCGAACAGGAAGTGCCATGTGCACCATCAATGCCGTCCCCGCAAATATTACCAGCAGCAGTGCCCGGCGGCGGGCGGCACACAGAAAAGGGGCCAGCAGGAGCAGCAGCACGGCAGGCACACCTGGCGACGTTCCAGTCGGTGTGCCTGCTAGAACATCCAGCAGGGGAGGACAGCTCAGCGCTTTTACGGGCAGGCAGCTGCAGTTTGAAGACCTGCTGCGTGGCCCTAGTCACCATACTCAGGACTACAGAGCGGCAGGCAGCAGCATGGAGTTGCCTGGCAGACACCCACGTTTCAGCACGGACCGCTCTGGTGAGTCCGGGTCCAGAGGTCGGGCAGGGCCACGGACGGCAGGAAGGACCGGCGCAGTGACGGGCGGAAGACGAGTGGAGGAGGCATCAGCATGTGCTCAGGTCCCCCCTGGTGACGAGGAGGCCGGGGGCGTGGGCCTTGAGCAGCAGCAAGATTTTGGAGGATCGGAATACGGAGAGGATTGGGGCGTCTCCAGGAGTCAACGGAATTCGGGACGTACTGCTGGCAGGGACACAGCACCTGCACAGCTCGGTGAGTATGTGTCTATGTCTGGTTTGTCGCCCGCAGGGTCATTAGTGGAGGGAGCAGGGGATAGACAGTTGGCAGGGCCCAGCGGGGAAAATGTTAGGGGGTGGCGTGGGTCAGATGTCGCAGGGCTCAGGGATATTTTGGCTAGCATGTCGCAATTTCTGGCAAGAATTGATGGTGGTCGAGTCAGCGAGGCAGGGTTATCTCCGGGTGGGCTTGGTTACCTAGTCAACCTGTAGTGTCGCAGGAGGGGAGTGACTTGGCAAGGTCGGCGGTGTGTGGTGAGGGGGTACCTTGAGGAGTATCGGTTTCTGTGCAGTTAGAAATGGTTACAGCAGATGCCGTAAAACTGGATGATAGGGCAAAAGGGGAGGTATATGTGTGCTTTGAGGGACCGTTGGGGACACACTTGAAGAAAGAGGTTAAAGAAAAAATCTGGTGTGATGAATATGTTGAAATGTTTTCCCTTCCTCCTATGGAAAAGTTTAATTTGGACAATGGAAAAAAGGACGACAGTAGAAAAGAGGAGGATGAGAAGCGCAGGTGGAAATTGATTCCTCAGACGTTTGTCAATTGGTTGCAAGCTTTTGCAATAATGGCTAGCGTCATCGGAGAAAAAGCTCCGGATAATTGCTTTGGTTTATTTTGTTATATAGATGCTATAGGGGAGGCTCATCGTACTTATGGGGGTCAGACATGGTTACGATACGACGAGCAATTTCGGCAGAGGAAGGCAGTCCGCCCGGAGATTAGATGGGATCAGAAGGACATAGGGCAGTGGCTGAAGGTTATGGCTCTGGTGAGGTATGGGCAGTCCTTTCACGGGAGCAGCAGTAATGGGAACCAATCAGCAGGACACTGGGGAAGTAGTCAAGGGGCACAAAGCTATAAGAGGGAAACGGGAACTTGTTGGCAATTTAATGATGGCCAATGTAAGTACGGGAACTCCTGTAAATTTAAACATGTGTGCTCCCATTGTAACGGAAGTTCACACGGAGCAGCTAAATGCTTTAAGAATGGTAGGGGAAAGCTGCCAGTGGGTACTGGCCAAAGGGGTGACTCCGGTGAGTCTTCATGCGATGGCCCCCTTAGGTATCCCGATCAGCTGAAGGCTAAGGTCATTTCAGATGTTTTTTTGGAGGGTTTTAGAATTCCTCTTCCTGGTCACGAGGTCCCCTTTTCTGTTAAGAATTTGATGTCGGCTTCCCTTCATCCGGAAATGGTTAGTGTGAAGTTGGCAAAAGAGGTTGAATTGGGTAGGATAGCTGGACCGTTTCAGGAATTACCTAGTAGGAAGGTGATTATTTCACAGTTGGGGTTTGTGCCCAAGAAAGAGCTGAATAAGTTTCGTTTCATTCAGCATTTGTCGTACCCAAAGGGGCTTTCGGTGAATGATGGCATTGCGCAGGAATTGTGTTCAGTTGAGTATACATCATTCGATGCGGCAGTGCAATGGGTACGGAGATATGGGCCAGGATCGTTGCTAGCTAAGACTGATATCGAGTCGGCTTTTAGGTTGCTGCCAGTTCACCCGGATAGCATCCCGTTGTTAGGTTGTTTTTGGAAAAGGAAATACTATGTGGATAGGTGTTTGATAATGGATTGCGCAATTTCGTGTTCCTTGTTTGAAACGTTTAGTACCTTTTTGGAATGGGTGGTGAGGGACTTGGCATCAATTCAGTCAGTCATTGATTATTTGGATGACTTTTTGTTTATCGGTCCTCCGCAATCGTGGTTGTGTAGGAATTTGTTAGGTATTATGGTGTGGGTTGCAGAGCATTTTGGCGTACCATTGGCGGAAGAAAAAACAGAAGGAGCTTGCACCATTTTGAGTTTTTTTGGGCATATTAATTGATACAGAGAGGATGGAGTGTTGGTTGCCTGATGATAAATTGAGTTTGCTCAAGAAAGAAGTGGATAGAGTCAGGAGGTTGCATAAGGTGACGCTGAAGGAGTTACAATCACTGTTAGGTCGCTTGAATTTTGCATGCAGGATCATGCCCATGGGTAGGATATTTTGTCATAGGTTGTCAGGGGCAACAGCAGGAATGCGTGCGCCGCATCATTTTATTAGTTTAAATAAGGACCACAAGGAGGATTTGAAGGTTTGGAAGTTGTTTTTGGAAAATTATAACGGCAGGTCATTAATTCAGCATGAGTTTTTGAGCAATTTTGATTGTGAGATTTTTACAGATGCTGTGGGAGGTGCTGGTTATGGGACCTACTGGAAGGGGCGTTGGAGTGTTGGAGTTTGGCCGAGTATGTGGGAGGAGAGGGGTCTTACTAGGAACCTGGCGTTCTTGGAATTGTTTCCTATTGTTGTTGCGGTTCCAATTTGGAGGGAATGTTTTGCGAACAGAAGAATTCGGTTTCATTGCGATAACATGGGAGTGGTGTAAGTAATCAACAGCTTGTCGGCCTCGTCTCCTCCGGTGATTTGGCTACTGAGGGAACTGGTTCTATGTTGTCTTAATTTGAATGCTTGAATTACGGCAGTCCATGTTCCAGGTGTACAAAATTCCATCGCAGATGCCTTGTCTCGTTTCCAGTGGGATCGTTTCCGGGCGCTAGCACCAGAGGCAGAGGATGTGGGACAGGAATGCCCTTCGCATCTGTGGCAGCTGGTTATGGAGGAGTGGGACGGTTGATACGGGAGTCCATTACAAGGCAGACCTGGTCATCATACGAGGCATCATGGCGAGTATGGCAAAGTTGGATGCTGCAGTGGGGTTGGTGGAGAATGACGGCGAAAGAGAGATGGCGGTGTTGTTTCTTGTGGGAAGGGCAGCAGAGATTGGGTGGTCTGTTTCAAAAGTTGGTAAATTTGTTGCAGGACTTGCATTTGGTTTTAAATTGCAGGGCAAAAAAAGATGTTACAAAGTCCTTTTTAGTGAAGCAAGCACTTAGGGGTTTTAGGAGAGGAGGTAAGGTGTTAGATAAAGAAGACCGGTGTCTTTTAGCATCTTGGAACGGTTGGGTTTAGTTTTGGATAAGATATGTTGTTCAGTTTTTGAAGCTACACTGTTTAGGTTAGATTTTTCACTGGAGTTTTTTGGTGCGCTGAGATTAGGTGAATTGGTGGTACCGAGCAGGAATAGGATTGGGGGTTTGTTTGAAGAGGATGTGAGCTGTTGAGATAGGGGCATTGAATTTTGGATTAGGCGTGGGAAGACAGATCAATTGGGCAGAGGCAAGCGGGTAGTATTGGGTGAGGTTAATGGATTTTTCATGTGCCCATGGAAATGTTTAACGGTGTACTGGCAGGTTTGGCTTGGGCGAGTGGGTCCCTTATTGTGCCATGAAAATGGGGAGTTTTTGTCAGGTTTTCAATTCATAGCCGTATTTAAAAAATGAGTTCGGGAGTTGGGCCTTCACCCGGAGGTGTTCGGCTCACACTCTTTCAGAATTGGCGCGGCGTCAGAAGCGGATGGTTTGGGTTTAAGCAAGGACGTGATAAAACGTATCGGGAGGTGGAGTTCTGATCGTTATCTGTCTTATGTACAGCATTAGGTAGGGGAGGGCTGGATTTGTTTTATCTTGATAAGTGTTAAATACCTTATGGTTGTTTGTTGCAGGTGGCGTTCCGTTCTTAGCATGGATTCTGGGACACTCTTTCTTCCACTGGGGGGTGCTGTGGGCGGACGTGAGGCCAGACGGTAGGCAATTGAGTTTTAGCAGAGGGCAATTAGTGGTTCGGTGGCTGGGCTTTAGAGGGATGGTATGGCGAAGAGTGCTTCCTGAATTTCATAAGGCAGCCAATTTGGACCGTACGCCGGATGTTTTGGTGGTACATGCGGGTGGGAATGATTTGGGGGCTCGCCCGGTAAGGGAATTGATTAGGGACATTTGATTTGATTTTTTAAGGTTGTGGACATCCTTTCATGAGGTGTTGATGGTTTGGTCTAATATTATGCCAAGGCAAAAATGGAGGGAGGCTAGATCATTGAAGGGGATTAATAGGGCACGAGTGAAGTTAAATAGAGCCATATCAGCTTTTGTGTCCAGGAACAGGGGAGTGAGCGTTCGACATTTTGAACTCGAGGCGGGGGTTGGAGATTTTTGGGCAAAGGATGGTGTGCATTTGAATGACATTGGGATTGATTTGTGGGCATTGGCTATACAGGAGGGGATTGAGAGGGCGTTGGTGGTGTTGGGGCACTCACAAGCCTGAGGTGGTCAGGGCTGTTCGTTTGTGGCAGGGGGTGGGGTTCTTGGAGTTGGCACAGAAGTGTCGGTGGGAAGTATTTGGTAAAATTACAGGCAGTTGGTTAATTGGAGTGGGATCTGGCATTTGTTTTTTGGGCTCTGGATGGGGTTTTAACCTGGGAGCTTTTGGTGCCCTTGAGCTGGTGATGGACGGCTGAGGGTAACATGGTGGTTCGAGTTTTGGTTTAATTTATGCCAGATCTATTTTTAACTCCAAGAACCCTCCCTTCTTATTTATTTTTATAACATTGTTAATATTTAATGTTGTTTGTTAATAAAATGGCCGCTGTGGCCAAATTTATCCAAAGAATTACAGGTGTAGTGTTTTTTATTTGGTGGGAAAAGGTGAGTGCTGGAAGATGGGAGGGGTAATTTTAAAGGGTGGAACCCGGGTTGGCCTTACACGGTCATGGCATGGGAACAATGGCTGTGTCCTCTCAATCCACAATCAGCAATTTTACAGAATACTTGTTAGGCTATCCCACGATGCAGAAATGCTCCGGATTTTTCATGAGCGTTTCTGCATCTCCCTGGCAGAAAAAACGCATGCGGATTGTACATGCGTTTTTCCTGCCAGGGACATGCGGATGTGAAGCGTTCTTCACATGCATTTCCGCATGCGGGTTGACAAGCGCTTTGTAAGTGATTTTAGCATCAGTTGGAAAGTGCTTGACAGCTTGGTCACACTATATAAATCCATGCAAACGGCATGGATTTATATAGTGTGACCGAAAGAATGTTAAAAAATAATATATACTTACCTTCTGATGGCCCGCGGTGTGCTTGTGTCTTCTTGCCGGCAGCTTGCGGTAGATTTAAGGACTTGCCGACGTCAGCGGTCTCGTGACCCGTCACATGACTGAATGACGTCAGCGCAGGTCCTTTAGTCTACCGCGAGATGCCAGCAAGCCAAGACAAGGACACCGGGGGCCATCAGAAGGTGAATATAATGTATATTTTTTATTGTATTCTTTTTTTTTACAGGTTCTATGGTACCCGGGTCCGGATGAGAGTATTCTCTTCTCCAGACCCGGGTACCATCCGCACATTGAAACGCTTGGATTCCGCATGTGCAGATGCAGTGATGCGGAATCCAAGCGTTCCAATGCAAGTCAATGGTGGCGAAAACGCTACGTTTACGCAAAATAATTGGTAGTGCTGCGGATTTTTCCGCAATGATAATCCACAGCGGAAATTTCTGCAGCATGTGCACAGCACATGCAGATTATCATTGGGGAACATGGCAGACCTTCTACCAAGCGTTTTTTAACCGTTTCTGCAGCGGAATTGCCGCTGCGGAAACGCTTACAAAACGCATAGTGGGCACACAGCTTTAAAAATCCTTCCAGTTCATAAGAATGAAAGGATGTTGAGCAAGGGAGTGGTATGGTGCTGAAGACAAATTGAGAAAACACTTTAATTAGGAGGGAAAACTTTGATCAAGAAATATTTTTGAAAATAAGAAGTCTATTTACAGAACTTCTACAGCAAAAGCCAAGTCAAGTTAGCTAAACATTTAGCAAGTTTTGTGAACATGTTCTATTCATGTCAAATCATAAAAGTACTGTGGGAAAATTGCTTATTAATCTAAAGTCTTTGACAGTGTTTAAATACTGGAGTTATACCATGATAGTAATTCCTTGATTTTCTAGTGTTATAAAGAATAGCATATGACGCGCCCTCTGGGCTGTGGGGTGCTCGGTAGCCGGGCCGGTCGATGCTGGGGGATGTCACAGTGGCAGTGACCCGGTCCCTGACCCAGGGCGGTCAATTAAAGGGGAAAGTAAAAGGGGAACAAGGTTTTTAGAGATAATGTTCGTGACGCCACCTGTGGTATGCGGCTATATGGGGCTGCCGCTGCGGTGCAGATTCACTGGAGCTGATGGTGACGCAGCAGAGTTGGCTCAGCTCTCCACAGGCAGAGCTAAGCTCCAGGGCAGGATATAGTGATGCTATGAGGTAGATGTTGTTGGTGCTGTGTAGTGCAGGGCTGGTGATGGCGCAGCAATTATTCAAGGACACAGTGGGGTGCAGTCTTCAGATTTTACTCACAGTTGTTAAGTTCCTCAGGTTACACTTTCCGGATTATAACCGCACACGTCGTCCTGTGTTCACCAAGGAAGTGGTTCAACAGCTCTCAAGTATTTCAGGAGTACTTAAACGGGACCCCATTCTATGTTCCTTCCTCGGTCGTCTTCCTGCGCTACAGTCCCAAGCCAGTAGCCTTGGGTCTTGTCGGGCGACGTAATTGTGGTGGTTGGCAGCTGGTTACCTAGCTGAGCCTGATTAGTCTCCACTAGTTTAGGGGCCGGTCCCCTCTGCGGCCTGATCTCTCCACGTCCGTGTAGCTTCGGGCGCACGGGTGGCTTGCACACTCACCGTGCCCCTGGGATCCCCTCTGTCTCTGGAGCCTTCCCTCTGCTCCCGTCCTCTCTCAGTCTTTCCTCCTGGGCCTCTCAGACTAGGCCCGGCTCTCCTCCTCTCCTTAGCGGAGCTCCTCCTGAGCTCCCACTATCAACTGTCTAACTGAACTCACTCCCCCTTCAAGATGGTTCCCTTCCTTCTTATACTCCTACTGACTGTGCTCCCCTGATCTTCTTCCTCCACCCACACCCACTACATGGTTCCACCCTCCAGCTAGGGACCAGGGACTGTGCTCTCCCTTAGGAACAATCTCACCCTTCCCTACTGAAGTGGAGTGTATTGGATGTGGGTGTGTGGGTCCCGGGTGGTACTCTATCCTTACCTGAGAGTGGGGTACCACACCTCTGGGTGAGATGCAGTACCTCTGTGGTGACTGAACCCGCAGGGCCGCCACATATATAACATAGAATGATGTATCAATCTGAGCAGAGGTTCATGACATTTGTGGTTTCATGGGAATTCAAACATTCAGTAGGGTCCCCTCTCTCTATTAAAAATTAACAGCATATCCAGCATATAATATATAGAGAGATATAGATAAATTATATAGCACATATAACATGCTTTTAATATGATAGAACTTGTAGATATGTCAGCAAAGGGTTAATGGAAAAGAGAAAAAATGACAATCAAAAGCCCCAGATGAAAATCAAAGTGCAAACTTTTTATTAGAAAAATGAGTATAGGGGAAGGGGGATAAATAGACGCATATGTAAAAAAAGCAGGTACACACAATACAGGAGCGTGGGCATGTTGGTATACAATATATCACATAGTAAATGATGGCCCTACGTGGATTTGACTTATACACAAAGCCCAAATCTGCAATAGTACAAGAAAAGTTGATACCGAAGAATACAACTGTAGCTATATATTTTCATGGTGAAAATGAAAGTAAACTATTGTATTACCTAGGATTTACACCGAGTAGATGCAAGGGCTCCTGGGTGAATGTGCGTCCACCCTGATGAGTGTTTTGGACCAGCCTTTGGAGCCCTGAAAATGTGATTACAGTTTAAAGAAAGAAATTTTCCCCGGAGCAATGGGCAGAGGTTCTAGCTCCATAGCTTACTGGTCAACTGCAGAAAGTATACTGCGACCTTGCACTGCAGGATGCCAAGGAGTACAGCAAGCTGACGGCTGAGATTATGGCATGTTTTGAAGTAATGCTGGCAGCCAGGGAGCAACAGGTACACCTCTGACTCTATGAATGGGACAAGTCACCCCAGTCCCAGATGCTTGACCTTTTGCACCTGGTGCAAAAATGGCTACAGCCTGAGACCTGCTCTCCTACACAGACGCTGGGAAGAGTGGTAGTGGACCGATTTATCCACTCACTACGTAAAACCGTGCAAAGCTGGGTTACCTAAGGAGATCCCCAGAATGCGGATGATCTCTTGAGCCTTATGGAAAGATACTTGGCTTTGGAGACCTCCTGGAGCAATCAAGGGAGCCTGAGGTCACCTTTCTGGAATACGCAAAAGAAGGTGCCCCAGACCACGTCTGAGGGACGCCTAAAGACCCAGGAGGTCCAGAGACAAGTTCAAAAGGTACATCTCTTACAATTGTCTGTTGGATGTGTCATGCCCCGAGGCATATATAAGCCCATTGTCTGTTGTTCTCAGAACCAATGGACTGCTCCATAGACCAACACTTGTCACACCATGACAAGGGACACCAGCTGTGTCAGGTGAGCTTGAATGGTGTTACTGTGACTGGACTTTCTGACTCATGGAGTTTGATGACCCTGGTAAGGGCCACACTTCTGCATGTGCTAGTCTCTGGGAAGGGGGTGGGGGTAAGGTGTATCCATGGAGATGCCATGAACGATACCATGGCCCAAGTCGACATACGCACAGACTGTGGGTCCATGTCCTTCCAAGTGAATGGTCAAAAATGTATTGCATGCCATTGTTATTGGATGTGATATTCTTTTGTTTAGGACCTCAAGGGCTACAGCTGTAGAACCAGTCATCCAGTATGCTACCAGGAGTTGGCTATGGTAAAAAGGTCACATGATGTAAACAATGAATTTGTTTTCACTGTATTTGACGCGCCCCCTGGGCCGTGGGGTACTCGGCAGCCGGGACTCTGGTTGCTGAGGGATATCACGGTAGCTGGCCCGGTCCGTGACCCAGGGCGGTCAATAAAGAAGGGGATTTATGTGGGGTTTTTGGGATTGTTCGTGACGCCACTTGTGGAATGCGGCTAAGGAGTGCCGCCGCTGCAGAGCAGTCCTCTGGAGCTAGTGTTACGGCAGCAGGGATGGTGTAGCTCTCCACAGGTAGAGCTAGCTCCTGGGCAGCGTGGGGTGTAATGGATGGTGGTGCAGGGGATGGATGGCAGGACGGTCCCGGAGGAAAGACAGACACTCACACGGGGTAAGCTTCAGTACCTTTACTGGTGATGTTGCAGGCACGGTCCAGGGTACTCCAGGCAAAGGGCACACTTTTGGACTCTCCCCAGTGAGCGGGTATAGGGCCTCCTGATCCATTGCTTCCACTTGCTAAGCTTCTGACCTGCCTGGAGCTAGGCCTAGCTTGGTTACTGTCTCTCTTTGCACCTGCTGACCTGGAGGTAGGGCCTTCTCTTTGGAAATCACTCTCCCTGGAAGCTGGGACCTCCGTGACTCCTAGCCCTGGTACTGTAATCAGCGTTTGGTGAACCTGGGACCTGTAGTCCTCCAGGGGTTCCGGTGGTTCCTACTGGGTATAAAGGGTCCCTGTAGGCACGGACCCAGTGTCCTGTATATATATCGGGGTGAGCCTGGTATGCTCCTCTGCCCCCTTGCTACTTCTTCCTTCTCCTTTCACCTTCGGCCCACTCAAGGCCCTCACTAGGCTTTCACAAGTGCTGTAGGCCTTGGCTCGCCTAAGCACAGCAGCCAGCTCGCTGCCTCTTCACTGCTCTCTGAGCGTCAGCACGCTCTCTGCTCACTCTGAGCTCTGTTCCTTTCTGTCTCTAAGCAGGAACTAATCTCTAACTGAGCAGCCTGCCTCCACCCTCCCTTTATATATCACTAACGGGCTCCCTCTGCTGGTCTGAGGTGGTAGGGTGGAGGTGTGTGAATGGGTGAGGGCCTCTTGTGGAGAAGTCCATCCATGCACACTTCTGGGTTCTGTGGCACCAATGCGCAGCAGGGCGCCACATATTGGCTAGAGAGGAGGATGAGGAATCATCCTCTGAAGCAAATAATCATGACCTGGAGGATTCACAGGACAACTTTGGGACTGCCCAGGCCATTTATTAACTGCTCTCTCTCAGTAGGCTGGAAAAGCTTAGCACATGGGGTTGTGTTGGATGTGGGGAGAGATAAACCAGAATCTCTCTGAAATAATTTTGCACATGGCTATGTGCACCAAACTGCAAGTGTTAGTGTTTGCTATGGACAATAACCATTTTGTTTGACCGAACTGGCACTAGCTCAGTCGTGTATGAGTACTCAGGGTCTATTTTGTTTTGTTAGTGCCTGGACAAGGATAGGGATTTATGTTTATGGTTTTGTTTTCAATGCTGTGCAACCTGAGGAAATAACTGGAAATTTTTTTTGACACAAGAATTCAGTGCCTGTGTTAATGTTACCTACTGCTGAGCATTAATCTCTACAGCACACATAAGCTAAGCAGAAGTTTGGAAGATATGTATGGACCAGGTTCACATGCTGTGTTTGCTCTACACTCAATAGACACCTGCTGGCAACTGCAGCATTTACAGCCAGTTCTCTTTGCAGCAATTTAACTAGTGAATACAATGTAAAAAAAGTGGCAAAAAAACAATGCTTTTTATTTATTTTATTCATTTATATAGCGCCATTAATTCTACAACACTTTAAATACATTATCGGCACTGTCCCCATTGGGGCTCATAATCTACATTCACAATCAATGTGTCTTTGGAGTGTGGGAGGAAACCGGAGAACCCAGAGGAAACTTACACAAACACAGGAAGAACATACAAACCCCTTGCAGATGTTGTCCTTGGTGGGATTTAAATCCAACACCCCAGCACTATATCGCTGAACAAAAAGTGGAATAAAACGCGATCAAAAAGTTGACTATAAATAAAAATGGTATCGCTGAAAACATCATCTTGTCCTGCAAAAAACAAACTGCCATGCAGTTTCATCAATGCAAAAATTAAAAGTGCTATAGCTCTCAGAATAGAGTGATGCAAAAACAATTCTTTTTTCTACAAAATAGTCTTTATTGTGTAAAATTGCCAAAACATAAAAAAATATATAAATGTGGTACCGCTGTAATACTGAACCGAACAATAAAGCTGCTTTATCACTTTTACCATATGATGAACGACCTTTAAAAAGATCACTCCTGAATTGCAAGGTTTTGTTCATTGTGCCTCCCAAAAGTGGGAATAGAAAGCGATCAAAAGTTGTCATTTGCCCGAAAATTGTGTCACTTGTGGGGAGTTTCCACTGTTTAGGCACATCAGGTGCTCTGCAAATGCGACATTGTGCTCACTATCTATTCCAGTCAATTGTGCACTCCAAAAGTCAAAAGACGCTCCTTCCCTTCCAAGCCCTGACGTGCACCCAAACAGTAGTTTTCCTCCATATTTGTGGTATCGGGGTAATTAGGTGAAATTGAACAACAAATTGTATGAATTTCTCCTGTTACACTTGTAAAAATGCAAATTTGGGGCTAAATGAACATTTTTGTGTGAAAACTTAAAATGTTCATTTTTTCTTCCATATTTCTTTAATTTCTGTGAAGCATCTAAAGTGTTTTGAGCACTTTGAGGGGTGCAGTTTTTAAAATGGTGTCACTATTGGGTATTTTCTGTCACACAGACCCCTCAAAGTCACCTCAAACTTAATGTGGTCCCTAAAAAAATGGTTTTGTAAATTTTGTGGGAAAAATGAGAAATTGCTAATAAACCTTTAATTCACTAACTTCCTTCTAATATTTTCAAAAAATTATGCTGATGTAAAGTAGACATAAGAGAAATGTTATTTATAAATAATTTTTACAGCATGACTAACTGGTTTAAGGATATAAAAATTGAAAGTTTGAAAATTGAGAACTGTTCAAAATTTTGCTCAAAATTCTGAAATTTTCATAAATAAACGCAAAAAAATGTAAACCTAAATTTAACACCTTCTTTCCCTCTACTATACAGTACAATGTGTTCCGAAAAAAAAAATCTTAGAATTACTGGTATTTTTTGAAGTGTACCACAGTTATTACCTCATAAAGTGACACTGCTGAGAATTGTAAAATTTGACTTGGTCAGGAAGAAGAAAACAGGCTTCGAGGTGAAACGATTAACATAAATAATTTCAGATTGCATACTTTGAAACTGTCCCAATTTTGCCCGATTATTCTAGCAAACAAACTTTAGAAGGGAAAGACTAAGCAAAATCTTTCTAAAATGTCGGCCCTTTGAGGCTGGGCCTTAACAATTTGGATGGCCATGGGCTCTGGGTTTAAACAACCTTAAGTATTTTTGAATTTGTGCTTTTGAAGTGCATTATTTGCATTTTTCTCATGTATACGTGTAATACAGGTGCCGGAATGCAACACACAGAGACACAAGACGGGAACAGTCAGGGGTTGATAAAACCACTTTATATATTGTGAGGTAGCGCTATTCATCACGCTGGGGGCACTCGCTTCACCGGATCAATAAAATCACACATGCAACGTCTTTCCGGTTTTCACAGTCCAGCAGTTTATTACACATCATAAACTGCACATCACATAGTCCATCTCAGTGGCTCACCGACATATTACACATATAATGTCCAAGAGCCTTTCCAGTGACAGATATGTCCACTTGGCTCCCGATACAGCCTTTAGCAAGGTAACAATATCAATGTCCACATCAAGGAGCGTTTTTACCTTTGCCGGGTTTTAGCTGCTTCTCTCAGCTCGGTTCTGCCACTGCAGGGGTTTTAAGGCTTCCCAGATGTAGTCTCCAAGCCACGTGCCTTCAAAAGGCTACTGGTACCCTAGATCCAGCCTCTGCCTTCTAGGCTTCACCAGGCCTCACTAGGCCTCTCTCTTCCAGGCTCTCCCGCACACAGGGATCAGGCCTCACGCCTTTCACCCTGTTTCCAAACCACCAGGATTTATATATCCTTTAGTGCACACAGGACTTGCGATGATGTCACAGTCATGTGATCAGTCACCTGAGGGAGAGGTAAATGGTCAGCTAGAGCACACCCCCTGGACATTTTAGTAATGCTGCAAGGCGCTGCATTACATATCCCCCCATATCTGTTCAAACTTGTGGGTTTGAACACATAATATACACAATCACATTACAACCCACGGTTCACACAGAGACCATGTACTTGACAATTGCGCTGCTCAGCCCCTGCAACATTAGTCATCAACAGTAGCTCATTCCTTAGGGACCTACCATCCGTCATTGTCACTGACTTTGTCAAGTCACATTTCCGGGTCGTAACCCTGTCAGACCTCCCCCGCTCCCAGCGTTCAGTCGTAACCTTGTCAAACCTCCTCCGCTCCCAGCGGTCAATACAGCAGTGTGACTCACATGCCCTTGTATCTAAGGTCCAGTCCGACTCCGTACTGTCCCGTACTCTATTTGGTCGTTTGTATAGGCCTCTCAGACCTGAGTTACTGGAGGTCTCACTACCTCTAAACGCACGCCCACTATCCTCAGGACATCTTAGAAGGTCTCTAACTTCTACTGTAGCCGTTCTATTATTTGAAGGGCCCTTTCTCTGTCTGGTCTCACAATTTCAAGACGGCTGCCATCTTCTGCTGCTCAGACGATGCTGTCTTTCCACTCGCAGTCTGGCGAGATTCAACTGTTCTAACTCCCACAGGTAGGTCACTGGGTACTCCATCAGCATGCGTATATATGCAAGATTTTCTTCCGTTCCTACAGCGGAGAATGACACCATGCCGTCTTCATCTTGTATCCAGTCCTGACGATCACGTGGACTGCTTACTTTCATCACAACAGACTTCTTTACGATCATTTGCATGGCTTGGCCATTTCTCCCAATGATCTTTCTTACCAGAGCATGAGGCACCCGGATGACCTCTTCACGCAGACTTTGAGCTTTTCTCATAAGCTCCAGTTGTCTAATGGCTTGTTCCACCTTCAACCGGACAAACCACTTTGAGCGAATACATCGCTAGTGCATGTCACTTAGGGTAGCCACCCTCTTCCCTGTGACTTTGGTTGTGGACAGGACCACCAGTTGTTTAGCTTCTGAGGTCGAGTACACCTTACAGGCTCCCACGGCCTTCTTAAACTCTTCATGCACGGACTCACTGGTGCATTCTTCTCTCAAATCCTCGGGTACATCTATGAGGCACTTGTACCAAGAGGTTTCTGTCTCACCAGTGGTCTCCAGACGATCATCTGGCTCAGGTTTCAGGGGCAACTGACTTTCAGCTTCTTCACCCTGTATACTTCCCCTGAGCTGAATCACAGCTACAAATTCAAGAATTTTCATCTTGACCACTTCCATTTCATATTTATCTTCTGTTAACACTCTCTTAGCTCTCCTCAGGTCCACCTTCTCATGGTATAAAGGAGTAAGTGCAACTTGTTTGCCCTTTTCCTTCTCCAAGGAGGCCTCGTTCACTGAGTGATACTTTGCCAGGTGACCTTTGAGCTCGAAAACTTCTTCCTCTAGCTCAGCTACTCACCTCTCAGCAGCCCATCTCTGAAGCTCTTCCTTCTTCAACTGCTCCTTTAACAGTAGAGTTCTCTCAGACTTCTTTGTCTCGAATGCGCCCACTCGGCTCTCAACAGCCAGTCTCTCAAACTTCTCTTGCTTCAAGTGGGCTTTTAGCGTCTCCTTGAGCTCCTTGGTCTCGGCTCTAACATCCACCAAATTATCCGAGCTCACCTTATTCGAGGAGGTATTTGCTTCATACCTCCCACCTCCAGTGGCCAACTCCTGGCCCTGGTCTGTGGCTTCTCCGATAGACTCCTTCATCTTTTTCCGCTCAGCTTCCATCTTGCTGATTCTTTCCTTAAGGCACGTCTCTGCCCTCTGGAGATTATCACAGAACGTCTGCAGCTCATTCATCTGAGCTTCCAGACCTAGGGTCTTTCTGCGGAGATCATCATTTACATCACTGGTGTCCTGTAGAGTGGTCTCAATCACTTGGCGCCTGTGCTCTGCATCCGCCTTATCATCCTCTAGTTTTTCCTTAACCTTGAGGAGATCCTCATAGTCTCTCTTAGTTTGTTGCAGTTCCCTATTGAACTTTTCATGCCTCTTTTCTGCCTCTTTCAGGGTGGATAGCTCCCAGTCTCGCTGGTACAGAGAGTCCACCAGCCGCTTCTTCTCCTGCATTAGAGGCTTTGCTTGGTCCTGGAATTACTGCAGCTCCCTCATTAGTTCACCATGCTCCTTCTTGGATTCACACAGCTCCCTGTTGAACTGTTCGCGCAGTCGTTCTAGGTCTTGATCCCGTCCAGAAACTTCATCCTGCAGCACCCCTTTTAAGGCAGATATCTCCCTATCCCTCTGGTGTAGACCCTCATCCAGCCTTTGCTTCTCCTGCATCAGCTCTAACTGTACCAGGGAGAAATGATCTTTCATCTCGCACAGCTCATCTTCAGACGTCGCTTTGTCAAACTGCAACCGAACAACCTCCTCTTGAGTTCTGCGGAGGTCCTCTTTAATTTTCTGGAACATCTCCTTCCATTTGTTGATTTCCTCGCTGCTTTCCTCCAGTTTTTGCTGCCCATCACTCTGACACTGCTGCCTGATAGGCTCCAGCTCTTGGTCATGACTGGCCACCTCCTCTTTCAGGGCTGTCTGATCCTGATCCTTCTGTCTCAGTACTGTACTGGAGGTTGTTACTGGCAACGTCACCTCCTCTTCTGCCTCTAAAGGAGGATCCACACTTGGAACAAAGGCACACAGCATTACATTTTCTTTATTTTCACTTTCAGCAAAGACTACAGGAGCAACCTTTTTGTGGCCCTTACGACGTCGACGACGAGAGGGGGACTTTCTCCCCTCGTTTAGCCCCTCCTGACTGAGCTCTCTTTCTACTTTCATAGCGTCACCATCAGTTGTGGGGTCTGTGTAACTCCCCATGGTGTCGTGCACCAGCAAGTCACCTCCCACGTTGACGTCAACCCCTTCTAGTGGAGCTACCCGGTTATCAATGGTCAAATTGTCATTTTTAGGCCGTACTAACCCACAGCCAGTAACAAATTTTGGTTTTCTATACTCCATGCTCTTTTAAAAACCGCCCCCTTTTTAGACTCCGCCCCCTTTTGGACAACCACACCTAAAGGGGGTACTGAGTCCGCAACAGTCTTAGGACTCAGTTCACAACATCTCTTATCACCTCCCCGGGCACTCTTGGACAATACTGGCGCCCCCGGAGTGTTCACAGAATGGTCCACTGCCGCCATTCTATACGGTGCCAACAGCTCCTGCCGTTCCTGCACCATGTCCTGTAGACGTTTCTCAAATACCTGCTGCGATTTTAACCGGCACTTTAATCGCTCAATAGCTTCAGTCTCATTTGCTGCTCCATTCACAGCCATCGCGGTACGCTGTTCACACTAGACACTTCACACCGCTCTTCCCGGAAAAATTTTCGCGGCCCCACCGAGCCACAGCAAACCAGGTTTGGATGCGACGAAAATTTTCGTAACCCCACTGAGTTACAGCCAGATACTTTAATCTTTGTGACCCCGCTGAGCCACAGCAAACCAGGTTTGGGTGCGACGACAATTTTCGTAACCCCGCCGAGTTACAGTAAGATGCTTTAATCTTTGTGACCCCGCTGAGCCACAGCAAGATGCTTGCATCCACACTCGTCGTCCTGTGCCGTTACCCCTAGCAACCAGGCTGCAGTTGCCCGCATTCTCTAACCACATGTGAGGTAGCGCTGGGGGCACTCGCTTCACCGGATCAATTAATGCCCACATGCAACGTCTTTCCGGTATTTCACAGTCCAGCAGTTTATTACACATCATAAACTGCACATAACATAGTCCATCTCAGTGGCTCACCGACATATTACACATATAATGTCCAAGAGCCTTTCCAGTGACAGATATGTCCACTTGGCTCCCGATACAGCCTTCAGCAAGGTAACAATATCAATGTCCACATCAAGGAGCATTTTTACCTTTGCCGGGTTTTAGCTGCTTCTCTCAGCTTGGTTCTGCCACTGCAGGGGCTTTAAGGCTACCCAGACATAGTCTCCAAGCCACGTGCCTTCAAAAGGCTACTGGTATCCTAGATCCAGCCTCTGCCTTCTAGGCTTCACCAGGCCTCACTAGGCCTCTCTCTTCCAGCCTCTCCAAGCTAATGGTGTCCCACACACAGGGATCAGGCCTCACACCTTTCACCCTTTTTCCAAACCACCAGGATTTATATATCCTTTAGTGCACATAGGCCCTGCAATGATGTCACAGTCATGTGATCAGTCACCTGAGGGAGAGGTAAATGGTCAGCTAGAGCACACCCCCTGGACATTTTAGCAATGCAGCAAGGCGCTGCATTACAATATATAACAAGTATTATGCAAGGGGGTTAGTAACAGGGATAATAAACAACAACTTGGAATAACAATAAGCAATAGTTTCAGTGAATAACGGTAAATTTCTTTGCAAAAGTGTGATGCACCCAGTTGTGGGAGTCACCACGTGAGTTTTCTTTCGCTTTATGTGGCCCTAGTGGGGTTCACTGGTTCTTCCCGATAGTCTGCAAGTCTCTTCCAGATAAAGTCTATCAGATCCCGTTTAGCCTCCCCGCCAACCAACCAGCCCCCACCCAACCTGCGATCCTAATTCCAACTGTTCCCGATATCCATAAGTGAGAATTGGAAGTGACAGCCCTGTTCACTTGCGCGATCCCTCCACGGTTGCTGGTGCGTCTCTCTTGTCGCAGTCCTCTCTCAGCTCTTCTCGGCTTGACCGTCGACGTTAGTCTCTCATGCTTGGGGTAAGAGTGTCCAGACCTCGGCTCTTGACAGACAGCGTTGGATCCCGGGAACTTACTCAGTGTGGGGCGCAGGTCCTGACTCTGAATAACATGCGCAGGGCACAGGGTGCTTCTGTGAGAAGTCCGGAGCCTCTCAGGCAATGTCCAACTCTGTAGCAGCGCAGGCCTCATGTGAAGGCCTGTTGCGCTGGGCTCTGCCATCCCCCTGAAGCACATCTGCTCCACTCTGCAGCCTGGTGCCAAATCTCTGGCTGCAGCATCTTCTCTGCACCTTGCGGTCTCTTAGCCCCCTACAATCAGATACACAGGGCTTTTATATTCAGGAAACCCTCTGGGTTACATGATCAGGTCCAGCTCACAAAGTTTCTCCCCCTGCAAATCTGCTAGTACCATTTGGTTCCTGCTAACACAATTCTTTTTTTTACTTTCACTTTCAGTTTGTTCCAGCAGAGGCTGATGTTTACTTACAGTTACTTAGTCTCTCTTGTCCATCTCTCTACATACGGACACAGGAGGCACCGTTTTATTATCCATAGAATAAGTAAGATACATGATACTGAGAAAGTGAGACATTGACAAGAAGTAACACTAGAGGAAGGCAATTATGTGACTGAATCTTCAAAGATAAATCAATATTGCTTCTTAAAGGCTGTCTAAGCCTTCCAGTCCCTAAAAAGGGAACACTCCTAGAGCAGACAATGAAATTGTTTTTCTAGACAGACTTAGGATATGGTTATATGATTTGAATCGCTTTAGGTCATTAAAAATACTTGATCTTTCCCCAAACACAGTCGGAGATTTGTCCCAAACAGCTTGTTCTACCTTTTGAAGATAATTTTAGTGTCAAAGAATTCCATCCTTAATGTAAGTTAAGTGCACAATATAACTGTATAAATTAATAAGACTTTAAATGGAAGAAGACAACTGATTCAGTAAGATCTGCTCCATTCCATATTCTGGTTTATGCTGCAGATGTTGCAGTAAATGATTATTTCCAATCTCTATCTATATCCACTTATTATATATGTGCTGCACTTAGAAGCTCTTGAGTTGCAAACTAACTAATCTGCAAACTGTATTCATAAATGTCCCAGATAGAGTAGTAAAGTGGCCATTATCCGAGACCTATACCATACATTAAACCATAGTACTTGGCAATAGGAGAATCTTTCAAGCAGATTCTACCTTTGACAACCCTGAAAAAAGACCTCAATAAACGTTAAAAAATGAACGACTCGCTGTGCAAATGTTACATCTTTTGCAATGTTTTTCCATGGCTTTAGGCTTTGAAAACCGTGAAGAGGCTAAAACAATTGACCATTTTTCAGGTGGATACAACTTGGAAGCTGCAATTATTTTATACATAAAATAATTTCTTGAAAAGTATAATATTACAGGTTATATATACTAGATTCTTTGATAGGGCGTTGATCCAGGGAGCTAGTCTGATTGTCGTATGGAGTCAGGAAGGAATTTTTTTCCCCAATGTGGAGCTTAGTGTTTGCCACATGGATTTTCTTTGCCTTCCTCTGGATCAACATGTTAGGCTATGGGTTGAACTAGATGGACTTAGTTTACCTTCAACCTTAAAAAAAAAACTAAAATTAAAAAAAGAAAAAACATGATATTTATGCAGGGCAATGCTGAATCACAGCATCAAAGTCTCCAATGATTTAAGGAGATTAGCATCAATTTTTTCTAATGTTTCTGGATAGCTCTGCTGAACAATTTTATGAACATATGCGAAGCACATTTTTAGAGGAGGACATGCCCCAAACTCTTTCAAACAAAGCCTCTTCAATCATGAGAACAGCAGAAGAAAGACCAAAAAAGAATCTAGAATTAAATCAAAGCAGACTCCAGGCTTCTGATCCCAAAACGAACAAATTCAAAGATTAAAATGAACACAGATCTAAAACCTCAAACTGAATTAATACAGCCGACAGACCAGCAAGAAATTAACAGACTCCAGACTTCAGAACTTAAAGGGAATCTATCACCTTGTTTTTGCTACCCCACCATGCTGCAGATCTGACAGTTCTCTGAATGTTGAGCTCTGTGTAACCCCACTCACACCACTGATTGGTAGTTTTCTGCCTATGCACAGTGTACACAGAAAGCTGCCAATTAGCTTTGGGAGTGGTGTAGGACTACATGGCAGCAGGTTTACTAGTCCTCAAATGATAATCTCCTGCTGATTTAACAGTGATTTTATAAAACTTCAGCAAGTGATACATCCCTGGAATCAAGATCTATATCTCTTCATTGTGATACTCTCAGATTAAGTGGTAAAAACTATTAAAGACCTGTAAGGGGGAAGACCGGGGTGTAAGTGCTTTCGGAGCAAGGGATCCGGAACTGCCGGGGCCGTACCTACTGTTGCAGGGGGGAGACAGACTGCGAGCACAAGAGTCATGTGACTAGGAAGTTGGGGGTGTGTCCAGAGACAGAGCAGGGAAGTCAGGTGACCGAGGGACTCCTGGTGTGACTGGAGAGAGGAAGAGATGAGGACGTTTTGCGCGGGAAAGCGGAGCTGAGTCCTGCGCAGGAGAACTGGGAGCAGGAGTCGGGTGCAGTGGACCGGAGGAGTCAAGCCCGACTATAGAGATAAGGGACACAGGGTCCGTGGAGCCAAGGCACGTGAGGTGCCGTGTTATGGACTAGGGGCTCAGCGGGTAAAACCGGAGACCGCCCGCTGCCGCCACAAGACGGAGCATTGTTTGGGCGGGGAAGCCTGAAGAAATCATCACCTGCATCCGCTGGCGACTGCCTTGTGAGGAGCCAGAGTCAGCTAAGTGTACAAACTGACGTTTACAACCGATTCGACTTTGCTACATCTTGTCAGACTGTGAACTGTTAGTTAAAGACTTTCACCTGCTATTTTCCTTGTTCTTATAAACCCCCCTGTTTATTAACTCCGTATTGGCTGCTCTGTGTTTCTGTATCACTGCATCTAAAGTACCCGTGTTACATTTGGCGTAGTCGGCAGGATGCAGTCATTAGACACAGACACTGCAGAGCAGCCCATCCTGGGTGCTCCTAAATCTAGCTTGCCGCTGGGGGCCATGCTCAGCAATCTCCCAAAGTTCACCGGGGACAATATGATGCTGTGGGACTGGGATGAGAGAGTTAGGAGTATGTTATGTATGCATCCGATGACCCCAGATATGCAAGCCGAAATAGCCTTACTGGCCCTGGACGACGATGCCCGACAATCCGTGATGTACCGCCCTCCCCATGACCGGGATACTGTAGAAAAAGTAGTGCGGATACTGGAGGAGATGCATGGGGATCCCACCAATGTAGGAGAGCTGAGGATACGGCTGTTTCACCAAGTGCAGCAGGAGGGGGAGACTGTGACGCAGTATGTTAATGCCTTACACAAAGGGTGCATGCCTATATCACTTGAAAAGACGACATGGGGAATTTGGGAATGGGCCCCCCTGAAGTGATCTTGAGGGACCAGTTTGTGGCAGGCCTCAGGGATGTGCAGCTGAAACAGGCCTTGCGGGAGCGCCTGCGCGCCAACCCACGTATGACTTTTCTAAAAGTGGGGGCAGAGGCACATGTGAGAGAGCAGGAGATGGGGTGACAGCCCTGGCAGGGATGGTCCGGAGTAATGAGGTACCCACCCCACCTGCAGCTGAACCGGAATGAGCTCGAGAGATACGGAAGGAGATACAGGTGATGCGGGATGAATGGTCCAGTCTCAAGAAGACCCCTGCCCCGACACCAGAGATACCCAGATCGATTGCCCCAGTTATGGAAAGAATTGAATTCAGGCCCCTCCTGCAGGAGATTTCCATAGAGGAGTGAGGCAGCCCTACACAGAGAGAGACACGACCTGCTGGAAGTGTGGAGGCGCAGGACATTATGACTCGCCCAGGGGGATATGGGGGATTCGGTACCCGGGTCTTTACCTTCTTGGGATGTCACGGTAGTTGGCTCCCGGGCCCGTACCCTGGAGTCACTCTTTAAAAGGGGTTTGTTAACAGTTTTGTCTCGTGACGCCACCTGTGGCTCCTGGTAATGGGTACCAGTGCTGCTGCAGACCTCTGGGGGTGATGGGATGGCAGCTGAAATGTTTCTGCTCCCCACAGGCGGAGCGGGCCCCCGGGGCAGGGTTGATGGAGGGGATGCAGGTGAGAGGCGGCCCGGTCGGGTCGGGGGGAATGACGGACACGCACACAGGGGATTCGCTTCAGTACCTTTACTGGTGTGACGGCAGGTATGGTCCAGGGTACCTAGTAGGAAGGGTGCACTTCCCCAGTGAGTGGGTAGTAGGCCTCCTGGTCTATTTCTTCCTCTCCCTAAAGCTTCTGTTCAGCCTGGAACAAGGCCTAGCTTCTGTACTGTTTCACTCTCTCACCTGCCTGCTTGGTAGTAGAACTTTTCTCTGGATACCACTATCCCTGGACGCTGGGGCCTTCGTGGTTCCTAGTTCTGTAAATAATGGTAGCTTCAGGTTGACCAGGTGTCTGGAAGCCTCCTGGAATGCTGGTTGTCCTACTGGGTGTAGAGGCCCCTGTAGGGTGTCCGGCTTGTATCCTGGGGTGAGCTTTAGATGCTCCTCTGCCCCCTTAACTCCTCTCTCCTCTCTCCTTGCCTCGGCCACACTTGGGGCCCTCAACATAGCAGCAGACGTGCTGCTCCTTCACTGATCAAAAGTGTCAGCACACTCTGCCTACCTAACTCCACCCTCCAGTATATATATCCCTAACAGGGCTCCCTCTGGTGGTATGAGGTGGAAGGGTGGAGGTGTCTGTTATGTAATGAGTGCCTCTTGTGGAGAAGTCAGTCCATGCACCCTTTTGGGTCCTGTGGTACCTATAATAGCAGGGTGCCACATTTTCCCCTAGTACAACTCAGTACTCCTGAACTGAAGCATTTTTTTTTAAACAGGTAACAACAACAATTACAATTATAATAACAATAACACATATCAAAATTACAGTGAGTCCCATAACCAGGTGTCCATCTCACTGGCGAAGGTGCACACGAGCAGCATGAGAGACCTGTCTGAAAACCCTCAACGTAGGCCCTGGGCGTGGCTACAGGGCATAAGTGATCCAGTTGTTGGACCACATCTTCGACCACGCCAAACGGGATTTTGTTCAGTGGTCTTCCAACACAAAACCAATAGGGGGCACTTTAAGAAGTGCAACTATCCATAGGGACAGTCCCCGGCATCTCACAGTCCTCATCCCACAAGTCTCCACTCCCTTAACAGGTAACCAAATTCACACATATAACTTTTCCAATTCACACAAACAATGCTATACCCTTCCGGGTAGCTATTTACTTTACTTTTCAGCAGTTCAATAATGGTGCTCTCTTTGGGGAAGCACCTGTCCACAATAGGCTGGCCCAGCCAGGTCATCAGCTCTAGGTGGTGAGGGTTTGCTCTTCTCCACCAACCTGTGGACATACGGCAGGGCCATGGGTATCACTGGAGCCACGACCCTTGTTGGTGGGGAGGCCGCTTCGGCCTGAGCAGTGCCAGGCGCGAGTTGAGCATCAGGAGCGTTAACCGGTGCTCCGGAATTTTGCTGGTCGTCGGCCATGGTTGCGCCCCCCCTAGTAAACCGTAGCCTACCTACTTTGCTTTTATCGGGTAGGCCGCAGCTCCGCAGGCAGCGGCCTCCTTCCAGGACCTGACGCTTCCTGGAGCTGCGTCAGAGCGCAAGGCGGGGCTTGGGCGTCGCGCGCTACCAATGGTCACGCCTCTCTGATTCCCGTGGTTACGCCCCTCTCCTTCCCGCGTGGCAACGCGGTAATGGCGGCGATGTTCACTACAGTTCAAACACAGTTCAAATACGGCACACAGTACCCGGTGACAACGGGCGCGAAATCCCTCTTAGGGACGCCAGGAAGAGATGACTCACCCAGGGGGATATGGGGGACTCGGTACCCGAGCCTTTCTTTACCGTCTTGGGATGTCACGGCAGTCAGCTCCCAGGCCCGTACCCTGGGGTCACTCTTTAAAAGTGGTTTGTTAACAGTTTTGTCTCGTGACGCCACCTGTGGCTCCTGGTAATGGGTACCAGCGCTGCTGCAGACCTCCGGGGGTGATGGGATGGCAGCTGGGATGTTTCTGCTCCCCACAGGTGGAGCGGGCCCCCGGGGCAGGGTTGATGGAAGGGATGCAGGTGAGAGGCGGCCTGGTTGTGTCAGGAGGAATGATGGACATGCGCAAAGGAGATTAGCTTCAGTACCTTTACTGGTGTGACGGCAGGTATGGTCCAGGGTACCTAGTAGGAAGGGTGCACTTCCGGACTCTCCCCAGTGAGTGGGTAGTAGGCCTCCTGGTCTGTTTCTTCCTCTCCCTAAAGCTTCTGTCCAGCTTGGGACTAGGCCTAGCTTCTGTACTGTTTCACTCTCTCACCTGCCTGCTTGGTAGTAGAACTTTTCTCTGGATACCACTATCCCTGGACGCTAGGGCCTTCGTGGTTCCTAGTTCTGTAAATGATGGTAGCTTCAAGTTGACTAGGGGTCTGGAAACCTCCTGGAATACAGTTTGTTCCTCCTGGGTGTAGAGGCCCCTGTAGGCGCGGACCCGGTGTCCGGCTTGTATCCTGTGGTGAGCTTTAGATGCTCCTCTGCCCCCTTAACTCCTCTCTCCTTGCCTCGGCCACACTTGGGGCCCTCAACACAGCAGCAGACGTGCTGCTCCTTCACTGATCTAAAGTGTCAGCACACTCTGCCTACCTAACTCCACCCTCCAGTATATATATCCCTAACAAGGCTCCCTCTGGTGGTATTAGGTGGAAGGGTGGAGGTGTCTGTTATGTAATGAGGGCCTCTTGTGGAGAAGTCTGTCCATGCACCCTTTTGGGTCCTGTGGTACCTGTAATAGCAGGGTGCCACAATTACGCCAGGGGCTGTGCTAGCCGTGGGCAGCCCCTGTCGCAGCAGCTGTTAAACTAGCAGGCTCCGTGTTTGGGGGACACAACTCGGAGCCTGAGGAAGGGGAAAGAAGAAAAGTAAGTCCCTAGGACCTGGTTTCCACCAGCCCGACTGTCTGGGCCGAAATAAGCGGTCGGGCTGTTCACTACCTGATTGACATGGGATCCTAGGTGACTACGATGACAGAAGCCTATGTCCAACAGCGATTCCCAGAGATAGCGCGGCCTGAATGGGAACCAGTAATTAGACTCACGGCAACTAGTCAATTACCATCCCGGTCGCAGGGGTGGTGTGGATGAAGAACCGAGTATGTGGAAAAGATGTGGGGAAAAAAGGAGTCATCTTAGTCGCAGGGGGAACCGGAAGTGGACCCCCGGTGACCCTCGGAATGAATGTGCTGAAAGCGATCGGGCAAATCCTGATTAGTGAGCCGAGGCAGATTCCTCTAGACCAGTGGGACTCACGAACCCTCCAAAGGAGGGTCTTTCAACAACTAATCCGAGCTGACCAGGCTCAGGAGACGTCGAGTCAAGGGAAGATCCTGGGAAAAATAATAGTGCCAGCAGCTACGGCGCTCACCTTACCACCCGGACAAACTGTACACACGTTACCCGCACGGGCCTGCACACCTCTTGAGGGAGTCGAAGTTCAGATAGAACCAACATCAATGGACAAAGTACATCCCGGACTAATGGTGGCTCGGACACTGGCCACCGTCCAAGGTGGCAATGTTATAGTGCGGTGTGTTAATCTGGGCGAAGATGATCTCACACTCCCTCCCAGGGCGGAAATAGCCCAGATTCTGGGAATGACAGAGAAGTTGGTGCGACCTGATGTGGTACAGCTGTCCGCTGTACGAGGAGACCCCTGGACTTTGGCGGTCACAGTGCCACCGGAACCCCACCGGGCTAGTGCGAAGGGGGGACGAAGAATCCTAGAACGAATGCGGGCTGAATTGACGGGACTTACACCTCGACAGGTGCAGCAGGTTGAGGAGGTACTGGAGCGGTACCAGGAAGTCTTTGCTCGCCATGAGGATGATTTTGGTTGCACCGAAGCCATTACCCACGAGATTCCCACGGGGAGCACTGCCCCAGTGCGGGAGAGATACCGGCAGATACCTCCCCAGATGTATAAAGAGGTTAAGGAGATGCTAGCCCATATGTTACAGAATGGTATGATATGGGAGAGCCAGAGTCCGTGAGCAGCCCCGATTGTCCTGGTCCGGAAGAAAGATGGGACCCTGCAGTTCTGTGTGGACTATAGACGACTGAATGCCTGTACAGTACGGGACTCTTACCCACTACCTCAAATCGAAGAGTCTCTGTCGGCCTTACGGAAGGCAAGATACTTCTCCTCCTTGGATCTGGCCAGTGGGTACTGGCAGGTGTCCATGGCTGAACATGACCGTGCAAAGACGGCGTTCATATTACCCATGGGACTGTTCGAGTTCAAACGGATGCCCTTCTGCCTGACTAATGCCCCCGGGACGTTCCAGCGTCTGATGGAGAGGTGCCTGGGCGATTGAACTTCGAGGCAACACTGATTTACCTTGACGACATAATTGTCTATGCCGCCACCTTCGAGGAGCACCTCCAGCGACTGGAGCAAGTACTGAGTCGCCTACAGAGTCATGGCCTAAAGGTGAAGCCCCAGAAGTGTCACCTGTTCCGCAAACAGATCAAATATCTCGGTCATGCTGTATCCGGTGAAGGACTCTGGCCCACCCGGGAGAAGGTGGCCGCCGTACAGGAGTGGCCTACCCCGAAGACAGTGAAGGACGTTTGGGCCTTCCTGGGACTTGCCGGTTACTACCGAAGATTCGTGAAGAACTTCACCCACATAGCCAACCCATTGCTGGAGCTACTTAAGGGAGTGCCGGCGGGCTCCAAGAATCAGGCGATTCGGTGGGGAAGCAGCCAGGAAAAGGCTTTCTGTGCCCTAAAAATGGCCCTGACCGAGGCCCCAATACTTGCCTATCCGGGTTTCTCCCAACCCTTCATACTCCACACTGATGGGAGCCTACATAGTCTACGAGCCGTGTTATCCCAAGCACAGGAGGGGAAAGAGCGATGATTGCGTACGCCTGTCGCTCCCTTCACGACTCCGAGAGGAACCCAGATAATTATAGCTCTTTCAAATTAGAGTTGCTGGCTGTGGTTTGGGCAATGACCGAGAAGTTTCCAGAGTATTTGTCCGAAGTACTGGTGAGAACAGATAACAACCCGCTGGCCCACCTGGAGAATGTGAAATTGGGAGCCCTGGAGCAGCGATGGGTGGCCCGCATGGCCAGGTACCAGTATAAGATCGCATACCTGCCTAAGGCAGAGAATACTCATGCCGACGCCCTCTCCAGAGTGGCATATGAACGGCCTGATCATGACCGCGATGAAGATTTGGAGGCGGATGAGACCCCTAGCTTCCGAAGTTTCGTGGGACCGATGACCGCGGCGCAGGGACAGATCGGAGAGACGTCGGAAGAACAAGTGCTAGAGCGGCCAAGAGATGACTGGATCCGACTTCAACAGACTGACAGAGAAGTTGCTCAATTACGTCAATGGGTGGCTTTGCGGCAAGTCCCCAGTCGAGAAGAGAGGAGTACCCTGTCCCCGGGAGCACTGAAAATGCTGGGACAATGGGAGAGACTGTGTTTGCGAGATGGGCTGCTGTACCAACGGGCGCAGCTACTCCGAGAGTTCGGGACCACCTGGCAAGTGGTGATCCCAGAGAAGTTGGTCGGAGTAGTGGCCAAGGAAGCTCATGAATGAGGGGCTCACTTCGGACCAGAGACGACATTTCAGTGGCTGCAGAGGCTGGTGTATCATCCCCGACTGCGAGTAACAATAGAAGACACTTGTCGAAGACGTCGGACCTCTGAGCTGGTTAAGCCCCAGGAGCAGCGGGTCCCCATACAAACCATTGTGGCTTCAGCCCACTGGGAGGTGCTGATATCGACTATTTGGCTGTTGGACCGGCGCATCTAGGGTATGAATATTGCCTGGTAATGACAGACCACTTCACAAAGTTTGCGGTAGTGACCCCGACCAGGGACCAGACCGCAGAGTCAGCTGCGCAGGCCATCTGCCGAGACTTAATTCCAGTGTACGGCTGCCCAAAGAGGATCGATTCCGATCAAGGCGCCTGCTTCCAAGGCCGGGTGATGGAAGAGCTTCACCGGTTGTACAAGATTGAGAAGTCACGGACTGCTCCTTACCACCCTCAAGGAAATGGGGCCTGTGAACGCTTTAATCAGACACTGATCCAAATGCTCCGCACGCTGGAGGAAGGTCGGAAGGTACGATGGCCTGAGTTTGTGGCCGAGCTGGTGTGGGTCTTCAACAACCGAGTGAATAGTATGACGGGGTACACTCCTTATACCTTGCTGTTCGGGCGAAAGGGGCGAGAGATTACTGAGTTAGAGCTGGACCCCGAGGAGATCTACCCACAGACGGGGATGTCTTCCTGGGTCCGGGAACATCGGCATCGACTGCAGACCCTCCGACGGTTGGTACAACAAAAGTTTCAGGAACTCACACATCATGAGTCATTGCCTCTTCGAGGGACAGCTCTGAGGCCCAGGGAGCGAGTGTTGGTTCGGGACAGGCGGCCCCAGGGCAAATTGAGTAAGCGGTGGTATCGGACCCCGCACCGAGTGAAGCGCAGGATTGGCGCTGATGGACCTGTGTATGAAGTCCAACCCGAGGGGACTGAAGGAGCCCTTACCAGAGTGGTTCATCGTAGTATGCTGCGGCCCTGTCTGTCTAAAGATGACAAGGATGAAGAAGAATCACCTGATTCTAGAGAAGGTCCTGTCACAGTTGCCCCAAGCCACGATGTGGACGAAGAAGAATTATTGATTCTACCTCCGAGCCCCAGCACTCGATTACCTGTAGTCCCCAGTGCAGGCGGCGAGGGAACAACATCGGTTAAAGCCACCCGGCAGGCGGAGATTGGGAATCCGAGTGACCCAGCACCCCCCATCGGTCAAACTGAGTTACGCCGATCAGAACGGACAACAGCAGGAGTGCCTCCTCAATGTTACGAACAAGATCAATTTATATGGCAGCATATCGTCCAGGAAGTCCAAGAGTGTGAACGTTTGATGAAGGAACTCTCGCCCGTGGAATGGTGAGTTAAAGGAGAGCGGGAATGCAAGGGGGAAGACCGGGGTGTAAGTGCTTTCAGAGCAAGGGATCCGGAACTGCCGGGGCCGTACCTCCTGTTGCAGGGGGGAGACAGACTGCGAGCACAGGAGTCATGTGACTGGGAAGTTGGGAGTGTGTCCAGACAGAGCTGGGAAGTCAGGTGACCGAGGGACTCCTGGTGTGACTGGAGAGAGGAAGAGACGAGGATGTTTTGCACGGGAAAGCGGAGCTGAGTCCTGCGCAGTAGAACAGTGTGAGAGGGTCCAGGCTCCTGGCTCGAGTACTGGGAGCAGGAGTCAGGTGCAGTGGACCGGAGGAGTCAAGCCCGACTATAAAGATAAGGGACACAGGGTCCATGGAGCCGAGGCACGTGAGGTGCCGTGTTATGGACTAGGGGCTCAGCGGGAAAAACCGGAGACCGCCCGCTGCCGCCAGAAGACGGAGTATTGTTTGGACGGGGAAGCCTGAAGAAATCATCACCTGCATCTGCTGGCGACTGCCTTGTGAGGAGCCATGGTCAGCTAAGTGTACAAACTGACGTTTACAACCGGTTCGGCTCTGCTACATCTTGTCAGACTGTGAACTGTTAGTTATAGACTTTCACCTGCTATTTTCCTTGTTCTTATAAACCCCCCCTGTTTATTAACCCCGTATTGGCTGCTCTGTGTTTCTGTGTCACTGCATCTAAAGTACCCGTGTCACAGACCCCAGGCTTCAGATTCCATAACAAATTACCATAGACCCAAGACTTCAGACCTAGGTGAGGAGGCAGTTCAGAGATTCTTTCTTGGTATAACAGCTTCTCAGTACAATACTCATTGCATTTCACACAAACACAGTATTGTTTTTTTTTATTTTTTTGGAGCCACACATTTAGTTCAAGAATGGGTTGTCCTAGTAGTGGAAAACCCCTTTATCAGTCCAATAACAGGTATTGGTACCTTGGCCAGCGTGATTTCACTGTTATTAAACAGTAACGGGCTATGCTTTTTAATACAAGACAATAACAGGTATTTTCTCACACATTTAATTTAGCTTCCCATGTGTCCGACACAGGCTTCTGGCCCAGTCATGGGTATCAGCCTCTATCAAGTCACCTCAGCAGTTCATACTTCAGACTATACTAGCCATGTTAAACTTCGACCCTGAGTTTGTATTTATCTACTCCCTTTGTCCTTGTGGGGTGATGTATGTCAACTACCACTCTTGCATCCCCTAATTGACTTAGGGACAGAGACATCATTCCATCATGAGAATTTTGGCCCAAATTCTCCCTTATTCAATGACAGCTGAAGCATCACAACAAAACAGAGCAGTGGATATTCTGGCATTAATATTACCACATATATTTACATCATAAAATATCATGTCATGATTAGAGATTAGAGATGCACACATCAATCTGTAGAGGATCGAGTTTGAGTTGAATTTCCTGAAATTTGCAGTTTTATACAAATTCGAACATTATGAGATTTTATTTGTGGTTTTCAAAAAAAATAACTTGTCCAGCACCATTTTCTGCAATGTTGAAGCATTAGAGAGCAGGCTAACATTATTTTGCATTGCTGTATGGACTTCCCCATAATGTTCTGCAGCTATGACATTTCAAACCTTGTACATTGGGGGTCAGTATTGGGGCCATCACAGATCAGTGGTTCACAGTGGAGAAAATTTTTTACATAAGAGTCATTTTCCATCTCCAAAGACACTGGGTAAGTCTCTCTCTCCTGTAGAATATAAGCTCTTATGGTCAAGGGGATCCTCAGTCTCCTGTATAGTGTAAGCTCTTATGGTCAGTGGGGTCCTCTCTCGCTCTGTAGAGTGTAAGCTCTTATGGTCAGTGGGGTCCTCTCTCTCTCCTGTAGAATGTAAGCTCTCATGGTCAGCGGTATTTTCTCTCTACTGTAGAGTGTAAGTGTAGCGCCCCGAGGGTTCAGTTGCTACAGGGGTATTGCACCTCAACCATAGGTGTGATATTCCATTCCCAAGTAAGGATGGAGTGTGGACCAGGGCTCCGTTAGCTGCACACACATACACTCCCCATTTCCGGGGGACAGCTCGACGGTGCTCCCAGATGCAGGCACAACTGACCATGTCCCTGGCTGGAGTGGGGAGGGGGGAGAGAACCCAGTGGTGTAGGAGCAGAAAGGGGACGGTTTCTGGAGCATAGGAAGGAGCTCATTGGGTGCAGGTCACCTGAGCTCAGACACAGAGAAGTAGATAAAAGGTGGGAGCCATCTTAAGTCAGAGAGAGAAAGAGAGCAGAAGTTCAGTTCAGTCAGAGCTGACAGGGAGCTGCGGCTCAGCCTGAGCTCAGCTCCACGAGGCAGGCCTAGAGAGAAGGCCGGGGCCAGAGAGGAGAAGAGGAGAAGGAGAAGGAAGGAAGGAGAAGAGACAGAGGCGTGGAATGGCTCCAGAAACAAGAAGGCAGAAGGGACCCTAAGAGTGCAGAACGGACAGCAACCGTTGCATACCCGATTATACCGAGTGAAAGGGTCAGGCTGTGGAAAGGTACCGGATCCCTAAATTGGTGGAGGCGAATCAACCCTCAGCCAAGAACCGTAGGTTGTGACCATTTATTGGTGCGACCCCCCGCTAAACCTGCTAGGAAGGCACCATATAGGATAGCGGGAAGTGAAGGCCAACGCTTACCCGACACGGTCCGCGGTAGTCGGACAGAAGTCAGGACACTGGTGGGGCACGAGAGGCTAGAGAAAGGACAGAAGGGGGTCCTGTGCCATACTTCTGAATTGCCTGGGGGTTGACCGAGCCCCTCACCTGGTGGACGCAGCACGGCTTGGGCAGTCCTTGCTGACAGAAGTGACTTGGATAACAACTGTGAGTAAAAGACCCTGGACTGCATCATTGGACTCTGTGTGATTTCTGCTGCGCCTGCACCATCACCCCCAGCATCCACCTACACTGCCCTGAGGCTACACTCTTCCCGTGGGGAGTTATCATACCCCTGTGCTGCACACCAACACCAGCCTCAGCGGTCTGCCTTGCAGAGGCGGTTATCCCTGACCGCAATCCACGGGTGGCGTAGTCGGACATTTAAAGCACTGATTGATAGACTGCCACAATTTGGTCTGACCACCCTGAGCCACGGGATCGGGTTGCCACTACCACCCCCAGCATCGTACAGAAGCCCGGTTCCGGGTACCCCAAGGCCCAGGGGGCGAGTCATAAGCCCTTATGATCAATGGGCTCCTCTCTCCTGTAGAGTGTAAGCTCATATGGTCAGCAGGGTTCTCTCACTTTCCTTTAGTGTGTAAGCTCTTATGGTCAGCGGGGTTCTCTCCCTCTCCTGTAGAGTGTAAGCTCTTATGGTAAGCAAGATCCTCTCTCTCTCTTGCAGAATGTAAGCTTTTATGGTCAGCAGGGTTATCTCTCTCTCCTTTAGTGTATAAGTTCTTACGATCAGTGGAATCCTCTCTCTCTCTCCTTTAGTGTGTGGGTTCTTATGATCAACGGGGTCCTCTCTTTCTCCTGTAGAGTGTAAGCTCGCATGGTCAGCGGTATTCTATCGCTACTGTAGAGTGTAAGCCCTTATGATCGATGGGCTCCTCTCTCCTGTAGAGTGTAAGCTCTTATGGTCAGCGGGGTCATCTTTCTCTCTCCTTTAGGCTGCGTGCACACGATGCATTTTTCATGCGTTTCCGCTGAGGAATTTCCGCAGCGGAAACGCATCAAAAACGCATGGTAATCCGCACCCCATGGTCCCCAATGGCATTCCGCAATGTCAATGCACATGCTGCGTATTTTTCCGCAGCGTTTCTGCAGCGCTCATAAATCGGCAGCATGTTCATTAATTTTGCGGAAGCGCAGCGGAAGCGCCGCCATTGACTTGCATTGAGACGCATAGAATCCGTGTCTGTACATTTGTACAAGCGGATAATATGCGTTTCAATGTGCGGATGGTACCCAGTTCTGGAGGAGAGAAGACTCTCATCCAGACCTGGGTACCATTGTACCTGTAAAAAAAAAGAATAAAATAAAAAATAAAGTTTATATTCACCTGTCCGGCGGCCCCTGCAGCGCTTCTCCTTCCAGGACCTGAGATGACATCGCGGTCATGTGACCGCAGGCTGTCTCGCGAGATGCCGGCAAGCCAGGAAGGAACCAGGAAGGAGCGCGACAGCACACGCGGCGGCATCGGAGGTAAGTATAGCTTTATTTTTTTATTTTTACGGTCACACTGTATAAATCCATGCCGTTTGCATGGATTTATACAGTGTGACCTAGTTGTCAAGCACTTTCCAAGTGATGCTATCGCCTGGAAAGTGCTTGTCAGTCCGCATGTGGAAACACATGCGTTAACGCATGTGGATACGCATGTGTATCCGAATGTATTCTGCAGGAAAAACGCATGCATAATCTGTATGCGTTTTTTCTGCCAGGGAGATGCAGAAATGCTGCAGAAATTTTCTGCTTCATTTCTGCATCGTGGGCACATAGCCTTAGTGTGTAAGTTCTTATAGTAAGCAAGATCCTCTCACCTGTAGAATGTAAGCTTTTATGGTCAGCAGGGTTGTCTCTCTTTCCTTTAGTGTGTAAGTTCTTATGGTCATCGGGGTCCTCTCGCTCTCTTCTGTAGAGTGTAAACTCTTATGGTGAGTGGGGGCCTCTGTCTCCTGTAAAGTGTAATATATTATGGTCAGTGGGGTCCTCTCTCTCTCTTCTGTAGAGTGTAAGATCTTATAGTCAGTGGGGTCCTCTCTCTCTCTCCTGTAGACTGTAAGCTCTTATAGTCAGCGGGGTCCTCTCTCGCTCCTGTAGAGTGTAAGCTCTTATGGTCAGTGAGGTCCTCTTTCTCTCCTGTAGAGTGTAAGCTCTTATGATCAGTGGGGTTCTCTCTGTCCTATAGAGTATAAGCTCTTATGGTCAGTGGGGTCCTCTGTCTCCTGTAGAGTGTAATATATTATGGTCAGTGGGTTCTCTCTCTCTCTTCTGTACAGTGTAAGCTCTTATGGACAGCAGGGTTGTCTCTCTCCCCTGTAGAATGTAAGCTCTTATAGGTCAGCAGGGCTCCCTCTCTCCTCTCACCCACTCCAAGCAATTATAAGCTTTCCAGTATTGAGATTTGCACCAATTTATTTGCTACAAATCCAGATTTGGGGGAAAATTCAGCAAAAAAATCTAATAGAGACCATGGAGCAGCAGAGAATTCAGGGCAGAGAGCACAGCTACATCTACACAGTGAATTTTAATACCCCTCAATCCAAATTTTGATACTAAACCAAAATCCTGAAAACAAGGCTCGTGCATCACAAAAACTGTTCTTCCTGGATTGTGACACAGGAAAGCCATACTCTTTTTCTTCTTTCTTTTTTAAAGACTGCATAATGTATAAATTTAAACACAAGTGTCTGCCTCACAAAGTAGGCTATTTTTTTCACACTTTATTGTTATAGTCAAAAACTAATCCAGTTCATGCCATACATTTATGTTGCAGGTGCTTGATTTTGGGATGTGAGCCAACCTGTTTTTCTTGTCCCATCTTTTTTGGGGTGTTGTTTTTTTTTTTTTTCCTTTTAAAGAAAAGGTAAATTTAATTTTTAAATATCTCTTTTAATTGTCCAATTTAGCAACCATACACCCTATGACCATACGGCATGCTGTTGCTACATGTTCGCCACCGGTCGTGAACTTAAAGAGTAACCGTCGTTTAACTTTTTATTTCATAAATCAACAGGACATTTAAAAATAAACATCTTTGTAATATATCATTAGAAAAAAAATCTTTCTTTGCAAAAATTGATCAGTCATTATGATAATCCGCAATTCTGAGGTAAAATCTGTATTCAGTGAAGACAAACTTTATCATTACTGATATAGTTTTCTAGGATTAAGTAATCTATGTTAGGACGGTAGAATTTAAGCAATGTATATATATATGTGGCACCCCTGCGGGGGATTACCACGGGATCCATAGGTGCAGGGAGAGATGTACACTTGGGCACACACAACACCTTCCACCCCAGGTCTGAGGGGAGGAGTCAGTTTCCAGGGGGACAGAAAAAGCGGCAGTCAGTCTTGTGAGGGGTGAAGGAGGAGAGACAGAGAGAGTTGTTGGCTGAGGACCAGTTAAGCCCTGAACTAGGAAACCGGTCTGTGTTGTGAAGCACCCTAGAGAGAGGGACGGAGGCTAGAAGGAGAAAGAAAGAGATAAAACTATTATCCCTTTAGCTCATCCGGACACCGGAGTCCGAGATTGCTATTAATTCAGGAATAGCATAGAAATCCCCGACAGATCAGGAGTTTCTAATCTCCCTGAAGAAGAAGGGGAAAGAGGTGCCAAACTTGACCAAGTATAGGACCAGGGGCCCAGAAAGAGAATTGGTAGCCCCAAGGAAAGGTCCTCATTGTCAGTTGTGAAGAAGGACCCCAAAGAAAGTAAAAGGTGGCAGGTTCAGCTTAAGGCAGGACTGATCCCAAACAACGCACACATTGTTAGAGGAGGCCTGACAAATCTCCAGAGTGAATAGCTCTACCTGCACCGAAAACCTGGTTACCCTCCTGAAGTGTACCTGTTACCGGACATCAGTAAAAGAAAGATACTGAAACAAAGACTTAATGTGTGTGTGTGCCTACTTTGACATTACTGCCTATAGCGTTCATACAAGCCGTATGCCGATCACCTCAGCAACCATACACAGCGCTGGTAACCGATTTTACCAGTTACCACAGGAGGCGTCAGGACACAATACTCCCATCATCCTCACCCCCATCCCTTTACTGACGGTCCAGGGCACGGAACCGGGAACCGACCAACCGTGATCCACACAGAAGTAACCCATCCATCCCGGTATCCGATTACCCCTACCCCTGTCGACCGAATCAGTTTGGCGTCACGAACAGGATACCGGGCCCGGTAGAACCGGGTACTGTGTGCTTAAATTGGACTTTACTGGAAGTTTGTGTACTGTAAAACGGGCCGTCATTACTGCGTCATAGAGAAATTAAACTGCGTCACAGAGGGAGAGAGTCTCGGGGGCGCTGCTAAAGGAGCGCGAGGATAGCCCTGCCATTTTTTTTTGAGTCAACGGTTACTTAAGGAGTTAATCGTAGCAGCTGGCAACTGTTAACTAGGGGGGCACCGTCATGAGTGAAACAGATGATGTCCGAGACCTTGAGGGAGGGGATGCCCAAGACGCAGCAGCAGCGTGTTCCTCAGCTGGTGAAGGAGCCGCAGCATCTGGAGCAATGGCCCCGATAAAGCCAATTGCCTTGCCGTATGTACCGGGAGCCAAGTGGTTACCGACGTATGAAGGTAAACCCGGTACCTTAGCAGCTTTCAAACGTAAAATGTGTGCGGTGCTGGACATGTATGCGATGACAGGAAAGCAGCGAGCCTCCGTTGTGCAGGGACAATTAATAGGTGCAGCGGAGCTAGAAGCTGAGACTTGGAGCGATGCTGATGGAGACTCTATAGAAAATGTGTTTGATAAGCTCAAAGCTGCTTTTGAAAAATGCACACAGTCTGAACTAAGGATGCTATTCTACCAATGCAAGCAAAGACCGCAAGGTACCATCAGAGATTTTGCCCTACATTTACAAGCGGCACTCCAGTCCATAAAACAGGTAGATCCAGCAAGTGTGCAAGACGAAGATAAATTGCTTGCAGAACAGTTTATGAATGGGTTGAGATCAGACTTTCACCATCAGCAAGTGCACATGTGGGTCCTAGATCATCCAGATGTGGATTTTAATACCTTAAAGGACCCTGCTATAACTGTATTACGAGACCCATTACCTGCAAAACCAGCAATTCCATCCTAGCAGGTTAATACCTCTCACATGAACTTAGAGCCTACCCCTAAAGACTCTGTAAAAGCAGTAGGACAAGCTGTCGTACCCAAATCTGCTGATGACCTATGTAATCAAGTGTTACAACTAACCAAAAACATGGACTACGTGTTAAAACTCTTGCAAGCCAGACCGGAGGCACAACCACCAAGCAAAATCCAGTTAGCTGAATCCCCTGAGGATGTTCCGTGGATGAGAAGAAAGCTCATGTTGCCCATGCAGGGGACCAATGCACCCTTCCGACACAGAGCCATGTCGCCCGTGGAGGAGATCAACAAGTCGCCCGTTCAGGGGACCAACGCATCATTCCGATGCAGAGCCACCGACCACACGGATTCTTCAGGACAACCCGTTTGCCTTCGTTGCAACAAACCGGGCCACTTTGCAAGAAGATGTAGTTTAAACCTGAAATTCCTGGGTCCCAGGGCCAATCCCCAGGAATAAAACGGCAGGGCTCATATGACTGGCATAGTCGGTATGTGGGAGGCCGCCCATACCTCAACATTACGCTAGAAGGAATCCTCACATCGGCCCTATTGGACACTGGGTCACAAGTCACCACCATCCCACATATCCTTTTCAAGCAATTTTGGTCTGATGCTGATCTTAGCCCCCCAGACTCTAGTCTTGTCATTTTAGCAGCTAATGGTCAACCACTGAATCAGGTGGGGTTTAGAGAGGTGATAATAAAGCTGGGGAGGGTGGAGTTGAGAGGCCAAGGGTTATGTGCGGTAGAAGATGACCCCAATAACAAATGTCCTTACATGGTGCTTGGTACTAATGTGATTGAAAACTGCCTTGAAGAAGTGATGTTTTTACTCCAACAGATTACAGACACTGCTGGCATTGGGCGGAGGAGAGTCATTCAAACAGAAATCCGTGCCTTAATTCACAAGCAACAGGTAAATCTGTCTGGGGGAGAGATTGGCAGTGCGCGGGTATCAGACCCGTTTCCCATTGTATTACCACCAAACAGTGAAATGATGATATGGTGTCGAGCAGCTATGGGTATCAGAGGAAAGGAATACCAGTCAGTTGTAGAACCGGTATATTCAGAGCATAGACCTACACTGCTGACAGCTAGAGGGGTGGTGGATGTACGCAGGGGAAGAGTACCAATCCGTGTGTTGAATTGTGGTGAGGAAGAAATGAAACTACCCTGGTATGCTACTGTAGCAAAGCTGTACACTGTCAGTAATAACAACATACAGACATTAGAGCCCTTGCCCCCGTCAAGTCAGGCGGAGGACAACAACCCCAAGGGACAGCTGGAGGAGTGGTGTCAGCAGTTGCACATAGGGACTGATGCCACTCCCGACCACCAGAAGCAAGGAGTTTACCGGGAAGTGCAAGAGTTTAGCCAAGTATTCAGTAAACATCCATTAGATTTTGGGAGGATAAAAGGGGTACGCCATCACATACACACAGGAGATCATCCCCCGATTAAAGTGAGACATAGACCCATCCCACCAAACCAGTACCAGTGTGCAAAAGAGATGCTGCAGGACATGAAGAAGGCCGGGGTTATAAGAGATAGCTGTAGTCCCTGGGCGGCCCCCTTAGTCTTAGTCAGGAAGAAGGATGGCACGATGAGGATGTGTGTGGATTATAGGGAGGTCAATAAGATCACTCACAAAGATGCTTACCCGTTACCCCGGATGGAGGAGTCTCTTGCTGCATTAAAGACTGCTAAGTATTTCTCCACATTAGATCTCACTAGTGGGTATTGGCAGGTCTCCGTTGCAGAAGAAGACCGGGAGAAAACAGCATTCACAACACCAATGGGCCTATGCAAATTCAATAGCATTCCATTTGGGTTATGCAATGCACCAGGGACGTTTCAGAGACTCATGGAGTGCTGCATGGGACACAGGAATCTTGAGACTGTACTTTTATACCTGGATGATGTCATAGTGTATTCCAAAACCTATGAAGAACATCTGGAACACCTGGTGGAGGTATTTATAGCTTTAACAATGTATGGAATGAAGCTCAAACCATCTAAATGTTACCTGCTGAAGCCAAAAGTCCAATACCTAGGGCATGTGGTCAGCGCGGATGGCGTAGCATCAGATCCGGAAAAAAGTGACAGCTATCCAGGACTGGCAGAGGCCGACCACCATCAGAGAGGTACGTCAGTTCTTAGGTTTGGCTGGGTATTACAGAAGATTTATTAAGGGCTACACGAAGATGGCAGCGCCCCTACAAGATCTTCTAGTAGGCCAAGCTAAGAAGAGAAGGTCTGCAGAGCCGCCGTTGGAATGGGGAAAGAAACAAGAAGACTCCTTCCAACAAATGAAACAGGCCCTTACTGGTGAGGAAATCTTGGCGTACCCAGATTATAAATTACCATTTGTCCTCTACACGGATGCAAGTAATGTAGGCCTGGGAGCAGTACTGTCCCAAATACAAGAAGGCAAGGAAAGAGTAATTGCCTCTGCCAGTAGAAGACTTCTACCTACCGAGAGGAACCCGGAAAATTCCAGTTCCTTTAAGTTGGAGTTCCTGGCCTTGGCCTGGACAGTCACAGAGAGGTTCAAGCATTACTTAGCAGCTTCAAAATTTACCATCTTCACGGACAATAATCCGCTAACACACTTGGATACTGCAAAGCTTGGTGCATTGGAGCAGCGCTGGATGGCCCGGCTATCGAACTACGACTTTACCATCTAGTACCGAACAGGCCGTGGAAATGCAAATGCTGATGCCCTCTCTAGAAACCCTCACGTACATTTGCAAGGGCTTGAAGAAGAAACAGATGACTTGGAGGAAATAGAACTTCCAGCTTTCCATAAAAGTAGAAAATGGAAAATGACAGAAACCCATATCTACCAGAACCGTCAGGATGTTGCACTAAACCCGCTGCCTCATTATGGATGGAAAGAAACCCAAGACAGCGATCCGGCAGTAAGCCTAGTGAAGAGGCTGGTAACCCAACCGAATTCCAAACTTGAGAAGAATGCTCCCACAGAGGCCCAATGCCTGTGGAAAGAAAGAAGCAGGTTATTTATCTATAAAAACCAATTGTGCAGACGGTCTATCAATCCAAGGACACATGAAATGGTATGGCAAGTTGTGGTTCCAAAGAGAGACGTCCAAATGGTATTGGAAGCGTACCATAATGGAGCAGGACACTGGATGGAGAAAACTGGAAATACTGTTACGTGAGAGGTTTTATTGGATTGGCATGAGGTCTTCCATAGAAAAATGGTGTAAAAATTGTGGCCCATGCTCATTAAGAAGAGGAGATCGTAACAACCAGAAAGCACCACTGCAACCTATCATAACCAAACAGCCCTTGGAACCCAGTAGATCAGGCTATACTTATGCTCTTACCATGGTGGACCACTATGCCAGATTCTTAGTGGTAGCTCCTGTGAAGGATTTGACAGCTCAGACAGCAAAAAGAACCTTTCAAGCTTATTTCTGCAGGCCACATGGATATCCAGAACAGGTATTGACAGATCAGGGTCCTGCCTTTGAAGCGGAAATATTTCAAGAGTTCTGTAGCTTGTATGGATGCAAGAAAATTCGTACCACACCTTACCATTTCCAAACCTTCGGAATGTGCGAAAAAATGAATCACGTAGTAATAGAATTGCTGAAGACTCTACCCTTGGAAGACAGAAATAGATGGCCAGAGAAATTACCAGATCTTATTGACATCTATAACAACATCCCAGTAAGCTCAACTAATTGTTCCCCGGCATACTTGATGAGAGCGAGACCAGGACAATTGCCAGTGGACTTTGAAATGGGCATTGTAGTTCCTGAGGAAGACCACTCAAGTGCAGATTGGGATACTAGAAGAACAGAACAATACAAGAAAATACAGGAGTGTGTTGAGAAAAGTCTAGCAAAATCCAGAGAAAGACAAGAAACCAATTTCAATAAAAACGCACAAGGAATCCCGTTAACCCCCTGGAGAATTGGTTTTAAAAAGGAAAAAGAGACTTCATAAGCTAGATAATCAATGGGAATAAGAACCATACACTGTATTACCATCCAATTTTGACAACCAGAAAAGCTGTCTAATCAGCAAGGATAACGGAAAAACAACAGCAACAGTGTCCCGAGACCACTTAAAAAAGTGTCCTCAACCCTTACAACAAAAAGAATATATCCCTTGTCCCATACCAGAAGAAGAGACGCCAAGGACAATTAGGACAAACTTAGGAGAGTTACCCGCAGATTGGCCTCAAATACAGTTATATGAAAAAGTTTGGGCACCCCTATTAATCTTAAGCTTAATGTTTTATAAAAATTAGTGTTTGTGCAACAGCTATTTCAGTTTGATATATGTAATAACTGTTGGACACAGTAATGTTTCTGCCTTGAAATGAGGTTTATTGTACTAACAGAAAATGTGCAATCTGCATTCAAACAAAATTTGACAGGTGCATAAGTATGGGCACCTCACCAGAAAAGTGACATTAATATTTAGTAGATCCTCCTTTTGCAAAAATAACAGCCTCTAGTCGCTTCCTGTAGCTTTTAATGAGTTCCTGGATCCTGGATGAAGGTATTTTTGACCATTCCTCTTTACAAAACAATTCCAGTTCAGTAAAGTTTGATGGTCGCCGAGCATGGACAGCCCTCTTCAAATGATCCCACAGATGTTTAATGATATTCAGGTCTGGGGACTGGGATGGCCATTCCAGAACATTGTAATTGTTCCTCTGCATGAATGCCTGAGTAGATTTGGAGCGGTGTTTTGGATCATTGTCTTGCTGAAAGATCCATCCCCTGCGTAACTTCAACTTTATCACTGATTCTTGAACATTATTGTCAAGAATCTGCTGATACTGAGTGGAATCCATGCGTCCCTCAACTTTAACAAGATTCCCGGTGCCGGCATTGGCCACACAGCCCCAAAGCATGATGGAACCTCCACCAAATTTTACTGTGGGTAGCAACTGTTTTTCTTGGAATGCTGTGTTTTTTTGCCGCCATGCATAAAGCCTTTTTGTATGACCAAACAACTCAATCTTGGTTTCATCAGTCCACAGGACCTTCTTCCAAAAAGAAATTGGCTTCTCCAAATGTGCTTTTGCATACCTCAGCCGACTCTGTTTGTGGCGTGCTTGCAGAAACGGCTTCTTTCGCATCACTCTCCCATACAGCTTCTCCTTGTGCAAAGTGCGTTGTATAGTTGACCGATGCACAGTGACACCATCTGCGGCAAGTTGATGCTGCAGCTCTCTGGAGGTGGTCTGAGGATTGTCCTTGACTGATCTCACCATTCTTCTTCTCTGCCTTTCTGATGTTTTTCTTCTGGCCTTAACAAGAACTGTCCTGTGTTCTTCCATTTCCTTACTATGTTCCTCACAGTGGAAACTGACAGGTTAAATCTCTGAGACAGCTTTTTGTATCCTTCCCCTGAACAACTATGTTGAATAATCTTTGTTTTTGGATCATTTGACAGTTGTTTTGAGGAGCCCATGATGCCACTCTTCAGAGGAGATTCAAACAGGAGAACAACTTGCAAGTGGCCACTTTAAGTAGCTTTTCTCATGATTGCATACACCTGGCTATGAAGTTCAAAGCTCAATGAGGTTACAAAACCAAAAAAGTGCTTTAGTAAGTCAGTAAAAAGTAGGTAGGAGTATTTAAAACAAGAAAATGATAAGGGTGCCCATACTTATGCACCTGACAAATTTTGTTTGAATGCAGATTGCACATTTTCTGTTAGTACAATAAACCTCATTTCAAGGCAGAAACATTACTGTGTCCAACAGTTATTACATATATCAAACAGAAATAACTGTTGCAAAAACACCAATTTTTATAAAACATTAAGCTTAAGATTAATAGGGGTGCCCAAACTTTTTCATATAACTGTAGAAGGAGCATACTTAATTCCCATGTTGACATTCCCACAACCAGTAGAAGGAACAAGAGCAGAAGAACCACCTGCTGCAGCCGAGCTAGGGAATCCTGCAATCGGTGTACCTGCCATTCCCACTAGGGAAGTGGGAAGACACTCCGGCATACCTGTGCTACGTAGACCAACACATGAGTCAGTAAGTAGTGTTCGCTCCACACCAGGCTTACGCACCAGTGGGATACCAGTTTTACGGAGGTCATCACGAATTAATTTTGGACACCCACCACTCTGATACAGGGAGTAAACCATAACAAGTGGGAAATGTAAATAGGTTCAAAAATGTAAATATGTAGTTAAAGTCAGTATATAGAAGGGTGACGAGTAGACCAAAACAGGTTACACCAGGTACACAATATAAAAAAAAATGGGTGAGTAGATTTGGCTTAAGAAGCTGTCTAGGGAGAGCAAAATGTTGGCCAATAGGTGACCTCAGGGCCAAAGGGCCTACAGTGCTTATGACCGGTAGAGGCCCCTGCAGTACCTGGGACCCTTGTGCCAAGGCACACGTAGTAAATGTTTTGTTGTTTATTGTGAATTATTAAGTCTATTTGAATCTTTAACCCTAAAGAGACTTTACCTGTTTGGACGTCTGAAACTTTTTGAAAAATTTTAAGAATGGACTGAAGCCACAGGACTGGTGGTAGAAAAAACACATTCCCTTCAACAGCTTGCAGCAGATCGACTAGCGTAGTATGGACTGGTTATCCGTTTTTCCCATTTTCCCTGGTTATTGTAAATTTTATTTTTCAGACTCTGTTCAAATTACAAATATAAATGTTAATGTTATGTTATCTTTGTTAAAAAAAAAAAATGTTTCAGTCCTGGAGGGCTGAAGTTAACTAGGGGGGAATGTGGCACCCCTGCGGGGGATTACCACAGGATCCATAGGTGCAGGGAGATATGTACACTTGGGCACACACACCTTCCACCCCAGGTCTGAGGGGAGGAGTCAGTTTCCAGGGAGACAGCAAAGGGGCAGTTAGTCTTGTGAGGGATGAAGGAGGAGGGAGACACAGAGAGCTGTTGGCTGAGGACCAATTAAGCCCTGAACTAGGAAACAGGTCTGTGTTGTGTAGCGCCCTAGAGAGAGGGACGGAGGCTAGAAAGAGAAAGAAAGAGATAAAACTATTATCCCATTTAGCTCACCCGGACACCGGAGTCCGAGATTGCTATTAAGTCAGCAATAGCATAGAAAACCCCGACAGATCAGGAGGATCTACTCCCCCTGAAGAAGAAGGGGAAATAGTTGTCAAACTTGACCAAGTATAGGACCAGGGGCCCAGAAAGAGAATTGGTAGCCCCAAGGAAAGGTCCTCATTGTCAGTTGTGGAGAAGGACCCCAAAGAAAGTAAGGTTCAGCTTAAGGCAGGACTGATCCCAAACAACGCACACATTGTTAGAGGAGGTCTCACAAATCTCCAGAGTGAATATCTCTACCTGCACCGAAAACCTGGTTACCCTCCTGAACTGTACCTGTTACCGGACATCAGTAAAAGAAAGGTACTGAAACAAAGACTTAATGTGTGTGTGTGCCTACTTTGACATTACTGCCTATAGCGTTCATACAAGCCGTATGCCGATCACCTCAGCAACCATACACAGCACTGGTAACCGATTTTACCAGTTACCACAGGAGGCGTCAGGACACAATACTCCCATCATCCTCACCCCCATCCCTTTACTGACGGTCCAGGGCACGGAACCGGGAACCGACCAACGGTGATACCATCCCGGTATCCGAGTACCCCTATCCCTGTCGACCGAATCATATATATGTTGCTTAAAGGAACGGCATGGCTTGGAAGGTAAGGAGCACTGTGTTAGGGGGACTGTTGCAACAACTTTATTAAAATTATATGCAACCGAACCCCGGGGTCCGCGATACAGCCACGAAGACTGCGGCCGAACACCCACCGGGTAAGAGTGTAAGACAACCAACTTAAAGTATAAATCCCTCCAGTGTTACAACACACCTGGATGGCAAAAGGGATTCGCACTATCCCCTTTAACTGCACGAGAGATGTGCCACTAATAATCGTAGTTGTAGCCCTGTTAACTGCACAGAGGCTACGCAGTATGCGCTAGGAAGTGTGTGTAACTCACGCCGGCATGTACGTGCTCCAGCCGGTGTGGGACTGGACTGCGGAGTAACTCTTCACGTGGTTAACAGGCGGTGCCAGGGATACGGAGCCCATAGTCTGCTCGAGGTGTATAGCAACCTCATTGCCGGAGCCAGACTACCAAACGGGAACTACCTGCCTCCCCCAGCTAAGTCTGCCTAAGCCCCGCTAAACCTGCCAAGCACCGCTAAACCAGCCTAAGCGACCTGTGCTAATCAGCCGAGCGAACTCTGGCATTGGCAGGTCATGGAGAGAGCAGCTAGAGAGCACGTCGAGCTAAACAGCCAAGCATCCACACAGGAACACAACCTAAACTCAATGATCAGAGCACACCGCCATGCTTGTGGGCGGGCTATTTAAAGACTAAGCCCTGCCCACCATCGCATAATTGGTCGCACTACTGACGTCACCCGCGAACCAATCAAGCGCTGCCAGGTCACTGGATCAGCTGGTACCAAACCACCAATCACGGTCCGCCATGTCACGGACATGCTCAGTGCAGTGCATCCTGGACTTGGGCTGTAGCAGCCCTGTTCCCCTCCGCAACCTATGCTTAACACTACTAGGAACAAAGACCCAAGAGACAGCCTGTACATCTCGTTCACTGGCTAGGCATTAGGACCGATGGCTATGCTAAGCAGCAGCCACCCTGGCTGGACCAGAATGAGAGACCACAAAATCCACTGATGACTCTGACCCATTTTCAGGTCCAGCAACTGCCTGACACACTGTTTGACTTTTGGAGCGCATAATTGGCTGGAATAGATTCGGACGCCATGTCTAATGTGCCTAAATAGAGGAAGCATCCCACCAGTAGCCTATTTTTGAAACTGCACCCCTCAAAGAATCTCAAGGTGTGGTGAGCACCTTGAACCCACAGGTGCTTCACAGAATTTTATAAGGTTGAGTCATGAAAATAAAAAAGAAAAACATTTTTCCCACAAAAATGTTGCTTTAGCCCCAATTTTTTTCTTTTCATAAGGATAAGGGATAAGGTTGAGTCATGAAAATAAAAAAGAAAAACATTTTTCCCACAAAAATGTTGCTTTAGCCCCAATTTTTTTCTTTTCATAAGGATAAGGGATAAGGTTGAGTCATGAAAATAAAAAAGAAAAACATTTTTCCCACAAAAATGTTGCTTTAGCCCCAAATTTTTTCTTTTCACAAGGATAAGGGATCACTCACACTTACATATAAATCAGATGAGTGCAATCCTATAAAAAGATCAGATTCACTTGGACCAATGTTAATCAATGAGGCAGTGCAGATCTGCCATTTTTTCTCACATGTATTCGTAGTAGGGAAAAATCACAACATGCTGCGAGTGGCCATGCATATTGGATTAAATTTGCCAATGCAAGTCTAAGGGTGCAAGATAAAAAAAGACCAGTACACGGACCATCCGTATGGCATCCAATTTTTACTCACAGGGCGTTCACAGCCAGAACCCTCCTGGCAACCAGGAAAATAAAAAAACAACTTATATAAAGATATATGATAGATATTAGATATAGATATATAATAGATAGATAGATAGATAGATAGATAGATATCCTGCAGATATATAATTTCACAACCCACTTACATATTATAAAATTACCCCCTTTAGTGCCTTTCATGTAGAGTTTATACTACAGCTTGAATAACATAATGAATATATGAATGAAAAAAATGACGTGGGGTCTCCCCTATTTTATGAAACCAGCAAAGGTAAAGCAGATAGCTGTGAGGTGATATTATTAGGCTGGGAAGGTCCATGATTATTGGGCCCTTCCCAGGATAAAAAATACCAGCCAACATCCACCACAGAAGTGGAGCATCACATGATATGCTCCAGTCAATCAAAAGTAAAAAGTTAACTGCAGCACTCTATCAGTACTTCCAGGAACCAGGTCATCATACCCACACGGATGCACCGTCCCAATCTCCAAGGAGCTCACTTGGATAAATTAATCATCAGTAGAATAGTAGGACAGCATCCAAACTTGAGTGTAGCAAAAAAAAAATCTTTTTCTGCCAAATACAGAGCAAGGTTTCGACAATACCAGTCTTTATTAAGCATGCTTGATATAGACTGGTATAGTCGAAATGTTGCACTGTATTTGGCAGAATAAAAAGATTTATTTTATTTCACTCAAGTTTGGCTGCTGTTCTTCTATTCTACTGATGAGATGCTCCAAGTATGGAGCTTCACCTTCACTCTTCCTGATTTCCCTGGTGCGTCAGAGTAATGGTAGGTGGAGTTGATGTCAGCTGTGAAAAATCGAAAAACACAGCTAACATCAAGCCCTGGTGTTAGTAATGAAGAGATGTCTATCAGACTCACCCATTACTAACTCAGTACTAAAAAGAAAAAAACACACACAAAAATACTTTATTTAAAAAAACACTCCCAGACTCTTTCCGTGGTTCATCAATTTATTTACAAAGAACAAAAAAACATGCAGGTCCAACAATCCACAGCTGACATCAACCCCAACTACCTTTACTCCTATTTGTGACGCCTCAGGGCAATTGGAAAGAGCGAAGGCGAAGCGCCAGACTTGAACATCTCATGTGATGCTCCTTTTCTGGGGTGGCTGCAGGCTGGTATTTTTAGGCTGGGAAAGGACCAATAAACATGGACTTTCCCAGCCTGATAATATCAGCTTTCAGCTGTCTGCTTTACCTTTACCAGTTTTATGAACTAGGGGGGACCCCACGTCATCTTTTTCATTTATTTATTTATGTTAAACAAGAATAAAAGCCACATGAAAGGCACTAAAGGGTGCCATTTTATAATATGTAGGGGGTTGTGAAATTATATATCTGCAGGATATCTATCTATCTATGTATCATAGCTTTATTATTTATGACAACTAGCTTTCATTTACATAGAGTATTATAGCATGTGAAAGATGATATAAAAAATGCATTGCATGCGGGTGGCTTACGCATGTCATATGAATGACATGCTGATGTGAGCCAAGAAAATAATCACACACTTGCATTACACTCGCACGACAAAAGGTAAAACACATGAATTCCACTCGTCTAACTTTTCTGGATGAGAATGGGACCAATTTCTTATACACTGATGCGAGCAAACCATAACAAGAGAAAATGGACCATGAAAAAATGTTATGCAATTTCTCCTGAGTACACTAATACCTAACTATTGTTTGAAAAGAAAGAGGTGACTTTTATAGACTTTCAATTGCTGAACTTAGAAAATATTGAAAAAATTCCATCACGCAGAGTTTCTTCACACACACTGACTCCACAGGCTTTGCACCATACTTTGACCCCTATGTGTTACCTTTGGTGGATGATTTTGGTGTCATTAGATTGGTTAGAAATTAATGGATGCTCTGCTGCGATTGACTGCTGTGGGCAGAAATGATTTTCTTAACCCAGCTTCTAAAAAGTGTGGTGGTGTCCAAACCACCCAATCATAGTATATCTTTCATTTTACCTCAGTAGTACAAGAAATGAAAGCTGCGCTGTGATTGCTTGTTATGGGCAGTAAAAACTACTCATGATCAAGCACTAAAATGCTCAAGAGCTCTGTACTCTAATCGAGCAGGTCAGACCTTCGGAAAGGCTCGATTTGAGTGACAAATATAATGGAAGTCAATGGGAAACTCAAGTATTTTTCTGGAAAACTCTAACAGGAGTCCTGGGGGGCAAGAAAATCGCTGAAATGGATAGAAACAACCCTCAAATGTAATGGGAACTGCATGGGGAAGACGCCTGAATACATCATTGACTACCAGGTTGCTGATGTGAACAATGTTGTCAGACAATAAAACATACAAAACCAAAGAGAAAATGGATTTTACAGGAAAAAATGTTAGGCAACATTCTTTCCTGTATAATGACTTGAGTATAAGGCAAAATTAAAAGGAGAAAAAATAAAGCCTCCACCATCCCTTAATAGTGAGACCATCTCTCACTGTGTTTCCCCATCGCCTATGACTGTAGTAGATGACATAGCAGAGAAAGAAATTTATGAAAGATGGACTCTGAAAGTCACAAAGCCTATGCGGATAATACAAGAACTGCCACAAATTAGAAGGAAGAGGGATTCCAATACACCCTGTATTAGACAGAAAGGAGTGCCTCAAACACATTTTGTTAAAATTGTTAGGAAGTGGGACTCCTAGACTCATATTGCCTATTCACTATGTGCAAGGGCTGCCAAAAATTAGGAGAGACTGCAGTACACCCTGGAAAACACATAGAGAAAGGCCTCAGAAAACATTTTTTTCCCATTCTAAGGAGTGGGACTCCTAGACTGGTAAAATCTATGTACTATGTTCAAGGGCTGAAAAACATTTACTCCTGGGGGTTATACATGTAGTATATATATATAGTATAGACCAAAAGTTTGGACACACCTTCTCATTTAAAGATTTTTCTATATTTTCATGACTATGAAAATTGTACATTCACACTGAAGGCATCAAAACTATGAATTAACACATGTGGAATTATATACTTAACAAAAAAGTGCGAAACAACTGAAAATATGTCTTATATTCTAGATTCTTCAAAGTAGCCACCTTTTGCTTTGATGACTGCTTTGCACACTCTTGGCATTCTCTTGATAAGCTTCAAGAGGTAGTCACCGGAAATGGTCTTCCAACAATCTTGAAGGAGTTCCGAGTGATGCTTAGCACTTGTTGGCCCTTTTGCCTTCACTCTGCGGTCCAGCTCACCCCAAACCATCTCGATTGGGTTCAGGTCTGGTGACTGTTGAGGCCAGGTCATCTGGCGTACCACCATATCACTCTCCTTCTTGGTCAAATAGCCCTTACACAGCCTGGAGTTGTTTCACACTTTTTTGTTAAGTATATAATTCCACATGTGTTATTTCATAGTTTTGATGTCTTCAGTGTGAATGTACAATTTTCATAGTAATGAAAATACAGAAAAATCTTTAAATGAGAAGGTGTGTCCAAACTTTTGGTCTGTACTGTATATATGTGTATATATGTATATATATATATGTGTATATATATATATATATATATATATATATATATATACGAGGGTCAGTCAATAAGTAATGCCTCCTATTTTTTTTCTCCTTTTAATTGGCAAGAAATTAAAATGCAATTACATAGGTTGAAAACCACAATGATTAATTTGTCACTTTTCAATATAATCTCCATCCAATTCCACAGTCTTGGTCCACCGTTTAACAAGGGCATGTATTCCAGCATGGTAAAAAGCATTCTTGGGACCCACCGTGAACAAACTTTTCTGTATCCCAGTTGTCCAATAATTTTCATCACACTGCCTTTACTGAGGCAGATAATGCCGCACAATTCATCAGCAGTCACCCGGCGGTCACCACGAATGATGTCATCGACTCGCTGAATGTTGCTTGGAGTCACTGCGGTAACTGGCCTGCCACTCCGCAGTTTGTCAGCCAACGGTGATGGCCCTTCAGCTGTGTTACAGCGACGAACCCATCGTCTAACAGTTCTGACATCCACTGTTGCATCACCGTACACATTTTTCTGTCTCTCATTAATTCGAATGGGCTTTTCACCTTCTGCATGCAAGAATTCAATCACAGAACGTTGTCTAATACGAACATCGATGTCAGCCATTTTGCAAATGGACACAGTCCTGCCATCTGTTGGTGCAGGAAGTTGCAATTGCTGTGGATTGGAGATGAAGGTTTGAGGAATTGTGCCAAATTCGAATATTTAACATAAGTACCTTATTTAAGGAGAAAAAAAATAGGAGGCATTACTTATTGACTGACCTTCGTATATATATATATATATATATATATATATATACACATATATATATATATATATATATATATATATATACACATACAGTGGTGGCCAAAAGTATTGGCACCCCTGCAATTCTGTCAGATAATACTCAGTTTCTTCCTGAAAATGATTGCAATCACAAATTCTTTGGTATTATTATCTTCATTTAAATTGCTTGCATAGAAAAAACACAAAATGAATTGTCCTGAAGCCAAATTGGATACAATTCCACACCAAACCTAAAAAAGGGGTGGACAAAAGTATTGGCACTGTTTGAAAAATCATGTGATGCTTCTCTAATTCGTGTAATTAACAGCACCTGTAACTTACCTGTGGCACCTAACAGGTGTTGGTAATAACTAAATCACACTTGCAGCCAGCTAACATGGATTAAAGTTGACTCAACCTCTGTCCTGTGTCCTTGGGTGTACCACATTGAGCATGGAGAAAAGAAAGAAGTACAGACCAAAAGTTTGGACACACCTTCTCATTCAAAGATTTTTCTGTATTTTCAAGATTTTGAAAATTGTACATTCACACTGAAGGCATCAAAACTATGAATTAACACATGTGGAATTATATACTTAACAAAAAAGTGTGAAACAACTGAAAATATGTCTTATATTCTAGGTTCTTCAAAGTAGCCACCTTTTGCTTTGATGACTGCTTTGCACACTCTTGGCATTCTCTTGATGAGCTTCAAGAGGTAGTCACCGGAAATGGTTTTCACTTCACAGGTGTGCCCTGTCAGGTTTAATAAGTGGGATTTCTTGCCTTATAAATGGGGTTGGGACCATCAGTTGTGTTGTGCAGAAGTCTGGTGGATACAGAGCTGACAGTCCTACTGAATAGACTGTTAGAATTTGTATTATGGCAAGAAAAAAGCAGCTAAGTAAAGAAAAACGAGTGGCCATCATTACTTTAAGAAATGAAGGTCAGTCAGTCCGAAAAATTGGGCAAACTTTGAAAGTGCAGTTGCAATAACCATCAAGCGCTACAAAGAAACTGGCACACATGAGGACCACCCCAGGAAAGGAAGACCAAGAGTCACCTCTGCTTCTGAGGATTAGTTTATCCGAGTCACCAGCCTCAGAAATCGCAGGTTAACAGCAGCTCAGATTAGAGACCAGGTCAATGCCACACAGAGTTCTAGCAGCAGACACATCTCTACAACAACTGCTAAGAGGAGACTTTGTGCAGCAGGCCTTCTTGGTAAAATAGCTGCTAGGAAACCACTGCTAAGGACAGGCAACAAGCAGAAGAGACTTGTTTGGGCTGAAGAACACAAGGAATGGACATTAGACCAGTGGAAATCTGTGCTTTGGTCTGATGAGTCCAAATTTGAGATCTTTGGTCCCAACCACCGTGTCTTTGTGCGACGCCGAAAAGGTGAACAGATGGACTCTACATGCCTGGTTCCCACCGTGAAGCATGGAGGAGGAGGTGTGATGGTGTGGGGGTGCTTTGCTGGTGACACTGTTGGGGATTTATTCAAAATTGAAGCCATACTGAACCAGCATGACTACCACAGCATCTTGCAGTGGCATGCTATTTAATCCGGTTTACGTTTAATTGGACCATCATTTATTTTTCAACAGGACAATGACCCCAAACACTCCTCCAGGCTGTGTAAGAGCTATTTGACCAAGACGGAGAGTGATGACCTGACCTCCACAGTCACCAGACCTGAACCCAATCGAGATGGTTTGGGGTGAGCTGGACCGCAGAGTGAAGGCAAAGGGGCCAACAAGTGCTAAGCATCTCTGGGAACTCCTTCAAGATTGTTGGAAGACCATTTCCGGTGACTACCTCTTGAAGCTCATCAAGAGAATACCAAGAATGTGCAAAGCAGTCATCAAAGCAAAAGGTGGCTACTTTGAAGAACCTAGAATATAAGACATATTTTCAGTTGTTTCACATTTTTTTGTTAAGTATGTAATTCCACATGTGTTAATTCATAGTTTTGATGCCTTCAGTGTGAATGTACAATTTTCATAGTCATGAAAATACAGAAAAATCTTTAAATTAGAAGGTGTGTCCAAACTTTTGGTCTGTACTGTATATAATCAAATCGTAGAGGTAGACCTTATACACCTTCTGTAAAAATTATGAAGGCGGGCACCATACACACGCCGGAAAATCTAAGAGCAAGCGTCGTATGATGACCCTCTAAAAATTTGGAGAGAGAGATACCTGATGGCCCTCTAAAGTTTTTGAGAGAGAGAGCTGCCTGATGACCTGTGATGAACCGCACCTTTCAATCCCTCCTGACATCACTATTACATCAGAGGGATCACGCTGTATGGCCGCCACTTGCACCAATGTGATGTTCCGCACCCCCTAGGGACACGTAAGGTCATTTTGACACAGTTTTACACAGACACTCCCTGTCCACACAGGCGCAGGGAGGCATTGGGAGTGAGAGAGGGCTGGTGTGGCACGACCCTCGCTCACAACCCTGACAGGCTGACCGGCACCTTTCACTAGCCCCAGTGGAACAGAGCCTCGCCAGCCCAGTAGGACTGCCACCAGTTCCTTGTTAGAAATAAACCCGGTCTGTTAACGGGATTATATCGGGTCAGAAACTGAAGCATGTGGAGTTAAACCGAGCACACGGACCTGCTGATTCATTTATCGAGATAAAACAGCACCCCAAGTTTAAATTAGATATTTAATCGCCTGAAGGGCAAACTAGACAAAACACCGTATACACAATGTATATACATATACAATTGTCAGATATGAAAATACAGATGGAAGTATATAGATGGGTCTATATAATCATCTACACACATTCCACGTTATATACCAGAATCTTAAAGCTGCAGCTAATCATCAAATACAGGTTACATGGACTTTTTATATTACCTTACATACGGATGTAGATAGGACCAAAGTATGGTCAAAATTTTTGTCAATATAATGATATATATGAACCAGGATGTGTGTACATATACAGTGCATTGTGAAAGTATTTGGCCCCCTTGAACTTTTCTACCTTTTGCCACATTTCTGGCTTCAAACATAAAGATATAAAATTTAAATTTTTGGGGGAAGAATCAACAACAAGTGGGACACAATCATGAAGTGGAAAGAAATTTATTGGATATTTTAAGCTTTTTAAAAAAATAAAAAATGAAAAGTCGGGCGTGCAATATTATTCGGCCCCTTTACTTTCAGTGCAGAAGTTCAGTGAGGATCTCTGAATGATCCAATGTTGTCCTAAATGACTGGTAATGATAAATACGATCCACCTGTGTGTAATCAAGTCTCCGAATAAATGCACCTGCTCTGTGATAGTCTCAGGGTTCTGTTTCAAGTGCAGAGAGCATCATGAAGACCAAGGAACACACCAGGCAGGTCCAAGATACTGTTGTGGCGAAGTTTAAAGCCGGATTTGGATACAAAAAGATTTTCCAAGTTTTAAATATATATAGTTTAAAATATCCAATAAATTTCGTTCCACTTCACGATTGTGTCCCACTTGTTGATTCTTCCCCCAAAAATTAGAATTTTATATCTTTATGTTTGAAGCCAGAAATGTGGCAAAAGGTAGAAAAGTTCAAGGGGGCACAATACTTTCACAATGCACTATATATATATATATATATATATATATATATATATATATATATATATATTTGTTGAATGTGGTCTTTATATTGTTTGCACCATCACGCACTTTATCACATGCATCACAACACACATATCCACACTAGTCACGTTTTCTTCATTTTATCTACTCACATTCACATTTATTATTATTTTCATTTCACATCTCACATCATCACACCTTTTAATACTCATTCACATATCTTCTTGACACATCATTACACGTTAACATATTCAGTCATATTTATTCTTAGTGAGTTTTCACACACAATTTTTGATAATCACTAGTGTTGAGCGAGCACTAAAATGCTCGGGTGCTCGAAGCTCGGGCCGAGCTCGCCGTGATACTCGGGTGCTCGACCCAAGCAACGAGCCCAATGTTAGTCTATGGGAGACCCGAGCATTTTTGCGGCGGCACCCCCGGCAGTCTGCAGAAAGCCAAAAAAGTGCCCAAAACGATAGTGACAGTGCTCAAAAGACATGGGGACAGCATGGGCATCGCCCCAGGAAGCATTTCTGACCCCCAGGTCACTGCTGTCAACAACGTGGTCAGAGGTATTAAGCCACTTTTACGGGCTCACAATAAAACGTTCAAAAATGAAACTGAAACGGTTTTCCTGTGAAATATGTTAAGGAACTTCCTTTCCAGGGTAAAGACTTGTGTATAAGGTAAAATAAATAACCAAAAACAAAAATACTCCTCCACACCTTGGGCTATGTTCACAAGTAGCATTTTTTATGCGTTTTTGCACTTTTGTATTGCTTTCAACCGTGACAAATGCATTCACCGGGAAATTTCAATTTAACATTTTACAATCTTATCTGGCCATTTGCTGTGTGACACATGCATACAGTGCTGAAAAGACATGGGAACAGCATGGGGAAGTGTGGCGCCCTGCTGTGCATTGGTGCCACAGAACCCAGAAGGGTGCATGGATGGACTTCTCCACAAGAGGCCCTCACTACATTCATACACCTCCACCTTCCACCTCAGAACAGCAGAGGGAGCCCGTTAGGGATATATATAGGGAAGGTGGAGCCAGGCAGCTTAGTGTAAAGTTACTTGTCAGCTCAGACAGAAGTGAGTCTGTGAGCAGAGAGCGTGCCAACGCTCAGAGAGTGGTGAAGACGCAGCACGCCAGCTGCCAAGTAATGAGGGCACCGAGTGTGGTCGACGGCGAGGAGAAAAAGAGAGTGGAGCTAAGGGGGCAGAGGAGCCTAGTAAGCTCACCCCGTTATACAAACCGGACACCAGGTCGGAGCCTACAGGGACCCTTTACACCCAGTAGGGATAACCGGAATCCCAGGAGGACTATAAGTCCCTGGCAAACCTGAAGCTAGACACCTACAGGACCAGGAACCACGAAGGACCCGACGTCCAGGGAAAGTGGTTACCAACCAGAGGTCCTACTTCAGAGCAACAGGTGAAGTAAAAGCAGGACACATAGTCTAGGCTCAGTTGCAGGCTGGCCAGGAACTTACACAGAGACAGACATGGATCAGGGGGCCCTATACTCGCTCCCTGGGGCGAAGTCCAAAAGTGCGCCCTTCACTTGGAGTACCCTGGACCGTACCTAACAACAGCAGCAGTAAACATAATGAAGCAAATCCCCTGTCTCTGTCCGTTCCTTCTGCTGCACCATCGCTCCCCCTGCACTACAACGCCCAAGCGCAACCTGCATCGTTTTCACTGCCCTGAGGCCTGCTCCACCTGTGGGGAGCCGTTCCATCTCAAGCTGCCCTAACACCTGCCTCAGAGGACTGTCGTAGCGCTGGTGATCCTCACCAGACACCACAGGTGGCGTCATGACAAATCCCATCCCATTTTTGCACTGACCACCCTGGGTCACGGACCGGGCCAGCCACCGTGATCTCCCCCAAAAGCAGCCATAAGGCCCGGCTGCCGAGTACCCCACGGCCCTGGGGGCGAGTCAGAACTTGGCGTCACGAACAGGATTGCGTGCCCGTTGCCACCGGGTACTGTGCGCCTTAAGAGACTGTAACCCTTACTGTGGTGAAGTTTTCCCGCCATTCCTGAGGTTTTCCCGCCATATCCGCCATTTTTCCTGTTCCTGCGCGGGAGGAAGAGGGGCGTAACTGCTGGAAGCGCGTGAAGCCCAGGACACGCCCTGCCCCTGATGTCGAATCAGGAAGCGTCAGGTCCTGGAAGGAGCCAGAGGACGCTCTGACGTCAGACGCGAGTGACGCAAGGTCCTGGAAGAAGACCGTCGCCCGCGGAGCTGCGGCCTACCTAATAAAGAAAAGTGAAGAAGGTAGGCTCCGGTTCACTAGGGGGGTGCAACCATGGCCGACGACCAGCAAGCCGCCGGAGCACCGGTTAACGCTCCTGATGCCCAACTTGCGCCCGGCGCTGCACAGGCCAGAGTGGCCGCTCCACCAGCAGGGGTCATAACTCCTTTGATACCTATGGCCCTGCCGTATATCCCTGGAGCGAAGTGGTATAATGGTAAGCCAGACACACTGTCCGGATTCAAGAGGAAAATCTGCGGCATACTGGATATGTATTCTATGACTGGCAAGCAGAAGCCGCTGTAGTGTTAGGACAATTGACTGGTGCCGCTGAGCGAGAAGTTGAAACCTGGCCAGCCGCAGATCAAGAATCAGTGTCCGTCATCTTTAAAAGATTGCAAACAGCGTTTGAAAACCGCACTGAAACAGATCTCCGGATGAGGTTCTACCAGTGTGTCCAGAAACCCGAGGACAGTATCCGGGACTATGCCTGGCGCTTACAGGAGGACCTGCGGGCCCTGAAACAGGTTAGTCCAGCCAGCATCCATGAGGAAAATAAAATGCTGATGGAACAATTCATCTGGGGGTTGAAGTCCCAGGAAGAGAGCAGAACTGTACGGTGGTGGGCCTTAGACCATCCAGATGCCACCTTTGACACCCTTAAGGACATGGCTATAAAGGGCCTGCAGCCCCTGGAAACCACAGACACTGCTATCCAGTGTTACCAGGGTGGGGCCACCCCAGTGCATGCAGCACCCACCACTCCTTCACTAACGGCTGAAACAAGGATGCAAACAGTGCCCCCTAGCGAGCTGGACAGCTTACGCTCTGAAGTGCGCCAGCTAAGTAAAACCCTGGCTACTGTCATGAGCACCCTGTAGCGACAGACGGAGCCTGAGCCAGAAGGAAGGATCCTGCTAGCCGATAGCCCTGAGGATGTCCCCTGGATGAGAAGAAGAAGGAAGACAACGCCACCCTGGAGGAGGACAACGCCACCCCGTGGGAGGACCAACGACCAACGGCGCCCTCCAGAAGACTTCATCTGCTACCACTGCCATAAAGCAGGCCACACCACGCGGACCTGCCCTTTAAACGAGGAAGCCCTGGGGCCGAGGGCCGACACCCAGGAGTAGACCAACCAGGCCCATCAAACTGGTACCGCCGGTTTGTGGGAGGAAGACCTTTCCTGTCCATTGTGCTGGACGGCATCGCGACATCTGCCCTGCTGGACACATGATCTCAGGTAACCATCATGCCTGATGTCCTCTACAAAAGGTTCTGGTCCATAGACGAACTTCACCCACCAGCTCTAAACCTTTCCGTGTATGCCTCTAATGGCCTCCACCTTAACCTAGTCGGAGTTAAGTATGTGGCAGTAAAGGTGGGAAGAGTGGAACTGAAGGACCAGGGACTAATTGTAGTAGGGACTAATCCTGATGATACAGACTTGTATACGGTACTTGGCACAAATATTGTTAGTAACTGTTTGGAAGAAGTGTTGTTCTTGCTCCAACAGATGGCTGACACCGCCAGACCAGGGCAGAGGAGGGTGCTCCAGAAAGAGATCCGAGCCCTTATGTACCAGCAACAGGTAAAGCTAACAGATGGTGAAATCTATAATGTACGGGTGACAGACCCGATACCCATTGTGATCCCCCCGATGAGTGAGATGCTGATTTGGTGTAGAGCAGCAATAGGCCTCAAAGGACGGAGCTACCAGCCGGTAGTAGAGCCCCTTAGCTCGGAGCATAGACCTACACTCTTGACTGCCAGAGGGGTGGTGGATGTATGCAATGGGAGGGTGCCCGTACGCCTCCTAAACTATGGGGAGGACGAGATTAGATTACCACGCTACGCCACTGTTGCCAAACTGTACACAGTAGATAACAACTCCATACACACGGCGGAGTCTTTAACCTCACCAGACGAAGTGGAGGATAATGACCCGGGAACCCAGGTGGAGGATTGGTGTCAACAGCTCCATGTTGGGACAGACACCACTCCTGCCCCTAAGAAACAGGGTGTACACTGGGTGGTTCAGGAATACGAGCAGGTATTCAGTAAACACCCACTTGACTTTGGGAGGATTAAAGGGGTACAACACCATATACCCACAGGTGACCATCCACCCATCAAAGAACGTTACAGGCTCATACCACCAGCACACTACCAGAAGGCGAAGGAGATGTTGCACGACATGAAGAAGGCAGGGGTCGTAAGGGATAGCTGTAGTCCCTGGGCAGCTCCCCTGGTCCTAGACAGGAAAAAGGACGGAAGCATGAGAATATGTGTGTAGATTACAGACAGGTAAATCGCATAACACACACAAGCATGCATACCCTTTGCCCCGTATAGAGGAATCCCTGGCTGCATTAAAGTCTGCAAATTACTTCTCTACCCTCGACCTCACTAGTGGGTACTTGCAAGTAGCTGTTGCTGAGGAGGATAACGAGAAGACGGTCTTTACTACCCGGATGGGACTCTGCGAGTTCAACAGTATGCCGTTTGGACTCTGCAACACCCCCGGAACGTTCCAGAGATTGATGGAGTGCTGCCTGGGACACCGCAACTTCAAGACTGTGCTGCTATACCTGGATGACGTGATAGTGTACTCCAAAACGTACGAGGACCATTTGAAGCACCTGGCAGAGGTATTTGAGTCGCTGTCCCGGTATGGGATGAAGCTGAAGCCCTCCAAGTGCCACCTGCTCATGCGAAAGGTACAGTACCTGGGGCACATCGTCAGTCCAGAAAGAGTAGCACTGGACCCGGAGAAGGTCACTGCCATCCAGAAATGGCTAGAGCCGAAGAGCCTCAAAGAGGTACGTCAGTTCCTGGGACTAGTCGGGTATTACCGGAGGTTTGTGAAGGATTATACCAAGAAAGTGGCGCCTTTGCAAGATCTCCTGGTAGGACAGTCCGGGAGAGGCAGAAACCCCCCGTTCCAGTGGGGTAAGGAGCAAGCTGAATCCTTTGAGGTGATGAAGGAGATCCTGACCGGCGAAGAGATCCTAGCCTACCCTGACTACAGCCAACCGTTCCTACTGTACACTGATGCCAGCAACGAAGGATTAGGAGCTGTGTTAAGTCAGAAGCAGAATGGCCGAGAGAAGGTGATAGCCTATGCAAGCAGGAAGCTCCGCCCGACCGAGAGGAACCCGGAGAACTATAGCAGCTTCAAGTTGGAGTTCCTGGCCCTGGTCTGGGCCATCACCGAGCAGTTCAAGCACTACCTAGCCTCCAGTAAGTTCTCTGCCTACACTGATAACAACCCCTTGACTCATCTAGAAACAGCCAAGTTAGGAGCCATGGAACAACGATAGATGGCTCAGCTGTCAAACTACCAGTTCACCATTAAGTACCGGGCAGGCCGCAAGAATGCCAACGCCGATGCCCTGTCCAGGATGCCTCACCAGTCAGACACTGACGAAGAAGTGGATGACCTGGAGGAGATTGAGCTACCTGCCTTCCACAGAAATTGGATGGTCCACGAGCAATGCACCTCCAGGAGGTATCGTGGGAAGACACTAAACCCTTTGCCTCACCACAGCTGGAAGGAAACCCAGGACAGCGACCCGGTTGTCAGCCGTATCAAAGAACTGATAACCTAGGAAGGTTCCTCCATGGAGAAGGACGCGTCTCCACAAGCCAAGCAACTGTGGAATGAGAGAAGCCGGCTGTTTATCTATAGAGAGAAGCTGTGCCGAAGGTACGTCAACCCGAGGACCCATGACATGGTATGGCAGATCGTAGTGCCCAGGACATACATCCAGATGGTGTTGGAGGCCTACCACGATCAAGCAGGGCATTTTGGCTGGAAGAAGCTAGAAACCCTGAATGGTCGGTTTTATTGTGTTGGAATGCGCAGTTCCATAGAGAGGTCGTGCCGGGATTGTGGACCCTGTAGCCTCAGAAGAAAAGACTACAGCAGCCACAAGGCACCCCTGCAACCCATCAAGACAACTCGACTCTTGGAGATCGTGGCCCTGGATCATGTAAAGCTGGGATCATGTCAAGCTGTCACCCAGCAGGTCAGGATATTCCTATGCCCTGACCAAGGTGGATCACTACTCCCGGTTCCTGGTGGTCGCCCCCGTCAAGAATCTGACGGCAGAAACTGCGGCGAAGACATTTCAGGCGTACTTCTGCAGGCCCCATGGATACCCGGAGCAGGTGCTGACAGATCAAGGCGCTGCCTTCGATGCCGAATTGTTCAAGGAGTTCTGCCATCTGTACGGGTGTAAGAAGATCCGGACTACACCGTACCACCCCCAAACCAATGGGTTATGTGAAAATATGAATAACATCGTCATCGACCTGTTGAAGACCTTACCGCTAGAAGAAAGAAACCAGGGGCCTGACAAGCTACCTGACCTGGTAGATCTGTACAACCACATACCTGTGAGTTCCACCAATTGTACCCCTGCATGCCTCATGCGAGCAAACCCAGGAAAGTTGCCCATGGACCTGGAGCTTGGTGTAGTAGAAACCGAAGCAGATATGTCCACTGAGGACTGGGACACGATGCGACAGGAGAGTACAAGCCTGTGTTGAAGACAGTCTGAATAGGGTAAGAGACAAGCAGGGAGCACAGTACAACAAGAGTGCGCCAGCAGAACCCTTAGCACCTGGAGAAGTGGTGCTAAAGAGAAAAAGGAGAAACCACAAACTTGATGACCAGTGGGAGAGGGAACCCTACACTGTGTTAAATTCAAGATTTAATAACAGGAAGACCTGTTTAATTAACAAGGACGGAGGAAGAACGAGACCATCTGAAGTTGTGTCCAGGTCTGCTAAAGCCCCAGGAAGAAGTGCCTCTCATCGTACCGGAGGAGCCTAAAGAAGCAGTAATACATACTGAATTAGGAGAATTCCCGGCAGATTGGCCCCAACTAGGAGGAGCAGCGTTAATACCTGTGATCCACTTTTACCAACAGCCAGAAGACACTCTACAGCAAGTAGAACCTGTAAGTGCCCCAGAAGAGCCTGCTCAGGAAGAATCCCCAGAAGAAGGATCCCCGGTTGGAGCAGAGCAAGAAGGCCCAGCCAATGGTACACTTGCCAGTCCTGTAGAGAGGTTAAGGCAGTCTTGCAGCCCCTCCACACCTACAACTGACAGAATGGGAGGTAGTACAAACACCAGTACCACACGCATCCCATTACTACGTAGGTCAACACGTAGCACACAAGGTCAGACCCCTGTCAGATATAGAGAATAGAAAGGAAAACTCTGATGGTATAAATAGTTGCCCATTGGGGAATGTTGTTCTTATGTAATTTTCATGTATTTAATTATTGATGAGTTTTGCTTACAATGGACAATTTAGGTGACATGGACATTTAGCATTGCATTTAGTTATCCGTAAGGGTATATATATTTAAAGGACTCTGTGGCTGAGGACTGTGAGCAGCCCAAAAACTGTTCATGTACATAATTGCACTCCCTGGAGTGCCTTGTAGGTAACCACTGAACAAAAACCCGTTTGGCGTGGCCGAAGACGTGGTCCATCACTTGGATCACTTATGCCCTGCAGCCACGCCCAGGGCCTACGTTGAGGGTTTTCAGACGGGTCCCTCATGCTACTCATCCACTTTCGGTGAAAAGGACACCAGGTTACGGGACTTGCTGTAACCATATTGTTATTATTGTAATTGTTATTATTATTGTTAACCTGTTTTTGAAAAAAAATGCTTCAGTCCAGGAGTACTGAGTTTTACTAGGGGGGAATGTGGCGCCCTGCTGCACATTGGTGCCACAGAACCAAGAAGGGTGCATGGATGGACTTCTCCACAAGAGGCCCTCACTACATTCATACACCTCCACCTTCCACCTCAGACCACCAGAGGGAGCCCGTTAGGGATATATATAGGGAAGGTGGAGCCAGGCAGCTTAGTGTGAAGTTACTTGTCAGCTCAGACAGAAGTGAGTCTGTGAGCAGAGAGCGTGCCGACACTCAGAGAGCGGTGAAGACGCAGCACGCCAGTTGCCAAGTAGTGAGGGCCCCGAGTGTGGTCGACGGCGAGGAAAAAAAGAGAGTGGAGCTAAGGGGGCAGAGGAGCCTAGTAAGCTCACCCCGTTATACAAACCGGACATCGGGTCAGAGCTTACAGGGACCCTTTACACCCAGGATAACCGGAATCCCAGGAGGACTACAAGTCCCTGGCAAACCTGAAGCTAGACACCTACAGGACCAGGAACCACAAAGGCCCTGATGTCCAGGGAAAGTGGTTACCAACCAGAGGTCCTACTTCAGAGCAACAGGTGAAGTAAAAGCAGGACACATAGTCTAAGCTCAGTTGCAGGCTGGCCAGGAACATACACAGAGACAGACACGGATCAGGGGGCCCTATACCCGCTCACTGGGGCGAAGTCCAAAAGTGCGCCCTTCACCTGAAGTACCCTGGACCATACCTAACAACAGCACCAGTAAAGGTAATGAAGTAAATCCCCTGTCTCTGTCCGTTACTTCTGCTGCGCCATCACTCCCCCTGCACCACAACGCCAAGCGCAACCTGCATCGTTTTCACTGCCCCGAGGCCTGCTCCACCTGTGGGGAGCCGTTCCATCTCAAGCTGCCCTAACACCTGCCTCAGAGGACTGTCACAGCACTGGTGATCCTCACCAGACACCACAGGTGGCGTCACGACAAATCCCCTATAAATATCCCCTTTTTGCACTGACCGCCCTGGGTCACGGACCGGGCCAGCCACAGTGATCTCCCCCAAAAGCAGCCAAAAGGCCCGGCTGCCGTGTACTCCACGGCCCTGGGGGCGAGTCAGAAGATCCCTGGAAGCATCTCTGACACCCAGGTCACTGCCTAAAAGTGTGCCCATCAGAATTGATCCTTTCCGCATCAGAAGATGCAAACTTGCAACTATCCCCGTGCAAGTCCTTGTCCCAGGGCAGTGTTCAATTGTACCTCCCCCATTCCTTGCAATGCAAGCGCAAGTATGCAGCCTGCCATTCACCCACCCCCAGGTTGCAATACCATACTGCTAGCTTGCTTGCACTTGAAATGGGACCTCTTAATTTGAAGGAGGCCAAAGCTGGCCACTACCTCATGGCTGCTTCGGCAGCGAGGTATCCATACTCAGTCTCCAGCCGCCTGGTGGCCGGGTGTCCATACTCGGTCCCCAGCCGCCCATATTTCTCCTTGAAACATCCCCCCACACTTTTCTTAGCCCGGCCTACTTTAGGGCAGCATTGGACGAGCCCACCAGAGAACCAGACTCCTCCGGTGGGCCCTGACTTCTCCATCAGGGGAGTTGAAAATGCCAAGGTGAGGAGCATGATGATGATGATAGAAGTTAGCATCTGCTTTGTTTTCTTGGAATGCAAGCGTAAGTGTGCAACCTGCCACCCACCCACCCCCAGCCGGCAATACCATACTGCTAGCTTGCTTGCACATGAAATTGGGCCTTTTAGGCATGTGGAGGCAGACGCCGGCCACCATGTCATGGCTGTGTCGGCGGCCAGGTATCCATACTCAGTCCCCAGCCGCCCAGCGGCCGGGTGTCCACGCTCGGTCCCCAGCCGCCAGGGGGCGGCCGGGTGTCTATACTCGGTCCCCAGCTGCCCCACAGCACGGTGTCCACACATGGTCCCCAGCCGCCTGGGGGCAGCCGGGTGTCCATAAACGGTCCCGAGCCACCCCTATTTCTCCTTGGAACATTCCCCCATACTTTTCTTAGCCCGGCCTGCTTTGGGGCAGCATTGGACGAGCCCACCAGAGAACCAGAATCCTCCGGTGGGCCCTGGCTTCTCCATCAGGGGAGTTGAGAGTGCCAAGGTGAGGAGCATGATGATGGTGATAGAAGTTAGCATATGATTTGTTTTCTTGGAATGCAAGCGTAAGTTTGCAACCTTTACACCCACCCACCCCCAGGCTGCAATACCATACTTCTAGCTTGCTTGCACTTGAAATGGGGCCTTTTAGTTTGGAGGAGGCCGAAGCTGGCCACTACCTCATGGCTGCTTCGGCAGTTAGGAATCCATACTCAGTCCCCAGCTGCCCCGCAGCCGGGTGTCCACACAAGGTCCCCAGCCCTCTGGGAGCGGCCGGGTGTCCATAAAAGGTCCCCAGCCGCCCCAATTTCTCTTTCGAACATCCCCCCACACTTTTCTTAGCCCCGCCTGCTTTAGGGCAGCATTGGACGAGCCCACCAGAGAACCAGACTCCTCCGGTGGGCCCTGGTTTCTCCATCAGGGGAGTTGAGAGTACCAAGGTGAGGAGAATGATGATGATGATAGAAGTTAGCATCTGCTTTGTTTTCTTGGAATGCAAGCGCATGTATGTAGTAGCGGCTAGGCCTGAGGTGGTCAGCGTTTTGGCGCATATCCTACCTCCTCCGAGGATTTCTGGATGTTTTCCTGCTACTATACCAGTGCTATGACTCCCGTTAAAACAAAGCTTCAGGTGATGAATGATGGATGAGGTGGTGGCAAAGGAGAAAGAGCAGGAGGAACAGGGACCATTCACATCAATATCAGGCTAGTCAACAACGCATGTCTAGCAGGATATGTTTCTGTACCAAAAGGAGAGGTTCGGCTACACAGTTATAGGGCATGCAGTGAGTGTAATGCCTACCAAAAATTTCGAGGCACTCCAATGCCCTTTGGAAGTGACATGCAGGTCAGAGGGCCTTAACTAAACTGTTTTTTCCATTTATAGCAACTGGGTCTCCTGTGCACTGTGGGCCTCAGCAGTGAATGGAAGGCTTTCTAAAAATTATGAGGAACTGCAATGCCCCTTGAAACAGACGTGGATTACAGCATACTAAAAACCTTCTACCCATTCTCCCTTAGTGCTCGCCTATGCATTGAAAATCAAAAGCTGACTAAAATTAGGAGGAAATGCAATGCCCGTTGGAAGAATGGTGGAGTTCGCAGTGGAATAAAAAGACAATATCAATGCCCGTTGAAAAAGTGGTGGAGGTCGCAGTAGCTTAACAAGACGGTTTTAATGCCCCTTGGAAAAGTGGTGGAGGTCGCAGTGGAATAAAAAGACAATATCAATGCCCCTGGGAAAGGTGGTGGAGGTCTCAGTAGCTTAACAAGACGGTTTTAATGCCCCTTGGGAGAGACGTGGAGGTCGCAGTGGAATAAAAAGACACTATCAATGCCCCTGGGAAGAGTGGTTGAGGTCACAGTAGCTCAACAAGACAGCTTTAATGGCCCTTGGAAAATGGTGGAGGTCGCAGTAGCTTAACAAGACAGCTTTAATGCCCCTGGGAAAAGTGTTGGAGGTCGCAGTAGCTTAACAAGACGGTTTTAATGCCCCTTGGAAGAGACGTGGAGGTCGCAGTGGAAAAAAAAGACAATATCAATGCCCTTGGGAAAAGTGGTGGAGGTCGCAGTAGCTTAACAAGACAGTTTTAATGCCCCTTGGAAAAGTGGAGGAGGTCGCATTAGCTTAACAAGACGGTTTTAATGCAAGAGACGCGGAGGTCGCAGCAGCTTAACAAGACGGTTTTAATACCCCTTGGAAGAGTGGTTGAGGTCACAGTAGCTTAACAAGACAGCTTTAATGCCCCTTGGAAAAATGGTGGAGGTCGCTGTAGCTTATCAAGACAGCTTTAATGCCACTGGGAAAAGAGGTTGAGGTCGCAGTAGCTTAATAAGACGGTTTTAATGCCCCTTGGAAATGTGGTGGAGGTCGCAGTGGAATAAAAAGACAATATCAATGCCCCTGGGAAAAGTGGTGGAGGTCGCATTAGCTTAACAAGACGGTTTTAATGCCCCTTGGAAGAGACGTGGAGGTTGCAGTAGCTTTACAAGATGGTTTTAATGCCCCTTGGAAAAGTGGTGGAGGTCGCAGTGGAATAAAAGTACAATTACAATGCCCCTGGAAAAAGTGGTGGAGGTCGCAGTAGCTTAACAAGATGGTTTTAATGCCCCTTGGAAAAGTGGTGGAGGTCTAAGTGGAATAAAAAGACAATATCAATGCCCCTGGGAAAAGTGGTGGAGGTCGCAGTAGCTTAACAAGACGGTTATAATGCCCCTTGGAAAAGTAGTGGAGGTCGCAATGGAATAAAAAGACAAAATCAATGCCCCAGGGAAGAAGTGTTGGAGGTCGCATTATCTTAACAAGACAGTTTTAATGCCCCTTGGAAGAGACGTGGAGTTTGCAGTAGCTTAACAAGACAGTTTTAATGCCCCTTGGAAAAGTGGTGGAGGTCGCAGTAGAATAAAAAGACAATATCAATGCCCCTGGGAAAGGTGGTGGAGGTCTCAGTAGCTTAACAAGATGGTTTTAATGCCCCTTGGAAGAGAAGTGGAGGTCGCAGTGGAATAAAAAGACAATATCAATGCCCCTGGGAAGAGTGGTTGAGGTCACAGTAGCTTAACAAGACAGCTTTAATGGCCTTTGGAAAATGATGGAGGTCGCAGTAGCTTAACAAGACAGCTTTAATGCCCCTGTGAAAAGTGGTGGAGGTCGCAGTAGCTTAACAAGACGGTTTTAATGCCCCTTGGAAAAGTGGTGGAGGTCGCAGTGGAATAAAAAGGCAATATCAATGCCCCTGGGAAAGGTGGTGGAGGTCGCAGTAGCTTAACAAGACGGTTTTAATGCCCCTTGGAACAGACGTGGAGGTCGCAGTGGAATAAAAAGACAATATCGATGCCCCTGGGAAAAGTGGTGGAGGTCTCAGTAGCTTAACAAGACAGTTTTAATGCCCCTTGGAAAAGTGGAGGAGGCCGCATTAGCTTAACAAGACTGTTTTAATGCCCCTTGGAAGAGACGTGGAGGTCGCAGTAGCTTAACAAGACGGTTTTAATACCCCTTGGAAGAGTGGTTGAGGTCACAGTAGCTTAACAAGGCAGCTTTAATGCCCCTTGGAAAAATGGTGGAGGTCGCAGTAGCTTAACAAGACGGTTTTAATGCCCCTTGGAAATGTGGTGGAGGTCGCAGTAGAATAAAAATACAATATCAATGCCACTGGGAAAAGTGGTGGAGGTGGCATTAGCTTAACAAGACGGTTTTAATGCCCCTTGGAAGAGACGTGGAAGTTGCAGTAGCTTAACAAGATGGTATTAATGCCCCTTGGAAAAGTGTGGGGGTCGCAGTGGAATAAAAATACAATATCAATGCCCCTGGGATAAGTGGTGGAGGTCGCAGTAGCTTAACAAGATGGTTTTAATGAACCCTTGGAAAAGTGGTGGAGGTCGCATTAGCTTAACAAGACAGTTTTAATGCCCCTTGGAAAAGACGTGGAGGTCGCAGTAGCTTAACAAGATGGTTTTAATGCCCCTTTGAAGAGTGGTGGAGGTCACAGTTGCTTAACAAGACAGCTTTAATGGCCCTTGGAAAAGCAGTGGAAGTCGCAGTAGCTTAACAAGACAGCTTTAATGCGCCTTGGAAAAGTGGTGGAGGTCGCATTAGCTTAACAAGATGGTTTTAATGCCCGTTGGAAAAGTGGTGGAGGTTGCATTAGCTTAACAAGACGGTTTTAATGCCCCTTGGGAGACATGGAGGTTGCAGTAGCATAACAAGACGGTTTAAATGCCCCTTGGAAGAGACGTGAAGGTTGCAGTAGCTTAACAAGACGGTTTTAATGCCCCTTGGAAAAGTGGTGGAGGTCTCAGTTTTATAAAACGACAATATCAATGCCCCTGGGAAAAATGGTGGAGGTCGCATTAGCTTAACAAGACGGTTTTAATGTCCCTTGGAAGAGACGTGGAGGTTGCTGTAGCTTAACAAGATGGTTTTAATGCCCCTTGGAAAAGTGTTGGAGGTCGCAGTGGAATAAAAAGACAATATCAATGCCCCTGGGAAAAGTGGCGGAGGTCGCAGTAGCTTAACAGGATGGCTTTAATTCCCATTGCAAGAGACATGGAGGTCGCAGTGGACTAAATAGACAATATCAATGCCCCTGGGAAAAGTGGTGGAGGTCACAGTAGCTTAACAAGACGGTTTTAATGCCCCTTGGAAAAGTGGTGAAGGTCGCATTAGCTTAACAAGACGGTTTTAATGCCGCTTGGAAGAGACGTGGAGGTTGCAGTAGCTTAGCAAGACAGCTTTAATGCCCCTTGGAAGAGTAGTGGAGGTCACAGTAGCTTAATAAGACAGCTTTAATGCCCCTTAGAAAAGTGGTGGAGGTCGCAGTAGCTTAACAAGACGGCTATAATGCCCCTTGGAAGAAACGTGGAGGTCGCTGTGGAATAAAAAGACAATATCAATGCCCCTGGGAAAAGTGGTGGAGGACCAAGTAGCTTAACAAGACGCTTTTAACGCCCCTTGGAAAAGTGGTGTAGGTCGCATTAGCTTAACAAGACGGTTTTAATGCCCCTTGGAAGAGACTTGGACGTCGAAGTAACTTAACAGAAAGGTTTTAATGCCCCTTGGAAGAGTGTTGGAGGTCACAGTAGCTTAGGAAGACAGTTTTAATGTCCCTTGGAAAAGTGGTGGAGGTCGCTGTAGCTTAAATAGAAAGCTTCAATGCCCCTTGAAAGAGACCTGGAGGTCGCAGTAACTTAAAATATGGTTTTAATGCCCATTGGAAGAGTGATGGAGGTCACAGTAGCTTAACAAGATAGCTTTAATGCCCCTTGGAAAAGTGGTGGAGGTCGCAGTAGCTTAACAAGACGGTTTTAATGCCCCTTGGAAAAATGATGGAGGTCGCATTAGCTTAACAAGTCGGTTTTAATGCCCCTTGGAAGAGACGTGGAGGTTGCAGTAGCTTAACAAGACGGTTTTAATGCCCCTTGGAAAAGTGGTGGAGGTCGCAGAGTAACAAAAAGACAATATCAATGCCCCTGGGAAAAGTGCTGGAGGTCGCACTAGCTTAACAAGATGGTTTTAATGCCCCTTGGAATAGTGGTGGAGGTTGCATTAGCTTAACAAGACGGTTTTAATGCCCCTTAGAAAAGTGGTGGAGGTCACATTAGCTTAACAAGACTGTTTTAATGCCCCTTGGAAGAGACGTGGAGGTTACAGTAGCTTAACAAGACAGTTTTAATGCCCCTTGGAAAAGTGTTGGAGGTCGCAGTGGAATAAAAAGAAAATATCAATGCCTCTGGGAAAAGAGATGGAGGTCGCATTAGCTTAACAAGACGGTTTTAATGTCCCTTGGAAGAGACGTGGAGGATGCAGTAGCTTAACAAGATGGTTTTAATGCCCCATGGAAAAGTGGTGGAGGTCGCATTAGCTTAACAACACGGTTTTAATGCCCCTTGGAAGAGACGTGGAGGTTGCAGTAGCTTAACAAGATGGTTTTAATGAACCTCGGAAAAGTGGTGGAGGTCTCAGTTTTATAAAATGACAATATCAATGCACCTGGGAAAAGTGGTGGAGGTCGCATTAACTTAACAAGACGGTTTTAATGCCCCTTGGAAGAGACATGGAGGTTGCTGTAGCTTAACAAGATGGTTTTAATGCCCCTTGGAAAAGTGGTGGAGGTCGCAGTGGAATAAAACGACAGTATCAATGCCCCTGGGAAAAGTGGTGGAGGTCGCAGTAGCTTAACAAGACGGCTTTAATTCCCCTTGGAAGAGACATGGAGGTTGCACCGGACTGAAAAGACAATATCAATGTCCCTGGGAAAAGTGGTGGAGGTCGCAGTAGCTTAACAAGACGGTTTTAATGCCCCTTGGAAAAGTGGTGTAGGTCGCATTAGCTTAACAAGACGGTTTTAATGCCCCTTGGAAGAGACATGGAGGTCGCAGTAGCTTAACAAGACAGCTTTAATGCCCCTTGGAAGAGTGGTGGAGTTCACAGTAGCTTAATAAGACAGCTTTAATGCCCCTTGAAAAAGTGGTGGAGGTCGCAGTAGCTTAACAAGACAGCTTTAATGCCCCTTGGAAGTGACTTGGAGATCGCAGTAGCTTAACAAGATGGTTTTAATGCCCCTTGGAAGAGTGGTGGAGGTCTCAGTAGCTTAACAAGACAGCTTCAATGCCCCTTGGAAAAGTGGTGGAGGTCGCAGTAGCTTAACAAGACAGCTTCAATGCCCCTTGGAAAAGTGGTATAAGTCTCAGTAGCTTAACAAGACGGTTTTAATGCCCCTTGGAAAATTGGTGGAGGTCGCATTAGCTTAACAAGACGGCTTTAATGCCCCTTGGAAGAGACGTGGAGGTTGCAGTAGCTTAACTAGACAGCTTTAATGCCCCTGGGTAAAGTGGTGGAGGTCGCAGTATCTTAACAAGACAGTTTTAATGCCCCTTGGAAAAGTGGTGGACGTCGCATTAGCTTAACAAGACAGTTTTAATGCCCCTTGGAAGAGACGTGGAGGTTGCAGTAGCTTAACACGACGGTTTTAATGCCCCTTGGAAGAGACGTGGAGGTCAGAGAGGTTTAAAAGGACGATTTTAATGCCCCTTACAAGAGCCATGCAGTACAGCATATTAAAAACATTATTCCCATTATTGGGGCGTGGGTCTCCCATAGACTTTGCCTATGCCTTCCAAGCAAAAGCTGCCAAAAATTAGGACGGAGGAACTTGCAATGCTGGCAACATGGACCATGGTCACCCTGGTTGTATAGTGGTGGTGGAGGCTGAGGATAAGGAGAACCCGAATTGAGGAAGTGTATACCCATGTATGGGTGTGAAGCGGTGCATGGGAATACACCTCCCGAAATAACACAGTGGATTTGACTTTTTGTTACTCTGCTGTCATTTGGTGGTGATGAGAATTCTGGCCCAATCCATCCCTTGTTCATTTTGATAAGTGTCAGCTTGTCAGCATTATCAGTTGACAGGCGAGTGCGCTTATCAGTTATAATTCCCCCAGCGGCACTAAAAACACGCTCCGATAACACGCTAGCGGAAGGGCAGGCCAGGACCTCCAAGGCATTTCGGTAAACTTAAACAAGAAGGCAGCGAGGAAGCACTAATATCTTATAGGGAAAAAAACAAAATCTGTAAGAAACAAATAAGAATAGCAAAAGAGGAGACAGAGAGACTAATTGCCAAGGAAAGTAAAACGAATCCCAAACTGTTCTTTAACTATATAAACAGTAAAAGGATTAAAACTGATGGAGTTGGCCCATTGAAAAATAACCTGGGTAAAATCATAGAGGGCGATGAGGGTAGAGCAAACCTACTCAATAGTTTCTTCTCCACTGTTTTCACAAAAGAAAACAATTTATCAGAGGAAATGCAGAGTGATAAAGTAAACCCTCCGCTAAATATCACCCACCTAACCCAGGAGGAAGTTCAGAAACGCCTAAATAATATCAAAATAGACAAGTCACCAGGCCCAGATGGCATACACCCCTGGGTACTAAAAGAATTAAGTAATGTGATAGACAGGCCACTGTATCTTATATTCAAGCACTCTTTATGGACAGGGACTGTCCCACTAGACTGGCGCCAAGCAAATGTGGTACCAATATTCAAAAATGGGTCTAAAAGTGACCCTAGGAACTATAGACCAGTAAGCTTAACGTCTGTTGTGGGTAAATTGTTTGAAGGATTTCTTAGAGATGCTATTGTAGAATATCTTAATGATAATAACTGTCTAACTCCATATCAACATGGATTCATGAGGGATCGCTCCTGCCAAACAAACCTGATGGCCTTCTACGAGGAGGTGAGCTCACAGCTGGACCGGGGAGAGTCAGTGGATGTTGTATACCTTGACTTCTCCAAAGCGTTTGATACTGTGCCACACAAAAGGTTGGTATATAAAATGAGAATGCTTGGTCTGGGGGATAATGTGTGCAAGTGGGTAAATAGCTGGCTGAGTGATAGAAAGCAGAGGGTGGTTATTAGTGTTGAGCGATACCTTCCGATATCGGGAAATATCGGATCGGATTGGATCGGACCGATACCGAAAAAGTATCGGATATCGCCGATTCCGATACCGGAAACCAATGCAAGTCAATGGGACAGAAATATCGGAATGAAAATAAACCCTTTCTTTCCTTGTAGGTTAATTCTACATGAAGGAAAACAACTAAGAATAATGTAGAATGTATTGGGGGAGGTGGGGGAGACAATAAAGGCAGAAAGGTTTAGCCCAATCAAAAGGAATAGCAGGAATTAATATTTTTTTTAAGACGTTCTGAGTTACGGAAATATTGACTATGTTAAGTATTTTTATATTTTGTCAGATATTTATGTTTCACTACTTCCATGCTCTTCACCTTCTTTTTTACTTCTCCCACACTTTCTCCTTCATCATCCTCAGCATCTTTTTCATCCTCTTCTTCTTCACCTTCTTCATCTTCTTCTTCTTCACCTTCTTCGTATTATTCTTTTTTTTTACATTCTTCATATTCTACTTCTTCATCTTCTTCATATTCTTCTTCTTCATCATATTCTTATCTGTGACAGGCATTCCTGTAGTTGTTATCTATAAAAGGTTGGACATTACACCTTTCGTTCTGCCCATCACAAAAGATTTACAACAGGATTTGTCCACGTTCAGTTTGGCCTGCAGCAGCAGGTCTTTTCCAGGGGCACCACGAGGAGGAACGGACTCACCCCCATACACTGCTTAGTCATCTTCTGCTTATAATTTAGATATTATCTTTTGCTCTGATTTTTAGTCTTATGCTTAATGTTCTTCCGCTTTTTGTTCTGCAGCTTCTTGTTTTTCTGCTTCTTGGTTTTCTGTCTCTTGTTCTTCTGTATCTTGGTGCTTGTCTTCTCTTCTTTGTCCTCTTGGTCAACTTCTTCAGGGTCATCTTCTTGGTCTTCTTCGGGGTGGTCTTCAGGGTCGTCGTCTTCGGGGGTCCTCGTCTTCGGGATCCTCGTCTTCTTCGGGTTGGTCTTCTGGGTCCTCGTCTTCGGGGTCCTCGTCTTCTTCGGGGTGGTCTTCAGGGTCCTCCTCTTCTTCGGGGTGGTCTTCAGGGTCCTCGTCTTCTTCGGGGTGGTCTTCAGGGTCCTCGTCTTCAGGGTCGTTGTCTTCGGTGTCCTCGTCTTCTTAGGGTTGGTCTTCAGGGTCCTCGTCTTCAGGGTCCTCGTCAGGGAGATCCAGAGTGATTACCAAGAACCATTTCAAAAAGCTTGAACTTGGAAATGTAGCAGAAGGTATAAGAAAGCTGAGGAACTGCCGAGAACCAGCTGACGGTACTGGAACCCGGATGGGTAGCAGAAGGTACAAGAGCAAATGGAACTACCAAGGACCAGCTGACGGTACTGGAACCCGGATGGGTAGCAGAAGGTACAAGAGCCAATGGAACTGCCGAAGACCAGCTGACGGTACTGGAACTCGGTTACTAAGCAGGAGGTAACTGTGCCAGAAAGCACTACCAAGGACCAGCAGACGTTGGTGGAACTTGGATACCGAGAAGGAGGCACCTAATCCAAAGGCACTGCCGAGAACCAGCTGACGGTACTGGAACCCGGATGGGTAGCAGAAGGTACCCATGTAAAAAAAAGTTCAAGGCCGCGAGCCGGCCGCAGTTACCAAAACCCACAGTCCTACAGGGGGTGCTTGTCCTATTGGCACTATGGAACCAGCCTTCATTGCCAGATCCCACAGCCCACATAGGAGTCACCTAAACTGCAGGCACCATAGAGTCGGCTAACCCGACCGCAACACGACAGGACAACGCATTGGAGGCAAAGTGACGTTGACACTACCCAGAAACAGCTGGCGTGCTGGAACCAGGCTGGGCAGGAGGGAGTACCCGTGCCAAAGTCACTGCCGAGAACCAGCTGACGGTACTGGAACCCGGATGGGTAGTAGAAGGTACAAGAGCAAATGGAACTACCGAGGACCAACTGACGGTACTGGAACCCAGATGGGTAGCAGAAGGAACAAGAGCCAATGGAACTGCCGAAGACCAGCTGACGGTACTGGAACTCGGTTACTAAGCAGGAGGTACCTGTGCCAGAAAGCACTACCAAGAACCAGCAGACGTTGGTGGAACTTGGATACCGAGAAGGAGGCACCTAAACCAAAGGCACTGCCGAGAACCAGCTGACGGTACTGGAACCCGGATGGGTAGTAGAAGGTACAAGAGCAAATGGAACTACCGAGAACCAGCTGGCGGTGCTGGAACCCAGGGTAAATACTAAAAACAGAATGGAGCCAGAGGTGTAATTGGAGCAAGTTTTAAATCAGTATTACAGTGGATGTGGACAAAGCAGGAGAATTTGCCGGACACACAGCAGGGGAACAGCTGACGTTACTGAACCCCAATAACACTGGAGCAAGCGTTGACTGTGCAGACGGCACTTTTGAGCAGCAATTAGCGGTATTGGAGCCCAGGGTAAATACTAAAAACAGAGGAGCCAGAGGTGTATTTGGAGGAGGTTTTAAATCAGTAGTACAGTGGATGTGGACAGAGCAGGAGAAATTGCCGTCCGCACAGCAGGGGAACAGCTGACGTTACTGAACCCCAATGACACGGCAGCAAGTGTTGACTGTGCAGACGGCACTTCCGAGCGCCAACTGGCGGTGTTGGAGCTCAGGGATAATACTGAAAACAGAGGAGCCAGAGGTGTAATTGGATCAACTTTAAAATCTGTAGTAGTGAGAAAGTGGACAGAGCAGGAGAAATTGCCGTCCGCACAGCAGGGGAACAGCTGACGTTACTGAACCCCAATGACACGGCAGCAAGTGTTGACTGTGCAGACGGCACTTCCGAGCGCCAACTGGCGGTGTTGGAGCTCAGGGATAATACTGAAAACAGAGGAGCCAGAGGTGTAATTGGAGCAACTTTAAAATCTGTAGTAGTGAGAATGTGGACAGAGCAGGAGAAATTGCCGTCCGCACAGCAGGGGAACAGCTGACGTTACTGAACCCCAATGACACGGCAGCAAGTGTTGACTGTGCAGACGGCACTTCCGAGCGCCAACTGGCGGTGTTGGAGCTCAGGGATAATACTGAAAACAGAGGAGCCAGAGGTGTAATTGGAGCAACTTTAAAATCTGTAGTAGTGAGAATGTGGACAGAGCAGGAGAAATTGCTGTCCGCACAGCAGGGGAACAGCTGACGTTACTGAACCCCAATAACATGGCAGCAAGTGTTGACTGTGCAGGCGGCACTTCCGAGCGCCAACTGGCGATGTTGGAGCTCAGAGATAATATTGAAAACAGAGGAGCCAGAGGTGTATTTGGAGGAGGTTTTAAATCAGTAGTACAGTGGATGTGGACAGAGCAGGAGAAATTGCCGTCCGCACAGCAGGGGAACAGCTGACGTTACTGAACCCCAATAACATGGCAGCAAGTGTTGACTGTGCAGACGGCACTTCCGAGCGCCAACTGGCGGTGTTGGAGCTCAGGGATAATACTGAAAACAGAGGAGCCAGATGTGTAATTGGAGCAACTTTAAAATCTGTAGTAGTGAGAATGTGGACAGAGCAGGAGAAATTGCCGTCCACACAGCAGGGGAACAGCTGACGTTACTGAACCCCAATAACATGGCAGCAAGTGTTGACTGTGCAGTCGGCACTTCCGAGCGCCAACTGGTGGTGTTGGAGCTCAGGGATAATACTGAAAACAGAGGAGCCAGAGGTGTATTTGGAGGAGGTTTTAAATCAGTAGTACAGTGGATGTGGACAGAGCAGGAGAAATAGCCGTCCGCACAGCAGGGGAACAGCTGACGTTACTGAACCCCAATAACACGGCAGCAAGTGTTGACTGTGCAGACGGCACTTCCGAGCGCCAACTGGCGGTGTTGGAGCTCAGGGATAATACTGAAAACAGAGGAGCCAGAGGTGTAATTGGAGCAACTTGAAAATCAGTAGTAGTGAGAATGTGGACAGAGCAGGAGAAATTGCCGTCCGCACAGCAGGGGAACGGCTGACGTTACTGAACCCCAATAACACGGCAGCAAGTGTTGACTGTGCAGACGGCACTTCCGAGCACCAACTGGCGGTGTTGGAGCTCAGGGATAATACTGAAAACAGAGTGTCACGCTGTCTCTGTATACTGGAGGTAGGGGGCCTAAGCTGACCCTAACTGGGGCCCTGACTAATCCCTCAACCTGGAGGTACTGTTAAAGGTACAGAGGTCCAGGCCGCCAGCGTAACCCCTACCTCCTGAAGATCCCTGCACCTCAGTAATCTAGTCCTGAGAAGGACCCCGATCACAACCAAAGGGAACAAGAAATAATATGCCCAAACACAGTATTTAGACGAACGAGACAGTACAAGGGAAAAACCAAAACCACCTTGCATACAAACAACTTCTCAACTACAACAGAGGGAAAACCAACGGGAAAGGAGATAAATGATAAAGAGAGGAAAGGGAAAAAACACTTCCAAATACACTTATCTCAGCAACTCCAAACACCACGATCCGCTCTGTCAGTCAGAATGAAATGCTTTCACCGACACCTCCCAAACAGACCAGCAGGTATATGAAGGAGTCTCACTACAGAAGTATTGATTGCAGCTGGGCGAGGCTGGACCTCATCTAGCCCAGAGAGAGAGAGAGAATTAACTCCCTCACTGCCGAGAAACACAAAGCACCAACAAGTCAGCTGCGAGAAGTCAGGCTGTGTACTCGTGACGATCTTCGTGGCAACACACCCGTGACAGTACCCCCCCTTCTACGAGGGGCCTCCGGACCCTCAGGGCCAGGTTTATCCGGGTGAGTCGTGTGGAAGGCCCGAACTAATCGGTCTGCGTTAATATCCGACGCAGGAACCCACATCCTCTGCTCAGGACCATACCCCTTCCAATGAACCAGGTACTGAAGGGACCGGCGATTAAAGCGTGAATCAATGACCCTCGATACCTGAAACTCCAAGTTACCATTGACAACCACTGGAGGGGGAGGTAAAAGTGACGGTACCACCGGCGCCACATACCTCTTAAGCAATGATCTGTGAAACACGTTGTGAATTTTAAACGTAGGGGGGAGGTCAAGACGGAATGCCACCGGATTAATAATAGAACTGATTCTGTACGGCCCGATGAACCTGGGACCCAGTTTCCAGGAGGGAACCTTAAGTTTTATATTCCTGGTAGACAACCATACCCGATCGTTCACACTTAGGTCCGGACCAGACACTCTCCTCCTATCAGCCATACGTTTGTATCGGTTCCCCATATTATTCAGATTCTTCAGCACCCCTCTCCATACTGAAGCGAGTGATGAGGAAAATCGTTCCTCCTCAGGAACCCCCGAAGAGCCCCCCCCACTGAAAGTACAAAACTGGGGGTGAAAACCATATGCCCCAAAAAACGGGGACTTACCAGTGGACTCGCTCCGCCTATTATTAAGAGCAAACTCTGCCAGAGGTAAGAAAGAAGCCCAGTCCTCCTGGTTCTCTGACACAAAACACCGGAGATATGTCTCCAAGCTCTGGTTCATACGTTCCGTCTGACCATTGGTCTGAGGATGAAAAGCCGATGAGAATGACAACTGCATCCCCCGCCGTGCACAAAACGCCTTCCAGAACTTAGACACAAACTGAGACCCCCGATCAGACACCACCTCGGAGGGTACCCCGTGAAGCCTCACAATCTCCCCAATGAACACCTGCGCAAGAGTTTTAGCATTAGGGAGAGCCGGAAGAGCGATAAAATGTGCCATCTTGCTGAACCTGTCCACTACAACGAGTATGACCGTTTTACCCGAAGACGGAGGGAGGTCCGTAATAAAGTCCATAGACAGATGAGTCCAAGGACGCTCCGGGATCTTCAAAGGTAAGAGGGCCCCAGACGGACGGGTATGTGAGGTCTTAGAGCGCGCACAAACCCCACAGGACACGACAAAAGTTACCACCTCCTTATGTAAATTAGGCCACCAAAACCGACGCGAGAGGAGATCCACAGTAGCTTTACTCCCCGGGTGTCCTGCAAAAACTGAGTTATGGTGTGCCTCGATCACCTTTTGTCGCAACTGATCTGGAACAAACAATCTCCCTGGAGGTCCAACAGGGGCGTCCCCCTGAGCCTCCAATACCTCCTCCTCCAGCTCAGAGCATACTGCCGAAACCACCACCCCCTCCTGAAGGATAGGAATTGGGTCGTCCGTATTCCCGGCCCCCGGGAAACTACGAGATAAGGCATCCGCCTTTACATTTTTTGACCCAGGACGATATGTAACGACAAAATTAAACCTGGTAAAAAACAATGACCACCTAGCTTGTCTGGGATTCAGACGTTTCGCGGACTCCAGATATAGCAGGTTCTTGTGATCGGTGATGACGGTGACCGGATGAACAGCCCCCTCCAGAAAATGGCGCCACTCCTCAAAAGCTAACTTAATGGCCAAGAGTTCCCTATTGCCGACATCGTAATTCCTCTCAGCGGACGACAATTTTTTAGAGAAAAAGGCGCACGGATGCCACTTACCAGGGGACGAACCCTGTGACAATACTGCTCCCACCCCTACCTCGGAAGCGTCTACCTCTACAATGAATGGCTGAGACGCATCAGGTTGAATGAGTATGGGTGCCGAGGCAAAACATTTTTTCAAAGAGGAGAATGCTTGACAAGCCTTGTCAGACCACCTAGAAAAATCCGTCCCCTTTTTAGTCATGTCAGTGAGAGGCTTAACCATGGACGAGAAATTACGAATGAACTTCCGGTAATAATTAGCAAACCCCAGGAAACGTTGTAGTGCCTTAAGATTCTCTGGCCGATCCCACTCAAGAACTGCCCGCACTTTCCCAGGGTCCATACGAAAACCGGACGCTGAAACCAGGAAGCCTAAAAACTGGAGTTCCTGTACGGCGAACACACACTTTTCCCACTTGGCATACAGTTTATTATCCCGCAAGATCTGTAACACCTGCCTAACGTGCTCCTGATGAGACACCAGATCCGGCGAGTAAATTAGGATATCATCCAGATATATGACAACAAACTGTCCCACCAAGCGGCGAAAAATGTCATTAACAAAGTGTTGGAACACCGCCGGGGCATTAGTCAGACCGAATGGCATGACAAGGTTCTCATAATGCCCCTCCGGAGTGTTAAACGCCGTCTTCCACTCATCCCCCTCCTTCATCCTAATCAGATTGTACGCCCCCCTGAGATCCAACTTAGAAAACCATTTGGCGCCCACGATCTGATTAAAGAGATCGGGAATAAGTGGGAGCGGATACGGATCTCGGACCGTAATCCGATTAAGTTCACGGAAATCCAGGCAAGGGCGTAGGCCTCCATCTTTCTTCTTAACAAAGAAGAACCCCGCAGCCATCGGTGAAGATGAAGGTCTAATATGCCCCTTAGCCAGACTTTCTGAGATATAATCCTTCATGGCCTGCCTCTCAGGACCAGAAAGGTTATACAACCTAGCTTTAGGTAACTTGGCCTCAGGAAGCAGTTTTACAGAACAGTCATACACGCGATGAGGAGGTAGTTCCTGACACCCTTTCTCCGAGAATACATCCTCAAAGTCCGCCAGAAATGGAGGTAAGACCCAAGGAGTAACCGCACCAATGACCGTGTTCATGCAGTTTTTATTACAGAATTTACTCCATTGGCTTATCTCCCTGGTTTGCCAATTAATAACCGGGTTATGCTTAGCTAACCAAGGAAGGCCCAACACAATAGGAGTGGGAAGACCCTCCAACACGTAGCAAGACAACAGTTCTTTATGTATTGCCCCCACTTGAAGTTTTACGTCATGCACAACTTGCAAAAAACTTCCCTGCCCGAGAGGCCTGGCATCGATCGAGAATATGGGGATGGGTTTAGCCAACTCACTCAACCGCATACCTTGAACCCGGGCAAACCGAGCATCAACCAGATTAGCCCCGGCCCCACTATCCAGAAGAACAGATATCCTCTCAGTTCTCGTACCCACCACCACCTCCGCCGGTACGAGAAACTGAGACGAACCTAGGGACGAAATACCTACTCCCAGATTGCCGTCCACCACACAACCTGGGATCAACAGTTTTCCGACGACTCTTCACTCTGCAAGGGACGGGATGGACACCCCCCAATAAAATGTCCCTTTCTCCCGCAGAAGAAACACCTTCCTGCCTTATGGCGCACCACCGGTCCCCTCCCCCGAAATGATGTCCCTCCTAATTGCATAGGCTCCTCTGGACTGACCAGGGGAACCACCATATGAGGGGACCTTGTAGGAGGTGGAGTCATCACAGGGGGTAGAGTTATCCCGCACCTCTCCCGAAGCCGTCTGTCCACGCGAATAGCGAGGGCCATAGCGGCTTCCAGAGACACGGGAGAGTCATACTGTGCCAACACATCCTGTAACTTGTCGGATAAACCATGACAAAACTGGCTCCTAAGAGCCGGGTCATTCCACTGGGTGTCCGTGGCCCACCTACGGAACTCCGAACAGAATTCCTCCGCCGGACGATCTCCCTGCTGGATCCTACGTAACTTAGACTCAGCAAGGGAGATCCGATCTGGGTCATCATATACGAGTCCCAGGGCAGCGAAAAACCTATCCACTGACTGGAGAGCCGGGGAACCCGGGGGAAGAGAGAACGCCCAAGATTGTGGGTCCCCTTGTAGGAGCGAGATGACAATTCCCACCCTTTGTTCTTCACTCCCCGATGACCGAGGCCGCAGCCGAAAGTACAATTTACATGCCTCCCGGAAAACAAAAAACTTGTCCCGCCCCCCAGTGAACCTATCAGGGAGAGCTACTTTAGGTTCTGGTCCGGCTTGCTCCTGAGGATGCCAAACCTTGGACCTAACGTCCGCCAGCTCCATGGACAAACTCTGCAATTGCCGAGCTAGACCGGCTACTGGATCCATAGTAGATGGAGAAAAACTAAGTGGGTCGGTGAAAATGTCACGCTGTCTCTGTATACTGGAGGTAGGGGGCCTAAGCTGACCCTAAGCTGGGGCCCTGACTAATCCCTCAACCTGGAGGTACTGTTAAAGGTACAGAGGTCCAGGCCGCCAGCGTAACCCCTACCTCCTGAAGATCCCTGCACCTCAGTAATCTAGTCCTGAGAAGGACCCCGATCACAACCAAAGGGAACAAGAAATAATATGCCCAAACACAGTATTTAGACGAACGAGACAGTACAAGGGAAAAACCAAAACCACCTTGCATACAAACAACTTCTCAACTACAACAGAGGGAAAACCAACGGGAAAGGAGATAAATGATAAAGAGAGGAAAGGGAAAAAACACTTCCAAATACACTTATCTCAGCAACTCCAAACACCACGATCCGCTCTGTCAGTCAGAATGAAATGCTTTCACCGACACCTCCCAAACAGACCAGCAGGTATATGAAGGAGTCTCACTACAGAAGTATTGATTGCAGCTGGGCGAGGCTGGACCTCATCTAGCCCAGAGAGAGAGAGAGAATTAACTCCCTCACTGCCGAGAAACACAAAGCACCAACAAGTCAGCTGCGAGAAGTCAGGCTGTGTACTCGTGACGATCTTCGTGGCAACACACCCGTGACACAGAGGAGCCAGAGGTGTAATTGGAGCAACTTTAAAATCTGTAGTAGTGAGAATGTGGACAGAGCAGGAGAAATTGCCATCCGCACAGCCGGGGAACAGCTGACGTTACTGAACCCCAATGACACGGCAGCAAGTGTTGACTGTGCAGACGGCACTTCCTAGCGCCAACTGGCGGTGTTGAAGCTCAGGGATTACAGTTCAGGTGGTAGAAACATGAACAGAACAGGAGACCTAGATACTTTTGCCAACAATTATTTATTCTGGAAGAGGACTGGCAAATTCATGAGAGATCCAGGCCTTGTTCATTTTGAGAAAAGTAAGCCGGTCAACGTTTTCTGAGGATAGTCGCATGCGACGGTCTGTTAGTACACCACCTGCGGCACTAAAGACGCGTTCCGATAATACACTAGCAGCAGGGCAAGCTAGCACCTCCAATGCATACTGACTTAGCTCTGGCCATGTATCTAGTTTACAGACCCAAAACTTGAAGGGAGAAGAGCCGTCTGGGAGTACACTAAGAGGGCAAGACATGTAGTCTGTCACCATCTGACGGAAACGTTGCCTCCTGCTGACTGGAGCCGTCTGTGATGGTGTAGACATTTGTGGCAGCGGGGACACAAAACTTTGCCACATTTCGGCCATACTGGTCTTGCCTTGTGCTGAGGCGCTGCTTCTGCTCCCTCTTTGTGCAGAGCTTCCTCCACTGCCTCGACGCACTGAGCTGCTTTGTAAAGCACTAGCAGCACTGCTCTCGGTTGGAATGGAGAACATGATGGAATGCACCAGTGCGTCTTGGTACTCCCGCATTTTACGCTCCCGGTTCAACGGTGTTATGAGGCTTTGTAAGTTGTCCCGGTAGCGAGGATCTAGTAGGGTGGACACCCAATAATCAGCCGTGTTGAGAATGTGGGCGATGCGGCGGTCGTTTCTCAGGCACTGCAGCATGAAATCAACCATGTGCTGCAGACTGCCAACTGGCCAAGAAACGCTGTCCCCTGCTTGAGGCGTGATCTCTGCCTGCTCTGCATCACCCCACCCTCGCTCTAGATACTGACTACTAGAGCATTGTGTACCTCCCTCCTCTGGACAGATGTCTTCCTCATCCATTGACTCCTCCTCAACCTCCTCCCAAAGTGTCCCCTGCCTAGGCCTTTGTGAGGAACCACGTTGCGCAGACTGTAGAGAAGCAGATGGCATTTGTGACTCCTCATCCTCCACCTCTTCCAAAACCTCGTCCCTTAGTGCTTGCAGTGTTTTTTCAAGCAGGCAGATAAGGGGGATAGTCATGCTGACTAGTGCATCATCTGCACTCGCCATCCGCGTGGAATAATCGAAGGCACGCAAAACGTGGCAAATGTCCTTCATAGAGGCCCACTCAGTGGTGGTGAAGTGTGAACGGCGCGCACTGCGACTTGTTTGCGCCTGCTGCAGCTGGTACTCCATTACTGCTGCCTGCTGCTCACACAACCTCTCCAACATATGTAGAGGTAGACCGTGACGGCTCCTGCAGCGCTGATTCAGAGAAACTGAAGTATGAGGAGGAGTCAATGTGTACAGACTGGATTCCTGCCATCCTTGGAGTTGGCAGAACACGTACAGCGCCACTCTCAAGATCTGTACCCGGCTCCACAACATTTACCCAATGGGCAGTGAAGGAAAGGTATCGTCCCTGTCCATGCTTACTGGTCCACGCATCGGTGGTCAGGTGGACCTTGCTACTGACGGCGTTTTGTAGCGCATGTTTAATTTTCCCCTCCACATGATGTTGCAGGGCAGGGACGGCTTGCCTGCTGAAATAAAATCGGCTGGGCACGTTGTATTGTGGGACTGCCAATGCCATAAAGTTACGGAATGTGTCAGTCTCCACCAGCCTGAATGATAGCATTTCAAGGGCCAGTAGTTTAGCAATGCCAGCATTCAGAGCCTGTGCTCTGGGGTGGTTTGCCGAGTATGGGCGCCTTTTCTCCCATGCCTGTGCTAACGATGGCTGTAGACTGGCCTGGGAGTGTGAGGATGACTGGGAAAGTGGTGCTGTGGGTGGAATTACACGGTGTCTCTGTACAACAGTGCCAGAGATTCTTCCATGGCGATCCTGTGAGGAAGCCGAACCAGCTGTGTGTGAGCTGGAGGAAGTGTTAGAACCTTGCTCTTAGTTTTTTTCCTTTGCTGGTCACATGACCTTGTTGGCCTATTTAATCCTGCTCCGCCCTTCTGGCTTTGCTGGACTTCATTGTATAACTACTTTCTAGCTAGCCTGTGCTCTGTATTTAACTCTGTTAGTTTGCTTGGTCTACGGACCTCAGTGTTCTATATATTTTGTTTGTTTGTCTGTCTGCTACTATTTCTGTTAGGAGGTGTCCCATTTTCCTCCCAGTCCTTAGTACTTGTAGGGATTCTTTCCCCACATCTATAGGTCTCCGTACAGACTAGCTTAGGACTTTAGCAGGTCTGATCGCAGGATCAGGTTCCCTGTTACATCGTAGGGATAAAGCTGAGTTCTATCGTAGGGACAGATCTCCTCTCTTTCCTTAGCTCTGGTAGGAGAACATAACAGTAAGTCCAGCCTGCAAATTCTCTAAGGAAAGATTTTTCTGTTCCATCATGGTGTCGGTTCTGGATTTGGCTAAACGCCTGCAGGGACTCTCTCTGGAGGTGGCCGAGCTCCGTCAGCATGTGAGTAACTGTCCTGGAGCACATTTCTTGGAGCCTAAGGTATGTTTGCCGGATTTATTTTTTGGTGAACATCGAGAATTTTTTTCATTTAAAAATGCTTGCTTATTGTATTTTCGTTTGAGACCCAAGTCCTCTGGGGATGAATCCCAGCGCATAGGGTTCATAATGTCACTTTTGCGCAAAGAGCCTCAGGAGTGGGCCTTTTCTTTGCAACCTAGTGATACATGCTTCAGATCAGTGGATAGTTTTTTTTTCTGCTTTGGGGCTATTATATGATGATCCTGACCGTGTCGCATCAGCTGAGACTGAGTTGAGACGTTTGAGACAGGGATCAGGTAATGTGGAAAAATATTGTACTCATTTCCGTCGTTGGTCTACTCAAACAGGGTGGAACGATTCTGCTCTGAAAAGTCTATTTCTTACTGGGCTCAATGAAAGGGTTAAAGACCTGCTAATTGCTTATCCTACACCTGAAGATTTGCAACAGGCTATGCAATTAACTATACGGGTGGATAGGAGACTGCGTGCAAGGGTTAATGAGAGCAAATCCTCTGCTATGTCAGTTTCTGGTTATGAGAATGTGTGTACTAACAGTGGTGAACCGATGGAGATTGGATCGGTGCCACCTCGCTCTCAAGAAAAAGATCGCAGATTTTCTGAAGGCTTGTGTTTCTATTGCGGAAAATCTGGTCATTTGATTAAAGGCTGTGAGCTTCGTATGAAGAAAGAAAAAAAAATGGTCAGTCATGCCCGTATTGCCTGTTTAAATTCCAAGGGTGTATTTTTAGCTGCTTCCACGATTGCTCAGGAAAAATTAATGGAATTTCGGGTGTTTGTTGATTGTGGGTCTACTCTGAATGTAATTGATGGGGGATTCTTGGAAAGACTCAATTTAAAACCCGAACCTTTATCATCCCCCATTGCTGTGGTTTCTGTGGATGGTTCCCCTTTGAAGAATATTACTCTCAAGGTCTGTGAATTTCCTCTCTCTATTAATGGTGTTCACCATGAGAAATTGGATTTGGTAGTGTTGAATAACTTGCCTTCTCCAGTAATATTGGGATTGCCCTGGTTAAAATTTCACAATCCTGTACTGGATTGGTCTACCAGTGAAATTAAATCCTGGAGCCATAAATGTTATGACAAGTGTTGTAACGGGCGTATTGCAGCTTTGGATAGGGGAGAATTGCCTGTTCCTATTCAGGATTTTTGGAGAGTTTTTTCTGAGAAGGAATCGCAGGTTTTGCCTCCCCATAGAGACTATGATTGTTCTATTGAATTTGTCCCTGGAGCGACTCTTCCTAAAAGTCGTTTATTTAACCTTACTATTCCTGAGAGGAAGGCTTTGGAGGAATACATACAGACAAGTTTGGCCGCCGGTCACATTAGGCCCTCTAAGTCTCCTGTGGCGGTTGGATTTTTTTTTGTAAAAAAAAAGGACGGCGGTTTACGTCCTTGTCTGGATTTTCGTGAGATTAACAAAATTACTGTACGCAATCCTTACCCACTGCCATTGATTCCTGATCTGTTTAACCAGTTAATGGGGGCCAAGTGGTTCTCTAAAATTGACCTTAAGGGGGCATACAATCTGTTGCGCATGAAGGAGGGTGACGAATGGAAGACTGCTTTTAACACTCCTGTGGGTCATTTTGAGAACCTGGTTATGCCTTTTGGTCTTACTAATGCTCCTGCATTTTTTCAGAATCTTATTAATGACATCCTTAGACCTTTGATCGGCAAAAATGTGGTTGTGTATTTGGATGACATTTTGATTTATTCGCCGGATCTGGAGTCTCATTGGCGGAGCGTACGTGAGGTATTACAGTTATTAATGGACAATTCGCTTTTTGCTAAGCTGGAGAAATGTGAGTTCGCTGTACAGAGAATTAGTTTTTTGGGTTACATTATCTCCAGCGAAGGTTTTGAGATGGACCCGGTTAAAGTTCAAGCTGTACAGGAATGGCCTAGGCCTATTGGTTTGAAATCGATACAGAGGTTTTTAGGTTTCGCCAATTATTACAGAAAATTCATAAAAAAAATTTCTAGTATTGTCAAACCTCTGACCGATCTCACCAGGAAAGGTGCTGATGCGGTTCAGTGGTCTTCTGGGGCCATTGAAGCTTTTGTGTATCTCAAGGAGAGGTTCACCTCTGCTCCCATCCTTATGCAGCCTGATGTGACTAAGCCGTTTTTGGTTGAGGTTGATGCTTCCTCTGTGGGGGTTGGCGCAGTATTGTCTCAGGATAACGGGGATGGATTACATCCCTGTGCCTTTTTTTCAAAAAAATTTTCGGAGACTGAACTGAATTATGATATTGGTAATCGGGAATTATTGGCTATTAAACTCGCATTTGAACACTGGCGCCACTTCTTGGAAGGTGCGGAATTTCCCGTTCAGGTTCTTACGGATCATAAAAATCTGATATATCTTGATGCTGCCAAGCGCCTGAATGCCCGTCAGGCTAGGTGGGCACTGTTTTTCTCGCGGTTTAATTTCTCCGTTACTTACATCCCTGGTACTAAGAATGTTAAGGCGGATGCCTTGTCTCGCAGTTTTTCTCCCATAGTCGGTGCTGAGAAAGAGGAGAACATTTTACAAGAAGGTGTTGTGATAGCTGCTTTGGACTCCGTTTTGGAAGATGAGATTCTTAAAGCACAGGAGAATGCCCCATCTAACACTCCTCATGGGAGGTTGTTTGTGCCTGGGACCTTTAGGAGAGATTTGTTTGTTGAGTGTCACGAATCTCGGTTGGCAGGTCATCCCGGAATCTCTGAGACCAAGAGACTGGTGGGTCGCAGTTTTTGGTGGCCTGGATGGCAGAAGGAAGTCATTAAGTGGGTGCGTCAATGTACTATATGTGCTAGATCTAAGTCCTCACATACTCCTGCTGCGGGGTTGCTTTGTCCTTTGGAGATTCCCAGTGCTCCTTGGACACATTTGGCTATGGACTTTATAACTGACCTTCCCCCCTCTGAGGGTTTTACTGTCATCTGGGTGGTCGTGGACCGTTTTAGCAAGATGTGTCACTTGGTTCCCTTCGTCAAACTGCCCTGCGCTAAAACTCTCGCTAAGGCCTTTGTCAAGGAAATTATCAGACTTCATGGCGTTCCTACTGACATTGTTTCTGATAGGGGTCCTCAGTTCGTGGCTCGTTTTTGGCGTGCCTTTTGTGACAGGTTGGGAGTAGTGTTGAGCCACCCCCGTAGTGTTCGGGTTCGGTTCGGTTCGTCGAACACCGGGATGTTCGAGGAACTGTTCGTCGAACTGTTCGTCGAACACCTTAGAACACCGTCGAACACCGTTAAAACCAATGGCAGGCAAACAAAATCACATAGGAACACATAGAAAACACCTTCAAAGGTGTCCAAAAGCTGACAAACTGCTCAGAAGACGCTTTCTTTAAAAAAGCCGGCCGGCAATTCAGCAGCGGCATACACCGGTACCCGACAATTTAGACATGAAGGAATAGAGCATCACACATAGATTAGATAGATAGATAGAAACATGTCAGTCACATATATATGAAGTACAGTGACAGTGTTGCTTACTGTACTTGTCATTTAGTGTAAAGGATTTATTAAAAAATATAATAGTGTTTTCGTGCACCGTCTCTTTAAAAAAGCCGGCCGGCAATTCAGCAGCGGTACCCGACAATTTATAACAGACAGAATAGAGCTTCACACATAGATTAGATAGATAGAAACATGTCAGTCACATATATATGAAGTACTGTGACAGTGTTGCTTACTGTACTTGTCATTTACTGCAAAGGATTTATTAAAAAAAATAATAGTGTTTTCATGCACCGTCTCTTTAAAAAAGCCGGCCGGCAATTCAGCATCTGTACCCGACAATTTATAACAGACAGAATTGAGCTTCACACATAGATTAGATAGATAGAAACATGTCAGTCACATATATAATAAGTACAGTGACAGTGTTGGTTACTGTACTTGTCATTTAGTATTAAAATAAAGGATTTATTATTAAAAAAAAATTGGCGTGGGGTTCCCCGTAATTTTAGGCTCTAGCGGAGGTTAAGCAGACGGCTGGGGCAGATGTTTGAAGCCTGGGAAGGGGGTAATACCCACGGAGCTTCCCAGGCTACTAATATCAGCCCCCAGCTGAATACCTAGCCTTTACTAGCTATTAAAATGGAGGACCCCCCCAAAAAATGACGTGGGGTCCCCCCTAATTTAATAGCTAGCAAAGGCTAGGCAGACAGCTGGGGGCTGATATTAATAGCCCAGGAAGGGAACCATGAATATTGGCCCCCTCCCAGGCTAGAAACACCAGCCCTCAGCCGCCCCAGAAATGGCGCATCCATAGGATGCGCCAATTCTGGCACTTAGCCTCGCTCTTCCACGCTGCCCTGGTGCGGTGAAAGGGGGTAATAGGGTTGGGGTTGATGTCAGCTTATAATGCCAGCTGACATCAAGCCCAGGTTAGTAATGGAGAGGCGTCTATAAGACACCCCCATTACTAACCCCATAGTCAAAGTTAAAAAAAAAACACAAACACCCAGAATAAAGTCCTTTAATTGAAATAAAGACACAATTCTTTATTGTTCTAAATTAAACCATACTTACCATCACGCCCATTCCAGTTGAAGCCAACGATCTCCTGCAATAAAAGAAAAATAATAAAGCAACCTCATCCTTACCTTTCCATGGTTCCCAGGACAGCTCCAGCTCTGCTACATCGAGATGACAGGCTGGACCGCAGCAGAACGCTGCCATCCAGCTTGCCATGCCGCACACACTGAGAAGCGCAGGCATGCTTGCGCTCCTCAGTGTCTGACTGTGACGGCATCCAGATGAGCCGACAATGAACTCGGCTCACCTCATGTACGTCACTGACAGCGTGGGAAAATTCTCCTGCACTCAGCGCTTCAGCGTGAGAATTTTCCCACGCTGTCAGTGACATGCATGAGGTGAGCCGAGTTCATTGGACATGACCTCGGCTCATCTGGATGCCGTCACAGCCAGACACTGAGTAGCGCAAGCATGCCTGCGCTTCTCAGTGTCTGCGGGATGACAGGCTGGATGGCAGCGTTCTGCTGTGGTCCAGCCTGTCATCTCGATGTAGCAGAGCTGAAGCTGTCGTGGGAGCCATGGAAAGGTAAGGATGATGTTGCTTTATTATTTTACTTTTATTGCAGGAGATCATTGGCTTCAGCTGGAATGGGCGTGGCGGTAAGTATGGTTTAATTTAGAACAATAAAGAATTGTGTGTTTATTTCAATTAAAGGACTTTATTCTGGGTGTTGTGTTTTTTTTAAATACTTTACTAGAAATTCATGGTGGTCATGTCTAATATTGGCGTGACCCCATGAATTTCGGGCTTAGGGCCAGCTGATAATGCCAAGCTGGCCTTAACCCCTTTATTACCCAGTGAGCCACCGCACCAGGGCCCTGGATGAGTTGGGTACAGCGCCAGAAGATGGCGCTTCTATGAACGCGCCATTTTCCGGGGCGGCTGCGGACTGCAATTTGCAGCGGGTGGGGTCCAGAAAGCTTGGGCCTCCCTGCGCTGCAGATTCCAGCCCCCAGCTGCCTAGTTGTACCTGGCTGGACACAAAAATAGGGCGAAGCTCCACGTATTTTTTTTTTAAATTCATGAAATTCATGGAATAATTAAGAAAAAAAGGGCTTCCCTATATTTTTGTGTCCGGCTAGGTACAAATAGGCAGCTGGTGGTTGGGAGCAGCCCGTTCCTGCCTGCTGTACCTGACTGGACACAAATATAGGGCGAAGCCCCACATCAATTTTTTTTTCATTATTTCATGAATTTCCTGAAATAATTTAAAAAAAATTGACGTGGGGCTTCGCCCTATATTTGTGTCCAGTCAGGTACAGCAGGCAGGAACGGGCTGCCCCCAACCACCAGCTGCCTATTTGTACCTGGCCAGACACAACAATATAGGGAAGCCCTTTTTTAAAAGAATTATTTCATGAAATAATTAAAAAAAAATTGACGTGGGGCTTCGCACTATATTTGTGTCCAGCCAGGTACAGCAGGCAGGGACGGGCTGCCCCCAACCACCAGCTGCCTATTTGTACCTGGCCAGACACAACAATATAGGGAAGCCCTTTTTTAAAAGAATTATTTCATGAAATAATTAAAAAAAAATTGACGTGGGGCTTCGCACTATATTTGTGTCCAGCCAGGTACAGCAGGCAGGGACGGGCTGCCCCCAACCACCAGCTGCCTATTTGTACCTGGTTGGACACAACAATATAGGGAAGCCCTTTTTTTCTTAATTATTCCATGAATTTCATGAAATAATTTAAAAAAAAAATGCGTGGGGCTTCGCCCTATTTTTGTGCCCAGCCAGGTACAACTAGGCAGCTGGGGGCTGGAATCTGCAGCGCAGGGAGGCCCAAGCTTTCTGGACCCCACCCGCTGCATATTGCAGTCCGCAGCCGCCCCAGAAAATGGCGCGTTCATAGAAGCGCCATCTTCTGGCGCTGTACCCAACTCATCCAGGGCCCTGGTGCGGTGGCTCACTGGGTAATAAAGGGGTTAAGGCCAGCTTGGCATTATCAGCTGGCCCTAAGCCTGAAATTCATGGGGTCACGCCAATATTAGACATGACCACCATGAATTTCTAGTAAAGTATTTAAAAAAACACAACACCCAGAATAAAGTCCTTTAATTGAAATAAACACACAATTATTTATTGTTCTAAATTAAACCATACTTACCGTCACGCCCATTCCAGCTGAAGCCAATGTCTTCTGCAATAAAAGTAAAATAATAAAGCAACCTCATCCTTACCTTTCCATGGTTCCCACGACAGCTTCAGCTCTGCTACATCGAGATGACAGGCTGGACCGCAGCAGAACGCTGCCATCCAGCCTGTCATCCCGCGGACACTCAGAAGCGCAGGCATGCTTGCGCTCCTCAGTGTCTCGCTGTGACGGCATAAAGATGAGACAAGCTCATGTCCAATGAACTGGGCGCACCTCATGCACGTCACTGACAGCGTGGGAGAATTCTCCTGCACTCAGCACTTCAGCGTGAAAATTCTCCCACGCTGTCAGTGACGTACATGAGGTCAGCTGAGTTCATTGGACATGAATGAGTTCACCTCATGCACGTCACTGACAGCGTGGGAAAATTCTCACGCTGAAGCGCTGAGTGCAGGAGAATTTTCCCACGCTGTCAGTGACGTGCATGAGGTGAGCTCATTCATGTCCAATGATCTCAGCTCACCTCATGCACGTCACTGACAGCGTGGGAAAATTCTCCTGCACTCAGCGCTACAGCGTGAGAATTCTCCCACGCTGTCAGTGACGTGCATGAGGTGAGCTCATTCATGTCCAATGAACTCAGCTGACCTCATGCACGTCACTGACAGCGTGGGAGAATTCTCACGCTGAAGTGCTGAGTGCAGGAGAATTCTCCCACGCTGTCAGTGACGTGCATGAGGTGCGCCGAGTTCATTGGACATGAACTCGTCTCACCTTTATGCCGTCACAGCCAGACACTGCAGAGCGCAAGCATGCCTGCGCTTCTCAGTGTCTGCGGGATGACAGGCTGGATGGCAGCGTTCTGCTGCGGTCCAGCCTGTTATCTCGATGTAGCAGAGCTGAAGCTGTCGTGGGAACCATGGAAAGGTAAGGATGAGGTTGCTTTATTATTTTTCTTTTATTGCAGGAGATCGTTGGCTTCAGCTGGAATGGGCGTGACGGTAAGTATGGTTTAATTTAGAACAATAAAGGAATGTGTCTTTATTTCAATTAAATGACTTTATTCTGGGTGTTTGTGTTTTCTTTTAACTTTGACTATGGGGTTAGTAATGGGGGTGTCTTATAGACGCCTCTCCATTACTAACCTGGGCTTGATGTCAGCTGGCATTATAAGCTGACATCAACCCCAACCCTATTACCCCCTGCCACCGCACCAGGGCAGCGTGGAAGAGCGAGGCTAAGTGCCAGATTTGGCGCATCCTATGGATGCGCCATTTCTGGGGCGGCTGACGGCTGGTGTTTCTAGCCTGGGAGGGGGCCAATATTCATGGTTCCCTTCCTGGGCTATTAATATCAGCCCCCAGCTGTCTGCCTAGCCTTTGCTAGCTATTAAATTAGGGGGGACCCCCACGTCATTTTTTTGGGGGGGGTCCTCCATTTTAATAGCTAGTAAAGGCTAGGTATTCAGCTGGGGGCTGATATTAGTAGCCTGGGAAGCTCCGTGGGTATTACCCCCTTCCCAGGCTTCAAACATCTGCCCCAGCTGTCTGCTTAACCTCCGCTAGAGACTAAAATTACGGGGAACCCCACGCCAATTTTTTTTAATAATAAATCCTTTATTTTAATACTAAATGACAAGTACAGTAACCAACACTGTCACTGTACTTATTATATATGTGACTGACATGTTTCTATCTATCTAATCTATGTGTGAAGCTCTATTCTGTCTGTTATAAATTGTCGGGTACAGATGCTGAATTGCCGGCCGGCTTTTTTAAAGAGACGGTGCATGAAAACACTATTATTTTTTTTAATAAATCCTTTGCAGTAAATGACAAGTACAGTAAGCAACACTGTCACAGTACTTCATATATATGTGACTGACATGTTTCTATCTATCTAATCTATGTGTGAAGCTCTATTCTGTCTGTTATAAATTGTCGGGTACCGCTGCTGAATTGCCGGCCGGCTTTTTTAAAGAGACGGTGCACGAAAACACTATTATATTTTTTAATAAATCCTTTACACTAAATGACAAGTACAGTAAGCAACACTGTCACTGTACTTCGTATATATGTGGCTGACATGTTTCTATCTATCTAATCTATGTGTGATTCTCTATTCCTTCTATTCTAAATTGTCGGGTACAGATGCTGAATTGCCGGCCGGCTTTTTTAAAGAGACGGTGCATGAAAACACTATTATTTTTTTTAATAAATCCTTTACACTAAATGACAAGTACAGTAAGCAACACTGTCACTGTGCTTCTTATATGTGTGACTGACATGTTTCTATCTATCTAATCTATGTGTGATTCTCTATTCTTTCTGTTCTAAATTGTCGGGTACCGGTGTATGCCGCTGCTGAATTGCCGGCTTTTCATGTTTCACTGTGAGCACTGTTCCCATCGATTTGGGCAATCACTGTAATGCCACAACCGCCATGGCTGTGGCATTACAGTGAGTGGCAGACAATCCCTGCATGATTGGTGCTCTAAATAGCGCCAGACATGCAGGACACGCTTTTGGTGCACGAACAGTTATCGAACATAACCTCGAACAGCCGAATTTTTTCCAAATCGTTCGGGTTCGTCAAACAACTCGAACACCGCCCAAAACAGCTCGAATTTGAGATTGGCGAACAGTTCTAGTCGAACACCGCTCATGTCTAGTTGGGAGTTCATTTGTCGTTCTCGTCCGGATATCATCCTGAATCTAATGGCCAGACAGAAAGGAAAAACCAGGATGTTGAGCAGTTCTTGCGTTGTTTTGTGGCAGACAATCAAGAGGGGTGGTCTGAGTTTCTGCCACTTGCTGAATTTGCTCTGAACAATCATACATCTTCTTCTGCTGGTTGTTCGCCTTTTTTTTGTTGTTCTGGGAGACATCCGTCGTTTGGGTCGTTCTTCAAGTTGGGATCTGCCGTGCCTGAGGAGGAGAATTTTTCCGGTGATTTGGAGAGAGTTTGGACGGATGTGCATGGTAATCTTCAGGAGGCCAACAGAAAATCTAAAGACTACTTTGATAGGAAACGACAGGAGGTTTTGTTCGCTGTTGGTGACATGGTTTGGTTGTCCTCTAGGAATCTGTGGTTGAGGATTCCTTCTAAGAAATTGGGTCCCAAGTTTGTAGGGCCCTTTAAGGTGCTTCAGGTTGTCAACCAATCTGCTGTTAGGTTGGAGGTTCCTACCTCCTGGAGAATTAATCCGGTATTTCATGTCTCTCTGTTAAAAAAAGCTGTTGTGTCGGATGGTGACGCCTCTGCCTCTGTTCCTCCGGTGGTGGAGGACGGGGAATATGAAATTTCTCGCATCCTTAACTCTAGACGGTATAGAGGTAGTTTGCAGTATCTTGTGGCCTGGAAAGGATTCGGACCCGAGGATAACTCTTGGGTGAGGTCAGATGATGTTTCCGCGTCCAGACTTATCAGAGCGTTTCACAGGAGATTTCCTGATAAGCCTGGTCCTAGGGGATCCGGAGGATCCTCTTAGAAGGGGGGGTACTGTTAGAACCTTGCTCTTAGGTTTTTTCCTTTGCTGGTCACATGACCTTGTTGGCCTATTTAATCCTGCTCCACCCTTCTGGCTTTGCTGGACTTCATTGTATAACTACTTTCTAGCTAGCCTGTGCTCTGTATCTAACTCTGTTAGTTTGCTTGGTCTACGGACCTCTATGTTCTATATATTTTGTTTGTTCGTCTGTCTGCTACTATTTCTGTTAGGAGGTGTCCCACTTTCCTCCCAGTCCTTAGTACTTGTAGGGATTCCTTCCCCACATCTATAGGTCTCCATACAGACTAGCTTAGGACTTTAGCAGGTCTGATCGCAGGATCAGGTTCCCTGTTACATCGTAGGGATTCAGCTGAGTTCTATCGTAGGGACAGATCTCCTCTCTTTCCTTAGCTCTGGTAGCAGAACATAACAGGAATAAAATACAATATCAATGCCCCTGGGAAAAGTGGTGGAGGTCGCAGAAGCTTAACAAGACGGTTTTAATGAACCCTTGGAAAAGTGGTGGAGGTCGCATTAACTTAACAAAACGTTTATAATGCCACTTGGAAGAGACGTGGAGGTCGCAGTAGCTTAACAAGATGGTTTTAATGCCCCTTGGAAGAGTGGTGGAGGTCACAGTAGCTTAACAAGACAGCTTTATTGCCCATTGGACAAGTGGTGGAGGTCGCTGTAGCTTAACAAGACAGCTTTAATGCCGTTGGAAAAGTGGTGAAGGTCGCATTAGCTTAACAAGACGGTTTTAATGCCCCTTGGAAAAGTGGTGGAGGTCGCATTTGCTTAACAAGACGGGTTTAATACCCCTTAGAAGAGACGTGGAAGTTGCAGTAGCTTAACAAGATGGTTTAAATGCCCCTTGGAAGAGACGTGAAGGTTGCAGTAGCTTAACAAGATGGTTTTTATGCCCTTTGAAAAAGTGGTGGAGGTTGAATTAGCTTAACAAGAAGGTTTTAATGCCCCTTGGAAGAGATGTGGAGGCTGCAATACCTTAACAAGACGATTATAATGCCCCTTGGAAAAGTGGTGGAGGTCGCAGTGGAATAAAAAGAAATTATCAGTGCCCCTGGGAAAAGAGGTGGAGGTCGCAGTAGCTTAACAAGACGGCTTTAATGCCCCTTGGAAAAGTGGTGGAGGTCGCAGTGGAATAAAAAGACAACATAAATGCCTCTGGGAAAAGTGGTGGAGATCGCATTAGCTTAAGACGGTTTTAATGCCCCGCGGAAGAGACGTGGAGGTTGCAGTAGCTTAACAAGACAGTTTTAATGCCCCTTGGAAAAGTGGTGGACCTCGCAGTGGAATAAAAAGAAAATATCAATGCCCCTGGGAAAAGTTTTGGAGGTCGCAGTAGATTAACAAGATGGCTTTAATGCCCCTTGGAAGAGATGTGGAGGTCGCAGTGGAATAAAAAGACAATGTCAATGCCCCTGGGAAAAGTGGTGGAGGCCGCAGTAGCTTAACAAGACTGTTTTAATGCCCCTTGGAAAAATGGTGGAGGTCGCATTAGCTTTACAAGACGGTTTTAATGCTCCATGGAAGAGATATGGAGGTCGCAGTAGCTTAACAAGATGGTTTTAAAACCCCTTGGAAGAGTGGTTGAGGTCACAGTAGCTTAACAAGACAGCTTTAATTCAACTTGGAAAAGTGGTGGAGGTCGCATTAGTTTAACAAGATGGTTTTAATGCCCCTTGGAAGAGACACGGAGGTTGCAGTAGCTTAAAAAGACGGTGTGAGTGCCCCTTGGAAGAGACGTGAAGGTCGCAGTAGCTTAACAAGACGGTTTTAATGCCCCTCGGAAAAGTGGTGGAGATCGCATTAGCTTAAAAAGATGGTTTTAATGCCCCGCGGAAGAGACGTGGAGGTTGCAGTAGCTTAACAAGACAGTTTTAATGCCCCTTGGAAAAGTGGTGGACCTCGCAGTGGAATAAAAAGAAAATATCAATGCCCCTGGGAAAAGTTTTGGAGGTCGCAGTAGATTAACAAGATGGCTTTAATGCCCCTTGGAAGAGATGTGGAGGTCGCAGTGGAATAAAAAGACAATGTCAATGCCCCTGGGAAAAGTGGTGGAGGCCGCAGTAGCTTAACAAGACTGTTTTAATGCCCCTTGGAAAAATGGTGGAGGTCGCATTAGCTTTACAAGACGGTTTTAATGCTCCATGGAAGAGATATGGAGGTCGCAGTAGCTTAACAAGATGGTTTTAAAACCCCTTGGAAGAGTGGTTGAGGTCACAGTAGCTTAACAAGACAGCTTTAATTCAACTTGGAAAAGTGGTGGAGGTCGCAGTAGCTTAACAAGACAGCTTTAATGCCCCTGGGAAGAGACTTGGAAGTCGCAGTAACTTAACAAGATGGTATTAATGCCCCTTGGAAGAGTGGAGGAGGTCACAGTAGCTTAACAAGACAGCTTTAATGCCCCTTGGAAAAGTGGTGGAGGTTGCAGTAGCTTAACAAGACAGCTTTAATGCCCCTTGGAAAAGTGGTGGAGGTCACATTAGCTTAACAAGACGGTTTTAATGCCTCTTGGAAAAGTGGTGGAGGTCACATTAGCTTAACAAGACGGTTTTAATGCCCCTTGGAAGAGACACGGAGGTTGCAGTAGCTTAAAAAGACAGTGTAAATGTCCCTTGGAAGAGACGTGAAGGTCGCAGTAGCTTAACAAGACGGTTTTAATGCCCCTCGGAAAAGTGGTGGAGGTCGCATTAGCTTAACAAGATGGTTTTAATGCCACTTGGAAGAGACGTGGAGGTTGCAGTAGCTTAAAAAGACGGTTTTAATGCCCCTTGGAAAAGTGGTGGAGGTCGCAATGGAATAAAAAGACAATATCAATGCCCCTGGAAAAAGTGATAGAGGTCGCATTAGCTTAACAAGACAGTTTTAATGCCCCTTGGAAGAGACGTGGAGGTCGCAGTGGAATGAAAAGACAATATCAATGCCCCTGGGAAAAGTGGAGGAGGTCGCACTATCTTAACAAAACGACTTTAATGGCCCTTGGAAGAGAAGTGGAGGTCGCAGTAGCTTAACAAGATGGTTTTAATGCCCCTTGGAAGAGTGGTGGAGGTCACAGTAGCTTAACAAGACAGCTTTAATGCCCCTTGGAAAAGTGGTGGAGGTCGCAGTAGCTTAACAAGACAACTTTAATGCCCCTTGGAAGAGACTTGGAGGTCACAATAGCAAAACAAGATGGTTTTATTGCCCCTTGAAAGAGTGGTGGAGGTCACAGTAGCTTAACAAGACAGCTTTAATGCCCCTTGGAAAAATGGTGGAGGTCGCAGTAGCTTAACAAGACAGCTTTAATGCCCCTGGGAATAGTGGTGGAGGTCGCAGTAGCTTAACAAGATGGTTTTAATGCCCCTTGGAAAAGTGGTGGAGGTCGCATTAGCTTAACAAGACGGTTTAAATGCCCCTTAGAAGAGACATGGAAGTTGCAGTGGCTTAACAAGATGGTTTAAATGCACCTTGGAAGAGACGTGAAGGTTGCAGTAGCTTAACAAGACGGTTTTAATGCCCCTTGGAAAAGTGGTGGAGGTCGCATTAGCTTAACAAGACAGCTTTAGTGCCCCTTGGAAGAGACTTGGAGGTCGCAGTAGATTAACAAGATGTTTTAATGCCCCTTGGAAGAGTGGTGGAGGTCACAGTAGCTTAACAAGACAGCTTTAATGCCCTTTGGAAAAGTGATGGAGGTCGCAGTAGCTTAACAAGACAGCTTTAAGGCCTATTGGAAGATACTTGGAGGTCGCAGTAGCTTAACAAGACGGTTTTAATGCCCCTTGGAAAAGTGGTTGAGGTCGCAGTGGAATAAAAAGACAATATCAATGCCCTTGGGAAAGGTGGTGGAGGCCGCAGTAGCTTAACAAGATGGTTTTAATGCCCCTTGAAGAGACGTGGAGGTCGCAGTGGAATAAAAAGACAATATCAATGCCCCTGGGAAAAGTTGTGGAGGTCGCAGTAGCTTAACAAGACAGTTTTAATGCCCCTTGGAAAAGACGTGGAGGTCGCAGTAGCTTAACAACGCAGTTTTAATAACCCTTGGAAGAGTGGTTGAGGTCACAGTAGCTTAACAAGACAGCTTTAATGCCCCTTGGAAAAATGGTGGAGGACGCAGTAGCTTAACAAGACAGCTTTAATGCCCCTGGGAAAAGTGGTGGAGGTCGCAGTATCTTAACAAGACGGCTTTAATGCCCCTTGGAAATGTGGTGGAGGTCGCAGTGGAATAAAAAGACAATATCAATGCCCCTTGGAAGAGTGGTGGAGGTCGCATTAGCTTAAGAAGATGGTTTTAATGCCCCTTGGAAGAGACGTGGAGGTCGCAGTAGCATAACAAGACGGATTTAATGCCCCTTGGAAGAGTGGTGGAGGTCACAGTAGCTTAACAAGACAGCTTTAATTCTCCTTGGAAAAGTGGTGGAGGTCGCAGTAGGTTAACAAGACAGCTTTAATGCCCCTTAGAAGACACTTGGAGGTCGCAGTAGCTTAACAAGACAGTTTTAATGCCCCTTGGAAGAGTGGTGGAGGTCACAGTAGCTTAACAAGACAGCTTCAATGCCCCTGGGAAAAGTTGTGGAGGTCGCAGTAGCTTAACAAGACAGTTTTAATGCCCCTTGGAAAAGAGGTGGAGGTCGCATTAGCTTAAAAAGACGGTTTTAATGCCCCTTGGAAAAGACGTGGAGGTCGCAGTAGCTTAACAACGCAGTTTTAATAACCCTTGGAAGAGTGGTTGAGGTCACAGTAGCTTAACAAGACAGCTTTAATGCCCCTTGGAAAAATGGTGGAGGACGCAGTAGCTTAACAAGACAGCTTTAATGCCCCTGGGAAAAGTGGTGGAGGTCGCAGTATCTTAACAAGACGGCTTTAATGCCCCTTGGAAATGTGGTGGAGGTCGCAGTGGAATAAAAAGACAATATCAATGCCCCTTGGAAGAGTGGTGGAGGTCGCATTAGCTTAAGAAGATGGTTTTAATGCCCCTTGGAAGAGACTTGGAGGTTACAGTAGCTTAGCAAGATGGTTTTAATACCCCTTGGAAAAGTGGTGGAGGTCGCAGTGGAATAAAAATACAATATCAATGCCCATGGGAAAAGTGGTGGAGGTCGCAGTAGCTTAACAAGACAGTTTTAATGAACCCTTGGAAAAGTGGTGGAGGTCGCATTAGCTTAACAAGACGTTTATAATGCCCCTAGGAATAGACATGGAGGTTGCAGTAGCTTAACAAGACGTTTTAAATGCCCCTTGGAAGAGACGTGAAGTTCGCAGTAGCTTAACAAGATGGTTTTAATGCCCCTTGGAAAAGTGGTGGAGGTCGCATTAGTTTAACAAGATGGTTTTAATGCCCCTTGGAAGAGACGTGGAGGATGCAGTAGCATAAAAAGACGGTTTTAATACCCGTTGGAAAAGTGGTGGAGGTCGCAGTGCAATAGAAAGACAATATCAATGCCCTTGGGAAAAGAGGTGGAGGTCGCAGTATCTTAACAAGACGGTTTTAATGCCCCTTGGAAAAGTGGTAGAGGTTGCAATGGAATAAAAAGACAAAAATCAATGCCCCAGGTAAGAAGTGGTGGAGGTCGCATTAGCTTAACAATACAGTTTTAATGCCCCTTGGAAGAGACGTGGAGGTTGCAGTAGCTTAACAAGACAGTTTTAATGCCCCTTGGAAAAGTGGTGGGAGGTCACAGTGGAATAAAAAGACAATATCAATGCCCATGGGAAAAGTGGTGGAGGTCGCAGTACCTTAACAAGACGGCTTTAATGCCGCTTGGAAGAGAAGTGGAGGTCGAATTAGCTTAAAAAGACGGTATTAACGCCCCTTGGAAGAGTAGTGGAGGTCACAGTAGCTTAACAAGACAGCTTTAATGCCCCTTGGAAAAGTGGTGGAGGTCGCAGTAGCTTAACAAGACAGCTTTAATGTCCCTTGGAAGAGACTTGGAGGTCGCAGTAGCTTAACAAGATGGTTTTATTGCCCCTTGGAAGAGTGGTGGAGGTCACAGTAGCTTAACAAGACAGCTTTAATGCCCCTTAGAAAATGGTGGAGGTCGCAGTAGCTTAACAAGACAGCTTTAATGCCCCTGGGAAAAGGGGTGGAGGTCGCAGTAGCTTAACAAGACAGTTTTAATGCCCCTTGGAACAGTGGTGGAGATCGCATGTCTTAACAAGACGGTTTTAATGCCCCTTGGAAGAGACGTGGAGGTCGCAGTAGCATAACAAGACGGATTTAATGCCCCTTGGAAGAGTGGTGGAGGTCACAGTAGCTTAACAAGACAGCTTTAATTCTCCTTGGAAAAGTGGTGGAGGTCGCAGTAGGTTAACAAGACAGCTTTAATGCCCCTTAGAAGACACTTGGAGGTCACAGTAGCTTAACAAGACAGTTTTAATGCCCCTTGGAAGAGTGGTGGAGGTCACAGTAGCTTAACAAGACAGCTTCAATGCCCCTGGGAAAAGTGGTGGAGGTCGCAGTAGCTTAACAAGATGGTTTTAATGCCCCTTGGAAAAGTGGTGGAGGTCGCAGTGGAATAAAAAGACAATATCAATGCCCCTGGGAAAAGTGGTGGAGGTCGCATTAGCTTAACAAGACGGTTTTAATGCCCCTTGGAAAAGTGGTGGAGGTCGCAGTGGAATAAAAAGACAATATCAATGCCCCTGGGAAAAGTGGTGGAGGTCGCAGTAGCTTAACAAGATGGTTTTAATGCACCTTGGAAGAGACGTGGAGGTCGCAGTGGAATAAAAGACAATATCAATGCCCGTGGGAAAAGTGGTGGAGGTCGCATGAGCTTAACAAGACGGTTTTAATGAACCCTTGAAGAGTGGTGGAGGTCGCATTAACTTAACAAAACGTTTATAATGCCACTTGGAAGAGACGTGGAGGTCGCAGTAGCTTAACAAGATGGTTTTAATGCCCATTGGAAGAGTGGTGGAGGTCACAGTAGCTTAACAAGACAGCGTTAATGCCCCTTGGAAAATTGGTCTAGGTCGCAGTAGTTAACAAGACAGCTTTAATGCCCTTGGAAAAGTGGTGAAGGTCGCATTAGCTTAACAAGACGGTTTTAATGCCCCTTGGAAAAGTGGTGGAGGTCTCATTAGCTTTACAAGACGGGTTTAATACCCCTTAGAAGAGACGTGAAAGTTGCAGTAGCTTAACAAGATGGTTTAAATGCCCCTTGGAAGAGACGTGAAGGTTGCAGTAGCTTAAAAAGATGATTTTTATGCCCCTTGGAAAAGTGGTGGAGGTTGAATTAGCTTAACAACATGGTTTTAATACCCCTTGGAAGAGACGTGGAGGTTGCAGTACCTTAACAAGACGATTATAATGCCCCATGGTAAATTGGTGGAGGTCCCAGTGGAATAAAAAGACAATATCAATGCCCCTGGGAAAAGTGGTGGAGATCGCATTAGCTTAACAAGATGGTTTTAATGCCCCATGGAAGAGACGTGGAGGTTGCAGTAGCTTAACAAGACAGTTTTAATGCCCCTTGGAAAAGTGGTGGAGGTCGCAGTGGAATAAAAAGACAATATCAATGCCCCTGGGAAAATTTTTGGAGGTCGCAGTAGATTAACAAGATGGCTTTAATGCCCCTTGAAGAGACGTGGAGGTCGCAGTGGAATAAAAAGACAATATCAATGCCACTGGGAAAAGTGGTGGAGGTCGCAGTAGCTTAACAAGACAGTTTTAATGCCCCTTGGAAAAGAGGTGGAGGTCGCATTAGCTTAACAAGACGGTTTTAATGCCCCTTGGAAGAGAAGTGGAGGTCGCAGTAGCTTAACAACACAGTTTTAATACCCCTTGGAAGAGTGGTTGAGGTCACAGTAGCTTAACAAGATAGCTTTAATGCCCCTTGGAAAAATGGTGGAGGACGCAGTAGCTTAACAAGACAGCTTTAATGCCCCTGGGAAAAGTGGTGGAGGTCGCAGTATCTTAACAAGACGGTTTTAATGCCCCTTGGAAATGTGGTGGAGGTCGCAGTGGAATAAAAATACAATATCAATGCCCCTGGGAAAAGTGGTGGAGGTCGCAGTAGCTTAACAAGACAGTTTTAATGAACCCTTGGAAAAGTGGTGGAGGTCGCATTAGCTTAACAAGACGTTTATAATGCCCCTAGGAAGAGACATGGAGGTTGCAGTAGCTTAACAAGACGTTTTAAATGCCCCTTGGAAGAGACATGAAGGTCGCAGTAGCTTAACAAGATGATTTTAATGCCCCTCGGAAAAGTGGTGGAGGTCGCATTAGTTTAACAAGATGGTTTTAATGCCCCTTGGAAGAGACGTGGAGGATGCAGTAGCTTAACAAGACGGTTTTAATACCCGTTGGAAAAGTGGTGGAGGTCGCAGTGGAATAGAAAGACAATATCAATGCCCTTGGGAAAAGAGGTGGAGGTCGCAGTAGCTTAACAAGACAGTTTTAATGCCCCTTGGAAAAGTGGTGGAGGTTGCAATGGAATAAAAAGACAAAATCAATGCCCCAGGTAAGAAGTGGTGGAGGTCGCATTAGCTTAACAATACAGTTTTAATGCCCCTTGGAAGAGACGTGGAGGTTGCAGTAGCTTAACAAGACAGTTTTAATGCCCCTTGGAAAAGTGGTGGGAGGTCACAGTGGAATAAAAAGACAATATCAATGCCCCTGGGAAAAGTGGTGGAGGTCGCAGTACCTTAACAAGACGGCTTTAATGCCGCTTGGAAGAGAAGTGGAGGTCGAATTAGCTTAACAAGACAGTTTTAACGCCCCTTGGAAGAGTAGTGGAGGTCACAGTAGCTTAACAAGACAGCTTTAATGCCCCTTGGAAAAGTGGTGTAGGTCGCAGTAGCTTAACAAGACAGCTTTAATGTCCCTTGGAAGAGACTTGGAGGTCGCAGTAGCTTAACAAGATGGTTTTATTGCCCCTTGGAAGAGTGGTGGAGGTCACAGTAGCTTAACAAGACAGCTTTAATGCCCCTTGGAAAATGGTGGAGGTCGCAGTAGCTTAACAAGACAGCTTTAATGCCCCTGGGAAAAGGGGTGGAGGTCGCAGTAGCTTAACAAGACAGTTTTAATGCCCCTTGGAACAGTGGTGGAGATCGCATTGTCTTAACAAGACGGTTTTAATGCCCCTTAGAAGAGACGTGGAGGTCGCAGTAGCATAACAAGACGGATTTAATGCCCCTTGGATGAGTGGTGGAGGTCACAGTAGCTTAACAAGACACGTTTAATTCCCCTTGGAAAAGTGGTGGAGGTCGCAGTAGGTTAACAAGACAGCTTTAATGCCCCTTAGAAGAGACTTGGAGGTCGCAGTAGCTTAACAAGACGGTTTTAATGCCCCTTGGAAGAGTGGTGGAGGTCACAGTAGCTTAACAAGACAGCTTCAATGCCCCTGGGAAAAGTGGTGGAGGTCACAGTAGCTTAACAAGATGGTTTTAATGCCCCTGGGAAGAGACGTGGAGGTTGCAGTACCTTAACAAGACGATTATAATGCCCCTTGGAAAATTGGTGGAGGTCCCAGTTGAATAAAAAGACAATATCAATGCCCCTGGGAAAAGTGGTGGAGATCGCATTAGCTTAACAAGACGGTTTTAATGCCCTGTGGAAGAGACGTGGAGGTTGCAGTAGCTTAACAAGACAGCTTTAATGCCCCTTGGAAAATTGGTGGAGGTCGCAGTAGCTTAACAAGACAGCTTTAATGCCCTTGGAAAAGTGGTGAAGGTCGCATTAGCTTAACAAGATGGTTTCAATGCCCCTCGGAAAAGTCGTGGAGGTCGCATTAGCTTAACAAGATGGTTTTAATGCCACTTGGAAGAGAAGTGGAGGTCGCAGTGGAATAAAAAGACAAAATCAATGCCCCTTCAAAAAGTGGTGGAGGTCGCAGTAGCTTAACAAGACGGTTATAATGCCCCTTGGAAAAGTGGTAGAGGTCGCAATGGAATAAAAAGACAATATCAATGCCCCTGTAAATGTGGTAGAGGTCGCATTGGCTTAACAAGACAGTTTTAATGCCCCTTGGAAGAGACGTGGAGGTTGCAGTAGCTTAATAAGACAGTTTTAATGCCCCTTGGAAAAGTGGTGGAGGTCGCAGTGGAATAAAAAGACAATATCAATGCCCCTGGCAAAAGTGGTGGAGGTCGCAGTAGCTTAACAAGATGGTTTTAATGCACCTTGGAAGAGACGTGGAGGTCGCAGTGGAATAACATACAATATCAATGCCCCTGGGAAAAGTGGTGGAGGTCGCAGTAGCTTATCAAGACGGTTTTAATGCCCCTTGGAAAAGTGGTGGAGGTCGCAGTGGAATAAAAAGACAATATCAATGCCCCTGGGAAAAGTGGTGGAGGTCGCAGTAGCTTAACAAGATGGTTTTAATGCACCTTGAAAGCGACGTGGAGGTCGCAGTGGAATAAAAGACAATATGAATGACCCTGGGAAAAGTGGTGGAGGTCGCAGGAGCTTCACAAGACGGTTTTAATGAACCCTTGGAAAAGTGGTGGAGGTCGCATTAACTTAACAAGACGTTTATAATGCCACTTGGAAGAGACGTGAAGGTCGCAGTAGCTTAACAAGATGGTTTTAATGCCCCTTTTAAGAGTGGTGGAGGTCACAGTAGCTTAACAAGACAGCTTTAATGCCCCTTGGAAAATTGGTGGAGGTCGCAGTAGCTTAACAAGACAGCTTTAATGCCCTTGGAAAAGTGGTGAAGGTCGCATTAGCTTAACAAGACGGTTTTAATGCCCCTTGGAAAAGTGGTGGAGGTCGCATTAGCTTTACAAGACGGATTTAATACCCCTTAGAAGAGACGTGAAAGTTGCAGTAGCTTAACAAGATGGTTTAAATGCCCCTTGGAAGAGACGTGAAGGTTGCAGTAGCTTAAAAAGATGATTTTTATGCCCCTTGGAAAAGTGGTGGAGGTTGAATTAGCTTAACAAGATGGTTTTAATGCCCCTGGGAAGAGACGTGGAGGTTGCAGTACCTTAACAAGACGATTATAATGCCCCTTGGAAAATTCGTGGAGGTCCCAGTTGAATAAAAAGACAATATCAATGCCCCTGGGAAAAGTGTTGGAGATCACATTAGCTTAACAAGACGGTTTTAAAGCCCCGTGGAAGAGACGTGGAGGTTGCAGTAGCTTAACAAGACAGCTTTAATGCCCCTTGGAAAATTGGTGGAGGTCGCAGCAGCTTAACAAGACAGCTTTAATGCCCTTGGAAAAGTGGTGAAGGTCGCATTAGCTTAACAAGATGGTTTCAATGCCCCTCGGAAAAGTGGTGGAGGTCGCATTAGCTTAACAAGATGGTTTTAATGCCACTTGGAAGAGAAGTGGAGGTCGCAGTGGAATAAAAAGACAAAATCAATGCCCCTTCAAAAAGTGGTGGAGGTCGCAGTAGCTTAACAAGACGGTTATAATGCCCCTTGGAAAAGTGGTGGAGGTCGCAATGGAATAAAAAGACAATATCAATGCCCCTGTAAATGTGGTAGAGGTCGCATTGGCTTAACAAGACAGTTTTAATGCCCCTTGGAAGAGACGTGGAGGTTGCAGTAGCTTAATAAGACAGTTTTAATGCCCCTTGGAAAAGTGGTGGAGGTCGCAGTGGAATAAAAAGACAATATCAATGCCCCTGGCAAAAGTGGTGGAGGTCGCAGTAGCTTAACATGATGGTTTTAATGCACCTTGGAAGAGACGTGGAGGTCGCAGTGGAATAAAATACAATATCAATGCCCCTGGGAAAAGTGGTGGAGGTCGCAGTAGCTTAACAAGACGGTTTTAATGAACCCTTGGAAAAGTGGTGGAGGTCGCATTAACTTAACAAAACGTTTATAATGCCACTTGGAAGAGACGTGGAGGTCGAAGTAGCTTAACAAGATGGTTTTAATGCCCCTTGGAAGAGTGGTGGAGGTCACAGTAGCTTAACAAGACAGCTTTAATGCCCATTGGAAAAGTGGTGGAGGTCGCTGTAGCTTAACAAGACAGCTTTAATGCCCTTGGAAAAGTGGTGGAGGTCGCAGTGGAATAAAAAGACAAAATCAATGCCCCTTCAAAAAGTGGTGGAGGTCGCAGTAGCTTAACAAGACGGTTTTAATGCCCCTTGGAAAAGTGGTGGAGGTCGCAGTGGAATAAAAAGACAACATAAATGCCTCTGGGAAAAGTGGTGGAGATCGCATTAGCTTAACAAGACGGTTTTAATGCCCCGTGGAAGAGACGTGGAGGTTGCAGTAGCTTAACAAGACAGTTTTAATGCCCCTTGGAAAAAAGGTGGACGTCGCAGTGGAATAAAAAGACAATATCAATGCCGCTGGGAAAAGTTTTGGAGGTCGCAGTAGATTAACAAGATGGCTTTAATGCCCCTTAGAAGAGATGTGGAGGTCGCAGTGGAATAAAAAGACAATGTCAATGCCCCTGGGAAAAGTGGTGGAGGCCGCAGTAGCTTAACAAGACTGTTTTAATGCCCCTTAGAAAAATGGTGGAGGTCGCATTAGCTTTACAAGACAGTTTTAATGCTCCTTGGAAGAGACATGGAGGTTGCAGTAGCTTAACAAGATGGTTTTAAAACCCCTTGGAAGAGTGGTGGAGGTCACAGTAGCTTAACAAGACAGCTTTAATTCAACTTGGAAAAGTGGTGGAGGTCGCAGTAGCTTAACAAGACAGCTTTAATGCCCCTTGGAAGAGACTTGGAAGTCGCAGTAACTTAACAAGATGGTATTAATGCCCCTTGGAAGAGTGGAGGAGGTCACAGTAGCTTAACAAGACAGCTTTAATGCCCCTTGGAAAAGTGGTGGAGGTCGCAGTAGCTTAACAAGACAGCTTTAATGCCCCTTGGAAAAGTGGTGGAAGTCACATTAGCTTAGCAAGACGGTTTTAATGCCTCTTGGAAAAGTGGTGGAGGTCGCATTAGTTTAAAAAGATGGTTTTAATGCCCCTTGGAAGAGACACGGAGGTTGCAGTAGCTTAAAAAGACGGTGTAAATGCCCCTTGGAAGAGACGTGAAGGTCGCAGTAGCTTAACCAGACGGTTTTAATGCCCCTCGGAAAAGTGGTGGAGATCTCATTAGCTTAACAAGACGGTTTTAATGCCCCGCGGAAGAGACGTGGAGGTTGCAGTAGCTTAACAAGACAGTTTTAATGCCCCTTGGAAAAGTGGTGGACCTCGCAGTGGAATAAAAAGAAAATATCAATGCCCCTGGGAAAAGTTTTGGAGGTCGCAGTAGATTAACAAGATGGCTTTAATGCCCCTTGGAAGAGATGTGGAGGTCGCAGTGGAATAAAAAGACAATGTCAATGCCCCTGGGAAAAGTGGTGGAGGCCGCAGTAGCTTAACAAGACTGTTTTAATGCCCCTTGGAAAAATGGTGGAGGTCGCATGAGCTTTACAAGACGGTTTTAATGCTCCTTGGAAGAGATATGGAGGTCGCAGTAGCTTAACAAGATGGTTTTAAAACCCCTTGGAAGAGTGGTGGAGGTCACAGTAGCTTAACAAGACAGCTTTAATTAAAATTGGAAAAGTGGTGGAGGTCAAGTAGCTTAACAAGACAGCTTTAATGCCCCTTGGAAGAGACTTGGAAGTCGCAGTAACTTAACAAGATGGTATTAATGCCCCTTGGAAGAGTGGAGGAGGTCACAGTAGCTTAACAAGACAGCTTTAATGCCCCTTGGAAAAGTGGTGGAGGTCGCAGTAGCTTAACAAGACAGCTTTAATGCCCCTTGGAAAAGTGGTGGAGGTCACATTAGCTAAACAAGACGGTTTTAATGCCTCTTGGAAAAGTGGTGGAGGTCGCATTAGCTTAAAAAGACGGTTTTAATGCCCCTTGGAAGAGACACGGAGGTTGCAGTAGCTTAAAAAGACAGTGTAAATGTCCCTTGGAAGAGACGTGAAGGTCACAGTAGCTTAACAAGACGGTTTTAATGCCCCTCGGAAAAGTGGTGGAGGTCGCATTAGCTTAAGAAGACGGTTTTAATGCCCCTTGGAAGAGACTTGGAGGTTACAGTAGCTTAGCAAAATGGTTTTAATACCCCTTGGAAAAGTGGTGGAGGTCGCAGTGGAATAAAAATACAATATCAATGCCCCTGGGAAAAGTGGTGGAGGTCGCAGTAGCTTAACAAGACAGTTTTAATGAACCCTTGGAAAAGTGGTGGAGGTCGCATTAGCTTAACAAGACGTTTATAATGCCCCTAGGAAGAGACATGGAGGTTGCAGTAGCTTAACAAGACGTTTTAAATGCCCCTTGGAAGAGACGTGGAGGATGCAGTAGCATAACAAGACGGTTTTAATACCCGTTGGAAAAGAGGTGGAGGTCGCAGTATCTTAACAAGACGGTTTTAATGCCCCTTGGAAAAGTGGTAGAGGTTGCAATGGAATAAAAAGACAAAATCAATGCCCCAGGTAAGAAGTGGTGGAGGTCGCATTAGCTTAACAATACAGTTTTAATGCCCCTTGGAAGAGACGTGGAGGTTGCAGTAGCTTAACAAGACAGTTTTAATGCCCCTTGGAAAAGTGGTGGAAGGTCACAGTGGAATAAAAAGACAATATCAATGCCCATGGGAAAAGTGGTGGAGGTCGCAGTACCTTAACAAGACGGCTTTAATGCCGCTTGGAAGAGAAGTGGAGGTCGAATTAGCTTAAAAAGACGGTTTTAACGCCCCTTGGAAGAGTAGTGGAGGTCGCAGTAGCTTAACAAGGTTTTAATGCCCCTTGGAAAAGTGGTGGAGGTCGCAGTAGCTTAACAAGACAGCTTTAATGCCCCTGGGAAAAGGGGTGGAGGTCGCAGTAGCTTAACAAGACAGTTTTAATGCCCCTTGGAACAGTGGTGGAGATCGCATGTCTTAACAAGACGGTTTTAATGCCCCTTGGAAGAGACGTGGAGGTCGTAGTAGCATAACAAGACGGATTTAATGCCCCTTGGAAGAGTGGTGGAGGTCACAGTAGCTTAACAAGACAGCTTTAATTCCCCTTGGAAAAGTGGTGGAGGTCGCAGTAGGTTAACAAGACAGCTTTAATACCCCTTAGAAGAGACTTGGAGGTCGCAGTAGCTTAACAAGACGGTTTTAATGCCCCTTGGAAGAGTGGTGGAGGTCACAGTAGCTTAACACGACAGCTTCAATGCCCCTGGGAAAAGTGGTGGAGGTCGCAGTAGCTTAACAAGATGGTTTTAATGCCCCTTGGAAAAGTGGTGGAGGTCGCAGTGGAATAAAAAGACAATATCAATGCCCCTGGGAAAAGTGGTGGAGGTCGCATTAGCTTAACAAGACGGTTTTAATGCCCCTTGGAAAAGTGGTGGAGGTCGCAGTGGAATAAAAAGACAATATCAATGCCCCTGGGAAAAGTGGTGGAGGTCGCAGTAGCTTAACAAGATGGTTTTAATGCACCTTGGAAGAGACGTGGAGGTCGCAGTGGAATAAAAGACAATATCAATGCCCCTGGGAAAAGAGGTGGAGGTCGCATGAGCTTAACAAGACGGTCTTAATGAACCCTTGGAAAAGTGGTGGAGGTCGCATTAACTTAACAAAACGTTTATAATGCCACTTGGAAGAGACGCAGAGGTCGCAGTAACTTAACAAGATGGTATTAATGCCCCTTGGAAGAGTGGTGGAGGTCGCAGTAGCTTAACAAGACAGCTTTAGTGCCCTTGGAAAAGTGGTGAAGGTCGCATTAGCTTAACAAGACGGTTTTAATGCCCCTTGGAAAAGTGGTGGAGGTCGCATTAGCTTTACAAGACGGGTTTAATACCAATTAGAAGAGACGTGAAAGTTGCAGTAGCTTAACAAGATGGTTTAAATGCCCCTTGGAAGAGACGTGAAGGTTGCAGTAGCTTAAAAAGATGATTTTTATGCCCCTTGGAAAAGTGGTGGAGGTTGAATTAGCTTAACAACATGGTTTTAATGCCCCTTGGAAGAGACGTGGAGGTTGCAGTACCTTAACAAGACGATTATAATGCCCCACGGTAAATTGGTGGAGGTCCCAGTGGAATAAAAAGACATTATCAATGCCCCTGGGAAAAGTGGTGGAGATCGCATTAGCTTAACAAGATGGTTTTAATGCCCCATGGAAGAGACGTGGAGGTTGCAGTAGCTTAACAAGACAGTTTTAATGCCCCTTGGAAAAGTGGTGGAGGTCGCAGTGGAATAAAAAGACAATATCAATGCCCCTGGGAAAAGTTTTGGAGGTCGCAGTAGATTAACAAGATGGCTTTAATGCCCCTTGGAATAGATGTGGAGGTCGCAGTGGAATAAAAAGACAATGTCAATGCCCCTGGGAAAAGTGGTGGAGGTCGCAGTAGCTTAACAAGACGGTTTTAATGCCCCTTGGAAAAGTGGTGGAGGTAGCATTAGCTTTGCAAGACGGTTTTAATGCTCCTTGGAAGAGACATGGAGGTCGCAGTAGCTTAACAAGACGGTTTTAAAACCTCTTGGAAGAGTGGTGGAGGTAACAGTAGCTTAACAAGACAGCTTTAATTCAAGTTGGAAAAGTGGTGGATGTCGCAGTAGCTTAACAAGACAGCTTTAATGCCCCTTGGAAGAGACTTGGAAGTCGCAGTAGCTTAACAAGATGGTATTAATGCCCCTTGGAAGAGTGGAGGAGGTCACAGTAGCTTAACAAGACAGCTTTATTGCCCTTGGAAAAGTGGTGGAGGTCACAGTAGCTTAACAAGTCAGCTTTAATGCCCCTTGGAAAAGTGGTGGAGGTCGCATTAGCTTAACAAGACGGTTTTAATGCCTCTTGGAAAATTGGTGGAGGTCGCATTAGCTTAATAAGACAGTTTTAATGCCCCTTGGAAGAGACACGGAGGTTGCAGTAGCTTAACAAGACGGTTTAAATGCCCCTGGGAAGAGACGTGAAGGTCGCAGTAGCTTAACAAGACGGTTTTAATGCCCCTTGGAAAAGTGGTGGAGGTCGCATTAGCTTAACAAGATGGTTTTAATGCCACTTGGAAGAGACGTGGAGGTTGCAGTAGCTTAACAAGACGGTTTTAATGCCCCTTGGAAAAGTGGCGGAGGTCACAGTGGAATAAAAAGACAAAATCAATGCCCCTTGAAAAAGTGGTGGAGGTCGCAGTAGCTTAACAAGACGGTTATAATGCCCCTTGGAAAAGTGGTGGAGGTCGCAATGGAATAAAAATACAATATCAATGCCCCTGGAAAAAGTGGTAGAGGTCGCATTGGCTTAACAAAAGTTTTAATGCCCCTTGGAAGAGACGTAGAGGTTGCAGTAGCTTAATAAGACAGTTTTAATGCCCCTTGGAAAAGTGGTGTAGGTCGCAGTGGAATAAAAAGACAATATCAATGCCCCTGGCAAAAGTGGTGGAGGTCGCAGTAGCTTAACAAGACAGCTTGAATGGCCCTTGGAAGAGACGTGGAGGTTGCAGTAGCTTAACAAGACGGTTTTAATGCCCCTTGGAAGAGTGGTGGATGTCACAGTATCTTAACAAGACAGCTTTAATGCCCCTTGGAAAAGTGGTGGAGGTCGCAGTAGCTTAACAAGACAGCTTTAATGCCCCTTGGAAGAGACGTGGAGGTTTCAGTAGCTTATCAAGATGGTTTTAATGCCCCTTGGAAGAGTGGTGGAGGTCACAGTAGCTTAACAAGACAGCTTCAATGCCCCTTGGAAAAGTGGTGGAGGTCGCAGTAGCTTAACAAGACAGCTTTAAGGCCTACTGGAAGAGACTTGGAGGTCGCAGTAGCTTAACAAGACGGTTTTAATGCCCCTTGGAAAAGTGGTTGAGGTCGCAGTGGAATAAAAAGACAATATCAATGCCCTTGGGAAAGGTGGTGGAGGCCGCAGTAGCTTAACAAGACGGTTTTAATGCCCCTTGAAGAGACGTGGAGGTCGCAGTGGAATAAAAAGACAATATCAATGCCCCTGGGAAAAGTGGTGGAGGTCGCAGTAGCTTAACAAGACAGTTTTAATGCCCCTTGGAAAAGAGGTGGAGGTCGCATTAGCTTAACAAGATGGTTTTAATGCCCCTTGGAAGAGACGTGGAGGTCGCAGTAGCTTAACAACGCAGTCTTAATACCCCTTGGAAGAGTGGTTGAGGTCACAGTAGCTTAACAAGACAGCTTTAATGCCCCTTGGAAAAATGGTGGAGGACGCAGTAGCTTAACAAGACAGCTTTAATGCCCCTGGGAAAAGTGGTGGAGGTCGCAGTATCTTAACAAGACTGTTTTAATGCCCCTTGCAAATGTGGTGGAGGTCGCAGTGGAATAAAAAGACAATATCAATGCCCCTTGGAAGAGTGGTGGAGGTCGCATTAGCTTAAGAACACGGTTTTAATGCCCCTTGGAAGAGACGTGGAGGTTGCAGTAGCTTAGCAAGATGGTTTTAATGCCCCTTGGAAAAGTGGTGGAGGTCGCAGTGGAATGAAAATACAATATCAATGCCCCTGGGAAAAGTGGTGGAGGTCGCAGTAGCTTAACAAGACAGTTTTAATGAACCCTTGGAAAAGTGGTGGAGGTCGAATTAGCTTAACAAGACGTTTATAATTCCCCTATAATGGGACATGGAGGTTGCAGTAGCTTAACAAGACGTTTTAAATGCCCCTTGGAAGAGACGTGAAGGTCGCAGTAGCTTAACAAGATGGTTTTAATGCCCCTCGGAAAATTGGTGGAGGTCGCATTAGTTTAGCAAGATGGTTTTAATGCCCCTTGGATGAGACGTGGAGGATGCAGTAGCTTAACAAGACGGTTTTAATACCCGTTGGAAAAGTGGTGGAGGTCGCAGTGGAATAGAAAGACAATATCAATGACCTTGGGAAAAGAGGTGGAGGTCGCAGTAGCTTAACAAGACGGTTTTAATGCCCCTTGGAAAAGTGGTGGAGGTTGCAATGGAATAAAAAGACAAAATCAATGCCCCAGGTAAGAAGTGGTGAAGGTCGCATTAGCTTAACAATACAGTTTTAATGCCCCTTGGAAGAGACGTGGAGGTTGCAGTAGCTTAACAAGATGGTTTTAATGCCCTTTGGAAAAGTGGTTGAGGTCGCAGTGGAATAAAAAGACAATATCAATGCCCCTGAGAAAAGTGTTGGAGGTCGCAGTAGCTTAACAAGCCAGCTTTAATGCCCCTTGGAAAAGTGGTGGAGGTCGCAGTAGCTTATCAAGACAGCTTTAATGCCCCTTGGAAAAGTGGTGGAGGTCGCAGTAGCTTATCAAGACAGCTTTAATGCCCCTTGGAAGAGTGGTGGAGGTCACAGTAGCTTAACAAGACAGCTTTAATGCACCTTGGAAAATGGTGGAGGTCGCAGTAGCTTAACAAGACAGCTTTAGTGCCCCTGGGAAAAGTGGTGGAGGTCGCAGTAGCTTAACAAGATGGTTTTAACGCCCCTTGGAACAGTGGTGGAGGTCGCATTTTCTTAACAGGATGTTTTTAATGCCCCTTTGAATAGACGTGGAGGTCGCAGTAGCATAACAAGACGGTTTTAATGCCCCTTGGAAGAGTGGTGGAGGTCACAGTAGCTTAACAAGACAGCTTTAATTCCCCTTGGAAAAGTGGTGGAGGTCGCAGTAGGTTAACAAGACAGCTTTAATGCCCCTCGGAAGAGAGTTGGAGGTCGCAGTAGCTTAACAAGACGGTTTTAATGCCCCTTGGAAGAGTGGTGGAGGTCACAGTAGCTTAACAAGACAGCTTGAATGCCCCTGGGAAAAGTGGTGGAGGTCGCAGTGGAATAAAAAGACAATATTAATGCCCCTGGGAAAAGTGGTGGAGGTCGTATTAGCTTAACAAGATGGTTTTAATGCCCCTTGGAAGAGACGTGGAGGTTGCAGTAGCTTAACAAGACAGTTTTAATGCCCCTTGGAAAAGTGGTGGAGGTCGCAGTGGAATAAAAAGACAATATCAATGCCCCTGGGAAAAGTGGTGGAGCTCGCAGTAGCTTAACAAGATGGTTTTAATGCACCTAGGAAGAGCCGTGGAGGTCGCAGTGGAATAAAATACAATATCAATGCCCCTGGGAAAAGTGGTGGAGGTCACAGTAGCTTAACATGACGGTTTTAATGAACCCTTGGAAAAGTGGTGGAGGTCGCATTAACTTAACAAGACATTTACAATGCCCCTTGGAAGAGACGTGGAGGTCGCAGTAGCTTAACAAGATGGTTTTAATGCCCCTTGGAAGAGTGGTGGAGGTCACAGTAGCTTAACAAGACAGCTTTAATGCCCATTGGAAAAGTGGTGGAGGTCGCAGTAGCTTAACAAGACAGCTTTAATGCCCTTGGAAAAGTGGTGAAGGTCGCATTAGCTTAACAAGACGGTTTTAATGCCCCTTGGAAAAGTGGTGAAGGTCGCATTAGCTTAACAAGACAGCTTTAATGCCCCTTGGAAGAGACTTGGAAGTCGCAGTAGCTTAACAAGATGGTATTAATGCCCCTTGGAAGAGTGGAGGAGGTCACAGTAGCTTAACAAGACCGCTTTAATGCCCCTTGGAAAAGTGGTGGAGGTCGCAGTGGAATAAAAAGGCAAAATCAATGCCCCTTGAAAAAGTGGTGGAGGTCGCAGTAGCTTAACAAGACGGTTATAATGCCCCTTGGAAAAGTGGTGGAGTTCGCAATGGAATAAAAAGACAATATCAATGCCCCTGGAAAAAGTGGTAGAGGTCGCATTGGCTTAACAAGACAGTTTTAATGCCCCTTGGAAGAGACGTGGAGGTTGCAGCAGCTTAACAAGACAGTTTTAATGCCCCTTGGAAAAGTGGTGGAGGTCGCAGTGGAATAAAAAGACAATATCAATGTCCCTGGCAAAAGTGGTGGAGGTCGCAGTAGCTTAACAAGACGGCTTGAATGGCCCTTGGAAGAGACCTGGAGGTCGCAGTAGCTTAACAAGACGGTTTTAATGCCCCTTGGAAGAGTGGTGGATGTCTCAGTAGCTTAACAAGACAGCTTTAATGCACCTTGGAAAAGTGGTGGAGGTCGCAGTAGCTTAACAAGACAGCTTTAATGCCCCTTGGAAGAGAATTGGAGGTCACAGTAGCTTAACAAGATGGTTTTATTGCCCCTTGGAAGAGTGGTGGAGGTCACAGTAGCTTAACAAGACAACTTTAATGCCCCTTGGAAAAATGGTGGAGGTGGCAGTAGCTTAACAAGACAGCTTTAATGCCCCTGGGAAAAGTGGTGGAGGTCACAGTAGCTTAACAAGACGGTTTTAATGCCCCTTGGAAAAGTGGTGGAGGTCGCATTAGCTTAACAAGGCGGTATTAATGCCCCTTGGAAGAGACGTGGAGGTCGCAGTAGCTTAGCAAGATGGTTTTAATGCCCCTTGGAAGAGTGGTGGAGGTCACAGTAGCTTAACAAGACAGCTTTAATGCCCCTTGGAAAAGTGGTGAAGGTCGCATTAGCTTAACAAGACGGTTTTAATGCCCCTTGGAAAAGTGGTGGAGGTCGCATTAGCTTTACAAGACGGGTTTAATACCCCTTAGAAGAGACGTGAAAGTTGCAGTAGCTTAACAAGATGGTTTAATCCCGAACCAACATGGATTCATGAAGAATCTCTCCTGCCAAACAAACCTGATTGACTTCTATGAGGAGGTTAGCTCTCGAGTAGATCAGGGGGAACCAGTGGATGTCGTGTATCTCGACTTCTCAAAAGCGTTCGATAGCGTGCCACATAATAGGTTGGTATACAAAATGAGAATGATGGGGCTGGGGGAAAATGTCTGCAAGTGGGTAGCTAACTGGCTAAAGGATAGAAGGCAGAGTGTGGTTATAAATGGAATATACTCAGATTGGGTAAGCGTCACTAGTGGGGTAACACAGGGGTCTGTACTAGGCCCAATGTTATTTAATATCTTTATTAATAGTGTTGAGCCACCCCCGTAGTGTTCGAGTTCGGTTCGGTTCGTCGAACACCCGTGTGTTCGCCGAACTGTTCGTCGAACTGTTCGTCGAACACCTTCGAACACCGTTAAAACCAATGGCAGGCAAACAAAAACACATAGAAACACATAGAAAACACCTTCAATGGTGTCCAAAAGCTGACAAACTGCTCAGAAGACACAACTAACACATGGAAAAGTGACAAGTACATATAGTCATGCGAAAAGAAAAGAGGTGGAGGAGTAAAAGGAGGGGGAGACACAGATATAGGCATGTCATGCCCTTCTAAAATCCAAAAAGTGAGAAGCCGAGACGGCCAGTCCGCTCCTGCCCGTGCCACCTCCGTGTCGCCGGGTTTGTGCCAGAGCCGCGGTGAACCCTGACGGCCAGCCCCCCTCTCCCAATACTGGTGCCTGTCCGCTGGTGGGTCGAGAGAGCCCCCCTGTGGTGGAGGCAGCTCTAAGCTTTTTAATTTAAATTGTCCCTCTAATTTAAATGAATACACTTTAAATCCATTTACAAGGATCTATTGGAGGGCAAGTCTCATGCCAGCAGCCGCGTAATTCCAGCTCCAGTAGCGTCCACTAAAGCTGCTGCAGTTAAAAAGCTTTTATAAGGATCGAGCTCGGCTGTCCACCGCAAGGCATCCTAGTGCCAGTCCCAGCCCCTATGCCTTGGGGTGCCTCCTGATGCTCTTCACTAAGTATCCCGTGGTCCCGAAGCATTTCCTTTGAAAAAATTAAGTGTCCAAACTACAGGTGGTGTAGCTTGCTTAACAGCCGGGATAATCCGCTGACTAGCAGACACTGCTACTAGGCACAAAGTATTTCCTGGGCTAGATGCAGTTAAAAATTTGTAAGTAGATACTCTCGTTGGATGCTGAGAAAGCATTCCATAGAGTCTCCTGGCACGCCATATATGATTCTCTTAAAAAGCTTGGGGTAGGGGTCTAGGGGACCCTTTTATAGCCAAAATCACGGCCCTGTATCACAATACGTCACCTAGGCTGAAGATAAATGGAACTGTAGCACCGAGGGATCGGTTGCTACAGACGTATTGCACCTCACCCAGAGGTGTGATATCTCACTCTCAGATAAGGATGGAGTGTGGATCAGGACCCGACACCTGCATGCATTACACCACATTGCCGTGGGGCAGGGCGACCAATATGCCCCTGAGATGGGCACGACAGTCCCTGTCCCTGGCTGGAGTGGGGGGAGGGAACACTGAGGAAGGGGAACCCTGCAGTGCAGGAGCAGGGAGGAAGCAGTTCCTGGGTGCATTGAGAAGGGAGTATAAAAGGTGGGCACCATCTTAGTTCAGTGCAGAGAAGTCTGAGCAGAAGTGGCAGGGAGCAGGGGCTCTGCATGAGCTCTGCTCCAGAGGCGGGCCTAGTAACAGAGGCCCAGGCCTGCAAGAGGGAGAAGGAAGGAAGAGGAGCGGAGAAGGCTCCAGGAACGAGGAATGAAGGGATCCCAGGGGTGCGGACGGGCGAGTCGCCACCGCACGCCCGAATCCACCTGCGTGGAGGGGTCAGGCCAAAGGGGGAGACCGGTCCCCGAACTAGTGGAGGCAGGAAACGACCCTCAGCTAGAAACCGGAGGCTCTGACATTTTATGTGGCGCAGCCCCTTGCTCCACCCGCTAGGAAGGCACCACATAGGGTCAGGGAAACTGGCGCCAAGTTTACCAAGAGGAGGCCCGAGGCAGCCGGACAGAAGTGTTGGTAAGAAAGGCCAGACAAAGGACACACAAAGGGGGTCCTGTGAAGCGCTCCAAAGTTATCTGGGAGTTGTCTGAGCCCCTCACCTGGTGAGCACAGTACGACGTGGGCAGCCGTTACCTGCAGACGTGGTCTGGATAATAAGAACTGTGAGTAAAGGCCCTGAACTGCATCACTGACTCCGTGTCGTTACTGCTGCTGCCCTGCACCATCACCCCCATCCTCCGCATACACTGCCCTGAGGCTATACTCCTCCCGTGGGGAGTTATGCTACGCTCTGCTGCACCCACAACACCAGCCTTAGCGGTCTGCCCTGTAGCGGCGGTTCACTCTGACCGCAATCCACGGGTGGCGTAGTCAGACATTTAAACATCAAAACCACATAAATAGTTCCGCCACTGGTTTGACCGCCCTGAGCCACGGAACCGGATCGCCGCCACGAAGACTACAACCACCAGCATCCACCAAAAAGGGTCCGGCTCCGGGTGTCCCAAGGCCCAGGGGGTGCGTCAGAACATTTTCATCACCTTTCACAATCACCAATGGGACAAGGCAGGGATGTCCTCTGTCCCCTCTCTTATACATCCTAGTGACGGAGCACCTGCTCTCATCAATTCGCCATAACCCCAATATTAGGTGGATTGAGGTGGGAGGCACCGAGTACAAGTGCTCTCTATTTGCTGATGATGTCCTAGTATATATCACTCAATCACATATATCCATCCCTGCTGTTATGGCTGAAATAGATCACTTTGTTACATGGTAAAATTTTAAAATCAATGCAGCGAAGTCTGAGGCCCTCGATGTCTCCCTCAATAAAATCCATATAGGATTCCATCCAGTCCAACTTTCCCTTTGCCTGGCCCTCACAGGGTATCAAATACTTAGGAATTCCTATTCATAGAGACCTCTCACATCTATGTTATCTTAATTTTGGGCCCTTTATTGAACAATTCCATACAGACCACGGTTGGCAAGTTAGAACTGTAAGATTCACTACGTGAACCACTGGTGTTTTGTGGAAAAGCACATGTACACCGCGTTCCAAATTATTATGCAAAAAGTGTTTAGGAGTGATAAGGGAAGAATTTGTTTGTTTGTCAGTTAAACTCATTGATGGTGATGTGTGTCAGGGCTCTTTATATCACTGTAAGCAATTGCAGACACCTGTGCTAATTAGTTTGGCAGGTGTGTCCAATGAAAGGCAAGACTACTTAAGAAGGCTCTCTCTCATTATTAAGCAGCCTACATTTTCTGCCAAAATGGGAAAGAAAAAGGATGTGTCGGCTGCTGAGAAGCAACAAATTGTGGAGTGTTTAGGTCAAGGCATGACTACAATCAACATTGTGCGATGATCAGGATGAAGTGTCTTGGCAATCAAGAAGTATGTAGCTGATTCACAGTACACACGTGTGCGTGCTGATAAGGGCAAATTGAGGACTCTTTCCTACAGGCAATTACGTCAGGTTGAAACAGCAGCGGCAAAAAAGCCTTGTCATAGCAGCAGACAAGTTTTTGAAGCTGCTTGTGCCTCCAACGTCCCCCGAACAACAAGATGCAGGGTCCTTCAGAGGTTTGCAGCTGTGCATATGCCATCCTGTCGACCTCCTCTATCCACTTCACACAAGCAGAAACGGCTCCAGTGGGCCAAACATTACATGAAGACTGATTTCAAAACTGTTTTGTTCACGGATGAGTGCCGTGCAGCGCTCGATGGTCCAGATGAATGGAGTGGAGGATGGCTGGTTGATGGACACCCCACGCAAACACGGCTACAGCGCCAACAAGGAGGAGGTGGAGTAATGTTTTGGGCTGGAATCATGGGGAGAGAGATTGTCGGCCCCTTTAGGATCCCTGAAGGCGCTAAAGATGAACTCCATAATGTATGTGGATTTTCTCAAACAGCACTTCCTGCCATGGTTCAAGAAGAAGAACCGTGTATTTCACAGCAAGATCATTTTTCTGCATGATAATGCACCATCTCATGCTGCACATAAAACATCTGCATCTCTGGCTGATATGGGCATAAAAGGGGACAAACTTATGGTGTGACCCCCATGCTCCCCTGACCTCTACCCCATTCAGAACCTTTGGAGCATCATTAAAAGGAGTGTCTATGATGGCGGGAGGCAGTTCACATCTAAGCAACAGCTCTGGGAGGGTATTCTGTCCTCATGCAAAACAATTGAAGCAGAAACCATCCAAAACCTGACAAATTCAATGGACGAGAGAGTTCAGAAGCTCCTTTCGAACAAGGGGTCCTATGTGAAAATGTAACATCACCTAGAATAAAGTTTTGAGTTGAAAACTGTTTGATTTCAGTTTCTAACAACCTGCTAATGCTTATAATTTCAAAAATGACCATTTTTTTGGTCTTTATTAAAATGAAAAGGTTGATCGAAAAGTTTGGGGGATCTAAGAGTGTGGCAACCCAGTAGTCATGATTACTTCGAATTCTGACAATATGAGGGTCATGCTGCAGGTAGTGCAGCAAGAAGGCACTTATGTGTCTTGCGCATCTCGGAGCCCCAAAATTATTTTCCGGGCTAGATGCAGCTAAAAATTATTTTTAATTTTAAATCTGGTGAAGCTTATTATAGATGGCCTAATAGGATCAGTGCTGCACACTGCTACAAAGCCCAAATTATTTTCCAGTCAAGATACAGATAAACATGATTAGTAATTTGAAAGCTTAAAACGGTTGGTAGGGTGATTTTAACCAATCATCAAGCTTTTACTCTCCCCAGGATGACACAGGGGTAGAAAAGTCGTTTCGGATCCATGATTTGTTCATCTTTATGAACGTGAGTCTGTCTACATTATCAGTGGAGAGCCGCGTGCGCTTATCTGTCAGCACACCACCAGCAGCGCTGAACACACGTTCAGACAGAACGCTGGCTGCGGGGCATGACAAGATCTCCAAGGCGTAAGTGGCTAGCTCCGGCCATTTATCCAGATTGGAAGCCCAAAAAGAGCAAGGGTCCAGTGACACAGTCGTGGCTTCAATGTTTACTTGGAGATACTCCTGTACCATCGTCTCTAGGCGTTGACTATGTGTCAGACTTCTTGTCTCCTGTGGCCTTGCAAAGGATGGGCTAAAAAAGTGGTGAAATGATTCCGCAAAATTGATGTTACCAGCAGATACTGTGGTTCTGTTACGGTTTGAGTGCTGAACACTTGACGGTCCCACGGTTGGCAAGTTGGAACTGTGAGATTCACTACGTGCACCACTGGTATTTTGTGGAAAAGCACATGTAAGATTCTGCAACAGTCTCTGCTGATACTCCTGCATGCGTGCATCCCTTTCTATGGCAGGAATAATTTCTGCAAATTTACTTTTGTACCGGGGATCTAACAGTGTGGCAACCCAGTAGTCAGGATTATTTCTAATTCTCATAATTCGAGGGTCATGTTGCAGGTAGTGCAGCAAGAAGGCACTCATGTGTGTTGCGCATCCAGGAGCACCAAGTCCCTGTTGTGTTGGTGGCAAGGTAGCAATCATGCTTCCTTCCTCTGTCCTCTCCCCCCAACCTCGCACAACAGAAATGTGATCAAGGTCTCCCTCATCTGATGAGTCTTCCATCAGTTCGTCCTCCACTTCTTCCTGGGCTCCTGCACCTTCCTCACTAGTTTGGCTGCTACCATGCGCCCTGGTAAAATCATCTCCCCCACCCTCACATGCCTGCCGCCTTGGTGCTGCCGACCGTCTGGACCTTGCAGATGTTAGCCCTTCCGCATACAACTCCTCCTCCTCTACTTCCTCCACCTCCTCTTGTGCCACCACCTGACTCCGAATTCTGTTTAACATGTGCTCCAGCATGTAAATCACCGGAATAGTCATGCTGATAATGGCATCGTCAGCACTAAACATCTTCGTCGCCATTTCAAAACTGTGCAGAAGGGTGCATAGGTCCCTGATCTGAGACCACTCCTCCAGCGTGATTTGCCCCACCTCTGAATCTCGTTGGCCCAGGCTATACGTCAGAACGTATTGCACCAGGGCTTGTCGGTGCTGCCACAGTCGCTGCAACATGTGCAGAGTTGAATTCCACCGGGTAGGCACATCGCATTTTAGCCGGTGAAGTGGCAGGCCCAACGACTTCTGTAGAGATGTAAGTCGCTGAGCTGCGGGATGCGAACGGCGGAAGTGAGCACACAGCGACCGTGCCCTCTGCAGAAGGCCATCTAGTCTGGGATAGTGGGCTAAAAATTGCTGGACAACCAGGTTCAACACGTGAGCCATACAAGGCACGTGTGTGACATTGCCCCGGCGAAGGGCCGCACCCAGGTTTGCAGCATTGTCGCACACGGCCTTCCCTGGTTTCAGGTCCAGTGGAGACAACCATTCATGAAATTGGTTCTCCAGAGCTGACCACAACTCCTCAGCTGTGTGACTCACATTTCCCAGACATTTCAATGTAAAAACCGCCTGATGACGTTGAGCCCTACTGCCAGCATAGTAAGGAGGTGTGCAGGATCCCTTCTGCGCAGTTAGAAAGCTTGTGGCATGACCAGACAGGCTTTGGGTGCAGTTGGAAGACCGAGAGGAGGTTGAGGAGGCAGAAGCAGTGGAGGAAAAATGACATAAAGAGGATTGACGCACAACTCGTGGGGACGGCAAGACTTGGACAGCAGCCCCTTGTCCTGCTGTCACCATAGTTACCCAGTGCCCAGTCAGCGACATGTAACGCCCCTGTCCATGCCTACTCGTCCAAGTGTCTGTGGTGAAATGCACCCTGTCACACACAGAGTTTCTCAAAGAAGCGGTGATGTTGTGTGCGACATGCTGGTGGAGCGCAGGCACACCTTTCTTTGAGAAGTAGTGCCGACTGGGCATCTGGTACTGGGGCACTGCGACGGACATAAGGTCTCGAAAATCCTCTGTGTCCACCAGGCGGAAAGGCAGCATTTCTGTAGCCAAGAGCTTGCAGATGGTGAAATTCAACCTCTTAGCTTTCTCATGGCTAGGAGGAAATGGTCTTTTACTTGTCCACATCTGAGGGACCGAGGGCTGGCTATTGTGCTTAGACGGGGTTGATAAGGGTGTCCCCGGCAAACTGACGGTCTGTGAGGAAGATGCAGGCGGACATGTTAGGTTGCCTTGATCCAAAGGTGGTGCTATCAATGTCGGACAGCGCTCAAGACCAGCTGGTGTTACCACCTCCAAAGAAAATGATGACCTGCCAATCACGCTGGCTGTTGCTGGTAAAGAGGTGGCAGGTCTGCGCCCCAAAACAGGTGTGACTGCTGTCCCCCCAGTCACAGAGGATGAAGAGGCCGCGGATGCACAAGATATGGCAGACGGTGGTTGGCCCGGCCGGCTAGACCGCATTGTAGCACACTGAGCTTCCCACTGCAACTTATGCTTCATGTCCATGTGCCGGTTCATGCATGAAGTACTCAAACTATGTATTTTTTGGCCTCTACTTAGCTTTTGCTGACAAATGTTACAGATAACACGAGTTGGGTCATCTTTATCGATCTGAAAAAATGCCCAGGCTATGCAAGGCTTAGCACCCATGCGACCTGAAGAGCCACCACGACTTGTGGTGAGAGGCAGAGTTGTGTTTGAGGATGCAGTTGTTGACGTGCTTCCAGTACTACGTCTCTGTCCAGGAAGGCGCAACCTGACCTCGTCGTCACTAGCATCTTCCTCCACCTCCTCTGCTGACCTCATCTCTTGGCTGACTGTGGGTTGACAGTAAGTGGGATCTCCGACCTCATCATCATCACCCTGTGCGTTATCACACCCGTCGTCCTCAGAGCCAACCTGTTCCTGCCCTGACAAAAAACTAAAGTTGTCGCTCCAATCAGGTATTTGAGTCTTATCATCGTCTTCCTCATTGTCTCCACCAACAGGAGTTACAGTTTGGGAATGAGGGTCTACATTATGGTCAGAACCTTCTGCGTCTGGTCCTGGATCCGACTCATAAAGATTCTGGGCATCAGTGCAGATCATTTCCTCGTCTGGATTCACAGAAGCGCTGGAGTCGACCTCTGATTCCCAGGCTATAGTATGAGTAAACAGCTCTGCAGACTCAACCATCTGTTCTACCTCATACTCAGACGGGCAGCTGGAGATTTGGGAGCTGTGAGGAAGCAAGTGCGATTTGGGTGACACCTTTGAGGACTGGAGTATTTGTGATGTTGAAGTTGATGTGGAGGAGAGCCCACTTAAAGGAGCACTTGATATCCGTTGAAGCACCTGCTGTTTTTGTGCCTCATCTGGAATTTGTAGCGCTTGGCTTGGCCGTAAGAAAGGGATCTTATCACATTGTCCGCTAAAAGAAGTAGACATTTTAGTTTGGCTGGAAGATGGTCTTTCTTCTGCACCTACCCCACGGACACAACCTTTTTTCCCCTTCCCAACACGCCTATTCCCCTTTCCACCAGCAGCAGGCCTTTTTCCACTCATTTTGGTGGTTAACTAATTCACAACTCTGGAGTTGTTTGCACAAAAAAACAATGGATGGTAACCGAGCAGAGCTGAGTGGCCAAACTGTGGTATTAGGCCAAAACTATTGGCTGGGTTAGATGCAGAAAAAAATTATTTTTAATTTGCAACCTGATGGAGGTCAGTATAGATGGACTAATAGACCAAGTCCCACACACCGCTAGAAGCCCAAATATTTTTTCAGAGCTAGATGCAGAAAATTTTTTTATTCAATTTGCAACCTGATGGAGGTCAGTATAGATGGACTAATAGACCAAGTCCCACACACTGCTAGAAGCCCAAATATTTTTTCAGAGCTAGATGCAGAAAAAAATTATTTTTAATTTGCAACCTGATGGAGGTCAGTATAGATGGACTAATAGACCAAGTCCCACACACTGCTAGAAGCCCAAATATTTTTTCAGAGCTAGATGCAGAAAAAAAATATTTTTAATTTGCAACCTGATGGAGGTCAGTATAGATGGACTAATAGACCAAGTCCTACACACTGCTAGAAGCCCAAATATTTTTTCAGAGCTAGATGCAGAAAAAAATTATTTTTAATTTGCAACCTGATGGAGGTCAGTATAGATGGACTAATAGAACAAGTCCCACACGCTGCTAGAAGCCCAAATATTTTTTCAGAGATAAATGAAGAAAAAAATTATTTTTAATTTGCAACCTGATGGAGGTCAGTATAGATGGACTAATAGACCAAGTCCCACACACTGCTAGAAGCCCAAATATTTTTTCAGAGCTAGATGCAGAAAAAAATTATTTTTAATTTGCAACCTGATGGAGGTCAGTATAGAGGGACTAATAGAACAAGTCCCACACGCTGCTAGAAGCCCAAATATTTTTTCAGAGATAAATGAAGAAAAAAATTATTTTTAATTTGCAACCTGATGGAGGTCAGTATAGATGGACTAATAGACCAAGTCCCACACACTGCTAGAAGCCCAAATATTTTTTCAGAGCTAGATGCAGAATAAAATTATTTTTAATTTGCAACCTGATGGAGGTCAGTATAGATGGACTAATAGACCAAGTCCCACACACCGCTAGAAGCCCAAATATTTTTTCAGAGCTAGATGCAGAAACAAATTATATTCAATTTGCAACCTGCTGGAGGTCAGTATAGAAGGACTAATAGAACAAGTCCCACACACTGCTAGAAGCCCAAATATTTTTTCAGAGCTAAATGAAGAAAAAAATTATTTTTAATTTGCAACCTGATGGAGGTCAGTATAGATGGACTAATAGACCAAGTCCCACACACTGCTAGAAGCCCAAATATTTTTTCAGAGCTAGATGCAGAAAAAAATTATTTTTAATTTGCAACCTGATGGAGGTCAGTATAGATGGACTAATAGACCAAGTCCCACACACAGCTAGAAGACCAAATATTTTTTCAGAGCTAGATGCAGAAAATTTTTTTATTCAATTTGCAACCTGATGGAGGTCAGTATAGATGGACTAATAGACCAAGTCCCACACACTGCTAGAAGCCCAAATATTTTTTCAGAGCTAGATGCAGAAAAAAATTATTTTTAATTTGCAACCTGATGGAGGTCAGTATAGATGGACTAATAGACCAAGTCCCACACACTGCTAGAAGCCCAAATATTTTTTCAGAGCTAGATGCAGAAAAAAATTATTTTTAATTTGCAACCTGATGGAGGTCAGTATAGATGGACTAATAGAACAAGTCCCACACGCTGCTAGAAGCCCAAATATTTTTTCAGAGATAAATGAAGAAAAAAATTATTTTTAATTTGCAACCTGATGGAGGTCAGTATAGATGGACTAATAGACCAAGTCCCACACACTGCTAGAAGCCCAAATATTTTTTCAGAGCTAGATGCAGAAAAAAATTATATTCAGTTTGCAACCTGATGGAGGTCAGTATAGATGGACTAATAGAATGATGCTATGCCCAAAAGATTTTACTTCACTAGGTGCAGTAAAAAAATTGGTATTCTATACACAGGTGGTATATCTTGCAACACAGATAGGCTACTCCACTGACTAACACACTCTGCAATAGGCCAAAAAGGATTAGCTTTGCTAGATTCAGCCAAATGCTGTGAAAAAAACTTGCACAGCACTGGCACAGACCTGCCTGGCAAAAACTGATAGGAACTGATGTAACCTAGTCCTGAAAAGGACTCCAATTACAATTAGTCTTTACTCCCACAATCTATCTATTTAAGAGCACAGACCTGCCTGATAAAAGTCGTAGGAAATGCTATAACCTAGTCCTTAAAAGGACTGCAATCACAACTATTCCCTACTCCCAAGCTATCTGTATATTTGTGCGAAAATTGGCTTGAAATTAACAAGGTATAGCGCACACAGCAACAGCGGTGCCGTCTAACACGCAGCTGCAGCAGTGAGAAAATGGTGGCGACGGGGAAAATGGCTTGGTCTTATAGGGCAAGGACATGTGACATACACTGCCAATGACACATGCCCTTGCTTGTGTGAAAAAAAGCACTTCCCTCCGTGTGTGCGCTGCTGATAGGCTGACAGATTGCACCTCCCCACTGCAAATGCGGGAAAGCGAAAAAAAAATGGAGATCTTCATTGTTCCTGCAGAGATCCATCCCCTGCCCCTCCCCCCGCCCCGCTGTACACTCAAACTGCGTATTAACATTAATTTTCATCATTACTGAGAAAAAATCCAGTTATGATTTTGGTGCACGAACAGTTATCGAACATAACCTCGAACAGCCGAATTTTTCTCAAATCGTTCGTGTTCGCCGATCGGCTCGAACACCGCCCAAAACAGCTCGAATTTGAGATTGGCGAACAGTTCGAGTAGAACAACGCTCATCTCTATTTATTAACGACATAGTCATCGGGATAAATAGTAAAATATCAATATTTGCAGATGACACAAAGTTATGTAAAACAATTAATACAAAAGAGGATAGTGAAGACCTACAGAGGGATTTGGATAAGCTGGGTAGGTGGAGCATTAAATGGCAAATGAGGTTTAACGAGGAGAAATGTAAGGTCATACATATGGGAAGGAAAAATGGAAGTCACCAGTACTCACTGAATGGGAAATCATTGGGGAATTCAGAGATGGAGAAGGACTTGGGCATCTTGATTGATAGCAAACTAAATTGGAGTGCCCAAAGTCAGGCCGCTGCTGTAAGGGCAAACAGGGTAATGGGATGTATCAGAAGAGGTATAGCTGCAAAGGATGAGAACATTGTTCTTCCACTGTACACATCACTGGTCAGACCACACTTGGAATACTGTGCTCAGTTATGGGCCCCAATATATAGAAAGGATATAAATGAGCTTGAAAAGGTACAAAGGAGGGCAACAAAATTAATAAAGGGAATGGAGGGACTGCAATACCCAGAGAGGTTGGCAAAACTAGGACTATTCAGCCTGGAAAAGAGAAGGTTGAGGGGGGGGCATAATAAATGTGTACAAATATGTTTGGGGACAGTATAGAGATCTTGCCCGGGATTTGTTCAAAAGGAGGGATATTACGGTAACAAGAGGGCACTCACTAAGACTGGAAGAGAAAAGGTTTCAGCACCAGCATAGGAAGGGGTTCTTTACGGTAAGAGCAGTGAGAATATGGAATTCACTGAGTGAGGAGACGGTAATGTCGGAGTCACTACACCAGTTGCGGGGACTGGATGCATTTCTAGATACCAGGCAGATTTCAGCATATACTTAAAAATAAAATAAAATAGTAGGTTGATACAGGGATTTATTCTGACTGCTGGTTTCAGAGTCGGGAGGGAATTTTTCCGCAGGTGAAGATTGGCCAAATCATTCGGGGTTTTTGCCCTCCTCTGGATCAACTTTAGCAATTACAGAACTAACAGGTCGAACTTGATGGACGCAAGTCTTTATTCGGCTTTACAAACTATGTTACTATGTTTAAATGCCCCTTGGAAGAGACGTGAAGGTTGCAGTAGCTTAAAAAGATGATTTTTATGCCCCTTGGAAAAGTGGTGGAGGTTAAATTAGGTTAACAAGATGGTTTTAATGCCCCTTAGAAGAGACGTGGAGGTTGCAGTACCTTAACAAGACGATTATAATGCCCCTTGGAAAATTGGTGGAGGTCGCAGTGGAATAAAAAGACAATATCAATGCCCCTGGGAAAAGTGGTGGAGATCGCATTAGCTTAACAAGACGGTTTTAATGCCCCGTGGAAGAGACGTGGAGGTTGCAGTAGCTTAACAAGACAGTTTTAATGCCCCTTGGAAAAGTGGTGGAGGTCGCAGTGGAATAAAAAGACAATAGCAATGCCCCTGGGAAAAGTTTTGGAGGTCGCAGTAGATTAACAAGATGGCTTTAATGCCCCTTGGAAGAGATGTGGAGGTCGCAGTGGAATAAAAAGACAATGTCAATGCCCCTGGGAAAAGTGGTGGAGGTCGCAGTAGCTTAACAAGACGGTTTTAATGCCCCTTGGAAAAGTGGTGGAGATCGCATTAGCTTAACAAGACGAGTTTAATACCTCTTAGAAGAGACGTGGAAGTTGCAGTAGCTTAACAAGATGGTTTAAATGCCCCTTGGAAGAGAAGTGAAGGTTGCAGTAGCTTAAAAAGATGGTTTTTATGCCCCTTGGAAAAGTGGTGGAGGTTGAATTCGCTTAACAAGACGGTTTTAATGCCCCTTGGAAGAGATGTGGAGGTTGCAGTACCTTAACAAGACGATTATAATGCCCCTTGGAAAAGTGGTGGAGGTCGCAGTGGAATAAAAAGACAATATCAGTGCCCCTGGGAAAAGAGGTGGAGGTCGCAGTAGCTTAACAAGACAGTTTTAATGCCCCTTGGAAAAGTGGTGGAGGTCGCAGTGGAATAAAAAGACAAATTCAATGCCCCTTGAAAAAGTGGTGGAGGTCGCAGTAGCTTAACAAGACGGTTATAATGCCCCTTGGAAAAGGGGTGGAGATCGCAATGGAATAAAAAGACAATATCAGTGCCCCTGGAAAAAGTGATAGAGGTCGCATTAGCTTAACAAGACAGTTTTAATGCCCCTTGGAAGAGACGTGGAGGTTGCAGCAGCTTAACAAGACAGTTTTAATGCCCCTTGGAAAAGTGATGGAGGTCGCAGTGGAATGAAAAGACAATATCAATGCCCCTGGAAAAAGTGGTGGAGATCGCACTATCTTAACAAAACGGCTTTAATGGCCCTTGGAAGAGAAGTGGAGGTCGCAGTAGCTTAACAAGATAGTTTTAATGCCCCTTGGAAGAGTGGTGGATGTCACAGCAGCTTAACAAGACAGCTTTAATGCCCCTTGGAAAAGTGGTGGAGGTCGCAGTAGCTTAACAAGACAGCTTTAATGCCCCTTGGAAGAGACTTGGAGGTCACAATAGCTAAACAAGATGGTTTTATTGCCCCTTGGAAAAGTGGTGGAGATCGCATTAGCTTAACAAGATGGTTTAAATGCCCCTTAGAAGAGACATGGAAGTTGCAGTGGCTTAGCCAGATGGTTTAAATGCACCTTGGAAGAGACGTGAAGGTTGCAGTAGCTTAACAAGACGGTTTTAATGCCCCTTGGAACAGTGGTGGAGATTGCATTAGCTTAACAAGACGGTTTTAATGCCCCTTGGAAGAGACGTGGAGGTTGCAGTACCTTAACAAGATGATTATAATGCCCCTTGGAAAAGTGGTGGAGGTCGCAGTGGAATAAAAACACACTATCAATGCCCCTGGAAAAAGTTTTGGAGGTCGCAGTAGCTTAACAAGATGGCTTTAATGCCCATTGGAAGAGATGTGGAGGACGCAGTGGAATAAAAAGACAATGTCAATGCCCCTGGGAAAAGTGGTGGAGGTCGTAGTAGCTTAACAAGACGGTTTTAATGCCCCTTGGAAAAGTTGTGGAGGTCGCATTAGCTTAACAAGACAGCTTTAGTGCCCCTTGGAAGACACTTGGAGGTCGCAGTAGATTAACAAGATGGTTTTAATGCCCCTTGGAAGAGTGGTGGAGGTCACAGTAGCTTAACAAGGCAGCTCTAATGCCCTTTGGAAAAGTGGTGGAGGTCGCAGTAGCTTAACAAGACAGCTTTAAGGCCTATTGGAAGAGACTTGGAGGTCGCAGTAGCTTAACAAGACGGTTTTAATGCCCCTTGGAAAAGTGGTTGAGGTCGCAGTGCAATAAAAAGACAATATCAATGCCTTTGGGAAAGGTGGTGGAGGCCGCAGTAGATTAACAAGACGGGTTTAATACCCCTTAGAAGAGACGTGGAAGTTGCAGTAGCTTAACAAGATGGTTTAAATGCCCCTTGGAAGACACGTGAAGGTTGCAGTAGCTTAACAAGATGGTTTTTATGCCCCTTGGAAAAGTGGTGGAGGTTGAATTAGCTTAACAAGACGGTTTTAATGCCCCTTGGAAGAGATGTGGAGGTGGCAGTACCTTAACAAGACGATTATAATGCCCCTTGGAAAAGTGGTGGAGGTCGCAATGGAATAAAAAGACAATATCAGTGCCCCTGGAAAAAGAGGTGGAGGTCGCAGTAGCTTAACAAGACGCTTTTAATGCCCCTTGGAAAAGTGGTGGAGGTCGCAGTGGAATAAAATGACAACATCAATGCCTCTGGGAAAAGTGGTGGAGATCGCATTAGCTTAACAAGACGGTTTTAATGCCCCGTGGAAGAGACGTGGAGGTTGCAGTAGCTTAAAAAGACAGTTTTAATGCCCCTTGGAAAAGAGGTGGACATCGCAGTGGAATAAAAAGACAATATCAATGCCCCTGGGAAAAGTTTTGGAGGTCGCAGTAGATTAACGAGATGGCTTTAATACCCCTTAGAAGAGATGTGGAGGTCGCAGTGGAATAAAAAGACAATGTCAATGCCCCTGGGAAAAGTGGTGGAGGCCGCAGTGGCTTAACAAGACTGTTTTAATGTCCCTTAAAAAAATGGTGGAGGTCGCATTAGCTTTACAAGACTGTTTTAATGCTCCTTTGAAGAGACATGGAGGTCGCAGTAGCTTAACAAGATGGTTTTAAAACCCCTTGGAAGAGTGGTGGAGGTCACAGTAGCTTAACAAGACAGCTTTAATTCAACTTGGAAAAGTGGTGGAGGTCGCAGTAGCTTAGCAAGACAGCTTTAATGCCCCTTGGAAGAGACTTGGAAGTCGCAGTAACTTAACAAGATGGTATTAATGCCCCTTGGAAGAGTGGAGGAGGTCACAGTAGCTTAACAAGACAGCTTTAATGCCCCTTGGAAAAGTGGTGGAGGTCGCAGTAGCTTAACAAGACAGCTTTAATGCCCCTTGGAAAAGTGGTGGAGGTCACATTAGCTTAACAAGACGGTTTTAATGCCTCTTGGAAAAGTGGTGGAGGTCGCATTAGTTTAACAAGATGGTTTTAATGCCCCTTGGAAGAGACACGGAGGTTGCAGTAGCTTAAAAAGATGGTGTAAATGCCCCTTGGAAGAGACGTGAAGGTCGCGGTAGCATAACAAGACGGTTTTAATGCCCCTCGGAAAAGTGGTGGAGAGCGCATTAGCTTAACAAGATGGTTTTAATGCCCCGCGGAAGAGATGTGGAGGTTGCAGTAGCTTAACAAGACAGTTTAAATGCCCCTTGGAAAAGTGGTGGACGTCGCAGTGGAATAAAAAGAAAATATCAATGCCCCTGGGAAAAGTTTTGGAGGTCGCAGTAGATTAACAAGATGGCTTTAATGCCCCTTGGAAGAGATGTGGAGGTCGCAGTGGAATAAAAGACAATGTCAATGCCCCTGGGAAAAGTGGTGGAGGTCGCAGTAGCTTAACAAGACGGTTTTAATGCCCCTTGGAAAAGTGGTGGAGATCGCATTAGCTTAACAAGACGAGTTTAATACCTCTTAGAAGAGACGTGGAAGTTGCAGTAGCTTAACAAGATGGTTTAAATGCCCCTTGGAAGAGAAGTGAAGGTTGCAGTAGCTTAACAAGATGGTTTTTATGCCCCTTGGAAAAGTGGTGGAGGTTGAATTCGCTTAACAAGACGGTTTTAATGCCCCTTGGAAGAGATGTGGAGGTTGCAGTACCTTAACAAGACGATTATAATGCCCCTTGGAAAAGTGGTGGAGGTCGCAGTGGAATAAAAAGACAATATCAGTGCCCCTGGGAAAAGAGGTGGAGGTCGCAGTAGCTTAACAAGACGGTTTTAATGCCCCTTGGAAAAGTGGTGGAGGTCGCAGTGGAATAAAAAGACAAATTCAATGCCCCTTGAAAAAGTGGTGGAGGTCGCAGTAGCTTAACAAGACGGTTATAATGCCCCTTGGAAAAGTGGTGGAGATCGCAATGGAATAAAAAGACAATATCAGTGCCCCTGGAAAAAGTGATAGAGGTCGCATTAGCTTAACAAGACAGTTTTAATGCCCCTTGGAAGAGACGTGGAGGTTGCAGCAGCTTAACAAGACAGTTTTAATGCCCCTTGGAAAAGTGATGGAGGTCGCAGTGGAATGAAAAGACAATATCAATGCCCCTGGGAAAAGTGGTGGAGGTCGCACTATCTTAACAAAACGGCTTTAATGGCCCTTGGAAGAGAAGTGGAGGTCGCAGTAGCTTAACAAGATAGTTTTAATGCCCCTTGGAAGAGTGGTGGATGTCACAGTAGCTTAACAAGACAGCTTTAATGCCCCTTGGAAAAGTGGTGGAGGTCGCAGTAGCTTAACAAGACAGCTTTAATGCCCCTTGGAAGAGACTTGGAGGTCACAATAGCTAAACAAGATGGTTTTATTGCCCCTTGGAAGAGTGGTGGAGGTCACAGTAGCTTAACAAGACAGCTTTAATGCCCCTTGGAAAAATGGTGGAGGTCGCAGTAGCTTAACAAGACAGCTTTAATGCCCCTGGGAATAGTGGTGGAGGTCGCAGTAGCTTAACAAGATGGTTTTAATGCCCCTTGGAAAAGTGGTGGAGATCGCATTAGCTTAACAAGATGGTTTAAATGCCCCTTAGAAGAGACATGGAAGTTGCAGTGGCTTAGCCAGATGGTTTAAATGCACCTTGGAAGAGACGTGAAGGTTGCAGTAGCTTAACAAGACGGTTTTAATGCCCCTTGGAACAGTGGTGGAGATTGCATTAGCTTAACAAGACGGTTTTAATGCCCCTTGGAAGAGACGTGGAGGTTGCAGTACCTTAACAAGATGATTATAATGCCCCTTGGAAAAGTGGTGGAGGTCGCAGTGGAATAAAAACACACTATCAATGCCCCTGGGAAAAGTTTTGGAGGTCGCAGTAGCTTAACAAGATGGCTTTAATGCCCATTGGAAGAGATGTGGAGGACGCAGTGGAATAAAAAGACAATGTCAATGCCCCTGGGAAAAGTGGTGGAGGTCGTAGTAGCTTAACAAGACGGTTTTAATGCCCCTTGGAAAAGTTGTGGAGGTCGCATTAGCTTAACAAGACAGCTTTAGTGCCCCTTGGAAGACACTTGGATGTCGCAGTAGATTAACAAGATGGTTTTAATGCCCCTTGGAAGAGTGGTGGAGGTCACAGTAGCTTAACAAGGCAGCTCTAATGCCCTTTGGAAAAGTGGTGGAGGTCGCAGTAGCTTAACAAGACAGCTTTAAGGCCTATTGGAAGAGACTTGGAGGTCGCAGTAGCTTAACAAGACGGTTTTAATGCCCCTTGGAAAAGTGGTTGAGGTCGCAGTGCAATAAAAAGACAATATCAATGCCCTTGGGAAAGGTGGTGGAGGCCGCAGTAGATTAACAAGACGGGTTTAATACCCCTTAGAAGAGACGTGGAAGTTGCAGTAGCTTAACAAGATGGTTTAAATGCCCCTTGGAAGACACGTGAAGGTTGCAGTAGCTTAACAAGATGGTTTTTATGCCCCTTGGAAAAGTGGTGGAGGTTGAATTAGCTTAACAAGACGGTTTTAATGCCCCTTGGAAGAGATGTGGAGGTCGCAGTAGCTTAACAAGACGCTTTTAATGCCCCTTGGAAAAGTGGTGGAGGTCGCAGTGGAATAAAATGACAACATCAATGCCTCTGGGAAAAGTGGTGGAGATCGCATTAGCTTAACAAGACGGTTTTAATGCCCCGTGGAAGAGACGTGGAGGTTGCAGTAGCTTAAAAAGACAGTTTTAATGCCCCTTGGAAAAGAGGTGGACATCGCAGTGGAATAAAAAGACAATATCAATGCCCCTGGGAAAAGTTTTGGAGGTCGCAGTAGATTAACGAGATGGCTTTAATACCCCTTAGAAGAGATGTGGAGGTCGCAGTGGAATAAAAAGACAATGTCAATGCCCCTGGGAAAAGTGGTGGAGGCCGCAGTGGCTTAACAAGACTGTTTTAATGTCCCTTAAAAAAATGGTGGAGGTCGCATTAGCTTTACAAGACTGTTTTAATGCTCCTTTGAAGAGACATGGAGGTTGCAGTAGCTTAACAAGATGGTTTTAAAACCCCTTGGAAGAGTGGTGGAGGTCACAGTAGCTTAACAAGACAGCTTTAATTCAACTTGGAAAAGTGGTGGAGGTCGCAGTAGCTTAGCAAGACAGCTTTAATGCCCCTTGGAAGAGACTTGGAAGTCGCAGTAACTTAACAAGATGGTATTAATGCCCCTTGGAAGAGTGGAGGAGGTCACAGTAGCTTAACAAGACAGCTTTAATGCCCCTTGGAAAAGTGGTGGAGGTCGCAGTAGCTTAACAAGACAGCTTTAATGCCCCTTGGAAAAGTGGTGGAGGTCACATTAGCTTAACAAGACGGTTTTAATGCCTCTTGGAAAAGTGGTGGAGGTCGCATTAGTTTAACAAGATGGTTTTAATGCCCCTTGGAAGAGACACGGAGGTTGCAGTAGCTTAAAAAGATGGTGTAAATGCCCCTTGGAAGAGACGTGAAGGTCGCGGTAGCATAACAAGATGGTTTTAATGCCCCTCGGAAAAGTGGTGGAGAGCGCATTAGCTTAACAAGATGGTTTTAATGCCCCGCAGAAGAGATGTGGAGGTTGCAGTAGCTTAACAAGACAGTTTAAATGCCCCTTGGAAAAGTGGTGGACGTCGCAGTGGAATAAAAAGAAAATATCAATTCCCCTGGGAAAAGTTTTGGAGGTCACAGTAGATTAACAAGATGGCTTTAAAGCCCCTTGGAAGAGATGTGGAGGTCGCAGTGGAATAAAAAGACAACGTCAATGCTCCTGGGAAAAATGGTGGAGGTCGCATTAGCTTTACAAGACGGTTTTAATGCTCCTTGGAAGAGACGTGAAGGTCGCAGTAGCTTAACAAGACGGTTTTAATGCCCCTCGGATAAGTGGTGGAGGTCGCATTAGCTTTACAAGATGGTTTTAATGCCACTTTTAAGAGACGTGGAGGTTGCAGTGGCTTAACAAGACGGTTTTAATGCCCCTTGGAAAAGTGGTGGAAGTAGCAGTGGAATAAAAAGACAATATCAATGACCGTTGAAAAAGTGATGGAGGTCGCAGTAGCTTAAAAAGACGGTTATAATGCCCCTTGGAAAAGTGGTGGAGGTCGCAATGGAATAAAAAGACAATATCAATGCCCCTGTAAAAAGTGATAGAGGTCGCATTAGCTTAACAAGACAGTTTTAATGCCCCTTGCAAGAGACGTGGAGGTTGCAGCAGCATAACAAAACAGTTTTAAAGCCCCTTGGAAAAGTGATGAAGGTCGCAGTGGAATGAAAAGACAATATCAATGCCCCTGGGAAAAGTGGTGGAGGTCGCACTATCTTAACAAAACGGCTTTAATGGCCCTTGGAAGAGACGTGGAGGTTGCAGTAGCTTAACAAGATGGTTTTAATGCCCCTTGGAAGAGTGGTGGATGTCACAGTAGCTTAACAAGACAGCTTTAATGCCCATTGGAAAAGTGGTGGAGGTCGCAGTAGCTTAACAGGATAGCTTTAATGCCCCTTGGAAGAGTCTTGGAGGTCACAATAGCTAAACAAGATGGTTTTATTGCCCCTTGGAAGAGTGGTGGAGGTCACAGTAGCTTAACAAGACAGCTTTAATGCCCCTTGGAAAAATGGTGGAGGTCGCAGTAGCTTAACAAGACAGCTTTAATGCCCCTGGGAATAGTGGTGGAGGTTGCATTAGCTTAACAAGACGGTTTAAATGCCTCTTAGAATAGACATGGAAGTTGCAGTGGCTTAACAAGATGGTTTAAATGCACCTTGGAAGAGACGTGAAGGTTGCAGTAGCTTAACAAGACCGTTTTAATGCCCCTTGGAACAGTGGTGGAGATTGCATTAGCTTAACAAGACGGTTTTAATGCCCCTTGGAAGAGACGTGGAGGTTGCAGTACCTTAACAAGACGATTATAATGCCCCTTGGAAAAGTGGTGGAGGTCGCAGTGGAATAAAAACACACTACCAATGCCCCTGGGAAAAGTTTTGGAGGTCGCAGTAGCTTAACAAGTTGGCTTTAATGCCCATTGGAAGAGATGTGGAGGTCGCAGTGGAATAAAAAGACAATGTCAATGCCCCTGGGAAAAGTGGTGGAGGTCACAGTAGATTAACAAGACGGTTTTAATGCCCCTTGGAAAAGTGGTGGAGGTCGCAGTAGCTTAACAAGACAGCTTTAATGCCCCTTGGAAGAGACTTGGAGGTCACGATAGCTAAACGAGATGGTTTTATTGCCCCTTGGAAGAGTGGTGGAGGTCACAGTAGCTTAACAAGACAGCTTTAATGCCCCTTAGAAAAATGGTGGAGGTTGCAGTAGCTTAACAAGACGGTATTAATGCCCCTTGGAAAAGTGGTGGAGGTCGCATTAGCTTAATAAGACGGTATTAATGCCCCTTGGAAGAGACGTGGAGTTCGCAGTAGCTTAGCACGATGGTTTTAATGCCCCTTGGAAGAGTGGTGGAGTACACAGTAGCTTAACAAGACAGCTTTAATGCCCCTTGGAAAAGTGGTGGAGGTCGCAGTAGCTTAACAAGACAGCTTTAATGCCCCTGGGAAAAGTGGTGGAGGACGCAGTAGCTTAACAAGATGGTTTTAATGCCCCTTGGAAAAGTGGTGGAGGTTGCAATGGAATAAAAGGACAATATCAATGCCCCTGGGAAAAATGGTGGAGGTCGCATTAGCTTAACAAGACGGTTTTAATGCCACTGGGAAGAGATGTGGAGGTTGCAGTATCTTAACAAGATGGTTTTAATGCCCCTTGGAAAAGTGGTGGAGGTCGCAGTGGAATAAAAAGACAATATCAATGCCCCTGGGAAAAGTGGTGGAGGTCGCAGTAGCTTAAAAAGCCGGTTTTAATGCCCATTGGAAGAGACATGGAGGTCGCAGTAGTTTAAGAAGATGGTTTTAATGCCCTTTGGAAGAGTGGTGGAGGTCACAGTAGCTTAACAAGACAGCTTTAATGCCGCTTGGAAGAGACTTGGAGGTCACAGTAGCTAAACAAGATGGTTTTATTGCCCCTTGGAAAAGTGATGGAGGTCACAGTAGCTTAACAAGACAGCTTTAATGCCTCTTGGAAAAATGGTGGAGGTCGCAGTAGCTTAACAAGACAGCTTTAATGCCCCTGGGAAAAGTGGTGGAGGTCACAGTAGCATAGCAAGTCGGTTTTAATGCCCCTTGGAAAAGTGGTGGAGGTCGCATTAGCTTAACAAGACGGTATTAATGCCCCTTGGAAGAGACATGGAGTTCGCAGTAGCTTAGCAAGATGGTTTTAATGCCCCTTGGAAGAGTGGTGGAGGTCACAGTAGCTTAACAAGAGAGCTTTAATGCCCCTTGGAAAAGTGGTGGAGGTCGCAGGAGCTTAACAAGACAGCTTTAATGCCCCTGGGAAAAGTGGTGGAGGTCGCAGTAGCTTAACAAGATGGTTTTAATGCCCCTTGGAATAGTGGTTGAGGTCGCAGTGGAATAAAAGGACAATATCAATGCCCCTGGAAAAAGGGGTGGAGGTCGCAGTAGCTTAACAAGACGGTTTTACTGCCCCTGGGAAGAGATGTGGAGGTTGCAGGTGCTTAACAAGATGGTTTTAATGCCCCTTGGAAAAGTGGTGGAGGTCGCAGTGGAATAAAAAGACAATATCAATGCCCCTGGGAAAAGTGGTGGAGGTCGCAGTAGCTTAAGAAGATGGTTTTAATGCCCCTTGGAAGAGACATGGAGGTCGCAGTTCAATAAAAAGACAATATCAACGCCCCTGGGAAAAAGGGTGGAGGTTGAATTAGCTTAACAAGACGGTTTTAATGCTCCTTGGAAGAGACATGGAGGTCGCAGTAGTTTAAAAGATGGTTTTAATGCCCCTTGGAAGAGTGGTGGAGGTCACAGTAGCTTAACAAGACAGCTTTAATTCCCCTTGTAAAAGTGGTGTAGGTCGCAGTAGCTTAACAAGACAGCTTTAATGCCCCTTGGAAAAGTGGTGGATATCACAGTAGCTTAATAAGACAGCTTTAATGCCCCTGGGAAAAGTGGTGGAGGTTGCATTAGCTTTACAAGTCAGATTTAATTCTCCTTGGAAGAGACATGGAGATCGCAGTAGCTTAACAAGACGGTTTTAAAACCCCTAGGAAGAGTGGTGGAGGTCACAGAAGCTTAACAAGACAGCTTTAGTGCCCCTTGGAAGAGACTTGGAGGTCGCAGTAGATTAACAAGATGGCTTTAATGCCCCTTGGAAGAGTGGTGGAGGTCACAGTAGCTTAACAAGACAGCTTTAATGCCCTTTGGAAAAGTGGTGGAGGTCGCAGTAGCTTAACAAGACAGCTTTAAGGCCTATTGGAAGAGTCTTGGAGGTCGCAGTGGCTTAACAAGACGGTTTTAATGCCCCTTGGAAAAGTGGTTGAGGTCGCAATGGAATAAAAAGACAATATCAATGCCCTTGGGAAAGGTGGTGGAGGTCGCAGTAGACGGTCACAAGACGGTTTTAATGCCCCTTGAAGAGACGTGGAGGTCGCAGTGGAATAAATAGACAATATCAATGCCACTGGGAAAAGTGGTGGAGGTCGAAGTAGCTTAACAAGACAGTTTTAATGCCCCTTGGAAAAGAGGTGGAGGTCGCATTAGCTTAACAAGACGGTTTTAATGCCCCTTGGAAGAGACGTGGAGGCCGCAGTAGCTTAACAAGACAGTTTTAATGCCCCTTGGAAAAGAGGTGGAGGTCGAATTAGCTTAACAAGACGGTTTTAACGCCCCTTGGAAGAGTGGTGGAGGTCACAGTAGCTTAACAAGACAGCTTTAATGCCCCTTGGAAAAGTGGTGGAGGTCGCAGTAGCTTAACAAGACCGGTTTAATGCCCCTTGGAAATGTGGTGGAGGTCGCAGTGGAATAAAAAGACAATATCGTTGCACCTGGGAAAAGTGGTGGAGGTCGCATTAGCTTAAGAAGACGGTTTTAATGCCCCTTGGAAGAGACGTGGAGGTTGCAGTAGCTTAGCAAGATGGTTTTAATGCCCCTTGGAAAAGTGGTGGAGGTCGCAGTGGAATAAAAATACCATATCAATGCCGCTGGGAAAAGTGGTTGAGGTCGCAGTAGCTTAATAAGACGGTTTTAATGAACCCTTGAAAAAGTGGTGGAGGTCACAGTAGCATAACAAGACACCTTTAATGCCCCTTGGAAAAGTGGTGGAGTTCGCAGTAGCTTAACAAGACTGCTTTAATGCGCCTTGGAAAAGTGGTGGAGGTCGCATTACCTTAACAAGATGGTTTAAATGCCCCTTGGAAAAGTGGTGGAGGTCGCATTAGCGTAACAAGACGGTTTTAATGCCCCTTGGAAGAGACATGGAGGTTGCAGTAGCTTAACAAGACATTTTAAATGCCCCTTTGAAGAGACGTGAAGGTTGCAGTAGCTTAACAAGATGGTTTTAATGCCCGTCGGAAAAGTGGTGTAGGTCGCATTAGTTTAACAAGATGGTTTTAATGCCCCTTGGTAGAGACGTGGAGGTTGCAGTAGCTTAACAAGACGGTTTTAATGCCCCTTGGAAAAGTGGTGGAGGTCGCAGTGGAATAGAAAGACAATATCAATGACCTTGGGAAAAGAGGTGGAGGTCGCAGTAGCTTAATAATACGGTTTTAATGCCCCTTGGAAATGTGGTGGAGGTCGCAGTGGAATAAAAAGACAATATCATTGCCCCTGGGAAAAGTGGTGGAGGTCGCATTAGCTTAAGAAGACGGTTTTAATGTCCCCTTGGAAGAGACGTGGAGTTTGCAGTAGCTTAGCAAGATGGTTTTAATGCCCCTTGGAAAAGTGGTGGAGGTCGCAGTGGAATAAAAATACAATATCAATGCCCCTGGGAAAAGTGGGGGAGGTCGCAGTAGCTTAACAAGACGGTTTTAATGAATCCTTGGAAAAGTGGTGGAGGTCACAGTAGCATAACAAGACAGCTTTAATGCCCCTTGGAAAAGTGGTGGAGGTCGCAGTAGCTTAACAAGACAGCTTTAATGCGCCTTGGAAAAGTGGTGGAGGTCGCATTACCTTAATTAGATGGTTTTAATGCCCCTTGGAAAAGTGGTGGAGGTCGCATTAGCGTAACAAGACAGTTTTAATGCCCCTTGGAAGAGACATGGAGGTTGCAGTAGCTTAACAAGACGTTTTAAATGCCCCTTGGAAGAGACGTGAAGGTTGCAGTAGCTTAACAAGATGGTTTTAATGCCCGTCGGGAAAGTGGTGGAGGTCGCATTAGTTTAACAACATGGTTTTAATGCCCCTTGGTAGAGACGTGGAGGTTGCAGTAGCTTAACAAGACGGTTTTAATGCCCCTTGGAAAAGTGGAGGAGGTCGCGGTGGAATAGAAAGACAATATCAATGCCTTTGGGAAAAGAGATGGAGGTCGCAGTAGCTAAACAAGACAGTTTTAATGCCCCTTGGAAAAGTGGTGGAGGTTGCAATGGAATAAAAAGACAAAATCAATGCCCCAAGGAAGAAGTGGTGGAGGTCGCATTAGCTTAACAATACAATTTTAATGCCTCTTGGAAGAGACTTGGAGGTTGCAGTAGCTTAATAAGTCAGTTTTAATGCCCCTTGGAAAAGTGGTGGGAGGTCGCAGTGGAATAAAAAGACAATATCAATGCCCCTGGGAAAAGTGGTGGAGGTCGCAGTAGCTTAGCAAGATGGCTTTAATGCCCCTTGGAAGAGAAGTGGAGGTCGAATTAGCTTAACAAAACGGTTTTAATGCCCCTTGGAAGAGTGGTGGAGGTCACAGTAGCTTAACAAGACAGCTTTAATGCCTCTTGGAAAAGTGGTGGAGGTCGTAGTAGCTTAACAAGACAGCTTTAATGCCCCTTGGAAGAGACTTGGAGGTCGCAGTAGCTTAACAAGATGGTTTTGCTGCCCCTTGTAAGAGTGGTGGAGGTCACAGTAGCTTAACAAGACAGCTTTAATGCCCCTTGGAAAATGGTGGAGGTCGCAGTAGCTTAACAAGTCAGCTTTAATGCCCCTGTGAAAAGTGGTGGAGGTAGTGGAGGTCGCAGTAGCTTAACAAGACGGTGTTAAAGCCCCTTGGAACAGTGGTGGAGGTCGCATTATCTTAACAAGACGGTTTTAATGCCCCTTGGAAGAGACGTGTAGGTCGCAGTAGCATAACAAGACAGCTTTAATGCCCCTTGGAAAAGTGGTGGAGGTCATAGTAGCTTAACAAGACAGCTTTAATGCCCCTTGGAAGAGACTTGGAGGTCGCAGTAGCTTAACAAGATGGTTTTGTTGCCCCTTGTAAGAGTGGTGGAGGTCACAGTAGCTTAACAAGACAGCTTTAATGCCCCTTGGAAAATGGTGGAGGTCGCAGTAGCTTAACAAGGCAGCTTTAATGCCCCTGGGAAAAGTGGTGGAGGTCGTGGAGGTCGCAGTAGCTTAACTAGACGGTGTTAAAGCCCCTTGGAACAGTGGTGGAGGTCGCATTATCTTAACAAGAAGGCTTTAATTCCCCTTGGAGAAGTGGTGGAGGTCGCAGTAGGTTAACAAGACAGCTTTAATGCCCCTTGGAAGAGACTTGGAGGTCGCAGTAGCTTAACAAGACGGTTTTAATGCCCCTTGGAAGAGTGGTGGAGGTCACAGTAGCTTAACAAGACAGCTTGAATGCCCCTGGGAAAAGTGGTGGCGGTTGCAGTAGCTTAACAAGATGGTTTTAATGCCCCTTGGAAAAGTGGTGGAGGTCGCAGTGGAATAAAAGGCAACATCAATGCCCCTGGGAAAAGTGGTGGAGGTCGCATTAACTTAACAAGACGTTTATAATGCCACTTGAAAGAGACGTGGAGGTCGCAGTAGCTTAACAAGATGGTTTTAATGCCCCTTGGAAGAGTGGTGGAGGTCACAGTAGCTTAAAAAGACAGCTTTAATGCCCCTTGGAAAAGTGGTGGAGGTCACAGTAGCTTAACAAGACAGCTTTAATGCCCTTGGAAAAGTGGTGAAGGTCGCATTAACTTAACAAGACGGTTTTAATGCCCCTTGGAAAAGTGGTGGAGGTTGCATTACCTTAACAAGACGGGTTTAATACCCCTTAGAAGAGATGTGGAAGTTGCAGTAGCTTAACAAGATGGTTCAAATGCCCCTTGGAAGAGATGTGAAGGTTGCAGTAGCTTAACAAGATGGTTTTTATGCCCCTTGGAAAAGTGGTGGATGTTGAATTAGCTTAAAAAGACGGTTTTAATGCCCATTGGAAGAGACGTGGAGGTTGCAGTACCTTAACAAGACGATTATAATGGCCCTTGGAAAAGTGGTGGAGGTCGCAGAGGAATAAAAAGACAATATCAGTGCCCCTGGGAAAAGTGGTGGAGGTCGCAGTAGCTTAACAAGACGGTTTTAATGCCCCTTGGAAAAGTGGTGGAGGTCGCAGTGGAATAAAAAGACAATATCAATGCCCCTGGGAAAAATGTTGGAGATCGCATTAGCTTAACAAGACGGTTTTAATGCCCCGTGGAAGAGAAGTGGAGGTTGCAGTAGATTAACAAGACAGTTTTAATGCCCCTTGGAAAAGTGGTGGATGTCGCAGAGGAATAAAAAGACAATATCAATGCCCCTGGGAAAAGTTTTGGAGGTCGTAGTAGATTAACAAGATGGCTTTAATGCCCCTTGGAAGAGATGTGGAGGTCGCAGTGGAATAAAAAGACGGTTTTAATACCCCTTGGAAAAGTGGTGGAGGTCGCATCAGCTTTACAAGACGGTTTTAATGCTCCTTGGAAGAGACATGGAGGTCGCAGTAGCTTAACAAGACGGTTTTAAAACCCCTTGGAATAGTGTTGGAGGTCACAGTAGCTTAACAGGACAACTTTATTTCAACTTGGAAAAGTGGAGGAGGTCGCAGTAGCTTAATAAGACAGATTTAATGCCCCTTGGAAGAGACTTGGAAGTCGCAGTAGCTTAACAAGATGATATTAATGCCCCTTCGAAGAGTGGAGGAGGTCACAGTAGCTTAACAAGACAGCTTTAATGCCCCTTGGAAAAGTGGTGGAGGTCGCAGTAGCTTAACAAGACAGCTTTAATGCCCCTTGGAAAAGTGGTGGAGGTCGCATTAGCTTAACAAGATGGTTTTAATGCCTCTTGGAAAAGTGGTGGAGGTAGTATAAGCTTAATAAGACAGTTTTAATGCCCCTTGGAAGAGACACGGAGGTTGCAGTAGCTTAAAAGGACGGTTTAAATGCCGCTTAGAAGAGACGTGAAGGTCGCAGTAGCTTAACAAGACGCTTTTAAAGCCCCTCGGATAAGTGGTGGAGGTCGCATTAGCTTAACAAGATGGTTTTAGTGCCACTTGGAAGAGACGTGGAGGTTGCAGTAGCTTAACAAGACGGTTTTAATGCCCCTTGGAAAAGTGGTGGAGGTCGCAGTGGAATAGAAAGACAAAATCAATGCCCCTTGAAAAAGTGGTGGAGGTCGCAGTAGCTTAACAAGAAGGTTATAATGCCCCTTGGAAAAGTGGTGGAGGTCGCAATGGAATAAAAAGACAATATCAATGCCCCTGGAAAAAGTGGTAGAGGTCGCATTAGCTTAACAAGACAGTTTTAATGCCCCTTGGAAGAGACGTGGAGATTGCAGTAGCTTAACAAGACAGTTTTAATGCCCCTTGGAAAAGTGGTGGAGGTCGCAGTGGAAAAAAAGACAATATCAATGCCCCTGGGAAAAGTGGTGGAGGTAGCAGTAGCTTAACAAGACGGCTTTAATGGCCCTTGGAAGAGACGTGGAGGTCGCAGTAGCTTAACAAGACGGTTTTAAAACCCCTTGGAATAGTGTTGGAGGTCACAGTAGCTTAACAGGACAACTTTATTTCAACTTGGAAAAGTGGAGGAGGTCGCAGTAGCTTAATAAGACAGATTTAATGCCCCTTGGAAGAGACTTGGAAGTCGCAGTAGCTTAACAAGATGATATTAATGCCCCTTCGAAGAGTGGAGGAGGTCACAGTAGCTTAACAAGACAGCTTTAATGCCCCTTGGAAAAGTGGTGGAGGTCGCAGTAGCTTAACAAGACAGCTTTAATGCCCCTTGGAAAAGTGGTGGAGGTCGCATTAGCTTAACAAGATGGTTTTAATGCCTCTTGGAAAAGTGGTGGAGGTAGTATAAGCTTAATAAGACAGTTTTAATGCCCCTTGGAAGAGACACGGAGGTTGCAGTAGCTTAAAAGGACGGTTTAAATGCCGCTTAGAAGAGACGTGAAGGTCGCAGTAGCTTAACAAGACGCTTTTAAAGCCCCTCGGATAAGTGGTGGAGGTCGCATTAGCTTAACAAGATGGTTTTAGTGCCACTTGGAAGAGACGTGGAGGTTGCAGTAGCTTAACAAGACGGTTTTAATGCCCCTTGGAAAAGTGGTGGAGGTCGCAGTGGAATAGAAAGACAAAATCAATGCCCCTTGAAAAAGTGGTGGAGGTCGCAGTAGCTTAACAAGAAGGTTATAATGCCCCTTGGAAAAGTGGTGGAGGTCGCAATGGAATAAAAAGACAATATCAATGCCCCTGGAAAAAGTGGTAGAGGTCGCATTAGCTTAACAAGACAGTTTTAATGCCCCTTGGAAGAGACGTGGAGATTGCAGTAGCTTAACAAGACAGTTTTAATGCCCCTTGGAAAAGTGGTGGAGGTCGCAGTGGAAAAAAAGACAATATCAATGCCCCTGGGAAAAGTGGTGGAGGTAGCAGTAGCTTAACAAGACGGCTTTAATGGCCCTTGGAAGAGACGTGGAGGTCGCAGTAGCTTAACAAAACGGCTTTAATGCCCCTTGGAAGAGTGGTGGATGTCACAGTAGCTTAGCAAGACAGCATTAATGCCCCTGGAAAAGTGGTGGAGGTCACAGTAGCTTAACAAGACGGTTTTAATGCCCCTTGGAAAAGTGGTGGAGGTCGCAGTAGCTTAGCAAGATGGTTTTAATGCCCCTTGAAAGATAGGTGGAGGTCACAGTAGCTTAACAAGACAGCTTTAATGCCCCTTGGAAAAGTGGTGGAGGTCGCAGTAGCTTAACAAGACAGCATTAATGCCCCTGGGAAAAGTGGTGGAGGTCGCATTAGCATAACAAGATGGTTTTAATGCCCCTTGGAAGAGACTTGGAGGTTGCAGTATCTTAACAAGACCGTTTTAATCCCCCTTGGAAGAGTGGTGGAGGTCACAGTAGCTTAACAAGACAGCTTTAATGCCCCTTGGAAAAATGGTGGAGGTCGCAATATCTTAACAAGACAGCTTTAATGCCCCTGGGAAAAGTGGTGGAGGTCGCAGTGGAATAAAAAGACAATATCAATGCCCCTGGGAAATGTGGTGGAGTTCGCAGTAGCTTAACAAGATGGTTTTAATGCCCCTTGCAAAAGTGGTGGTGGTCGCAGTGGAATAAAAAGACAATATCAATGCCCCTGGGAAATGTGGTGGAGGTCGCAGTAGCTTAACAAGACAGCTTTAATGCCCCTTGGAAAAGTGGTGGAGGTCGCATAAGCTTAACAAGACGGTTTTAATGCCCCTTGGAAAAGTGGTGGAGGTCGCAATAGCTTAACAAGACGATTTCAATGCCCCTTGAAAGAGACGTGGAGGTTGCAGTACCTTAACAAGACGGTTTTAATGCCCCTTGGAAAAGTGTTGGCGGTCGAAGTGGAATAAAAAGACAATATCAATGCCCCTGGGAAATGTGGTGGAGGTCGCAGTAGCTTAACAAGACGCTTTTAATGCCCCTTGGAAAAGTGGTGGTGGTCGCAGTGGAATAAAAAGACAATATCAATTCCCCTGGGAAAAGTGGTGGATGGCGCATTAGCTTAACAAGACGGTTTTAATGCCCCTTGGTAGTGACATGGAGGTTGCAGTAGCTTAACAAGACAGTTTTAATGCAACTTGGAAAAGTGGTGGAGGTCGCAGTGGAATAAAAAGACAATATCAATGCCCCAGGGAAAAGTGGTGGAGGTCGCAGTAGCTTAACAAGGCGTCTTTAATGCCCCTTGGAAGAGACGTGGAGGTCGCAGTGGAATAACAAGACAATATCAATGCCCCTGGGAAAAATGGTGGATGTCGAATTAGCTTAACAAGATGGTTTTAATGCCACTTGGAAAAGTGGTGGTAGTCGCAGTGGAATAAAAAGACAACATCAATGCCCCTGGGAAAAGTGGTGGAGGTCGCAGTAGCTTAACAAGGTTTTAATGCCCCTTGGAAAAGTGGTGGAGGTCGCAGTGGAATAAAAAGACAATATCAATGCCCCTGGGAAATGTGGTGGAGGTCGCAGTAGCTTAACAAGACAGCTTTAATGCCCCTTGGAAAAGTGGTGGAGGTCGCATAAGCTTAACAAGACGGTTTTAATGCCCCTTGGAAAAGTGGTGGAGGTCACATTAGCTTAGCAAGATGGTTGTAATGCCCCTTGGAAAAGAGATGGAGGTCGCATTAGCTTAGCAACATGGTTTTAATGCCCCTTGGAAGAGACGTGGAGGTTGCAATACCTTAACCTGACGGTTTTAATGCCCCTTGTAAAAGTGGTGGAGGTCGCAGTGGAATAATAAGACAATATCAATGCCCCTGGGAAAAGTGGTGAAGGTATCAGTAGCATAACAACACGATTTAATGCCCCTTGAAAAAGTGGTGGAGGTCGCAGTGGAATAAAAAGACAATATCAATGCCCCTGGGAAAAGTGGTGGAGGTCGCATTAGCTTAACAAGACGGTATTAATGCCCATTGGAAGAGATGTGGAGGTTGCAGTAGCTTAACAAGACGGTTTTAATGCCCCTTGGAAAAGTGGTGGAGGACGCAGTGGAATAAAAAGACAATATCAATGCCCCTGGGAAAAGAGGTGGAGGTCGCAGTAGCTTAGCAAGACGGCTTTATTGCCCCTTGGAAGAGACGTGGAGGTCGCAGTGTAATAAAAAGACATTATCAATGCCTCTGGGAAAAGTGGTGGAGGTCTCAGTAGCTTAACAACACGGTTTTAATGAACCCTTGGAAAAGTGGTGGAGGTCGCATTAGCTTAACAAGACGGTTTTAATGCTCCTTGAAAGAGTGGTAGAGTTCACAGTAGCTTAAGAAGACAGCTTTAATGACCCTTGGAAAATGGTGGAGGTCGCAGTAGCTTAACAAGACAGCTTTAATGCCCCTTGGAAAAGTGGTGGAGGTCGCATTAGCTTAAGAAGACGTTTTAAATGCCCCTTGGAAAAGTGGTGGAAGTCGCATTTGCTTAACAAGATGGTTTTAATGCCCCTTGGAAGAGAAGTGGAGGTTGCAGTAGCTTAACAAGACGGTTTAATTTCCCCTTGGAAGAGGCGTGAAGGTCGCAGTAGCTTAACAAGACGGTTTTAATGCCCCTTGGAAAAATGGTGGAGGTCGCAATATCTTAACAAGACAGCTTTAATGCCCCTGGGAAAAGTGGTGGAGGTCGCAGTGGAATAAAAAGACAATATCAATGCCCCTGGGAAATGTGGTGGAGGTCGCAGTAGCTTAACAAGATGGTTTTAATGCCCCTTGCAAAAGTAATGGTGGTCGCAGTGGAATAAAAAGACAATATCAATGCCCCTGGGAAATGTGGTGGAGGTCGCAGTAGCTTAACAAGACAGCTTTAATGCCCCTTGGAAAAGTGGTGGAGGTCGCATAAGCTTAACAAGACGGTTTTAATGCCCCTTGGAAAAGTGGTGGTGGTCGCAGTGGAATAAAAAGACAATATCAATTCCCCTGGGAAAAGTGGTGGATGGCGCATTAGCTTAACAAGACGGTTTTAATGCCCCTTGGTAGTGACATGGAGGTTGCAGTAGCTTAACAAGACAGTTTTAATGCAACTTGGAAAAGTGGTGGAGGTCGCAGTGGAATAAAAAGACAATATCAATGCCCCAGGGAAAAGTGGTGGAGGTCGCAGTAGCTTAACAAGGCGTCTTTAATGCCCCTTGGAAGAGACGTGGAGGTCGCAGTGGAATAACAAGACAATATCAATGCCCCTGGGAAAAATGGTGGATGTCGAATTAGCTTAACAAGATGGTTTTAATGCCACTTGGAAAAGTGGTGGTAGTCGCAGTGGAATAAAAAGACAACATCAATGCCCCTGGGAAAAGTGGTGGAGGTCGCAGTAGCTTAACAAGGTTTTAATGCCCCTTGGAAAAGTGGTGGAGGTCGCAGTGGAATAAAAAGACAATATCAATGCCCCTGGGAAATGTGGTGGAGGTCGCAGTAGCTTAACAAGACAGCTTTAATGCCCCTTGGAAAAGTGGTGGAGGTCGCATAAGCTTAAAAAGTCGGTTTTAATGCCCCTTGGAAAAGTGGTGGAGGTCACATTAGCTTAGCAAGATGGTTTTAATGCCCCTTGGAAAAGAGATGGAGGTCGCATTAGCTTAGCAACATGGTTTTAATGCCCCTTGGAAGAGACGTGGAGGTTGCAATACCTTAACCTGACGGTTTTAATGCCCCTTGTAAAAGTGGTGGAGGTCGCAGTGGAATAATAAGACAATATCAATGCCCCTGGGAAAAGTGGTGAAGGTATCAGTAGCATAACAACACGATTTTAATGCCCCTTGAAAAAGTGGTGGAGGTCGCAGTGGAATAAAAAGACAATATCAATGCCCCTGGGAAAAGTGGTGGAGGTTGCATTAGCTTAACAAGACGGTATTAATGCCCATTGGAAGAGATGTGGAGGTTGCAGTAGCTTAACAAGACGGTTTTAATGCCCCTTGGAAAAGTGGTGGAGGACGCAGTGGAATAAAAAGACAATATCAATGCCCCTGGGAAAAGTGGTGGAGGACGCAGTAGCTTAGCAAGACGGCTTTATTGCCCCTTGGAAGAGACGTGGAGGTCGCAGTGTAATAAAAAGACATTATCAATGCCTCTGGGAAAAGTGGTGGAGGTCTCAGTAGCTTAACAACACGGTTTTAATGAACCCTTGGAAAAGTGGTGGAGGTCGCATTAGCTTAACAAGACGGTTTTAATGCTCCTTGGAAGAGTGGTAGAGTTCACAGTAGCTTAAGAAGACAGCTTTAATGACCCTTGGAAAATGGTGGAGGTCGCAGTAGCTTAACAAGACAGCTTTAATGCCCCTTGGAAAAGTGGTGGAGGTCGCATTAGCTTAAGAAGACGTTTTAAATGCCCCTTGGAAAAGTGGTGGAAGTCGCATTTGCTTAACAAGATGGTTTTAATGCCCCTTGGAAGAGAAGTGGAGGTTGCAGTAGCTTAACAAGACGGTTTAATTTCCCCTTGGAAGAGGCGTGAAGGTCGCAGTAGCTTAACAAGACGGTTTTAATGCCCCTTCTAAAAGTGGTGGAGTTTGCATTAGCTTAACAAGATGGTTTTAATGCCCCTTGGAAGAGATGTGGAGGTTGCAGTACCTTAACAAGACGGTTTTAATGCCCCTTGGAAAAGTGGTTGAGGTCGCAGTGGAATAAAAAGACAATATCAATGCCCCTGGGAAAAGTGGTGGAGGTATCAGCAGCATAACAAGACGGTTTTAATGAACCCTTGGAAAAGTGGTGGAGGTCGCATTACCTTAACAAGATGGTTTTAATGCCCCTTGGAAGAGTTGTGGAAGTCACAGTAGCTTAACAAGACAGCTTTAATGTCCCTTGGAAAAGACGTGGAGGTTGCAGTAGCTTAACAAGACGGTTTTAATGCCCCCTGGAAGAGACGTGGAGGTTGCAGTAGCATAACAAGACGGTTTTAATGCCCCCTGGAAGAGTGGTGGAGGTCGCAGTGGAATAAAAAGACAATATCAATGCCCCTGGGAAATGTGGTGGAGGTCACAGTAGCTTAAGAAGACGGCTTTAATGCCCCTTGGAAGCGACGTGGAGGTCGCTGTGGAATAAAAAGATAATATCAATGCCCCTGGGAAAAGTGGTGGAGGTCGCAGTAGCTTAACAAGACGGTTTTAATGCCCCTTGGAAAAGTGGTGGAGGTCGCATTAGCTTAACAAGACAGTTTTAATGCCCCTTGGAAGAGACATGGAGGTCGCAGTAGCTTAACAAGATGGTTTTAATGCCCCTTGGAAGAGTGTTGGAGGTCACAGTAGCTTAACAAGACAGCTTTAATGCCCCTTGGAAAAGTGGTGGAGGTCGTAGTAGCTTAAATAGAAAGCTTTAATGCCCCTTGGAAGAGACTTGGAGGTCGCAGTTGCTTAAAAGATGGTTTTAATGCCCCTTAGAAGAGTGATGGAGGTCACAGTAGCTTAACAAGATAGCTTTAATATCCCTTGGAAAGGTGGTGGAGGTTGCAGTAGCTTAACAAGACTGTTTTAATGCCCCTTGGAAGAGAAGTGGAGTTTGCAGTAGCTTAACAAGACAGTTTTAATGCCTCTTGGAAAAGTGGTGGAGTTCGCAGTGGAATAAAAAGAAAATATCAATGCCCCTGGGAAAAGAGATGGAGGTCACATTAGCTTAACAAGACGGTTTTAATGCCCCTTGGAAAAGTGGTGGAGGTCGCATTAGCTTAACAAGACTGTTTTAATGTCACTTGGAAGAGAAGTGGAGGTTGCAGTAGCTTAACAAGATGGTTTTAATGCCCCTTGGAAATGTGGTGGAGGTCGCATTAGCTTAACAACACGGTTTTAATGCCCCTTTGAAGAGACGTGGAGGTCGCAGTAACATAGTTTGTAAAGCCGAATAAAGACTTGCGTCCATCAAGTTCGACCTGTTAGTTCTGTAATTGCTAAAGTTGATCCAGAGGAGGGTAAAAACCCCAAATGATTTGGCCAATCTTCACCTGAGGAAAAATTCCCTCCCCTGTATCAACCTACTATTTTATTTTATTTTTAAGTATACGCTGAAATCTGCCTGGTATCTAGAAATGCATCCAGTCCCCGCTTGAACTGGTGTAGTGAATCCGACATTACCGTCTCCTCACTCAGTGAATTCCATATTCTCACTGCTCTTACCGTAAAGAACCCCTTCCTATGCTGGTGCTGAAACCTTTTCTCTTCCAGTCTTAGTGAATGCCCTCTTGTTACCGTAATATTCCTCCTTTTGAACAAATCCCTGGCAAGGTCTCTATACTGTCCCCTAACATATTTGTACACATTTATTATGTCCCCCCTCAACCTTCTCTTTTCCAGGCTGAATAGTCCTAGTTTTGCCATCCTCTCTGGGTATTGCAGTCCCTCCATTCCCCTTATTAATTTTGTTGCCCTTCTTTGTACCTTTTCAAGCTCATTTATATCCTTTCTATATATTGGGGCCCATAACTGAGCACAGTATTCCAAGTGTGGTCTGACCAGTGCTTTGTACAGTGGAAGAACAATGTTCTCATCCTTTGCAGCTATACCTCTTCTGATACATCCCATTACCCTGTTTGCCCTTACAGCAGCGGCCTGACTTTGGGCACTCCAATTTAGTTTGCTATCAATCAAGATGCCCAAGTCCTTCTCCATCTCTGAATTCCCCAATGATTTCCCATTCAGTGAGTACTGGTGACTTCCATTTTTCCTTCCCATATGTATGACCTTACATTTCTCCTCGTTAAACCTCATTTGCCATTTAATGCTCCACATACCCAGCTTGTCCAAATCCCTCTGTAGGTCTGCACTGTCCTCTTTTGTATTAATTGTTTTACATAACTTTGTGTCATCTGCAAATATTGATATTTTACTATTTATCCCGTTGACTATGTCGTTAATAAAGATATTAAATAACATTGGGCCTAGTACAGACCCCTGTGGTACCCCACTAGTGACGCTTACCCAATCTGAGTATATTCCATTTATAACCACCCTCTGCCTTCTATCCTTTAGCCAGTTAGCTACCCACTTGCAGACATTTTCCCCCAGCCCCATCATTCTCATTTTGTATACCAACCTATTATGTGGCACGCTATCGAACGCTTTTGAGAAGTCGAGATACACGACATCCACTGGTTCCCCCTGATCTACTCGAGAGCTAACCTCCTCGTAGAAGTCAATCAGGTTTGTTTGGCAGGAGCGATTCCTCATGAATCCATGTTGGTTCGGGATTAAAAGATTATTAGCATCAAGATGCTCCGTAATTGCCTCTTTAATGAAGCTTTCAAAAATTTTGCCCACAACGGACGTCAGACTCACCGGCCGATAGTTTCCGGCGTCACTTTTTGTTCCCTTTTTGAATATTGGCACTACATTCGCCTGTCGCCAATCAAGTGGCACAGACCCAGTCTCAACAGAGTCCTTAAATATAAGATATAACGGTCTGTCTATCACATTACTTAGTTCCCTTAGTACCCGTGGGTGTATACCATCAGGTCCTGGTGATTTGTTTATTTTAATGTTACTGAGGCGTTTCTGTACCCCAGCTTGGGTTAGATTTGTCATACTTAGTGGAGGATTAAGCTTGTCACTTCTCATTTCTCCTGTTAGTTCGATTTCCTTTGTGAAAGTTGTCGAAAAAAAATTATTTAATAGATTAGCTTTATCCTCATCTTTCTCTATGATTTTGCCTTCCTCACTTTTTATCGGTCCAATATTATCCGATTTAATCCTTTTACTATTTATATACGTAAAGAACAGTTTGGGATTTGATCTACTTTCCCTAGCAATACGTCTCTCTGTTTCCTCCTTCGCTATTTTTATTTGTTTTTTACAGGTTCTCGTTTTTTCCTTGTAACACATTAGTGCCTCCTTACTGTTTTCCTGTTTTAATCTCTTGAATGCCTCTTTTTTGCTATTTAACGCCCCTTTTACGTTCATGTTCAACCATATTGGTTTCCTCTTATTTCTGGCCCTTTTATTCCCATACGGTATATACCTCTTGCACTGAGTATTCAGAATTCTTTTGAAGGTTTCCCATTTACTATTCGTATTCCTTTGATTAAGAACTTTGTCCCAGTCAATAAGTTGAAGGCTTTTTTTCAGCTGATCAAACTTCGCCCTCCTAAAGTTTAATGTTTTTGTTGTTCCCTTATTGATAACCCTACTGAAGGGCATTTTGAAGTCGATAATATTATGGTCGCTATTACCTAGGTGCCCCCCTATCTGTACCTCAGTTATTCTATCAGGCCTATTAGTCAATATTAAGTCCAACACAGCCTTCCCTCTCGTTGGTTCCTGCACTAGTTGGGAGAGATAATTATCCTTAATCTTTGTCAAGAACCTTTTTCCTTTCTGAGATCTACAGGTTTATGTTTCCCAGTCAATATCCGGGTAGTTGAAATCCCCCATTACAATCACTTCATTATGTTTTGCTCCTTTGTCTATTTGTCCTAATAGCAGATTCTCATTCTCCTCTGTTATATTGGGTGGCTTATAGCAGACCCCTAGTAATATTTTATTATTATTTTTTGCCCCCTCTATCTCTACCCACATGGACTCGACCCCCTCTTCTCCCTCTCCTATATCTTCCCTTAGTCTGGGTTTTAGACATGACTTTACATATAAGCAGACTCCTCCGCCTTTCCCCTGTTTCCGGTCCCTTCTAAATAAACTATAATCTAATAAATTTACCGCCCAGTCGTAGCTATCGTCTAGCCAAGTCTTTGTTATACCTACGATGTCATACCTCTCCTCCGATATAAGCGCCCGCAGCTCATCCGCCTTATTGGTCAGGCTTCTTGCGTTGGTCAGCATGCAAGATAAAACTTTGGGGTTATTTAGCATCCTATTCTTCTCTAACGATCTAACTGTACTATCCCCACCCCCCTCTCCACCCTCATTATATTCAATTCTCCCCTTCCCCCTTGCTTGCCTCACATCCCACCTATTTACTTGGTTCCCCCCCCCGTCTCTAGTTTAAAAACTCCTCCAACCTATTAGCCATCTTCTTCCCCAGCACCGCTGCACCCTCCCCACTGAGGTGCAGCCCGTCCCTACGGTAGAGCCTGTAGCCGACCGCGAAGTCGGCCCAGTTCTCCATGAACCCAAACCCTTCTGCCTTGCACCAACTCTTTAGCCACTTATTCACCTCCCTAACCTCCTGTTGGCGCTCCTGTGTGGCTTGCAGGATTGGTAGTATTTCTGAGAAAACTACCTTGGAGGTGGTGGTGGTCGCATTAGCTTAACAAGACGGTTTTAATGCCCCTTGGAAGAGACATGGAGGTCGCAGTAGCTTAACAAGACGGTTTTAATGCCCCTTGGAAAAGTGGTGGAGGTCTCAGTGGAATAAAACGACAATATCAATGCCCCTGGGAAAAGTGGTGGAGGTCGCAGTAGCTTAACAAGACGGTTTTAATGAACCCTTGGAAAAGTGGTGGAGGTCGCATTAGCTTAACAAGATGGTTTTAATGCCCCTTGGAAGAGACGTGGAGGTCGTAGTAGCTTAACAAGACTGTTTTAATGCCCCTTGGAAGAGTGGTGGAGGTCACAGTAGCTTAACAAGACAGATTTAAGGCCCCTTGGAAAAGTTGTGGAGGTCGCAGTAGCTTAACAAGACAGCTTTAATGCCCCTTGGAAAAGTGGTGTAGGTCGCATTAGCTTAACAAGATGGTTTTAATGCCCCTTGGAAAAGTGGTGGAGATCGCATTAGCTTAACCAGACAGTTTTAATGCCCCTTGGAAGAGAAGTGGAGGTTGCAGTAGCTTAACAAGACGGTTTAAATGCCCCTTGGAAGAGGCGTGAAGGTCGCAGTAGGTTAACAAGACGGTTTTAATGCCCCTTGGAAAACTGGTGGAGTTCGCATTAGCTTAACAAGACGGATTTTACTGCCCCTTGGAATAGTTGTGGAGGTTGCAGTACCTTAACAAGACGGTTTTAATGCCCCTTGGAAAAGTGGTGGAGGTCGCAGTGGAATAAAAAGACAATATCAATGCCCCTGGGAAAAGTGGTGGAGGTCGCAGTAGCTTAACAAGACGGTATTAATGCCCCTTGGAAAAGTGGTAGAGGTCGCAGTGGAATAAAAAGACAATATCATTGCCCCTGGGAAAAGTGGTGGAGGTCGCATTAGCTTAACAAGACGGTTTTAATGCCCCTTGGAAGAGACGTGGAGGTTGCAGTAGCATAACAAGACGGCTTTAATGCCCCCTGGAAGAGTGGTGGAGGTCGCAGTGGAATAAAAAGACAATATCAATGCCCCTGGGAAAAGTGGTGGAGGTCGCAGTAGCTTAAGAAGACGGCTTTAATGCCCCTTGGAAGCGACGTGGAGGTCGCTGTGGAATAAAAAGACAATATCAATGCCCCTGGGAAAAGTGGTGGAGGTCGCAGTAGCTTAACAAGACGGTTTTAATGCCCCTTGGAAAAGTGGGGGTGGTCGCATTAACTTAACAAGACGGATTTTACTGCCCCTTGGAATAGTTGTGGAGGTTGCAGTACCTTAACAAGACGGTTTTAATGCCCCTTGGAAAAGTGGTGGAGGTCGCAGTGGAATAAAAAGACAATATCAATGCCCCTGGGAAAAGTGGTGGAGGTCGCAGTAGCTTAACAAGACGGTATTAATGCCCCTTGGAAAAGTGGTGGAGGTCGCAGTGGAATAAAAAGACAATATCATTGCCCCTGGGAAAAGTGGTGGAGGTCGCATTAGCTTAACAAGACGGTTTTAATGCCCCTTGGAAGAGACGTGGAGGTTGCAGTAGCATAACAAGATGGTTTTAATGCCCCATGGAAGAGTGGTGGAGGTCGCAGTGGAGTAAAAAGACAATATCAATGCCCCTGGGAAAAGTGGTGGAGGTCGCAGTAGCTTAAGAAGACGGCTTTAATGCCCCTTGGAAGCGACGTGGAGGTCGCTGTGGAATAAAAAGACAATATCAATGCCCCTGGGAAAAGTGGTGGAGGTCGCAGTAGCTTAACAAGACGGTTTTAATGCCCCTTGGAAAAGTGGTGGTGGTCGCATTAACTTAACAAGACGGTTTTAATGCCCCTTGGAAGAGACATGGAGGTCGCAGTAGCTTAACAAGACGGTTTTAATGCCCCTTGGAAGACTGTTGGAGGTCACAGTAGCTTAACAAGACAGCTTTAATGCCCCTTGGAAAAGTGGTGGAGGTCGCAGTAGCTTAACAAGACGGTTTTAATGCCCCTTGGAAAAGTGGTGGAGGTCGCATTAGCTTAACAAGACGGTTTTAATGCCCCTTGGAAGAGACATGGAGGTCGCAGTAGCTTAACAAGACGGTATTAATGCCCCTTGGAAGAGTGTTGGAGGTCACAGTAGCTTAACAAGACAGCTTTAATGCCCCTTGGAAAAGTGGTGGAGGTCGTAGCAGCTTAAATAGAAAGCTTTAATGTCCCTTGGAAGAGACTTGGAGGTCGCAGTTGCTTAAAAGATGGTTTTAATGCCCCTTGGAAGAGTGATGGAGGTCACAGTAGCTTAACAAGATAGCTTTAATACCCCTTGGAAAGGTGGTGGAGGTTGCTGTAGCTTAACAAGACGGTTTTAATGCCCCTTGGAAAAATGATGGCGGTCGCATTAGCTTAGCAAGTCGGTTTTAATGCCCCTTGGAAGAGACGTGGAGGTTGCAGTAGCCTAACAAGATGGTATTAATGCCCCTTGGAAAAGTGGTGGAGGTCGCAGTGGAATAAAAAGACAATATCAATGCCCCTGGGAAAAGTGGTGGAGGTCGCAGTAGCTTAACAAGACGGTTTTAATGCCCCTTGGAAAAGTGGTGGAGGTCGCATTAGCTTAACAAGACGGTTTTAATGCCCCTTGGAAAAGTGGTGGAGGTCGCATTAGCTTAACAAGACTGTTTTAATGCCCCTTGGAAGAGAAGTGGAGTTTGCAGTAGCTTAACAAGACAGTTTTAATGCCTCTTGGAAAAGTGGTGGAGGTCGCAGTGGAATAAAAAGAAAATATCAATGCCCCTGGGAAAAGAGATGGAGGTCACATTAGCTTAACAAGACGGTTTTAATGCCCCTTGGAAAAGTGGTGGAGGTCGCATTAGCTTAACAAGACTGTTTTAATGTCCCTTGGAAGAGAAGTGGAGGTTGCAGTAGCTTAACAAGATGGTTTGAATGCCCCTTGGAAATGTGGTGGAGGTCGCATTAGCTTAACAACACGGTTTTAATGCCCCTTTGAAGAGACGTGGAGGTCGCAGTAACATAGTTTGTAAAGCCGAATAAAGACTTGCGTCCATCAAGTTCGACCTGTTAGTTCTGTAATTGCTAAAGTTGATCCAGAGGAGGGTAAAAACCCCAAATTATTTGGCCAATCTTCAGCTGAGGAAAAATTCCCTCCCGACTCTGAAACCAGCAGTCAGAATAAATCCCTGTATCAACCTACTATTTTATTTTATTTTTAAGTATACGCTGAAATCTGCCTGGTATCTAGAAATGCATCCAGTCCCCGCTTGAACTGGTGTAGTGAATCCGACATTACCGTCTCCTCACTCAGTGAATTCCATATTCTCACTGCTCTTACCGTAAAGAACCCCTTCCTATGCTGGTGCTGAAACCTTTTCTCTTCCAGTCTTAGTAAATGCCCTCTTGTTACCGTAATGTTCCTCCTTTTGAACAAATCCCTGGCAAGGTCTCTATACTGTCCCCTAACATATTTGTACACATTAATTATGTCCCCCCTCAACCTTCTCTTTTCCAGGCTGAATAGTCCTAGTTTTGCCAACCTCTCTGGGTATTGCAGTCCCTCCATTCCCCTTATTAATTTTGTTGCCCTTCTTTGTACCTTTTCAAGCTCATTTATATCCTTTCTATATATTGGGGCCCATAACTGAGCACAGTATTCCAAGTGTGGTCTGACCAGTGCTTTGTACAGTGGAAGAACAATGTTCTCATCCTTTGCAGCTATACCTCTTCTGATACATCCCATTACCCTGTTTGCCCTTACAGCAGCGGCCTGACTTTGGGCACTCCAATTTAGTTTGCTATCAATCAAGATGCCCAAGTCCTTCTCCATCTCTGAATTCCCCAATGATTTCCCATTCAGTGAGTACTGGTGACTTCCATTTTTCCTTCCCATATGTATGACCTTACATTTCTCCTCGTTAAAACACATTTGCCATTTAATGCTCCACATACCCAGCTTATCCAAATCCCTCTGTAGGTCTGCACTGTCCTCTTTTGTACTAATTGTTTTACATAACTTTGTGTCATCTGCAAATATTGATATTTTACTATTTATCCCGTTGACTATGTCGTTAATAAAGATATTAAATAACATTGGGCCTAGTACAGACCCCTGTGGTACCCCACTAGTGACACTTACCCAATCTGAGTATATTCCATTTATAACCACACTCTGCCTTCTATCCTTTAGCCAGTTAGCTACCCACTTGCAGACATTTTCCCCCAGCCCCATCATTCTCATTTTGTATACCAACCTATTATGTGGCACGCTATCGAACGCTTTTGAGAAGTCGAGATACACGACATCCACTGGTTCCCCCTGATCTACTCGAGAGCTAACCTCCTCGTAGAAGTCAATCAGGTTTGTTTGGCAGGAGCGATTCCTCATGAATCCATGTTGGTTCGGGATTAAAAGATTATTAGCATCAAGATGCTCCGTAATTGCCTCTTTAATGAAGCTTTCAAAAATTTTGCCCACAACGGACGTCAGACTCACCGGCCGATAGTTTCCGGCGTCACTTTTTGTTCCCTTTTTGAATATTGGCACTACATTCGCCTGTCGCCAATCAAGTGGCACAGACCCAGTCTCAACAGAGTCCTTAAATATAAGATATAACGGTCTGTCTATCACATTACTTAGTTCCCTTAGTACCCGTGGGTGTATGCCATCAGGTCCTGGTGATTTGTTTATTTTAATGTTACTGAGGCGTTTCTGTACCCCAGCTTGGGTTAGATTTGTCATACTTAGTGGAGGATTAAGCTTGTCACTTCTCATTTCTCCTGTTAGTTCGATTTCCTTTGTGAAAGTTGTCGAAAAAAAATTATTTAATAGATTAGCTTTATCCTCATCTTTCTCTATGATTTTGCCTTCCTCACTTTTTATCGGTCCAATATTATCCGATTTAATCCTTTTACTATTTATATACGTAAAGAACAGTTTGGGATTTGATCTACTTTCCCTAGCAATACGTCTCTCTGTTTCCTCCTTCGCTATTTTTATCTGTTTTTTACAGGTTCTCGTTTTTTCCTTGTAACACATTAGTGCCTCCTTACTGTTTTCCTGTTTTAATCTCTTGAATGCCTCTTTTTTGCTATTTAACGCCCCTTTTACGTTCTTGTTCAACCATATTGGTTTCCTCTTATTTCTGGCCCTTTTATTCCCATACGGTATATACCTCTCGCACTGAGTATTCAGAATTCTTTTGAAGGTTTCCCATTTACTATTCGTATTCCTTTGATTAAGAACTTTGTCCCAGTCAATAAGTTGAAGGCTTTCTTTCAGCTGATCAAACTTCGCCCTCCTAAAGTTTAATGTTTTTGTTGTTCCCTTATTGATAACTCTACTGAAGGGCATTTTGAAGTCAATAATATTATGGTCGCTATTACCTAGGTGCCCCCCTATCTGTACCTCAGTTATTCTATCAGGCCTATTAGTCAATATTAAGTCCAACACGGCCTTCCCTCTCGTTGGTTCCTGCACTAGTTGGGAGAGATAATTATCCTTAATATTTGTCAAGAACCTTTTTCCTTTCTGAGATCTACAGGTTTCTGTTTCCCAGTCAATATCCGGGTAGTTGAAATCCCCCATTACAATCACTTCATTATGTTTTGCTACTTTGTCTATTTGTCCTAATAGCAGATTCTCATTCTCCTCTGTTATATTGGGTGACTTATAGCAGACCCCTAGTAATATTTTATTATTATTTTTTGCCCCCTCTATCTCTACCCACATGGACTCGACCCCCTCTTCTCCCTCTCCTATATCTTTCCTTAGTCTGGGTTTTAGACATGACTTCATATATAAGCAGACTCCTCCGCCTTTCCCCTGTTTCCGGTCCCTTCTAAATAAACTATAATCTAATAAATTTACCGCCCAGTCGTAGCTATCGTCTAGCCAAGTCTCTGTTATACCTACGATGTCATACCTCTCCTCCGATATAAGAGCCCGCAGCTCATCCGCCTTATTGGTCAGGCTTCTTGCGTTGGTCAGCATGCAAGATAAAACTTTGGGGTTATTTAGCATCCTATTCTTCTCTAACGATCTAACTGTACTAGCCCCACCCCCCTCTCCACCCTCATTATATTCACTTCTCCCCTTCCCCCTTGCTTGCCTCACATCCCACCTATGTCCTTGGTTCCCCCCCCCCGTCTCTAGTTTAAAAACTCCTCCAACCTATTAGCCATCTTCTTCCCCAGCACCGCTGCACCCTCCCCATTGAGGTGCAGCCCGTCCCTACGGTAGAACCTGTAGCCGACCGCGAAGTCGGCCCAGTTCTCCATGAACCCAAACCCTTCTGCCTTGCACCAACTCTTTAGCCACTTATTCACCTACCTAACCTCCTGTTGGCGCTCCTGTGTGGCTCACGGGATTGGTAGTATTTCTGAGAAAACTACCTTGGAGGTGGTGGTGGTCGCATTAGCTTAACAAGACGGTTTTAATGCCCCCTGGAAGAGACATGGAGGTTGCAGTAGCTTAACAAGACGGTTTTAATGCCCCTTGGAAAAGTGGTGGAGGTCTCAGTGGAATAAAACGACAATATCAATGCCCCTGGGAAAAGTGGTGGAGGTCGCAGTAGCTTAACAAGACGGTTTTAATGAACCCTTGGAAAAGTGGTGGAGGTCGCGTTAGCTTAACAAGATGGTTTTAATGCCCCTTGGAAGAGACGTGGAGGTCGCAGTAGCTTAACAAGACGGTTTTAATGCCCCTTGGAAGAGTGATGGAGGTCACAGTAGCTTAACAAGACAGATTTAAAGCCCCTTGGAAAAGTTGTGGAGGTCGCAGTATCTTAACAAGACAGCTTTAATGCCCCTTGGAAAAGTGGTGTAGGTCGCATTAGCTTAACAAGACGGTTTTAATGCCCCTTGGAAAAGTGGTGGAGATCGCATTAGTTTAACCAGTTTTAATGCCCCTTGGAAGAGAAGTGGAGGTTGCAGTAGCTTAACAAGACGGTTTAAATGCCCCTTGGAAGAGGCGTGAAGGTCGCAGTAGGTTAACAAGACGGTTTTAATGCCCCTTGGAAAAGTGGTGGAGGTCGCAGTGGAATAAAAAGACAATATCAATGCCCCTGGGAAAAGTGGTGGAGGTCGCAGTAGCTTAACAAGACGGTATTAATACCCCTTGGAAAAGTGGTGGAGGTCGCAGTGGAATAAAAAGACAATATCATTGCCCCTGGGAAAAGTGGTGGAGGTCGCATTAGCTTAACAAGACGGTTTTAATGCCCCTTGGAAGAGACGTGGAGGTTGCAGTAGCATAACAAGACGGTTTTAATGCCCCCTGGAAGAGTGGTGGAGGTCGCAGTGGAATAAAAAGACAATATCAATGCCCCTGGGAAAAGTGGTGGAGGTCGCAGTAGCTTAAGAAGACGGCTTTAATGCCCCTTGGAAGCGACGTGGAGGTCGCTGTGGAATAAAAAGACAATATCAATGCCCCTGGGAAAAGTGGTGGAGGTCGCAGTAGCTTAACAAGACGGTTTTAATGCCCCTTGGAAAAGTGGTGGTGGTGGCATTAACTTAACAAGACGGTTTTAATGCCCCTTGGAAGAGACATGGAGGTCGCAGTAGCTTAACAAGACGGTTTTAATGCCCCTTGGAAGAGTGTTGGAGGTCACAGTAGCTTAACAAGACAGCTTTAATGCCCCTTGGAAAAGTGGTGGAGGTCGCAGTAGCTTAAATAGAAAGCTTTAATGCCCTTGGAAGAAACTTGGAGGTCGCAATTGCTTAAAAGATGGTTTTAATGCCCCTTGGAAGAGTGATGGAGGTCACAGTAGCTTAACAAGATAGCTTTAATACCCTTTGGAAAGGTGGTGGAGGTCGCAGTAGCTTAACAAGACAGTTTTAATGCCCCTTGGAAAAATGATGGCGGTCGCATTAGCTTAACAAGTCGGTTTTAATGCCCCTTGGAAGAGACGTGGAGGTTGCAGTAGCTTAACAAGATGGTTTTAATGCCCCTTGGAAAAGTGGTGGAGGTTGCAGTGGAATAAAAAGACAATATCAATGCCCCTGGTAAAAGTGGTGGAGGTCGCAGTAGCTTAACAAGACGGTTTTAATGCCCCTTGGAAAAGTGGTGGAGGTTGCATTAGCTTAACAAGACAGTTTTACTGCCCCTTGGAAAAGTGGTGGAGGTCGCATTAGCTTAACAAGACTGTTTTAATGCCCCTTGGAAGAGAAGTGGAGTTTGCAGTAGATTAACAAGACAGTTTTAATGTCCCTTGGAAAAGTGGTGGAGGTCGCAGTGGAATAAAAAGAAAATATTAATGCCCATGGGAAAAGAGATGGAGGTCACATTAGCTTAACAAGACGGTTTTAATGTCCCTTGGAAGAGAAGTGGAGGTTGCAGTAGCTTAACAAGATGGTTTTAATGCCCCTTGGAAATGTGGTGGAGGTCGCATTAGCTTAATAACACGGTTTTAATGCCCCTTTGAAGAGACGTGGAGGTCACAGTAGCTTAACAAGACGGTTTTAATGCCCCTTGGAAAAGTGGTGGAGGTCTCAGTGGAATAAAACGACAATATCAATGCCCCTGTGAAAAGTGGTGGAGGTCGCATTAGCTTAATAAGACGGTTTTAATGCCCCTTGGAAGAGGCGTGGAGGTTGCAGTAGCTTAACAAGATGGTTTTAATGCCCCTTGGAAAAGTAGTGGAGGTCGCCGTGGAATAAAAAGACAATATCAATACCCCTGGGAAAAGTGGTGGAGGTCGCAGTAGCTTAACAAGACGGCTTTAATTTCCCTTGGAAAAGACGTGGAGGTCGAATCGGACTAAAAATACAATATCAATGCCCCTGGGAAAAGTGGTGGAGGCCGCAGTAGCTTAACAAGACAGCTTTAATGCCCCTTGGAAGAGACTTGGAGGTCGCAGTAGCTTAACAAGACGGTTTTAATGTCCCTTGGAGGAGTGGTGGAAGTCACAGAAGCTTAACAAGACAGCTTTAATGCCCCTGAGAAAAGTGGTGGAGGTAGCTGTACCTTAACAAGACGGTTTTAATGCCCCTTGGAAAAGTGTTGGAAGTCGCAGTTGAATAAAAAGACAATATCAATGCCCCTGGGAAAAGTGGATGAGGACGCATTAGCTTAACAAGACGGTTTTAATGCCCCTTGGAAAAGTGGTGGAGGTCGCAGTGGAATATAAAGAGAATATCAATGCCACTGGGAAAAGTGGTGGAGGTCGCATTAGCTTAACAAGACGGTCTTGATGCCCCTTGGAAGAGATGTGGAGGTTTGCAGTAGCTTAACAACACGGTTTTAATGCACCTTCGAAAAGTGGTGGAGGTCGCAGTGGAATAAAAAAACTATATCAATGCCCCTGGGAACAGTGGTGGAGGTCGCAGTAGCTTAACAAGACGGTTTTAATGCCCCTTGAAAGAGACGTGGAGGTCGCAAAGGAATAAAAAGACAATATCAATGCCCCTGGGTAATGTGGTGAAGGTCGCAGTGGCTTGACAAGATGGTTTTAATGAACCATTGGAAAAGAGGTGGAGGACGCATTAGCTTAACTATACGGTACTAATGCCCCTTGGAAGAGAAGTGGAGGTCGCAGTAGATTAACAAGATGGTTTTAATGCCCCTTGGTAGAGTGGTGTAGGTCACAGTAGCTTAACAAGACAGCTTTAATGCCCCTTGGAAAATTGGTGGAGGTCGCAGTAGCTTAACAAGACAGCTTTAATGCCCCTTGGAAAAATGCAGAAGGTCGCATTAGCTTAACAAGACAGTTTTAATGCCCCATGGAAGAGACGTTGAGGTTGCAGAAGCTTAAAAGGACGGTTTAATTTCCCCTTAGAAGAGACGTGAAGGTTGCAGTAGCTTAACAAGACGGTTTTAATGCCCCTTGGAAAAGTGGTGGAGGTCGCAGTTGAATAAAAAGTCAATGTCAATGCCCCTAGGAAAAGTGGTGGACGTAGCATTAGCTTAATAAGACGGTTTTAATGCCCCTTGGAAAAGTGGTGGAGGTCGCATTAGCTTAACAAGATGGTTTTAATGCAACTTGGAAAAGTGGTGGAGGTTGCATTAGCTTAACAAGACGGTTTAATGCCCCTTGGTAGAGACGTGGAGGTTGCAGTACCTTAACAAGACGGTTTTAATGCCCCTTGGAAAAGTGGTGGAGGTCGCAGTGGAATAATAAGACAATATCAATGCCCCTGGGAAAAGAGGTGGAGGTCGCAGTAGCTTAACAAGATGGTTTTAATGCCCCTTGGAAAAGTGGTGGTGGTCTCAGTGGAATAAAAAGACAATATCAATGCCCCTGGGAAAAGTGGTGGAGGTCGAATTAGCTTAAAAAGATGGTTTTAATGCCCCTTGTAAGAGACGTGGAGGTTGCAGTAGCTTAACACGACGGTTTTAATGCCCCTTGGAAAAGTGGTGGAGGTCGCAGTAGAATAAAAAGAGAATATCAATGCCCCTGGGAAAAGTGGTGGAGGTCGCAGTAGTTAACAAGACCGTTTTAATGAAACCTTGGAAAAGTGGTGGAGGTCACAGTAGCTTAACAAGACAGCTTTAATGCCCCTTGGAAAAGTGGTGGAGGTTGCAGTATCTTAACAAGACAGCTTTAATGCCCCTTGGAAAAGTGGTGGAGGTCGCATTAGCTTAAGTAGACGGTTTTAATGCCCCTTTGAAAAGTGGTGGAGGTTGTATTAGCTTAACAAGACAGTTTTAATGCCCCTTGGAAGAGAAGTGGAGGTTGCAGTAGCTTAACAAGACGGTTTAAATGCCCCTTGGAAGAGTCGTGAAGGTCGCAGTAGCTTAACAAGACGGTTTTAATGCCCCTTGGAAGAGTGGTGGAGGTCGCAATAGCTTAACAAGACCGTTTTAATGCCCCTTGGAAGAGACTTGGAGGTCGCAGTTGCTTAAAATATGGTTTTAATGCCCCTTGGAAAAGTGATGGAGGTCACAGTAGCTTAACAAGATAGCTTTAATACCCCTTGGAAAGGTGGTGGAGGTCGCAGTAGCTTAACAAGACGGTTTTAATGCCACTTGGAAAAATGATGGTGGTCGCATTAGCTTAACAAGTCGGTTTTAATGACCCTTGGAAGAGACATGGAGGTTGCAGTAGCTTAACAAGCTGGTTTTAATGCCTCTTGGAAAAGTGGTGGAGGTCGCAGTGGAATAAAAAGACAATATCAATGCCCCTAGGAAAAGTGGTGGAGGTCGCAGTAGCTTAACAAGACGGTTTTAATGCCCCTTGGAAAAGTGGTGGAGGTCGCATTAGCTTAACAAGACTGTTTTAATGCCCCTTGGAAGAGACATGGAGTTTGCAGTAGCTTAACAAGACAGTTTTAATACCCTTTGGAAAAGTGGTGGAGGTCGCAGTGGAATAAAAAGAAAATATCAGTGCCCCTGGGAAAAGAGATGGAGGTCGCATTAGCTTAACAAGATGGTTTTAATGTCCCTTGGAAGAGACGTGGAGGTTGCAGTAGCTTAACAAGATGGTTTTAATGCCCCTTGGAAATGTGGTGAAGGTCGCATTAGCTTAACAACACGGTTTTAATGTCGCTTTGAAGAGACGTGGAGGTCGCAGTAGCTTAACAAGACGGTTTTAATGCCCCTTGGAAAAGTGGTGGAGGTCTCAGTGGAATAAAACGACAATATCAATGCCCCTGTGAAAAGTGGTGGAGGTCGCATTAGCTTAATAAGACGGTTTTAATGTCCCTTGGAAGAGACGTGGAGGTTGCAGTAGCTTAACAAGTTGGTTTTAATGCCCCTTGGAAAAGTGGTGGAGGTCGCAGTGGAATAAAAAGACAATATCAATGCCCCTGTGAAAAGTGGTGGAGGTCGCAGTAGCTTAACAAGACGGCTTTAATTTCCCTTGGAAGAGACGTGGAGGTCGCAGCGGACTAAAAAGACAATATCAATGCCCCTGGGAAAAGTGGTGGAGGTCGCAGTAGCTTAACAAGACAGATTTAATGCCCCCTGGAAGAGTGGTGGAGGTCACAGTAGCTTAACAAGACAGCTTTAATGCCCCTTGGAAAAGTGGTGGAGGTCGCAGTAGCTTAACAAGACAGCTTTAATGCCCCTTGGAAGAGAGTTGGAGGTCGCAGTAGCTTAACAAGACGGTTTTAATGTCCCGTGGAAGAGTGGTGGAGGTCACAGTAGCTTAACAATACAGCTTTAATGCCCCTGAGAAAAGTGGTGGAGGTCGCTGTAGCTTAACAAGATGGTTTTAATGCCCCTTGGAAAAGTGTTGGAGGTCGCAGTTGAATAAAAAGACAATATCAATGCCCCTGGGAAAAGTGGTGGAGAACGCATTAGCTTAACAAGAGGGTTTTAATGCCCCTTGGAAAAGTGGTGGAGGTCGCAGTGGAATAAAAAGAGAATATCAATGCCCCTGGGAAAAGTGGTGGAGGTCGCATTCGCTTAACAAGACGGTTTTGATGCCCCTTGGAAGAGATGTGGAGGTTTGCAGTAGCTTAACAACACGGTTTTAAAGCCCCTTCGAAAAGTGGTGGAGGTCGCAGTGGAATAAAAAAACTATATCAATGCCCCTGGGAACAGTGGTGGAGGTCGCAGTAGCTTAACAAGACGGTTTTAATGCCCCTTGAAAGAGACGTGGAGGTCGCAAAGGAATAAAAAGACAATATCAGTGCCCCTGGGTAATGTGGTGAAGGTCGCAGTGGCTTGACAAGATGGTTTTAATGAACCCTTGGAAAAGAGGTGGAGGACGCATTAGCTTAACAATATGGTACTAATGCCCCTTGGAAGAGAAGTGGAGGTCGCAGCAGATTAACAAGACGGTTTTAATGCCCCTTGGTAGAGTGGTGTAGGTCACAGTAGCTTAACAAGACAGCTTTAATGCACCTTGGAAAATTGGTGGAGGTCGCAGTAGCTTAACAAGACAGCTTTAATGCCCCTTGGAAAAATGCAGAAGGTCGCATTAGCTTAACAAGACGGTTTTAATGCCCCTTGGTAGAGACGCGGAGGTTGCAGAAGCTTAACAGGACGGTCTAAATACCCCTTAGAAGAGACGTGAAGGTTGCAGTAGCTCAACAAGACAGTTTTAAAGCCCCTTGGAAAAGTGGTGGAGGTCGCAGTTGAATAAAAAGACAATATCAATGCCCCTAGGAAAAGTGGTGGACGTCGCATTAGCTTAACAAGAAGGTTTTAATGCCCCTTGGAAGAGTGGTGGAGGTCGCATTAGCTTAACAAGACGGTTTTAATGCCCCTTAGAAGAGACGTGGAGGTTGCAGTACCTTAACAAGATGGTTTTAATGCCCCTTGGAAAAGTGGTGGAGGTCGCAGTGGAATAATAAGACAATATCAATGCCCCTGGGAAAAGAGGTGGAGGTCGCAGTAGCTTTACAAAACGGTTTTAATGCCCCTTGGAAAAGTGGTGGAGGTCTCAGTTTTATAAAACGACAATATCAATGACCCTGGGAAAAGAGGTGGTGGTCGCATTAGCTTAAAAATATGGTTTTAATGCCCCGTGGAAGAGAAGTGGAGGTTGCAGTAGCTTAACACGACTGTTTTAATGCCCCTTGGAAAAGTGTTGGAGGTCGCAGTGGAATTAAAAGACAATATTAATGCCCCTGGGAAAAGTGGTGGAGGTCGCAGTAGCTTAAAAAGACCGTTTTAATGAACCCTTGGAAAAGTGGTGGAGGTCGCATTAGCTTTACAAGACAGTTTTAATGCCCCTTGGAAGAGATGTGGAGGTCGCAGTTGCTTATCAAGACGGTTTAAATGCCCTTTGGAAGAGTGGTGGAGGTCACAGTAGCTTAACAAGACAGCTTTAATGCCCCTTGGAAGAGAAGTGGAGGTTGCAGTAGCTTAGCAAGACGGTTTAAATGCCCCTGGGAAGAGGTGAGAAGGTCGCAGTGGCTTAACAAGACGGTTTTAATGCCCCTTGGAAAAGTGGTGGAGGTCGCAATAGCTTAACAACACGGTTTTAATGCCCCTTGGAAGAGATGTGGAGGTTGCAGTAAATTAACAAGACGGTTTTAATGTCCCTTGGAAAAGTGGTGGAGGTCGCAGTGGAATAAAAAGACAATATCAATGCCCCTGGGAAAAGTGGTGGAGGTCGCAGTAGCTTAACAAGACGGTTTTAATGCCCCTTGGAAGAGACATGGAGGTTGCAGAAGCATAACAAGATAATTTTAATGCCCCCTGGAAAAGTGGTGGAGGTCGCAGTGGAATAAAAAGACAATATCAATGCCCCTCGGAAAAGTGGTGGAGGTCCCAGTAGCTTAACAAGACGCTTTTAATGCCCCTTGGAAAAGTGGTGGAGGTCGCATTAGCTTAGCAAGACGGTTTTAATGCCCCTTGGAAGAGACGTGGAGGTCGCAGTAACTTAAAAAGACGGTTTTAATGCCCCTTGGAAGAGTGTTGGAGGTCACAGTAGCTTAGCAAGACAGCTTTAATGCCCCTTGGAAAAGTGGTGGAGGTCGCTGTAGCTTAAATTGAAAGCTTCAATGCCCCTTGAAAGAGACTTGGCGGTCGCAGTAGCTTAAAAGATGGTTTTAATTCCCCTTGGAAGAGTGATGGAGGTCACAGTAGCTTAACAAGATAGCTTTAATGCCCCTTGGAAAAGTGGTGGAGGTCGCAGTAGCTTAACAAGACGGTTTTAATGCCCCTTGGAAAAATGATGGAGGTCGCATTAGCTTAACAAGTCAGTTTTAATGCCCCTTGGAAGAGACGTGGAGGTTGCAGTAGCTTAACAAGACGATTTTAATGCCCCTTGGAAAAGTGGTGGAGGTCGCAGTGGAACAAAAAGACGATATCAATGCCCCTGGGAAAAGTGGTGGAGGTCGCACTAGCTTAACAAGATGGTTTTAATTCCACTTGGAATAGTGGTGGAGGTTGCATTAGCTTAACAAGACGGTTTTCATGCCCCTTGGAAAAGTGGTGGAGGTCACATTAGCTTAACAAGACTGTTTTAATGCCCCATGGAAGAGACGTGGAGGTTGCAGTAGCTTAATAAGACAGTTTTAATGCCCCTTGGAAAAGTGTTGGAGGTCGCAGTGGAATAAAAAGAAAATATCAATGCCTCTGGGAAAAGAGATGGAGGTCGCATTAGCTTAAGAAGACAGTTTTAATGTCCCTTGGAAGAGACGTGGAGGATGCCGTAGCTTAACAAGATGGTTTTAATGCCCCTTGGAAAAGTGGTGGAGGTCGCAATAGCTTAACAACACGGTTTTAATGCCCCTTTTAAGAGACAGGGAGGTTGCAGTAGCTTAACAAGATGGTTTTAATGCCCCTTGGAAAAGTGGTGGAGGTCTCAGTTTTATAAAACGACAATATCAATGCCCCTGGGAAAAATGGTGGATGTCGCATTAGCTTAACAAGACGGTTTTAATGTCCCTTGGAAGAGACGTGGAGGTTGCTGTAGCTTAACAAGATGGTTTTAATGCCCCTTGGAAAAGTGTTGGAGGTCGCAGTGGAATAAAAAGACAATATCAATGCCCCTGGGAAAAGTGGCGGAGGTCGCAGTAGCTTAACAAGATGGCTTTAATTCCCATTGGAAGAGACATGGAGGTCGCAGTGGACTAAATAGACAATATCAATGCCCCTGGGAAAAGTGGTGGAGGTCACAGTAGCTTAACAAGACGGTTTTAATGCCCCTTTTAAAAGTGGTGAAGGTCGCATTAGCTTAACAAGACGGTTTTAATGCCCCTTGGAAGAGACGTGGAGGTTGCAGTAGCTTAGCAAGACAGCTTTAATGCCCCTTGGAAGTGTAGTGGAGGTCACAGTAGCTTAATAAGACAGCTTTAATGCCCCTTGGAAAAGTGGTGGAGGTCGCAGTAGCTTAACAAGACGGCTTTAATGCCCCTTGGAAGAAACGTGGAGGTCGATGTGGAATAAAAAGACAATATCAATGCCCCTGGGAAAAGTGGTGGAGGACCAAGTAGCTTAACAAGACGCTTTTAACGCCCCTTGGAAACGTGGTGTAGGTCGCATTAGCTTAACAAGACGGTTTTAATGCCACTTGGAAGAGACGTGGAGGTCGCAGTAACTTAACAGAAAGGTTTTAATGCCCCTTGGAAGAGTGTTGGAGGTCACAGTAGCTTAGGAAGACAGTTTTAATGTCCCTTGGAAAAGTGGTGGAGGTCGCTGTAGCTTAAATAGAAAGCTTCAATGCCCCTTGAAAGAGACCTGGAGGTCGCAGTAACTTAAAAGATGGTTTTAATGCCCCTTGGAAGAGTGATGGAGGTCACAGTAGCTTAACAAGATAGCTTTAATGCCCCTTGGAATAGTGGTGGAGGTTGCATTAGCTTAAAAAGACGGTTTTAATGCCCCTTAGAAAAGTGGTGGAGGTCACATTAGCTTAACAAGACTGTTTTAATGCCCCTTGGAAGAGACGTGGAGGTTGCAGTAGCTTAACAAGACAGTTTTAATGCCCCTTGGAAAAGTGTTGGAGGTCGCAGTGGAATAAAAAGAAAATATCAATGCCTCTGGGAAAAGAGATGGAGGTCGCATTAGCTTAACAAGACGGTTTTAATGTCCCTTGGAAGAGACGTGGAGGATGCAGTAGCTTAACAAGATGGTTTTAATGCCCCATGGAAAAGTGGTGGAGGTCGCATTAGCTTAACAACACGGTTTTAATGCCCCTTGGAAGAGACGTGGAGGTTGCAGTAGCTTAACAAGATGGTTTTAATGAACCTCGGAAAAGTGGTGGAGGTCTCAGTTTTATAAAATGACAATATCAATGCACCTGGGAAAAGTGGTGGAGGTCGCATTAACTTAACAAGACGGTTTTAATGCCCCTTGGAAGAGACATGGAGGTTGCTGTAGCTTAACAAGATGGTTTTAATGCCCCTTGGAAAAGTGGTGGAGGTCGCAGTGGAATAAAAAGACAGTATCAATGCCCCTGGGAAAAGTGGTGGAGGTCGCAGTAGCTTAACAAGACGGCTTTAATTCCCCTTGGAAGAGACATGGAGGTTGCACCGGACTGAAAAGACAATATCAATGTCCCTGGGAAAAGTGGTGGAGGTCGCAGTAGCTTAACAAGACGGTTTTAATGCCCCTTGGAAAAGTGGTGGAGGTCGCATTAGCTTAACAAGACGGTTTTAATGCCCCTTGGAAGAGACATGGAGGTCGCAGTAGCTTAACAAGACAGCTTTAATGACCCTTGGAAGAGTGGTGGAGTTCACAGTAGCTTAATAAGACAGCTTTAATGCCCCTTGAAAAAGTGGTGGAGGTCGCAGTAGCTTAACAAGACAGCTTTAATGCCCCTTGGAAGTGACTTGGAGATCGCAGTAGCTTAACAAGATGGTTTTAATGCCCCTTGGAAGAGTGGTGGAGGTCTCAGTAGCTTAAAAAGACAGCTTCAATTCCCTTTGGAAAAGTGGTGGCGGTCGCAGTAGCTTAACAAGACAGCTTCAATGCCCCTTGGAAAAGTGGTATAAGTCTCAGTAGCTTAACAAGACGGTTTTAATGCCCCTTGGAAAAATGGTGGAGGTCGCATTAGCTTAACAAGACGGCTTTAATGCCCCTTGGAAGAAACGTGGAGGTTGCGGTAGCTTAACTAGACAGCTTTAATGCCCCTGGGAAAAGTGGTGGAGGTCGCAGTATCTTAACAAGACAGTTTTAATGCCCCTTGGAAAAGTGGTGGACGTCGCATTAGCTTAACAAGACAGTTTTAATGCCCCTTGGAAGAGACTTGGAGGTTGCAGTAGCTTAACACGACGGTTTTAATGCTCCTTGGAAGAGACGTGGAGGTCAGAGAGGTTTAAAATGACGATTTTAATGCCCCTTACAAGAGCCATGCAGTACAGCATATTAAAAACATTATTCCCATTATTGGGGCGTGGGTCTCCCATAGTCTTTGCCTATGCCTTCCAAGCAAAAGCTGCCAAAAATTAGGACGGAGGAACTTGCAATGCTGGCAACATGGACCATGGTCACCCTGGTTGTATAGTGGTGGTGGAGGCTGAGGATAAGGAGAAGAGCAAAAAAAAACCCGAATTGAGGAAGTGTATACCCATGTATGGGTGTGAAGCGGTGCATGGGAATACACCTCCCGAAATAACACAGTGGACTTGACTTTTTGTTACTCTGCTGTCATTTGGTGGTGATGAGAATTCTGGCTCAATCCATCCCTTGTTCATTTTGATAAGTGTCAGCTTGTCAGCATTATCAGTTGACAGGCGAGTGCGCTTATCAGTTATAATTCCCCCAGCGGCACTAAAAACACGCTCCGATAACACGCTAGCGGCAGGGCAGGCCAGGACCTCCAAGGCATTTCGGTAAACTTAAACAAGAAGGCAGCGAGGAAGCACTAATATCTTATAGGGAAAAAAACAAAATCTGTAAGAAACAAATAAGAATAGCAAAAGAGGAGACAGAGAGACTAATTGCCAAGGAAAGTAAAACGAATCCCAAACTGTTCTTTAACTATATAAACAGTAAAAGGATTAAAACTGATGGAGTTGGCCCATTGAAAAATAACCTGGGTAAAATCATAGAGGGCGATGAGGGTAAAGCAAACCTACTCAATAGTTTCTTCTCCACTGTTTTCACAAAAGAAAACAATTTATCAGAGGAAATGCAGAGTGATAAAGTAAACCCTCCGCTAAATATCACCCACCTAACCCAGGAGGAAGTTCAGAAACGCCTAAATAATATCAAAATAGACAAGTCACCAGGCCCAGATGGCATACACCCCTGGGTACTAAAAGAATTAAGTAATGTGATAGACAGGCCGCTGTATCTTATATTCAAGCACTCTTTATGGACAGGGACTGTCCCACTAGACTGGCGCCAAGCAAATGTGGTACCAATATTCAAAAAGGGGTCTAAAAGTGACCCTGGGAACTATAGACCAGTAAGCTTAACGTCTGTTGTGGGTAAATTGTTTGAAGGATTTCTTAGAGATGCTATTGTAGAATATCTTAATGATAATAACTGTCTAACTCCATATCAACATGGATTCATGAGGGATCGCTCCTGCCAAACAAACCTGATGGCCTTCTACGAGGAGGTGAGCTCACAGCTGGACCGGGGAGAGTCAGTGGATGTTGTATACCTTGACTTCTCCAAAGCGTTTGATACTGTGCCACACAAAAGGTTGGTATATAAAATGAGAATGCTTGGTCTGGGGGATAATGTGTGCAAGTGGGTAAATAGCTGGCTGAGTGATAGAAAGCAGAGGGTGGTTATTAGTGTTGAGCGATACCTTCCGATATCGGGAAATATCGGATCGGATTGGATCGGACCGATACCGAAAAAGTATCGGATATCGCCGATTCCGATACCGGAAACCAATGCAAGTCAATGGGACAGAAATATCGGAATGAAAATAAACCCTTTCTTTCCTTGTAGGTTAATTCTACATGAAGGAAAACAACTAAGAATAATGTAGAATGTATTGGGGGAGGTGGGGGAGACAATAAAGGCAGAAAGGTTTAGCCCAATCAAAAGGAATAGCAGGAATTAATATTTTTTTTAAGACGTTCTGAGTTACGGAAATATTGACTATGTTAAGTATTTTTATATTTTGTCAGATATTTATGTTTCACTACTTCCATGCTCTTCACCTTCTTTTTTACTTCTCCCACACTTTCTCCTTCATCCTCAGCATCTTTTTCATCCTCTTCTTCTTCACCTTCTTCATCTTCTTCTTCTTCACCTTCTTCGTATTATTCTTTTTTTTTTACATTCTTCATATTCTACTTCTTCATCTTCTTCATATTCTTCTTCTTCATCATATTCTTATCTGTGACAGGCATTCCTGTAGTTGTTATCTAAAAAAGGTTGGACATTACACCTTTCATTCTGCCCATCACAAAAGATTTACAACAGGATTTGTCCACGTTCAGTTTGGCCTGCAGCAGCAGGTCCTTTCCAGGGGCACCAAGAGGAGGAACGGACTCACCCCCATACACTGCTTAGTCATCTTCTGCTTATAATTTAGATATTATCTTTTGCTCTGATTTTTAGTCTTATGCTTAATGTTCTTCCGCTTTTTGTTCTGCAGCTTCTTGTTTTTCTGCTTCTTGGTTTTCTGTCTCTTGTTCTTCTGTATCTTGGTGCTTGTCTTCTCTTCTTTGTCCTCTTGGTCAACTTCTTCAGGGTCATCTTCTTGGTCTTCTTCGGGGTGGTCTTCAGGGTCGTCGTCTTCGGGGGTCCTCATCTTCGGGATCCTCGTCTTCTTCAGGTTGGTCTTCTGGGTCCTCGTCTTCGGGGTCCTCGTCTTCTTCGGGGTGGTCTTCAGGGTCCTCGTCTTCTTCGGGGTGGTCTTCAGGGTCCTCGTCTTCTTCGGGGTGGTCTTCAGGGTCCTCGTCTTCAGGGTCGTTGTCTTCGGTGTCCTCGTCTTCTTAGGGGTGGTCTTCAGGGTCCTCGTCTTCAGGGTCCTCGTCAGGGAGATCCAGAGTGATTACCAAGAACCATTTCAAAAAGCTTGAACTTGGAAATGTAGCAGAAGGTATAAGAAAGCTGAGGAACTGCCGAGAACCAGCTGACGGTACTGGAACCCGGATGGGTAGCAGAAGGTACAAGAGCAAATGGAACTACCAAGGACCAGCTGACGGTACTGGAACCCGGATGGGTAGCAGAAGGTACAAGAGCCAATGGAACTGCCGAAGACCAGCTGACGGTACTGGAACTCGGTTACTAAGCAGGAGGTACCTGTGCCAGAAAGCACTACCAAGGACCAGCAGACGTTGGTGGAACTTGGATACCGAGAAGGAGGCACCTAATCCAAAGGCACTGCCGAGAACCAGCTGACGGTACTGGAACCCGGATGAGTAGCAGAAGGTACCCATGTAAAAAAAAGTTCAAGGCCGCGAGCCGGCCGCAGTTACCAAAACCCACAGTCCTACAGGGGGTGCTTGTCCTATTGGCACTATGGAACAAGCCTTCATTGCCAGATCCCGCAGCCCACATAGGAGTCACCTAAACTGCAGGCACCATAGAGTCGGCTAACCCGACCGCAACACGACAGGACAACGCATTGGAGGCAAAGTGACGTTGACACTACCCGGAAACAGCTGGCGTGCTGGAACCAGGCTGGGCAGGTGGGAGTACCCATGCCAAAGTCACTGCCGAGAACCAGCTGACGGTACTGGAACCCGGATGGGTAGTAGAAGGTACAAGAGCAAATGGAACTACCGAGGACCAGCTGACGGTACTGGAACCCGGATGGGTAGCAGAAGGTACAAGAGCCAATGGAACTGCTGAAGACCAGCTGACGGTACTGGAACTCGGTTACTAAGCAGGAGGTGCCTGTGCCAGAAAGCACTACCAAGGACCAGCAGACATTGGTGGAACTTGGATACCGAGAAGGAGGCACCTAATCCAAAGGCACTGCCGAGAACCAGCTGACGGTACTGGAAACCGGATGGGTAGCAGAAGGTACCCATGTAAAAAAAAGTTTAAGGCCGCGAGCCGTCCGCAGTTACCAAAACCCACAGTCCTACAGGGGGTGCTTGTCCTATTGGCACTATGGAACCAGCCTTCATTGCCTGGTCCCGCAGCCCACATAGGAGTCACCTAAACTGCAGGCACCATAGAGTCGGCTAACCCGACCGCAACACGACAGGACAACGCATTGGAGGCAAAGTGACGTTGACACTACCCGGAAACAGCTGGCGTGCTGGAACCAGGCTGGGCAGTAGGGAGTACCCGTGCCAAAGACACTGCCGAGAACCAGCTGACGGTACTGGAACCTGGATGGGTAGTAGAAGGTACAAGAGCCAATGGAACTGCCGAAGACCAGCTGACGGTACTGGAACTCGGTTACTAAGCAGGAGGTAACTGTGCCAGAAAGCACTACCAAGGACCAGCAGACGTTGGTGGAACTTGGATACCGAGAAGGAGGCACCTAATCCAAAGGCACTGCCGAGAACCAGCTGACGGTACTGGAACCCGGATGGGTAGCAGAAGGTACCCATGTAAAAAAAAGTTTAAGGCCGCGAGCCGTCCGCAGTTACCAAAACCCACAGTCCTACAGGGGGTGCTTGTCCTATTGGCACTATGGAACCAGCCTTCATTGCCTGGTCCCGCAGCCCACATAGGAGTCACCTAAACTGCAGGCACCATAGAGTCGGCTAACCCGACCGCAACACGACAGGACAACGCATTGGAGGCAAAGTGACGTTGACACTACCCGGAAACAGCTGGCGTGCTGGAACCAGGCTGGGCAGTAGGGAGTACCCGTGCCAAAGACACTGCCGAGAACCAGCTGACGGTACTGGAACCTGGATGGGTAGTAGAAGGTACAAGAGCCAATGGAACTGCCGAAGACCAGCTGACGGTACTGGAACTCGGTTACTAAGCAGGAGGTAACTGTGCCAGAAAGCACTACCAAGGACCAGCAGACGTTGGTGGAACTTGGATACCGAGAAGGAGGCACCTAATCCAAAGGCACTGCCGAGAACCAGCTGACGGTACTGGAACCCGGATGGGTAGCAGAAGGTACCCATGTAAAAAAAAGTTCAAGGCCGCGAGCCGGCCGCAGTTACCAAAACCCACAGTCCTACAGGGGGTGCTTGTCCTATTGGCACTATGGAACCAGCCTTCATTGCCAGATCCCGCAGCCCACATAGGAGTCACCTAAACTGCAGGCACCATAGAGTCGGCTAACCCGACCGCAACACGACAGGACAACGCATTGGAGGCAAAGTGACGTTGACACTACCCGGAAACAGCTGGCGTGCTGGAACCAGGCTGGGCAGGAGGGAGTACCCGTGCCAAAGTCACTGCCGAGAACCAGCTGACGGTACTGGAACCCGGATGGGTAGTAGAAGGTACAAGAGCAAATGGAACTACCGAGGACCAACTGACGGTACTGGAACCCAGATGGGTAGCAGAAGGAACAAGAGCCAATGGAAATGCCGAAGACCAGCTGACGGTACTGGAACTCGGTTACTAAGCAGGAGGTACCTGTGCCAGAAAGCACTACCAAGAACCAGCAGACGTTGGTGGAACTTGGATACCGAGAAGGAGGCACCTAATCCAAAGGCACTGCCGAGAACCAGCTGACGGTACTGGAACCCGGATGGGTAGTAGAAGGTACAAGAGCAAATGGAACTACCGAGAACCAGCTGGCGGTGCTGGAACCCAGGGTAAATACTAAAAACAGAATGGAGCCAGAGGTGTAATTGGAGCAAGTTTTAAATCAGTATTACAGTGGATGTGGACAAAGCAGGAGAATTTGCCGGACACACAGCAGGGGAACAGCTGACGTTACTGAACCCCAATAACACTGGAGCAAGCGTTGACTGTGCAGACGGCACTTTTGAGCAGCAATTAGCGGTATTGGAGCCCAGGGTAAATACTAAAAACAGAGGAGCCAGAGGTGTATTTGGAGGAGGTTTTAAATCAGTAGTACAGTGGATGTGGACAAAGCAGGAGAAATTGCCGTCCGCACAGCAGGGGAACAGCTGACGTGACCGAACCCCAATAACACGGCAGCAAGTGTTGACTGTGCAGACGGCACTTCCGAGCGCCAACTGGCGGTGTTGGAGCTCAGGGATAATACTGAAAACAGAGGAGCCAGAGGTGTATTTGGAGGAGGTTTTAAATCAGTAGTACAGTGGATGTGGACAGAGCAGGAGAAATTGCCGTCCGCATAGCAGGGGAACAGCTGACGTTACTGAACCCCAATGACACGGCAGCAAGTGTTGACTGTGCAGACGGCACTTCCGAGCGCCAACTGGCGGTGTTGGAGCTCAGGGATAATACTGAAAACAGAGGAGCCAGAGGTGTAATTGGAGCAACTTTAAAATCTGTAGTAGTGAGAAAGTGGACAGAGCAGGAGAAATTGACGTCCGCACAGCAGGGGAACAGCTGACGTTACTGAACCCCAATGACACGGCAGCAAGTGTTGATTGTGCAGACGGCACTTCCGAGCGCCAACTGGCGGTGCTGGAGCTCAGGGATAATACTGAAAACAGAGGAGCCAGAGGTGTAATTGGAGCAACTTTAAAATCTGTAGTAGTGAGAATGTGGACAGAGCAGGAGAAATTGCCGTCCGCACAGCAGGGGAACAGCTGACGTTACTGAACCCCAATGACACGGCAGCAAGTGTTGACTGTGCAGACGGCACTTCCGAGCGCCAACTGGCGGTGTTGGAGCTCAGGGATAATACTGAAAACAGAGGAGCCAGAGGTGTAATTGGAGCAACTTTAAAATCTGTAGTAGTGAGAATGTGGACAGAGCAGGAGAAATTGCTGTCCGCACAGCAGGGGAACAGCTGACGTTACTGAACCCCAATAACATGGCAGCAAGTGTTGACTGTGCAGACGGCACTTCCGAGCGCCAACTGGCGATGTTGGAGCTCAGGGATAATATTGAAAACAGAGGAGCCAGAGGTGTATTTGGAGGAGGTTTTAAATCAGTAGTACAGTGGATGTGGACAGAGCAGGAGAAATTGCCGTCCGCACAGCAGGGGAACAGCTGACGTTACTGAACCCCAATAACATGGCAGCAAGTGTTGACTGTGCAGACGGCACTTCCGAGCGCCAACTGGCGGTGTTGGAGCTCAGGGATAATACTGAAAACAGAGGAGCCAGATGTGTAATTGGAGCAACTTTAAAATCTGTAGTAGTGAGAATGTGGACAGAGCAGGAGAAATTGCCGTCCACACAGCAGGGGAACAGCTGACGTTACTGAACCCCAATAACATGGCAGCAAGTGTTGACTGTGCAGTCGGCACTTCCGAGCGCCAACTGGTGGTGTTGGAGCTCAGGGATAATACTGAAAACAGAGGAGCCAGAGGTGTATTTGGAGGAGGTTTTAAATCAGTAGTACAGTGGATGTGGACAGAGCAGGAGAAAGAGCCGTCCGCACAGCAGGGGAACAGCTGACGTTACTGAACCCCAATAACACGGCAGCAAGTGTTGACTGTGCAGACGGCACTTCCGAGCGCCAACTGGCGGTGTTGGAGCTCAGGGATAATACTGAAAACAGAGGAGCCAGAGGTGTAATTGGAGCAACTTGAAAATCAGTAGTAGTGAGAATGTGGACAGAGCAGGAGAAATTGCTGTTCGCACAGCAGGGGAACGGCTGACGTTACTGAACCCCAATAACACGGCAGCAAGTGTTGACTGTGCAGACGGCACTTCCGAGCGCCAACTGGCGGTGTTGAAGCTCAGGGATTACAGTTCAGGTGGTAGAAACATGAACAGAACAGGAGACCTAGATACTTTTGCCAACAATTATTTATTCTGGAAGAGGACTGGCAAATTCATGAGAGATCCAGGCCTTGTTCATTTTGAGAAAAGTAAGCCGGTCAACGTTTTCTGAGGATAGTCGCATGCGACGGTCTGTTAGTACACCACCTGCGGCACTAAAGACGCGTTCCGATAATACACTAGCAGCAGGGCAAGCTAGCACCTCCAATGCATACTGACTTAGCTCTGGCCATGTATCTAGCTTACAGACCCAAAACTTGAAGGGAGAAGAGCCGTCTGGGAGTACACTAAGAGGGCAAGACATGTAGTCTGTCACCATCTGACGGAAACGTTGCCTCCTGCTGACTGGAGCCGTCTGTGATGGTGTAGACATTTGTGGCGGCGGGGACACAAAACTTTGCCACATTTCGGCCATACTGGTCTTGCCTTGTGCTGAGGCGCTGCTTCTGCTCCCTCTTTGTGCAGAGCTTCCTCCACTGCCTCGACGCACTGAGCTGCTTTGTAAAGCACTAGCAGCACTGCTCTCGGTTGGAATGGAGAACATGATGGAATGCACCAGTGCGTCTTGGTACTCCCGCATTTTACGCTCCCGGTTCAACGGTGTTATGAGGCTTTGTAAGTTGTCCCGGTAGCGAGGATCTAGTAGGGTGGACACCCAATAATCAGCCGTGTTGAGAATGTGGGCGATGCGGCGGTCGTTTCTCAGGCACTGCAGCATGAAATCAACCATGTGCTGCAGACTGCCAACTGGCCAAGAAACGCTGTCCCCTGCTTGAGGCGTGATCTCTGCCTGCTCTGCATCACCTCACCCTCGCTCTAGATACTGACTACTAGAGCATTGTGTACCTCCCTCCTCTGGACAGATGTCTTCCTCATCCATTGACTCCTCCTCAACCTCCTCCCAAAGTGTCCCCTGCCTAGGCCTTTGTGAGGAACCACGTTGCGCAGACTGTAGAGAAGCAGATGGCATTTGTGACTCCTCATCCTCCACCTCTTCCAAAACCTCGTCCCTTAGTGCTTGCAGTGTTTTTTCAAGCAGGCAGATAAGGGGGATAGTCATGCTGACTAGTGCATCATCTGCACTCGCCATCCGCGTGGAATAATCGAAGGCACGCAAAACGTGGCAAATGTCCTTCATAGAGGCCCACTCAGTGGTGGTGAAGTGTGAACGGCGCGCACTGCGACTTGTTTGCGCCTGCTGCAGCTGGTACTCCATTACTGCTGCCTGCTGCTCACACAACCTCTCCAACATATGTAGAGGTAGACCGTGACGGCTCCTGCAGCGCTGATTCAGAGGAACTGAAGTATGAGGAGGAGTCAATGTGTACAGACTGGATTCCTGCCATCCTTGGAGTTGGCAGAACACGTACAGCGCCACTCTCAAGATCTGTACCCGGCTCCACAACATTTACCTAATGGGCAGTGAAGGAAAGGTATCGTCCCTGTCCATGCTTACTGGTCCACGCATCGGTGGTCAGGTGGACCTTGCTACTGACGGCGTTTTGTAGCGCATGTTTAATTTTCCCCTCCACATGATGTTGCAGGGCAGGGACGGCTTGCCTGCTGAAATAAAATCGGCTGGGCACGTTGTATTGTGGGACTGCCAATGCCATAAAGTTACGGAATGTGTCAGTCTCCACCAGCCTGAATGATAGCATTTCAAGGGCCAGTAGTTTAGCAATGCCAGCATTCAGAGCCTGTGCTCGGGGGTGGTTTGCCGAGAATGGGCGCCTTTTCTCCCATGCCTGTGCTAACGATGGCTGTAGACTGGCCTGGGAGTGTGAGGATGACTGGGAAAGTGTTGCTGTGGGTGGAATTACACTGTGTCTCTGTACAACAGTGCCAGAGATTCTTCCATGGCGATCCTGTGAGGAAGCCGAACCAGCTGTGTGTGAGCTGGAGGAAGTGTTAGAACCTTGCTCTTAGGTTTTTTCCTTTGCTGGTCACATGACCTTGTTGGCCTATTTAATCCTGCTCCGCCCTTCTGGCTTTGCTGGACTTCATTGTATAACTACTTTCTAGCTAGCCTGTGCTCTGTATTTAACTCTGTTAGTTTGCTTGGTCTACGGACCTCAGTGTTCTATATATTTTGTTTGATTGTCTGTCTGCTACTATTTCTGTTAGGAGGTGTCCCATTTTCCTCCCAGTCCTTAGTACTTGTAGGGATTCCTTCCCCACATCTATAGGTCTCTGTACAGACTAGCTTAGGACTTTAGCAGGTCTGATCGCAGGATCAGGTTCCCTGTTACATCGTAGGGATAAAGCTGAGTTCTATCGTAGGGACAGATCTCCTCTCTTTCCTTAGCTCTGGTAGCAGAACATAACAGTAAGTCCAGCCTGCAAATTCTCTAAGGAAAGATTTTTCTGTTCCATCATGGTGTCGGTTCTGGATTTGGCTAAACGCCTGCAGGGACTCTCTCTGGAGGTGGCCGAGCTCCGTCAGCACGTGAGTAACTGTCCTGGAGCACATTTCTTGGAGCCTAAGGTATGTTTGCCGGATTTATTTTTTGGTGAACACCGAGAATTTTTTTCATTTAAAAATGCTTGCTTATTGTATTTTCGTTTGAGACCCAAGTCCTCTGGGGATGAATCCCAGCGCATAGGGTTCATAATGTCACTTTTGCGCAAAGAGCCTCAGGAGTGGGCCTTTTCTTTGCAACCTAGTGATACATGCTTCAGATCAGTGGATAGTTTTTTTTTCTGCTTTGGGGCTATTATATGATGATCCTGACCGTGTCGCATCAGCTGAGACTGAGTTGAGACGTTTGAGACAGGGATCAGGTAATGTGGAAAAATATTGTACTCATTTCCGTCGTTGGTCTACTCAAACAGGGTGGAACGATTCTGCTCTGAAAAGTCTATTTCTTGCTGGGCTCAATGAAAGGGTTAAAGACCTGCTAATTGCTTATCCTACACCTGAAGATTTGCAACAGGCTATGCAATTAACTATACGGGTGGATAGGAGACTGCGTGCAAGGGTTAATGAGAGCAAATCCTCTGCTATGTCAGTTTCTGGTTATGAGAATGTGTGTACTAACAGTGGTGAACCGATGGAGATTGGATCGGTGGCACCTCGCTCTCAAGAAAAAGATCGCAGATTTTCTGAAGGCTTGTGTTTCTATTGCGGAAAATCTGGTCATTTGATTAAAGGCTGTGAGCTTCGTATGAAGAAAGAAAAAAAAATGGTCAGTCATGCCCGTATTGCCTGTTTAAATTCCAAGGGTGTATTTTTAGCTGCTTCCACGATTGCTCAGGAAAAATTTATGGAATTTCGGGTGTTTGTTGATTGTGGGTCTACTCTGAATGTAATTGATGGGGGATTCTTGGAAAGACTCAATTTAAAACCCGAACCTTTATCATCCCCCATTGCTGTGGTTTCTGTGGATGGTTTCCCTTTGAAGAATATTACTCTCAAGGTCTGTGAATTTCCTCTCACTATTAATGGTGTTCACCATGAGAAATTGGATTTGGTAGTGTTGAATAACTTGCCTTCTCCAGTAATATTGGGATTGCCCTGGTTAAAATTTCACAATCCTGTACTGGATTGGTCTACCAGTTAAATTAAATCCTGGAGCCATAAATGTTATGACAAGTGTTGTAACGGGCGTATTGCAGCTTTGGATAGGGGAGAATTGCCTGTTCCTATTCAGGATTTTTGGAGAGTTTTTTTCTGAGAAGGAATCGCAGGTTTTGCCTCCCCATAGAGACTATGATTGTTCTATTGAATTTGTCCCTGGAGCGACTCTTCCTAAAAGTCGTTTATTTAACCTTACTATTCCTGAGAGGAAGGCTTTGGAGGAATACATACAGACAAGTTTGGCCACCGGTCACATTAGGCCCTCTAAGTCTCCTGTGGCGGTTGGATTTTTTTTTGTAAAAAAAAAGGACGGCGGTTTACGTCCTTGTCTGGATTTTCGTGAGATTAACAATATTACTGTACGCAATCCTTACCCACTGCCATTGATTCCTGATCTGTTTAACCAGTTAATGGGGGCCAAGTGGTTCTCTAAAATTGACCTTAAGGGGGCATACAATCTGTTGCGCATGAAGGAGGGTGACGAATGGAAGACTGCTTTTAACACTCCTGTGGGTCATTTTGAGAACCTGGTTATGCCTTTTGGTCTTACTAATGCTCCTGCATTTTTTCAGAATCTTATTAATGACATCCTTAGACCTTTGATCGGCAAAAATGTGGTTGTGTATTTGGATGACATTTTGATTTATTCGCCGGATCTGGAGTCTCATTGGCGGAGCGTACGTGAGGTATTACAGTTGTTAATGGACAATTCGCTTTTTGCTAAGCTGGAGAAATGTGAGTTCGCTGTACAGAGAATTCGTTTTTGGGTTACATTATCTCCAGCGAAGGTTTTGAGATGGACCCGGTTAAAGTTCAAGCTGTACAGGAATGGCCTAGGCCTATTGGTTTGAAATCGATACAGAGGTTTTTAGGTTTCGCCAATTATTACAGAAAATTCATAAAAATTTTTTCTAGTATTGTCAAACCTCTGACCGATCTCACCAGGAAAGGTGCTGATGCGGTTCAGTGGTCTTCTGAGGCCATTGAAGCTTTTGTGTATCTCAAGGAGAGGTTCACCTCTGCTCCCATCCTTATGCAGCCTGATGTGACTAAGCCGTTTTTGGTTGAGGTTGATGCTTCCTCTGTGGGGGTTGGCGTAGTATTGTCTCAGGATAACGGGGATGGATTACATCCCTGTGCCTTTTTTTCAAAAAAATTTTCGGAGACTGAACTGAATTACGATATTGGTAATCGGGAATTATTGGCTATTAAACTCGCATTTGAACACTGGCGCCACTTCTTGGAAGGTGCGGAATTTCCCGTTCAGGTTCTTACGGATCATAAAAATCTGATTTATCTTGATGCCGCCAAGCGCCTGAATGCCCGTCAGGCTAGGTGGGCACTGTTTTTCTCGCGGTTTAATTTCTCCGTTACTTACATCCCTGGTACTAAGAATGTTAAGGCGGATGCCTTGTCTCGCAGTTTTTCTCCCATAGTCGGTGCTGAGAAAGAGGAGAACATTTTACAAGAAGGTGTTGTGATAGCTGCTTTGGACTACGTTTTGGAAGATGAGATTCTTAAAGCACAGGAGAATGCCCCATCTAACACTCCTCATGGGAGGTTGTTTGTGCCTGGGACCTTTAGGAGAGATTTGTTTGTTGAGTGTCACGAATCTCGGTTGGCAGGTCATCCCGGAATCTCTGAGACCAAGAGACTGGTGGGTCGCAGTTTTTGGTGGCCTGGATGGCAGAAGGAAGTCATTAAGTGGGTGCGTCAATGTACTATATGTGCTAGATCTAAGTCCTCACAGACTCCTGCTGCGGGGTTGCTTTGTCCTTTGGAGGTTCCCAGTGCTCCTTGGACACATTTGGCTATGGACTTTATAACTGACCTTCCCCCCTCTGAGGGTTTTACTGTCATCTGGGTGGTCGTGGACCGTTTTAGCAAGATGTGTCACTTGGTTCCCTTCGTCAAACTGCCCTGCGCTAAAACTCTCGCTAAGGCCTTTGTCAAGGAAATTGTCAGACTTCATGGCGTTCCTACTGACATTGTTTCTGATAGGGGTCCTCAGTTCGTGGCTCGATTTTGGCGTGCCTTTTGTGACAGGTTGGGAGTTCATTTGTCGTTCTCGTCCGGATATCATCCTGAATCTAATGGCCAGACAGAAAGGAAAAACCAGGATGTTGAGCAGTTCTTGCGTTGTTTTGTGGCAGACAATCAAGAGGGGTGGTCTGAGTTTCTGCCACTTGCTGAATTTGCTCTGAACAATCATACATCTTCTTCTGCTGGTTGTTCGCCTTTTTTTTGTTGTTCTGGGAGACATCCGTCGTTTGGGTCGTTCTCCAAGTTGGGATCTGCCGTGCCTGAGGAGGAGAATTTTTCCGGTGATTTGGAGAGAGTTTGGACGGATGTGCGTGGTAATTTTCAGGAGGCCAACAGAAAATCTAAAGACTACTTTGATAGGAAACGACAGGAGGTTTTGTTCGCTGTTGGTGACATGGTTTGGGTGTCCTCTAGGAATCTGCGGTTGAGGATTCCTTCTAAGAAATTGGGTCCCAAGTTTGTAGGGCCCTTTAAGGTGCTTCAGGTTGTCAACCAATCTGCTGTTAGGTTGGAGGTTCCTACTTCCTGGAGAATTAATCCGGTATTTCATGTCTCTCTGTTAAAAAAAGCTGTTGTGTCGGATGGTGACGCCTCTGCCTCTGTTCCTCCGGTGGTGGAGGACGGGGAATATGAAATTTCTCGCATCCTTAACTCTAGACGGTATAGAGGTAGTTTGCAGTATCTTGTGGCCTGGAAAGGTTTCGGACCCGAGGATAACTCTTGGGTGAGGTCAGATGATGTTTCCGCGTCCAGACTTATCAGAGCGTTTCACAGGAGATTTCCTGATAAGCCTGGTCCTAGGGGATCCGGAGGATCCTCTTAGAAGGGGGGGGTACTGTTAGAACCTTGCTCTTAGGTTTTTTCCTTTGCTGGTCACATGACCTTGTTGGCCTATTTAATCCTGCTCCACCCTTCTGGCTTTGCTGGACTTCATTGTATAACTACTTTCTAGCTAGCCTGTGCTCTGTATCTAACTCTGTTAGTTTGCTTGGTCTACGGACCTCAGTGTTCTATATATTTTGTTTGTTTGTCTGTCTGCTACTATTTCTGTTAGGAGGTGTCCCATTTTCCTCCCAGTCCTTAGTACTTGTAGGGATTCCTTCCCCACATCTATAGGTCTCCGTACAGACTAGCTTAGGACTTTAGCAGGTCTGATCGCAGGATCAGGTTCCCTGTTACATCGTAGGGATAAAGCTGAGTTCTATCGTAGGGACAGATCTCCTCTCTTTCCTTAGCTCTGGTAGCAGAACATAACAGGAAGAGGCTACAACACGAGCTGAAGAGGTGGTAGGTGGCGCTGTAGGTTGGCCTAGGTCTTCAGTGTGCTTTTGTAACTCCACCACGTGCTTGGTCCGCACATGTTTCCACATATTTGTGGTATTGAGGTTGCTGACACTTTTCCCTCTTTTCACCTTCTGATTACACAGCTTGCATTTGACAAAGCAAATGTCATCTGCAACTGTGTCAAAAAAGGACCAGGCACTGCAAGTCTTGGGAGCGCCCGCTTTGGATTTTGGAAGAGCCATGCTCCTAATGGGTGCCGAAGTGGAGGCTACAGGCAACCAAGTCTGCCCCCTCCCTCTCCCTCCTTTTTGGGCTGTCCGGGGAATCTCTTCCTCAGAGCTGCTCCCACCACCTTCCTGTCCCTCACGCCATGATGGGTCAAGGACCTCATCATCTACACCACCTTCTTCAAACAACTGCTTCTCCTGGGTAGTCTCGACAGCACAGTACGCACCAGAAAGTGGCACCTGAGTCTCATCATCAGATGCGTACTGAGGTGTGCTGCTGACCATAGGCTCTGGCCCACCCGCCTCTTCAGATTCAGAGAGACAAAACGGTTGCGCATCACTGCATACTACCTCTTCTTCAAATTCTCGAATTCTGCTTGGCTGGCCCCCTCTTTCCAAGCCAAGAGATTCAGAGAACAGAAGTAGAGATGGCTCCTGTCCAGGGCTGTCTGACTGCCTGGGCAATTTGGCAGGTGGTGAAGAGACAGATGGGTGCTCTTCAGTGCTCAGGACCTGAGAGGATCTGGAACTAATTGAAGTCGATGCGTTAGCTGCCATCCATCCGACAACGGCTTCAATTTGGTCCTCCCGCAGCAGTGGGGTACGGCTAGCTCCTACAAAGCTGCGCATAAAGGACTGTTCCCTGGTAAAACTGGGGGATGCTGAGTAACTGGTGCCCGCAGCAGGCACAGAATCCCCACGTCCTCTCCCTGCAGGCACAGAATCCTCACGTCCTCTCCCTGCAGAAACTCCACGCCCACTCCCACGCCCATGACCACATGCCTTACTCCCTGCCTTCTTCATCTTGGTAGACTGATAAAGATAGGCAGAAAAGTACTAAGGGCTTAGTGTGCTTATTCCTGAACAGCTGCTAACAGGTATAAGAAACACTAATTTTATAAAGTGTGGACTAGACTTTAATATGAGCTAATGTGGCCTACACAACTGTAAAGTGGAGTGTTTGGTGAACTTTATTTACGTTTTTTTTGTCACAAAAAGACACTGGATGTGCCTAAAGATGTAATAACGATAGTATCACAAACTTTTTGTAGCTATTACAATGTAGGAAGGTAACCTACAATGCAATAGATGAGGCTGCAAAAAATAGGCTAATACTAATCTGGCTGTGGCTGCAGGGCCCAATGCTGCAGAATGGCTCCTCTAACTACTCCTATATAGTGTGTTTGGAACCAATTTAGCTGAATACGGATGGAACCACCACACTAATAGGAGAAATCAGGAAAAATTATGAATTGGCAAAAAAGGACAATGTATGAGGCAGTCAGTGAATATGAATAGCGGTACCAGAGCGCCAATAACAGGGCAAAAATATTAAAAGGACTGATTTATTAATATACACACAACGCGTTTCGGTGGACACAGCCACCTTCATCAGGTGTGTCAAGCTGCGCTGCCCTAACCCCTCCAGAGCGCTGCCTGGGGTGTTGGTGAAGCTGGGCGTCCATCTCGGCGTTACATGCAACTAACCTGACCACGTGATCCACCACCGAGAGATCAGGATCTGTGAGCGCCGCTGGAATTAGATGACAGCCACCAACAGAGCGAAGCTTGTGGAGCTTTACACTGGGGTTGTGCAGAGGTGCACAACTTCATAAGGTTAATAGCCATCCTCACACCCCTCTAACAATTGCAATACTGAGTCACCCATTGCGCCTTGTTCTCTCCTCTCTTTACACAATGTATGAGGCAGTGACACACACTGAGTGCACTACAACCAGACGTGGTTGAAGCACACACTACAGGGTGAGCTGCACTCACACACCAGACCTTGCAGACAGCGGTGAACAGTACAGATGCAGAGCACTGTGCACTAGCGCTGCAAGACCAAAAAAATTTCTCTATCTACTCCTATATAGTGTGTTTGGAACAAATTTAGCTGAATACTGATGGAACCACCACACTAATAGGAGATATCAGGAAAAATTATGAATTGGCAAAAAAGGACAGTGTATGAGGCAGTGACACACACTGAGTGCACTATAACCAGACGTGGCTGAAGCACACACTACAGGGTGAGCTGCACTCACACACAGAGACCTTGCAGAAAGCGGTGAACAGCACAGAGAACTGTGCACTAGCACTGCAAGGCACAGCGATTTATAAAGTAGCTTGGGTAAAGCAGAATAGACCAAATAGGTAGCTAAAACTGTCCCTCAGAACAACAGCATCCTATCCCTAACTGAATTCACAGCAGAGTGAGCTCAAAATGGCGGCGGCGGCTTTTATAGTGCATCATGACATCATTTCAGCAGCCAATCACAGCCATGCCATTAGTTAAGATGCCTACATGCCTAACAGGATGTGCCCACACTTCTTAGGATCCTCATTGGCTGAATAAAATGAAAATGGCTCATTGCATTATGGGAACTTCCGATTCCGGTATACGATATTGCAAAAGTATCGGAATTAAGTATCGGAATTCCGATACCGCGAATATCAGCCGATACCCGATATTTCAGTATCGGAATGCTCAACACTAGTGGTTATGACTCGCCCCCTGGGCCGTGGGGCACTCGGATCCGGGCAATTAGGGAAACGATGGGAGTAGTAGTGGCAACCCGGTTCCGTGGCTCAGGGTGGTCAGGCCAGTGGTAGTCCGTTATGTGTTATTGATAATGTCAGACTACGCCACCCGTGGATTGCGGTTATTAGGAACCGCCGCTGCATGCAGACCGCTGGGGCTGATGAGGTGTGCAGCTATGGTAGTGTGACTCCCCACGGGAAGAGTGCGACCCCAGGGCAGTATAGTGGATGGTGGGAGTGATGGTAGTGCTGGAGGAGCAAGGAGCACACAGACAACAGGTTGCAGTCCAGGGTCTTTACTAAACAGGTAAACTGACCCACAAACAGTCCCAGCTAGGAGGGGACCTGGATGTCTGAGAGCAACGGGGAAATTGGCCCTGGTCAGGGTGAGGGTGTAGGCCTACCATGCTTTCTGCGCTCCTTCTGGTTATCTCCTCGTTATAGGGTAACAGCCCACGTTTCCGAGCTTTCCGTGTATTCTCGCCTGTATGGCCTGCGACGTGGGTTCCTTTCTGCTCCCAGCCTTGTACGGCTTTACTGGTCCCTTCGGTTGTGGCAGGGCCTCCAGGCTTCTTAGGCCAAGGAAAGTACAGTCCCTTGCGAACTGGTTCTCTGCTGGGGGATGTGGAATCCTTCCAGCCTCAGACACCAAAGTCTGGTAAAATTAAGTCTTTTCTCTGCCAAGACAGGCTCTCTTCGCCTCTTGTCTCTGGCTTGTGGCTCTCCTCCTGCCACACTTCCTCTTAGGTGCAATCAACTTTCTGTCCCTGCTCCACTCTGGGACACGTCTCAGAGCTGAGACAGGCAATCCAGTTCTCCCTAACCCTGCCCTCAGTACCAGCTTTTATAGGGGCAGCCAGCTCCCCCTACTGGCCTGAGACAGGAGGCATTGCATGCTAATGTTCCCCTGACTAGAGAACCTCCCCCTTGCTCTCAGACACAGCTTTAATTACACTTGTGGCATCCAGGTCAGGGTGACACATTCCCCCCTAGTGAAATTTAGTACTCCGGGACTAAACAGCAAACAAAGACAATATTCATAACAATAAAACATTAATAGACAGACGACGCACAAATTGAGTTCTTTAGGTCACAGTGTGGTCTGTGACCGGGTGTCCATATCACCAAAAACAACGGGAGCCTTAACCAGATGGGGGTCTGTCCTACCCCAAGTCCTTTACAGTCTTAGTTCATTCCTGGGTTAGGCTCAGAACGCAGTCCATACAAGGTCCCGGTTATAAAAGTCTATAACCTGTGAGTCCTTACGGTAGCTGCAAGAAACTGAAACACAAAATTACCAAACAAGAAAGTAACTTGGCAAACAATTCAACATTTGGCAACAGGGTTATTTACAATTTAGTACACTCTATATTCTCCAGCGAGCGGGTATCTGTCCCTTTGTGCTCCTGGTTGACCTACGTAGCCCACTGTCTGGTGGTGGACCAACCTGGCTTTCCCCACTAGCGTTAGGGGTACAGCTACCAGCTGGGTGTACAGGTAAGGCAGGCAGCTGTCTGCGGGTTCTTTGGCTTACCGCAGGCATGGCAGGCTCACTGTCAGCAGAGGGTTGACTCTCCCGGGCTGCTGGAACAGGCTCTTCTGCCTCTGGAACCGCTTGCTCCTCTTCACCTTCCGGCTCTGGTGTTGGTTGTTGCTGGGCCGGTTGCAGGAAATGCAGGACGGGTACCACTATAGCATCATTTATGCGAGTCAAGGACTGAGGGAACTTTCCGAGAACGGTGCTGATCATTTCTTCCTTGTCCTCTGCGGGTTCAAGGTCACTCTGATCCTCATCTGCACTACGGAGTTGCTCGGGGCACCTTTTGAGGTGGTCTCTGGAGACGACACTAGTGGTTTCTCCTCCGTCCTTGGTGATTACGCACACCTTTGGGTTGTCGTGGTCAGACTGCAGTACGGTGTAGGGTTCCCTTTCCCACTGGTCGTCCAACTTATGTAGCCTTCTTTTTCGCTTTAGGACTTGCTCACCAGGTTCTAGGGGACCAGCGGGGGCATGTTGATTGAAGAGTCTTTCTTGCATCTCTCTCACCTGGGCCAGGCTCTTCTCCACACTCTCCTGTACCTTCTTGTATTGCAGTTGCCTTTCCGTATCCCAGTCCGCATCCGGGGAGGTGTCCTCAGGTATTAGGACTCCCATCTCCAGGTCTACGGGCAGCTTACCCGGTCTAGCTCGCATCAGGTAAGCCGGGGTGCAGTTTGTAGCGTTCACCGGGATATTGTTGTACATGTCTATCAGGTCCGGCAACTTTTCTGGCCACAGGCTGCGTTCCTCCAGGGGCAACGTCTTCAGGAGATCAATGACTATATTGTTCATCTTCTCACACATCCCGTTGGTCTGGGGGTGGTAAGGCGTTGTCCGAATCTTCTTACAGCCATAGAGGTTGCAGAACTCCTGGAATATTTCAGCTTCGAACGCTGGACCCTGGTCTGTCAGGACCTGTTCCGGATACCCGTGTGGATGGCAGAAGTATCTGCCTGGACGCCTTTCTTGAGAACAATAAAATTACATCTTATGCTTAGTTAATTAATCCAGGGATTTAATCTGACTGCCAGATTGGTGTCGGGAAGTGAATTTTTCCTCAATGATGTAAATTGGCCTATACCGCATGGTATAGGAATAGCGGAATAGCTGCAGTGCACAAGAAATAGGCTGAACTGGATGGACGCTTGTCTTTTTTCAGCCTTATAAACTATGAAACTATGAAACTATGAAGTATTGTTGGAAGGCTCTGGCCGCTGTTTGGGCTGTCAAGTCCTTTACCGGGACCACCACTAGAAAACGGGAATAGTGGTCCACGATTGTCAGGGCATAGATGTATCCTGACCGGCTGGGAGCCAATTTGACATGGTCCAGAGCTACCAGCTCAAGAGGCTGCGTGGTGACGATGGGCCTCAAGGGTGTCTTCTGGCTGGTGCGGTCCTTCCTCCTCAGGTGACAAGGGCCACAGTCTCTGCACCATTTTTCTACAGCTCCTCTCATGCCGATCCAAAAGAACCTTCCTCTTAGTAGGAACTCCAGTTTCTTCCAACCGAAGTGTCCCGCTCTGTCTTGGTAAGCTCCCAGGACCATAGCTGCATCTCGCCTTGGGACCACGACTTGCCAGGTCAGCTCGTGCGTCCGGTGGTTGACAATCCTTCTGCACAACTTGCCTTCGTAGAGGAACAGCTTGCTCTTCTCCTTCCATAGCTGCTTGGCTTCCTCTGGGGCATCTGGATCTAGGCGGGCGTCTTCCCGGGTCAGCAGATCTTTCACCAGGCGGACTGCAGGGTCACTATCTTGGGTCTCGGCCCAGCTGTGGTGAGGTAGGGGATTCATCATCACAGTTGTTAGATCCTCCTCCTTCACGCGGTGAGAGTGTTGAGCGGCTCCATACCGGTGAAACGCGGGGAGTTCTACCTCTTCCAGCTCTTCTGGGTCTTCGTCACCTTCAGGTAAGTGAGGCATTCTTGATAGGGCGTCCGCGTTGGCGTTGGTTTTGCCTGCCCGGTACTTGATCACGAAGTCATAGTTGGAGAGACGGGCCATCCACCGCTGTTCCAGGGCACCCAGTCTTGCATTGTCCAGGTGTGTCAACGGGTTGTTGTCCCTGTACACGGTGAACTTTGCGGAGGCCAGGTAATGCTTGAAGCGTTCCGTCACGGCCCACACCACCGCCAAGAATTCTAGCTTGAAGGAGCTGTAATTCTCCGGGTTCCTCTCGGTGGGCCTCAGCTTCCGGCTGGCGTATGCGATCACCCGTTCTCTGCCCTGTTGGTTTTGGGACAGTACAGCTCCCAGTCCCACATTACTGGCATCTGTGTGGAGAATGAAAGGCTGGCCGTAATCAGGGTAGGCCAGGATCTCATCCCCCGTGAGGGCCATCTTTAGCTGGCGGAAGGACTCCTCTTCCGGTTTATCCCACTTGAAGGGTGGCTTTTGACTCCTGGACTTAGACTGTCTGATCAGGAGGTCCTGCATAGGAGCTGCCATCTTGGTGAACCCGGGGATGAATCTTCGGTAGTAGCCTACCAACCCGAGAAACTGTCTCACCTCTTTGATGTTCGAGGGGCTTGGCCAGCTCTTGATTGCCGTGACCTTGTCAGGGTCGGGGGCCACTCCTTCCGCGCTTACCACGTGCCCTAGGTACTGGACCTTTGGTTTCAGCAGGTGACACTTCGATGGTTTCACCCTCAGGCCATAGCCTGCCAGGGCTTCGAACACCTCGGCCAGGTGCTTCAGATGGTCCTCGTAGGTCTTCGAATAGACGATCACGTCGTCCAGGTAAAGGAGGACCGTCTCGAAGTTTCGGTGCCCTAGACAGCATTCCATCAGCCGCTGGAAGGTCCCTGGTGCGTTGCAGAGCCCGAAAGGCATGCAGTTGAATTTGCTCAGTCCCATCGGGGTGGTCAAGGCGGTCTTCTCCTTGTCAGCCTCTGCCACAGGAACCTGCCAGTACCCGCTAGTAAGGTCCAAAGAAGAAAAGAAGTTAGCAGATTTTAGTGCGGCTAAAGACTCTTCTATTCTAGGCAGCGGATATGCGTCTTTGTGAGTGATACGGTTGATTTGTCTATAGTCCACGCACATTCTCATGGTGCCGTCTTTCTTTTTGACCAGAACCAAAGGGGCTGCCCAGGGGCTACAGCTGTCTCTAATAACCCCAGCTTCTTTCATCTCTCTTAGCATGCCCTTTGTGTTCTGATAATGTGCAGGGGGTACAGGTCTGTTCCTCTCTTTTATTGGTGGGTGGCTCCCGGTGGGGATGTGGTGTTCTATCCCCTTTACTCTGCTGAAGTCTAGCGGGTGCTTACTAAAGACTCTCTCGTACTCCTGTACCACCCGGTAGACTCCTTGTTTTTGGTGCAGGGGAGTGGAGTCAGCACCCACATGGAGTTTCTGGCACCAGTCCTCCTTTTGTTTCTGGGAGCCATTACCCTCCGCCTGAGGAGATGGAGGCAAGGGTTCCACGGCCCTGATAGCTTGGTGTTCGACAACAAACAGTTTGGCGAGTGTAGCGTACCTGGGTAAGTGTACTTCCCTCTCCCATGACGGACATCAACCACCCCCCGGGCTGTCAAAATGGTGGGCCGGCTGTCTGAGTACACGGGTTCTACCATGGCTTGGTAGTCTCTACCTCTCAACCCGATTGCAGTCCGACACCAGATCATCATTTCACTTTTGGGAGGCATGGAAATGGGGAATGGGTCACTCAGTCTTACACTACCGATCTCACCACCAGACAGTTCTACCTGCTGCCGTCTCATCAGGGCTTTTATCTCCTTGTTGAGGACTCTCTGTTGGCTGGAACTAGCATTCACCGCCACCTGTTGTAGAATTACAATTACCTCTGAAAGACAATTTTCAATTATGTTAGTACCCACAGTTATTTTAGGGTGACTTTCATGACGGTCAATGTCCACAATAATCACTCCCTGTGCCGGCAGTTCAACTTTACCAATTTTAATGGTCATCTCCTTGAACCCCATCTGCGGCACGGGTAAGCTATTACTGGCGATGATGCTCAAGTTACTGTCTGGATACCGTGTGATATCAGCATCAGTCCAATACTGCTTAAAAAGTACATAAGGGATAGTGGTTACTTGTGACCCAGTATCCAGCAAGGCGCTCATGGGGATACCGTCCAGCACCACGGGTAAAACCGGGCGCCCCCCAACGTACTTATTACGCCAATTGTAAGGGCCTGGTGATCTTATGCCTGGGGGTCGGCCCTCTGCCCCAGGTTGGACCCGTTTAAATTACAGTACCTGGAAATGTGTCCGGGCTGGTTGCATCGACGGCAAATGGGCTGTCCATCCTCTGCGTAGCGGTCTGTGGGCCTCCCTCGGAACGACGGGATCCTCCTCTGTCGACGCCACGGGACATCCTCCGGACTTGAAGCCAGCTCGATGGGTCTTGAGGGGTCCACTTGCAACGCCTGGACGGTCCTGGTCAACGCCGCGACGCTCCTGGTCAGCTCCTGGACTTGGTGGTGCAGGCCTTTCGATGGGGCTTGGTTCAGGGCCTGTGCATCAGCCTCCACGGAGTCCATAGAGGAGGGCGCCGCCTCCTGGTGGTAGGTGATAGCAGGGCGCCGGGGGTTTATAGCGCCACTGGTTGCAGATTCACGGAGCACCCTTATGGCCCTGTCCTTAAATTGGGCAAAGGTCAGGTCGGGGTTCTGAAAGAACATGAGGCACAGTTGGGCCCTGTGGGCGCTAGACAGCAGACCCTCTATGAATTGTTCTGTTAGCAGTTTATCCGTTTCCTGCACACTGCCAGGGTCAGTTTGTTGAATAGCCCTCAAGGCTTCCTGCAGATTTAGGGCATAGTCTCTGATGCTGTCCTGTGCCCGCTGCCTACATCCATAGAACCTCATTTTAATCTCAGCAGAGGTACGTGTATCAAAGGTACCCCGCAGCCGGGCCAGAATACCCTTCACAGTCCTTTTCTCCTCAGTGGGCCATGACTTTACCTCCCTTTGGGCTGCGCCAGTTAACTGCCCTGTCAATATGCTGACCTTCTGCTCCTCTGTCAGGGGGTAAACCTGGAACAAACTGTACAGCCTTTCTTTAAAGTCAGTTAGGGCATGGGGCTCCCCTGAGTATTTGGGCAGCCAGGCTGCTCCAGGGATGTAGGGCAGGGAAAAGGGCATCACCGCTGCTGCAGCTGCGTTGGTGGTAGTGGGCTCCTCTGTGTCCGACATCTTCCTCCCCTCTAGTTAAGCGTGGCCTACCTTCCGACGATCCTCTTCTGTAGGCCGCGGCTCCGCTGCTGCTGCTATGGACGAGGACCTGGCGTCGCGTCCTGATGACGTCAGCGTCGCTCTCTCTCCCTTCCAGGACCTTGCGCAGCATCGGTCCGTGGGGCGGAGCTTCGGATCTCGCGCGGTTTTGACGTCCACGCCCCTCTTCTTCCCGCGCGGTGTCCTGAAGATGGCGTCCGATGGCGGGAAGCAGCTGCGAATGGCGGGAAGAAGGCAAAAGACGGCGGGAAACGGTCCAAGATGGCGTCTGATGGCGGGAATCGGCTCCGGATGGCGGGAAACGACTCCACAGGTAAGTTACAAAAGTCTTTTTCAGGCACGCAGTACCCGGTGGTTGCGGGCACGAAATCCTGCCGACTACGCCAAAGCTGACTCGCCCCCTGGGCCGTGGGGCACTCGGATCCGGGCAATTAGGGAAACGATGGGAGTAGTAGTGGCAACCCGGTTCCGTGGCTCAGGGTGGTCAGGCCAGTGGTAGTCCGTTATGTGTTATTGATAATGTCCGACTACGCCACCCGTGGATTGCGGTTATTAGGAACCGCCGCTGCATGCAGACCGCTGGGGCTGATGAGGTGTGCAGCTATGGTAGTGTGACTCCCCACGGGAATAGTGCGGCCCCAGGGCAGTATAGTGGATGGTGGGAGTAATGGTAGTGCTGGAGGAGCAAGGAGCACACAGACAACAGGTTGCAGTCCAGGGTCTTTACTAAACAGGTAAACTGACCCACAAACAGTCCCAGCTAGGAGGGGACCTGGATGTCTGAGAGCAACGGGGAAATTGGCCCTGGTCAGGGTGAGGGTGTAGGCCTACCGTGCTTTCTGCGCTCCTTCTGGCTATCTCCTCGTTATAGGGTAACAGCCCACGTTTCCGAGCTTTCCGTGTATTCTCGCCTGTATGGCCTGCGACGTGGGTTCCTTTCTGCTCCCAGCCTTGTACGGCTTTACTGGTCCCTTCGGTTGTGGCAGGGCCTCCAGGCTTCTTAGGCCAAGGAAAGTACAGTCCCTTGCGAACTGGTTCTCTGCTGGGGGATGTGGAATCCTTCCAGCCTCAGACACCAAAGTCTGGTAAAGTTAAGTCATTTCTCTGCCAAGACAGGCTCTCTTCGCCTCTTGTCTCTGGCTTGTGTCTCTTATCCTGCCACACTTCCTCTTAGGTGCAATCAACTTTCTGTCCCTGCTCCACTCTGGGACACGTCTCAGAGCTGAGACAGGCAATCCAGTTCTCCCTAACCCTGCCCTCAGTACCAGCTTTTATAGGGGCAGCCAGCTCCCCCTACTGGCCTGAGACAGGAGGCATTGCATGCTAATGTTCCCCTGACTAGAGAACCTCCCCCTTGCTCTCAGACACAGCTTTAATTACACTTGTGGCATCCAGGTCAGGGTGACACAGTTATCAATGGAGTAAGCTCAGGGTGTGTCAGGGTTACTAGCGGGGTGCCTCAAGGGTCTGTCTTGGGCCCTATATTATTTAATATATTTATTAATGATCTAGTGGAAGGGTTGCATAGTAAAATAGCAATATTTGCAGATGATACTAAACTTTGTAAAGTAGTTAATACAGATGAGGATAGGGCACAGCTACAGGAGGATTTAGATAAATTGGGGAGTTGGGCCAAAAAATGGCAAATGGGGTTCAATGCCAATAAATGTAAGGTCATGCACATGGGAAAGAAAAACAGCAGTCACCCATACATATTAAATGGGAAACCGTTGGGGAAATCTGACATGGAGAAGGACCTGGGCGTCTTGGTTAAAAGCAAATTAAATTGGAGTGCCCAGTGTCAGGTTGCAGCTGCGAAGGCAAATAGAGTCATGGCATGCATCAGAAGAGGAATAGGGGCATATGATGAGAACATTGTTCTTCCTCTGTATAAAGCGCTGGTAAGGCCGCACTTAGAATATTGTGCACAGTTCTGGGCTCCGGTGCTCAGGAAAGACATATTGGAGCTAGAGAGGGTACAAAGGAGGGCGACTAAGGTAATAAAGGGAATGGAGGGACTAGAATACCCAGAGAGGTTGTCAAAATTAGGCCTATTTACATTGGAAAAGAGAAGGCTTAGGGGAGACCTCATAAACATGTATAAATACATCAGGGGGCAGTACAGAGATCTCTCCCAAGACCTGTTTATACCAAGGATGGTGACAAAGACGAGGGGGCACACTATGTGTCTGGAGGAAAGGAGGTTCCTGCACCAGCATAGAAGGGGATTCTTTACGGTCAGAGCCGTGAGACTCTGGAACTCCCTGGGAGAGGAAGTGGTGATGTCCAACTCACTTAACCGGTTCCCGACTGCCCACTGTACATAAACGTCGGCGCTGCCTGGGCTCTGTGCAGCGCCGACGTTTAAAAACGGTGGGTGGTCCCGCAGTGCTCAGGACCCCCAGGGTCCTGCTAGCGCTGCGGTACCGGTTCAGAGCGATAGCTCTGACATGTGGCATCATGGGGACCTGATTGGATCAGGTCCCCATGATGTTAACCTGTTCCTATCTTCTAGATGCCGCGATCCATAGCGATCGCGGCATTTAAAAGATAGTGACAGCCGGTGGTCGGCAATCGGGACCCCCCACATACCTGCCAGCGGCGGGGATCCCGGTGCTGTGACCTCTGACATCATCGAGACCTGATTGGCTCAGGTCTCGATGATGTCAGCGTCACACCAGCCAATCAGAGAGATCACCAGGGAAGTTTGTTTTAGCAACAAACTTTCCCCGGGCGATCTGCCTGATAAATACACTGTTTCTCCTCCGATCTCAGTGAGAGAGCAGAGGAGAAACACTGTGACAAGAGCTGTCAGCCTTGCCACAGTAAAAGTGAAAAAAATAAAATAAAAAAGAAAGTAAGAGTTAGGGTTAGTCAGTCCTGTCAGATCAGTCAGTCAGTCCTGTCAGATCAGTCAGTCCAGTCAGTCAGTCCTTTCAGATCTGTCAGTCAGTCAGTCAGTCCTGTCAGTCCTGTCAGATCAGTCAGTCAGTCCTGTCAGATCTGTCAGTCAGTCAGTCCTGTCAGATCTGTCAGTCCAGTCAGTCAGTCAGTCCTGTCAGATCAGTCAGTCCAGTCAGTCAGTCAGTCCTGTCAGATCTGTCAGATCAGTCAGTCCTGTCAGATCAGTCAGTCCTGTCAGTCAGTCAGTCCTGTCAGATCAGTCAGTCCTGTCAGATCAGTCAGTCCTGTCAGATCAGTCAGTCCTGTCAGTCAGTCAGTCCTGTCAGATCAGTCAGTCCTGTCAGTCAGTCAGTCCTGTCAGATCAGTCAGTCCTGTCAGGTCAGTCAGTCAGGTCAGTCCAGTCAGTCAGGTCAGTCCAGTCCGGTCAGTCCAGTCCGGTCAGTCCAGTCCGGTTCCATCCTTTCAGTCCGGTCCGTTTAGTCCGGTCCGTTTAGTCCGGTCCGTTTAGTCCGGTCAAAAAATATAAAAATAAAATGGCCCGTCAGACTTATACCGCAGAAGAGGTGTATGCCCTGCTATGTTCTGACACTGATGACAGTGCAATCTCAGATGGAGATATGGATTTTGAGGGCTTTAGTAGCGGCGACACTGAGAGCTCAGAAATGAGCAGTGATTCTGTTCCATCCTCAAGCCCAAGGACCAGTACAGCAATAGGGGCAAATAGCGCTACTGGAGAAACGTCTCCAAATCAGGGAACACTGCCCAGTACAAGTGCTGTCCCTGCTACTAGTGAATTGGCGCACACCAGTGTACAAGGGGCTTTGCCACATGATCTAGCATTTCCCAGATGGGAGGCTTCGGATTCTGCTGCTCCATTCAGCCCTGATTTCAACGCCATTCCTGGTATAAATGTGGAGGTGGAAGATTTTGGACCAATTCATTTTTTTAATTTGTTTTTTTACAGACAGCTTGCTAGATCATATTGTCGTGCAAACAAATTTATATGCATCCCAATTCATAAGCCAGAATCCCCGATCTTACTATGCTAGGGCAAATTTATGGACACCAACTAATGTCCCGGAAATTAAAAAATTTTTAGGACTTACATTTGCCATGGGGCTTGTTAAAAAACCGAGCATTCGATCTTACTGGTCCAACCACCCTGTTCAAGCCACCCCTATGTTTTCAGTCGTTCTGCCTAGGACCCGTTATGAAATGCTCATGCGGTTTTGGCATTTTAACGACAATAGCCAATGCCTGCCCAGAAATGCCCCAGAACATGACAGGTTATATAAAATTAGACCCATCATTGAAAATTTGTCAGAAAAATTTTTAAGGCTCTACACCCCAACACAAAATATTTCTATAGATGAGTCCCTTGTAAAATTCAAAGGAAGACTGCACCTCAAGCAATTTATACCATCTAAAAGGGCAAGGTTTGGAATAAAGATCTATAAAATGTGCGAAAGTTCAACCAGATACACATCCGCTTTCCGCATATATGAGGGGAAAGATAGCCAGCTAAACCCACCAGGATGCCCTACTTATCTGGGGACATCTGGAAAAATTGTTTGGGTGCTGATAAGTCAATTTTTTCAAAAAGGCTACAATCTATATGTGGACAATTATTACACCAGCATACCCCTATTTAAAAGTCTGGTTGAACACAACATCGGGGCTTGTGGGACCATCCGTAAAAACCGTCAGGGGTTTCCACAACCATTGGTCAACCAAAAGTTGCAAAAGGGGCAGTCAGGGGCTGTACGCAACGGAGAGCTGCTTGCCCTGAAATATAGGGATAAGCGGGATATTTTTGTCCTCAGCTCGATCCACACAGATGCCACAAAGGCCACTGTAGAACTAGGATCCACCACTCCGAAGCAAAAACCTGTGTCAGTCATTGACTACAACAAACACATGGGGGGTGTGGACCTTGCAGACCAGGTTCTACAGCCATACCAGGTATCAAGAAAGTCCTATACCTGGTATAAAAAGTTGGTTATTTATTTGTTTCAGCTGGCCACATACAATTCTTTTGTGTTGTACAAAAAAGCAGGAAATTCAGATCCTTTTCTTGATTATCAAGAAAAGGTAATTGAAAATCTTGTCTTTCAAAGTGTTAGCCCCGCTCATCCATTAGAATCTGAGGATGTGAAAAGACTCACTGAGCGACATTTTATTGCACTTATTCCAGCAACGGAAACAAGAAGGAACCCCCAGAAAAGATGTCGTGTATGTACTAAGAGAGGAATGAGGCGTGATACCCGCTACTATTGCCCACAATGCCCATCATTGCCAGCCTTATACGTCACTGACTGCTTTAAAATCTTCCACACAGAACCACGTTTTTAAACTGTAAAAATGTATCCCAATTTGTCATTCAAACATTTGGTTCATTTAGTGAATGACACATTCGAGTAGAGCTCACTTAATTTCCATGGGGGGGTTCTCCAGAATCTAAACCTTCCATTGCGTGCTTGTTTCTGGAAATCATCCATTGAGTTAAAATGGTCACTAAACCCATAGATGAATTCCCAGGGGGGGGTCATTTCCAAAATGGGGTCACTTCAGGGGGGATTCTTTAGCTCTGGTACTCTGAAAAGTGCCAGAACAGCATAATCCCCCCTGAAGTGACCCCATTATGGAAATGACACCTCTGTGGGAATTCATCTATGGGTTTAGTGACCATTTACCTACTTATTTTCCCACCACTAGATTAATTTATACAGAGGAGTAGATTGTAAAATTCGGTCACTTGTTGTGGGTTTCCTCTGTTTAGGCACCTCAGGGGCTCTCCAAATGCAACATGGCGTCCGCTATCCATTCCAGTCAAATTTCCATTCCAAAAGTCAAATGGCGCTCCTTACCTTCCAAGCCATGCCGTGTGCCCAAACAGTGGCTTTGCACCACATATGGGGTATCAGCGTGCTCAGGAGAAATTGCACAACACATTTTGGTGTCCATTTTTTCTGGCTGCCCTTGTGATAATTAAAAATTTGAGGCTAAAGTGGCAGTTTTGTGTTAAAAATGTGCTTTTTTATTTTCACACTTCAACATTATAAAATTCTGTGAAGCCCCTGGGGGTTCAAGGTGCTCACCACACATCTAGATAAGTTCCTTGAGGGATCTAGTTTCCAAAATGGGGTCACATGTTGGGGGTTTCCTCTGTTTAGGCACCTCAGCGGCTCTCCAAATGCAAAATGGCATCCGCTATCGATTCCAGTCAAATTTCCATTCCAAAAGTCAAATGGCGCTCCTTACCTTCCAAGCCATGCCGTGTGCCCAAACAGTGGCTTTGCACCACATATGGGGTATCAGCGTGCTCAGGAGAAATTGCACAACACATTTTGGGGTCCATTTTTTCTGGCTGCCCTTGTGAAAATTAAAAATTTGAGGCTAAAGTAGCAGTTTTGTGTTAAAAATGTGTTTTTTTATTTTCACACTTCAACATTATAAAATTCTGTGAAGCCCCTGGGGGTTCAAGGTGCTCACCACACATCTAGATAAGTTCCTTGAGGGGTCTAGTTTCCAAAATGGGGTCACTTGTTGGGGGTTTCCTCTGTTTAGGCACCTCAGGGGCTCTCCAAATACAACATGGCGTCCGCTATCGATTACAGTCAAATTTCCATTCCAAAAGTCAAATGGCGCTCCTTACCTTCCAAGCCATGCCGTGCGCCCAAACAGTGGCTTTGCTCCACATATGGGGTATCAGCGTGCTCAGGAGAAATTGCACAACACATTTTAGGGTCCATTTTTTCTGGCTGCCCTTGTGAAAATTAAAAATTTGAGGCTAAAGTAGCAGTTTTGTGAAAAAAAGTTAAATGTTCATTGTTTTCTTCCACATTCCAAAAATTCCTGTGAAGCACCTGAAGGGTTAATAAACTTCTTGAATGTGGTTTTGAGCACCTTGAGGGGTGCAGTTTTTAGAATGGTATCACTTTTGGGTATTTTCTGTCATAAAGGCTCCTCAAAGTCACTTCAAATAAGATGTGGTCCCTAAAAAAATGTTTTTGTAAATTTTGTTGTAAAAATGAGAAATCGCTGGTCAACTTTTAACCCTTATAGCTTCCTAACAAAAAAAAATTTTGGTTCCAAAATTGTACTGATGTGAAGTAGACATGTGGGAAATGTTATTTATTAACTATTTTGTGTGACATATCTCTCTGATTAAAGGGCATGAAAATTCAAAGTTTGAAAATTGCAAAATTTTCAAAATTTTTGCCAAATTTCCGATTTTTTCACAAATAAACACAAGTGATATCGAAGAAATTTTACCACAATCATGAAGTACAATATGTCACAAAAAATAATCTCAGAATCAGGGGAATCCGTTGAAGCGTTCCAGAGTAATTACCTCATAAAGTGACAGTGGTCAGAATTGAAAAAATTGGCCCGGTCACGAAGGCAAAAACAGGCTCTGGCGCGAAGTGGTTAAAGAGTTCAAGAGAGGCCTGGACGCCTTTCTTGAGAACAATAAAATTATATTTTATGCTTAGTTAATTAATCCAGGGATTTAATCTGACTGCCAGATTGGTGTCGGGAAGTGAATTTTTCCTCAATGATGTAAATTGGCCTATACCGCATGTTTTTTTGTTGCCTTCCCCTGGATCAACGCTGCGGAATAGCTGCAGTGCACAAGAAATAGGATGAACTGGATGGACGCTTGTCTTTTTTCGGCCTTATAAACTATGTAACTATGTAACTATGTAAGGCATACAGAGCGAGTTCATTCCAAGTGTCCAGCTTGGATACCCAATAATTAAAAGTCACAGAGGAATCACGGAGGACGCTGGAACGGTCGGCAAGGTACTCCTTCACCATCTTTTGAAACTTTCCACTCCTTGTGAGAGTACCCCGCGCCTCAGGGCCTGTAAGCTGGGCGGGTCTCAGAAAACTCTCCCAGAACGTTGACAGTGTTCCCCTGCCTCTGCTGAATAGGAGTTGCGTCTCTCTCGCCTGTACGCCTTGGTTGGTCAACAAACTGTGACCTCTGCCGCTAGCGTGTTCAGATGGGAATTTTTTTAACAGTTCTGCAGCAAGGGCCTTCTGGTACTGCCCCATTTTTGTAGACCTCTCCACCTCAGGAATAAGAGAGTGAAAGTTCTCCTTGTAGCGGGGGTCTAAAAGTGTCACCAACCAGTAATGACTGTCACTCAACTTTTTGGCAAAGCGAGGGTAACGGTTAAGGCAGCGTAACATAAAGTCAGCCATGCGTGCCAGACTGGTAATGGGCAAGACTTCCCCCTGTCCTCAGGCCACCCACGCTGAACCGACTGTGTGACAGTTTTACAGATACTACCGTCTGCAGCGCATGATACCAGCTCCTGTTATTCCTCCTCCTCCTCCTGCCCCTCATTGTCCCCCAATGAACGTTGGAATGAGATGAGGCTGGGCTGTGTGTAATCGCCCATTACGGCTTCTTGATCCATCTTATCATACTCTGGCTGCAATGCCTCCTCTTTAATTCTCTGCAGAGAGCGTTGCAAAAGACAGACTAGTGGGATGCTGACGCTTATGATGGCGTCATCGCCACTCACCATCTTGGTGGACTCCTCAAAGTTTGTTTGGATGGTACATATGTCAGACATCCAGGTCCACTCCTGAGGTCTTATGTGTGGAGTCTGACCTGAATATCGACGGCCTTGTTGCAGTTGGTACTCCACAACTGCTCTCTACTGCTCACAAATCCTTTGCAACATGTGGAGGGTAGAGTTCCAACGTGTGGGGACATCACACACCAGTGGGTGTGCCGGAAGCTGCAAACACTGCTGCAACACAGCAAGGGCGGCGGAAGCTATAGCTGACTTCCAAAAATGAACTGACAGGCGGCGTACTTTGACGAGCAGATCTGGCAACTCGGGGTACGATTTAAGAAACCGCTGAACCACGAGGTTAAGCACATGAGCCAGGCATGGTACGTGTGTGATCTCGCCTCGCCTCGGAGCCGCCACCAGGTTACGGCCATTGTCACACACGACCATGCCTGGATATAGGTTCAGCGGTCTCAGCCACAGATCTGCCTGCTCTTTCACAGCTGTCCACTACTCACAAGCAGTGTGAGGTTTATCACCAAAGCTTATGAGTTTCAGCACAGCCTGTTGCCGCATGGCTGAGGCAGTACTGCAGTGCTTCCAGCTTGTAACTGATGTGTTGATATCTGAGATGGAGGCTGAACATGAGGAGGAGGAGGATGATGATGCGCAGGAGCTGTACACTGTGGGGGCAACTCTGACTGACATAGGGCCCGCAATTCTCGGTGTGGGGAGGATGTGTTCCGTTCCAAGGTCCGACTATGTTTACCCAGTGTGCAGTCAGGGAGATGTACCGTCCCTGGCCACAAGCACTTGTCCACGTGTCCGTTGTCAGGTGGACTCTCCCAGTAACTGCTTTGTTGAGGGCACAGCAGATGTTTTGGGACACGTGCTTGTGTAGTGCGGGGATGGCACACCGGGCAAAATAGTGTCGGCTGGGGACCGAGTGCCAAGGGACGGACACCACCATAAGGTTGCGGAAGGATTCCGTCTCCACCAGCCTAAAAAGGCAGCATTTCCAACGCAAGCAGTCGTGAAATGTGCGAATTTAGGACTGTGGCCTGTGGGGCGTTGGCTGCGAATTTGTGCTTTCGTTCAACGGTCTGGGATATGGACAATTGAACGCTGCGGTGGGATGTGGACATGGACGTTGATGCTGTTTCTTGAGAAACTGCCATAACAAGTGAAGACTGAGAGGAGGGGGCATCTTTGCATGCAGTATGGACAGGGGATTGCCTTGCACGCACAACATGGGGTTCTCTTACATGCACAACAGCGGAAGAAGCAGTGGTGACACCCGCTGACACTGGTCGTGGACCCTTGGGTTCGCCCCACAAAGTCGGGTACTTTGCTGACATGTGCCTGATCATGCTGGTGCTGGTCAGGCTGGTAGTTTTGTCACCCCTGCTGATACTGGCCTGGCAGATGGTACAAATGGCCTTTTTGGGGTTATCAACAGAGTCTTTAAAAAAATTCCAGACTCTGGAAGACCTACCGGTTGTACTGGCAACGTCCCTCGTGTTGGTGTTACGGAGAACGGTTGCCCGCCTTCTGTCTGCGGCCACCACACTGCTTCTTCCTGCCTTTTGAGGTACTCTTCCTCCCTCCCCCTGTGTGCTGCTGGCCTCGCTCTGCGTGTCCTCCTGCCACGTTGGGTCAGTTACTAGATCATCCACCACCTCCTCCTCTTCCACTTCCGCACCACGATCCTCCTCCTCACTTCGTGTCAATTGTGTCTCGTCATCGTCCACCTCTTGTGACAAATTGCCAGCGTTGCCTTCCTGTGGCCATAGCTGTTCAAATATTTGGCCATCGCTACATGGGATCTCCTCTTCCACCACTTCAAGCAGAGCAGGTGAGGAGACAAAATATGGAAATGGACCAGTGAACAGCTCTTCAGAGTGTCCAATTGTGGGATCAGTTGCTGTCTGACGACACTCGGCATGGTGGGAGGAAGGAGCATCAGGGTGAGGAGGAGTATGCGGTCGAGACTCACGGCTACTAAGACGTGACCGTGTGGAAGACAGACCGGAGGTGGTGGTGACCAGGTGACAGGAAGTATTATCTGCTATCCAGTTAATAACCTGTTCACACTAATCAGTTGGCAATAGTGGTGTTGTTGTGTGCTTCCCTAGTAATTCGATCAAGAACTGGAAGCGAGAAGATGTGGCTGTTGGTTGTGGCACATTTTCCCCTTGGCCACGGCCCAGTCCTCTGCACGCACCATCACCAGAACGTCCAGTTCCACGTCCCTTGCCACGCGCCTTACCCATTGTAAATGAAGTAAAATAGCTTACACTCGCACTATCAGTGGCAAAAGGGTAATAAAAAGGAGATTAGAACCGTGGAAGAGGAAACCACGGTTCTATTTCTCTGGCCTACACCTGAATCTTTTAAACAGATATATTTGTGTCTGAACAGTCAGCGAGACACTCAAGCTGTTTTTTTTATGTAAAAAAGGCAAAAGGTGGATTACACACGGATTTGAACCATGGAATAGGAAAACCACAGTTCTTTTTCTCTGGCCTACACCGGAATCTTTTAAACAGATATATTTGTGTCTGAACAGTCAGCGAGACACTCAAACTGTGTTTTTTTTATGTAAAAAAGGCAAAAAGTTGAATTACACCCAGATTTGAACCGTGGAAGAGGAAAACCACAGTTCTAGTTCTCTGGCCTACCCCAGAATCTTTTAAACAGATATATTTGTGTCTGAGCAGTCAGCGAGACACTCAAACTGTTTTTTTTTATATAAAAAAGGCAAAATGGTGGATTACACCCAGATTTGAACCGTGGAAGAGGAAAACCACAGTTCTATTTCTCTGACCTACATCAGAATCTTTTAAACAGATATATTTGAGTCTGAACAGTCAGCGAGACACTCAAACTGTTTTTTTTTATGTAAAAAAGGCAAAAAGGTGGATTACACCCAGATTTGAACCGTGGAATAAGAAAACCACAGTTCTAGTTCTCTGGCCTACCCCAGAATCTTTTAAACAGATATATTTGTGTCTGAACAGTCAGCGAGAAACTCAAACTGTTTTTTTTTATATAAAAAAGGCAAAAAGGTGGATTACACCCAGATTTGAACCGTGGAAGAGGAAAACCACAGTTTTAGTTCTCTGGCCTACACCAGAATCTTTTAAACAGATATATTTGTGTCTGAACAGTCAGCGAGACACTCAAACCTTTTTTTTTATGCAAAAAGGTGGATTACACCCAGATTTGAACCGTGGAAGAGGAAAGCCACAGTTCCAGTTCTCTGGCCTACACCTGAATCTTTTAAACAGATATATTTCTGTCTGAACAGTCAGCGAGACACTCAAACTGTTTTTTTTTATGGAAAAAAGGCAAAAAGGTGGATTACACCCAGATTTGAACCGTGGAAGAGGAAAACCACAGTTTTAGTTCTCTGGCCTACACCAGAATCTTTTAAACAGATATATTTGTGTCTGAACAGTCAGCGAGACACTCAAACCTTTTTTTTTATGCAAAAAGGTGGATTACACCCAGATTTGAACCATGGAAGAGGAAAACCACAGTTTTAGTTCTCTGGCCTACACCAGAATCTTTTAAACAGATATATTTGTGTCTAAACAGTCAGCGAGACACTCAAACTGTTTTTTTATGGAAAAAAGGCAAAAAAGTGGATAATACAGAGATTTTAACCATGGAACTGCGAAACCACAGTTCTAGTCGTCTGGCCATAACCAGACTCTTTTAAACAGATTTATTTGTGTCTGAACACTCACAGACACACTCAATTTTTTGGGGGGGTGGAAAAAATACCAAAAGGTTAATAAGACGGGTATTTGTACAGTCTGACTGAGGAAAAAAAAAAAAATAGCATTTCGATGAAAAAAAAAGGATTTTTCCTGGCCACTGAGACCTGGGGCTTAGTCTAGCAATTTGAGCAGCAGCAGCACACAGTACTGTAATGCAGTGTTTGTTGGTATAACCCAGGGTTCTCAAACTCAGCTGGGCATATGGGCCACACACGGAAAAACATTTAATTTGGGGGGCCGCATTATTTGCATGACAAAGTGACATTTTTAGTGATACCATTTTATTTTCTATACACTTTTTGAACTGGTCCTCATCTTGTAGCCATGGTCTCCCCTCCAGGTCCCCCATATTACAGACATGGTCTCCCCTCCAGGTCCCCAATATTGCAGACATGGTCTCCCCTCCAGGTCCCCCATATTGCAGACCTGGTCTCCACTCCAGGTCCCCCATATTGCAGACATGGTCTTCATATTGCAGACATGGTCCCCATATTGCAGACATGGTCCCCCATCCAGGTCCCCAATATTGCAGACATGGTCCCCCACTCAGGTCCCCCATATTGCAGACATGGTCCCCCATCCAGGTCACCCATATTGCAGACATGGTCACCCATCCTGGTCCTTATGTTGCAGTCATGTTCCCCATCCAGGTCCGCATGTGGCAGACATGTCCCCCATCCAGGCCCCCCCATACTGCACTCAGGGCCGCCCCCCCCCATACTGCGCACAGGGTCCCCATCCCCCCTATACTGCACTCAGGTTCCCCGTCCCCCCCATACTGCGCTCAGGGTCCCCGTCCCCCCCATACTGCGCTCAGGGTCCCCGTCCTCCCACATACTGCGCTCAGGGTCCCCATCCCCCCATACAGTGCTCAGGGTCCCCGTCCCCCGATACAGCGCTCAGGGTCCCCGTTCCCCCATACAGCCCTCAGGGTCCCTGTCCCCCCCATACTGCGCTCAGGGTCCCCGTCCCCCCATACCGCGCTCAGGGTCCCCGTCCCCCCATACCGTGCTCAGGGTCCTCGTCCCCCCCATACTGTGTTCAGGGTCCCCGTCCCCCCCATACTGCGCTCAGGGTCCCCGTCCCCCCCATACTGCGCTCAGGGTCCCCGCCCCCCCCCATACTGCGCTCAGGGTCCCCGCCCCCCCCCCATACTGCGCTCAAAAAAAGATTCTCACCTGTCCTCCATTCCCTGGGCATCCTTTCTGCACCTGTGGCCCACAGGCACAGATCCCGTAACTATCGCAGCTCTCTCCAGCAGCGGCGGACATCAGCGCTGTAATGCAGAGTATTACCGCGCAGAGACTGGCTCTCTGCACAGCAATACCAGTGTCAGCCGCTGGCCTATCAGAGGCCAGAAGCTGACATCTGCGCATGGCAGTGAAGTCATACGCCGCTGCGCTGGGACGCAGAGGTCAGCTGCTGGCCTCTGATAGGCCGGCGGCTGACACTGGCATTGCTGTGCAGAGAGCCGGTCTCTGCGCGGCAATACTCTGCGCTGATGTCGGTGGCTGCTGGAGAGAGCCGCGATAGTTACGGGGTCTGTGCCCGCGGGCCGCATGTTTGAGACCCCTGGTATAACCACTGCGTCTCCTATACAGCCTGCCTGCCTGCCTGATATCTGGGATGGATATTAGTCCTGAGAAGGACTGTTTGTTTGTTTTGACAGGCTTTAGAGACCCTATACTAACTATTTCGGAGTATAAATCTCTCCCTAGCTCAGCAGCACTCTCCCTATACTGTCTGATCTGGAGCGACTGTGTTCAAGATGGCGGCGCCCGGTTTTAAATACTCGAGGTGACGCTGTGCGGCCAGCCAATCACTGTAATGCCCACAACCAACATGGCTGCGGCATTACAGTGACTGGCTGCATGTTCATTGGCTCTGTAAAGAATGCCAAACATGCCGGGCGGAGACCCGAGCTCCTGCCCGAGTAACCCGAAAATGCTCGGTGCTCGCCGAACATCCCGAGTAGTGAGATGCTCGGGCGAGTACCGAGCAGTGTCGAGCAAGCTCGCTCAACACTAGTGTTGAGCCATTTAAATTCTCTGCTTGGTTTATTGTAAACAGCATAAAGTTTGTAAATTTTGCTAATAAATTTTGATTGCATCTGTATGTCATGCTGTTACCAATCATGTTATATAACTGTGAGATACTGTAAGCTTACTGTAGAGGCCTCAGATATCATCATCGAGAATGCAATGAAGCATAAACCCTGATATTGGCTTTGGAAAAGTAATAATAAAATAGATATAACTATGCTTTATTACAGTTAGAACTACAAGTTGCTATGTAAATCCCAAAGACCAAGACGTGTTTGTTTCTTTCCAACATAATTAGTAACAAAATGAACTTATGGGAAGAAAGACATTAGCATTGGAAGTTTTCAGGTAAACCAATAGAGATCGCAATGATTTTATCATCTGAACTGTATTTGTATATTACAAGTAGAAAATGACTAGTTAATCAGTCAAGTGTATCACAGCTGAATGCAAATTCCCCACATTGTGACCCAGAGTATAAAATACCCCACACTATGCCCATAAAAGAATATGCTCCACACTTTGACCTCTATTAAAAATATGCCCCATATTGTGCCCCTGTGCACTAAATAAAAATATACCTCCAAAATAAATATATTACCACAATGCCCCCGAATAACAATATGACCCATAATGTGTCCCTTAAAATTAAAACTCCCTCACATTGTACCTGTAATTGAAACTATGTCTCATATTGTGCTCCAAATAAAAATTGGCCTGTACTGACCCAGAATAAAAATATGACCCATCAAAAGACCCTGGAAAAATTATGAGACAAAAAAAAACAAAAAATGGAGAGCACGATAGATCCACGTTACTGGTAGCAGTAGGCTGATTGAGCTTCAACATGGTTGTCCACATTCATGATATCCATCTATAGTAAGTGTTGTTTTTTTCTTTTGTTTGTTGCTCTTCCCTTCTTCCTTCCTCAGAAGCGCTCTGTTTTCAGCCTCTTTTTCCTGTTTTTTTCCTGGAAAAATTAGGCTACAACACCCAAATCAATAAATTATGTGGTGGAAGGATGAACAGAGCTCCTGTGTGCAAAAGATAAGGGTGAAAAAGTGGGTGAACAGATTCGGGGACCTTCTGTATCAAGATAAAGTGTGCAAGTGATGTGAATAAGTTTAGAAATAATTATGTGACACCCCAGGGGTCTGGTTGTCACAGTGATAGAGATATTACGTCTGAGAGCAGGTGGGAGGTCCTTTGGTCAGGGATCCTGTGCATGCCACACCTCCTGCCCAGTCTTGGGAGGGGAAGGACTTCCCCTATATAAACCTGGGGCTGAGGCAGAGTAGAGAGTTCTGAGAGGAGAAGACAGGGAGCAGAGCTGCTCTATGGGCTCTGCTCCACAGGCAGGCCCTGTCCAGGGGCCTGAGCCTGGAGTCCAGGAAGAGTAGAGACAAGAGCAGCATAGGAAGCAGCAGAGTCACAAGGAGTCAGGGGCTGGCAGCTAAAGAGCTCGCCCTGACTAAGAAGATTCTTTACCGGACCCGGAGTCCGAGGCTGTGGGGACTAACTTCTACCCAGCAGCAGAATCCGTCAGGCAGGGGATTTCAGGTCCCCTGGCCCAGAAGCCCGAAGGCCCGGTCACACGCGTGGGACCAGCACCGCCATCGTGGAGCGGAAGCCATTAGAAGGCCCCGAGTCACCGGCCATACGGGTGAGCACCACACGGTACACTCAGGGACGTGGGCTACTTACATCAGCTTCTAGCAAGGTAGCCAGAAGAGTACAGTCAGCTTGGGAGGCCTACAACTACGCCTGGCCAGGGGAGATCCCATCTGCTCAAGGACTGACCAGGCCCCGTTCGCTAGCAAGTACTCCGGGAGGGTCTATCGTTGTTACCAGTAAAGACCCTGAACGCTACCATACCGTCTCTGAGTGGTTCCTGCTACCCCCATCATCCACGTCGGCTGCCCTGAGGCCATACCCCTCCCGTTGGGGGTTATACTATCACGCTGCACCATCCTTCCACCGGCCTCAGCGGTCTGCCCTGCAGCAGCAGCCCCCTGGCTGCATTCAACGGGTGGCGTAGTCATCAACCATTTTCTACCGCTAACAGACTGCCGTCCAGTTTGACTCCCTGGGCACGGACCGGGTCACCGCCACGAGACTACAACCCTAAACAGATCCGGCTCCGGGTAAGCTCCCGCGTGCGCAACGCCGCGCGACACAGGCCCAGGGGCGCGTCAACTTTGGCGTAGTCGGCAGGATTTCGTGCCCGCAACCACCGGGTACTGCGTGCCTTAAAAAGAGACTTTTCAAACTTACCTGTGGTGAAGATTCCCGCCATCTGTGAAGATTCCCGCCATCCGTGGAGTTTTCCCGCCATCCGGCGCCATCTTCTGCCTTCTTCCCGCCATCCGAGGAGTTTTCCCGCCATCCGGCGCCATCTTCTGCCTTCTTCCCGCCATCCGAGGAGTTTTCCCGCCATCCGGCGCCATCTTGGAGACGCCGCGCGGGAAGAAGAGGGGCGTGGACTCCGAAAGCGCGCGAGAACTGAAGCCCCGCCTCACGTCCGGATGTTGCGTAAGGTCCTGGAAGGAGCCCAGCAGACGCCGACGTCACAGGAGCGCGACGCCAGGTCCTCTACCCCGACGATTGACTGCGGAGCCGCGGCCTACGGAAGAGGATCTCCGGAAGGTAGGCCACGGTCCACTAGGGGGGAGGAGGACACCAGGAACGGACAGCAAGATGGCGAACCGGCAGCAGACTAAGCTGCCCAGCATCGGCAGTGCCCCAGTCGTCGCCGGCCCCGACCAGCGCCGGGAGAAGACGCGTGACGCAGGAGCGGTCGCGGGAGCAGGTAAGAGGAGTCTCCCTGTCCCGGACGCTGCCAGCGTCAGCCTGCTCCCGGGCCCCCTGGTGGAGCCGCCGATTCCGGGCGCTGCAGACACCAACCTGCTCCAGCCCCCGCAACAAGCCCTGCGGCCAAGCCCTCCAGCCCTGGGCACTACCACCACCAGCCCGCGCCCAGGCCCAAAGTTGCACCCTCTGACCCCGGGCGTCATCAACGGCGACCCTCTCCACGCCTGGTCGCAAGGCCTGAACTCCCCAGGTGCAAAAGGACTGTACGCCCTCCACGTTAACCAAGGAGGAGCTGCAGTACTACCAATACGAGGAAAGCCAAGAGGACCCGGACGGGTCTGAAGCCTACACACAAGAAGGAGCAGGAGGATGCCGTTACTGAAGTACGGTAAAGTGGAACTGTACATAGTTACCCATAGGGGTACTTGTGTTGCTAATTAAAATATGGTCCCCGTTGGGACAAGTGTGAACTGTTCCCGTGTGTCCCCTATCCTTAACCAGGCTGAGGACTGTGAGCAGCCATCCCATCTCCCCACAGGCTGAGGACTGTGAGCAGCCAATCCTTATCCCCACTGGCCGAGGACTGAGAGCGGCCATATCTTGTAAATATTATGTGTTTCCAGTTATTTATAGGAGTCCTTGGTGGATTTACCGGGAATCCTTTGTACAGTTAGTGGAGCGTAACCCAGGATGGACTAAAAGACTGTTAAGGACTCGGGGTAGGATAGACCCCTACCTGGTTACGTCTCCCTGTTTTGGTGAAATGGACACCTTGCTTTTCAAAACTGCACCCGGTTGCGGACACGCCGTAACCATCTTATGTGTTTTTCTTATTGTATTGTTATTGCTATACCTTTGTTATGTTACAAAAAAAAAAGTGTTTAGTCCCGGAGTACTAAATTTCACTAGGGGGGAGTGTGACACCCCAGGGGTCTGGTTGTCACAGTGATAGAGATATTACGTCTGAGAGCAGGTGGGAGGTCCTTTGGTCAGGGATCCTGTGCATGCCACACCTCCTGCCCAGTCTTGGGAGGGGAAGGACTTCCCCTATATAAACCTGGGGCTGAGGCAGAGTAGAGAGTTCTGAGAGGAGAAGACAGGGAGCAGAGCTGCTCTATGGGCTCTGCTCCACAGGCAGGCCCTGTCCAGGGGCCTGAGCCTGGAGTCCAGGAAGAGTAGAGACAAGAGCAGCATAGGAAGCAGCAGAGTCACAAGGAGTCAGGGGCTGGCAGCTAAAGAGCTCGCCCTGACTAAGAAGATTCTTTACCGGACCCGGAGTCCGAGGCTGTGGGGACTAACTTCTACCCAGCAGCAGAATCCGTCAGGCAGGGGATTTCAGGTCCCCTGGCCCAGAAGCCCGAAGGCCCGGTCACACGCGTGGGACCAGCACCGCCATCGTGGAGCGGAAGCCATTAGAAGGCCCCGAGTCACCGGCCATACGGGTGAGCACCACACGGTACACTCAGGGACGTGGGCTACTTACATCAGCTTCTAGCAAGGTAGCCAGAAGAGTACAGTCAGCTTGGGAGGCCTACAACTACGCCTGGCCAGGGGAGATCCCATCTGCTCAAGGACTGACCAGGCCCCGTTCGCTAGCAAGTACTCCGGGAGGGTCTATCGTTGTTACCAGTAAAGACCCTGAACGCTACCATACCGTCTCTGAGTGGTTCCTGCTACCCCCATCATCCACGTCGGCTGCCCTGAGGCCATACCCCTCCCGTTGGGGGTTATACTATCACGCTGCACCATCCTTCCACCGGCCTCAGCGGTCTGCCCTGCAGCAGCAGCCCCCTGGCTGCATTCAACGGGTGGCGTAGTCATCAACCATTTTCTACCGCTAACAGACTGCCGTCCAGTTTGACTCCCTGGGCACGGACCGGGTCACCGCCACGAGACTACAACCCTAAACAGATCCGGCTCCGGGTAAGCTCCCGCGTGCGCAACGCCGCGCGACACAGGCCCAGGGGCGCGTCAATTATACTATAATGACTTATACCTGTGATACTCAAAAAAACCTTAGGTTGCGTAATGTACCATGAGGGCATCAAATTCAGTTTTATCCAGAACTAACGCATGGAAAGTAGAGAGGATGAAAGCAAGAGAATTAACTTCCAGTTGAAGTTCCTGAAATTTGCTGATCCCCACAAATTCAACCAGTTTTAGATTTAATTTGGATGGATCAGCACCCCCAAAAAATACATGGCGCCATTTCATACACTGTTGAAACGTCAAAAAACAGGCTAATGACACAACCAGGAACGCTTGTCCAAGATGCCCTGCAGCTATCACATGGCCTAGCACAGCCAAACATGGGGGACCATAACAGCCAGTATAAAAGATGAGGGTCGGCCAAGCAGCAGCATTTTTTGCTCTTAAAGTGCAAGGATAGGAGTTCAGAGAGCACAGTTGGATACCTGAAGCAGCAGCTATGGGCAGGGACAATATCTGAATTTTACAGCTCGAAGGGTGCTACATCTGCTCACACCACAAAGTGCCAGTTATCTTTTTTCTCCTTCACCTCCACTGGATCCAAGTCGACAGACATGACCCTATCCCCAACAGCTACAGGGCACTGTCTACAGGGCACAGCGTTGATTCCACGCACTTTATTCATTCTGCTCATACAAGGTTTAGCGTTGTCAAGTGGACGAGTAGCTGCTATTCATCAAGTGCTAACTATCACGCTGACTGGCTTCCCATGGAGTGTAGCTGGAAATTATCATGAACGACAATGCCAGGAACATTCTGGCTACCTTACAGTCAGGCAAAGTAATTCAGTACATGCATGGTCCTGAATATAATAGTGTTACATTTCTTTAAAATATTTACCGTATTTTTCGGACTATAAGACGCACTTTTTCCCTCCAAAATTTTGTCTTATAGTCCGAATGTTGGGGGGGGTGTATATATATGTGGGGTGTGGGGGGAGCGGTAGCGGTGGAGGAGCGGGGCACAGGAGGCAGCAGCCGCCCGCTGCAGCCTACACTGTCCCCGCTGCTAAAGAAAATGAATATTCACTGCTCCCCACGCCCATGGGGTGTGGGAAGCACTGAATATTCATGCTCCTTAATAGCGGCACACAGTGTAGCCGCAGCGCGGCTCCTGATGCTGCCGGAATCGCCTGTGCCCGCTGTTAAAGGGCATGAATATTCAACCTCTCTCCACGCCCATGGGCGTGGGGAGGGGGTGAATATTCATGCCCTTTAATAAGTGGGCACACGCGATAGCCCGGCAGCAGCAGGAGCCGCAGCGCGGCTACGCTGTGTACCAGCTATACTGTGTGCTGGCTATGAAGGAGAGTGAAGTCACTGCTCCCCGCGCACACAGTCCTGACGTGGGGAGCAGTGACTTCCGGCAGCTGATCTCTCCTTGTGACCCATGCATGGCAGTGACGTCATGCGCGGCTCACATGGAGAGATCAGTGTGGGCAGACAGGACCCAGCGCTGGAGGAGAGAAGAAAGGTGAGTAGGAGTGTTTATTTTTTTTATGTGCAGCATGATGGGGATTAGGGGGACCATACATACCAGGATAGGGATTAGGGGTGCCATGCATACCAGGTTGGCGATTAGGGGTGCCATACATACCAGGATGGGGATTAGGGGTGCCATGCATACCAGGACAGGGATGAGGGGTGCTATGCATACCAGGACAGGGATGAGGGGTGCCATGCATACCAGGACAGGGATGAGGGGTGCCATGCATACCAGGACAGGGATGAGGGGTGCCATGCATACCAGGATAGGGATGAGGGGTGCCATGCATACCAGGATAAGGATGAGGGGTGCCATGCATACCAGGATGGAGGGGCTCCATGCATACCAGGATGGAGGGATGCCAGGCATACCAGGATGGGAATGGGGACCATGTATAAAAGGAAGGGGGGGCATATTTACCAGGATGGGGGATATTGTCAGAATTGGGGGACATTACCCCTATACCAGTGTCAGCAGAAGACCCCTTCCCCCTTAAAAGTGCATCATGAACACATTTTTGGCTTAAATTTTTATTTTTTTATTTTCTTCCTCTAAAACCTAGGTACATCTTATGGTCCGGTGCATCTTATAGTCCGAAAAATACGGTACCCGCTTTAGGAGAGTAGTGGCTATAACCACTAAAAGGTCATTTCAACCATTCTTACATGGCAAAATATGCCCTCATGGCTTTAATAAAAATAGGATGGTCTACCAGAATGCCACTTGATTAGTCACGTTGCAAACCCGCTTCAATTCAATGCTACATATTGGAGTATCTGTATGAGAAGCGTAAAGCAGTGACTGATTATATCATGAAGTAGTGAAGGTGGAGCATTGCTTACTTTAAGATCCTTTATTGGCAGTGGATGAGAGACGTGTCGTCTACTGAAGCCCTTCTAAGAGGCAATCAGATTAGTCAATAGAGACAAATAAGGAATCACAATGACATCCCCTCATATTTATCCTGAAAAAAACACCAGAATGCAAGAGGGGATGGAGGAAGAAAAGCAGCTTGCACGTGTTCATCACCACCTTGTGTCTATCGGGGAACCTCATAGTCCATGATACATCCAGAGGGTTTTGAAGGAGGAGGAAGAGCAACAGCATGTAGATGTGGAGGGGTACATAAAGTTTGTGACGCGCCCCCTGGGCCATGTTCAAGGGACACCCGGAGCCGGATCTGGATAGGGGTAGTAGTCCTTGTGGCGGTGACCCGGTCCGTGCCCAGGGTGGTCAAACTAAGTGTGTGGCAGTCTTTTGTAGATGTTGTTTAAGTGTCGACTACGCCACCCGTTGATTGCGGCTAGGAGGCCGCCGCTGCAGAGCAGACCGCTGAGGCCGGTGGTAGGATTGTGCAGCAAGGATGGTATAACCCCCAACGGGAGGGGTATGGCCTCAGGGCAGCAGATGTGGAAGATGGTGGTTGTGATGGTGCAGCAAGGAAGCTCAGAGACATGCGATGCAGTTTCAGGGTTTTTTACTCACTGGTGTTGTTCCGGTCACTCCGGCCTTGAGTGACCACCCGAGCCGTGCTGCGTCCACCAGGTGTGGGACTCGGCCAACTCCCAGGCAGTCCAGAGCGTGGTCCTGAGCTCCCCTCTCTTCCTTCCTACTGGCCGTTCCCACCAGGGATCCACCTTTGTCCGGCTCCCTCGGGCCTCTTGGTGGTAAAACCTTCTCTGGCTTTCCTGACCCTACTCGTGGTGTGCCTTCCTGGTGGATGTGGTGAGGGTCGCGCCAAAACTTTACCACGACCTCCGGTTCCTGGCTGAGGATCATTAGCCTCCACCAGTTTGGGTTCCGGTACCCCTTTTCTGCCAACCCTTCACCCTTTTGGTTTACTTCTGGGATCTCAGGGTTCCCTCTTGTCCTGCGTCTCTGGGCCTCTCTTCCTCCTCCTCTCCACTGCAGGCCTGGCCCTGGAGCTGGGCCCAGCCGGAGCCACAGCTCCCTGTCAGCCCTCCTGGCTGAACTCTCCCTCTGACTCTCTCAGCTCTGCTCTCCCTGTCTCTAGATGGTGCCCACCATATATACTCCCTCTATGTGTGAGCCCAGGTGACTAGCACCCAATGGGCTCCTACCTCTATGCCCAGAGTCCCTCCCCTATCTGCCCCTACACTACTGGGATGTTCCTCCCCCCCTCCAACTCCAGCCAGGGACAGACGCTGTCGTACCTGCACATCTATCTGGTGGGAGTACCGTTGTTCTGTCCCCCGGAAATGGGATGAGTGTAGTGCATGCAGCTAGCTGAGCTCAGTTCCACACTCCATCCTTACCCGGGAGTGGAATACCACACCTCTGGATCGAGGTGCAATACCCCTGTAGCAGCCGAGTCCTCGGGGTGCTACATTTGCACAGACAAGGGACAAGACTGACAGGGTGAAAATGATGATAATGACATTAGGCATGACAACTAACAGGCTAATGTAAATGGACCAACGGGGACGTCAGTCGTGCTGGCCAGCATGTCAAGCTGTATGCTGGAATGCTTGTGTGATAACAGTTGTATTGTTACCATAAAGCAAAGGGATGACTACTGTATAACCATGCTTTTAGACCCCAGAATATAAAATCAAAATATGGGATTGTTTTCCAGCATCCAAAAAGGAGTCCAAATTGGCTTATTTACAGGGTAAGCTATGTTACCTTTCACCAAGCAGATGCTTGCTCATCGCACCACTGACCAGCAGAGTCCTCTGTGATCCTCACAGATCCAATGCTAGCCCGCCTGAGCTAGCACTAAGCCTACAAACAAATAGCTGAGAAAGCAGCAGCAACTATAGCATCTTTGACATGAAAGGATAGGCCGGAGTACAGCCGCCCCTCTCCCCCGCAGGCTTGGACGGAGGCTTGCATGACAATGTGTTGGAGGGAGTGGGTAGGGCTTGGAATGTAATGGGGAGAGGTTTAACGGGTTTTTTTTTAAGAACCAACTAGGGGAGGGGTTTCTCAGTTTTCCGCTTACAGGGGTAGTGATTAGTCCCACCCGCCCGCCCTATGGTTGGTATTTTGGTAAGAGGGGTTTAGGAGTAGAGTCAGGCCATTGTGGCTTTTGTCGGTTGGGGGTCCTTGAAGTTGGATTTAAATTGGAATGGGGGGTCCATTAGGGTATGGATTCCTTAATTGGAAAACGTTGGTAGCTGATCTGGTTTTGGGGGTCTCATGGCAGGTAATGTCGGAGCCCAGGAAGTGGAAGTAAATAATGGAACCCTTTTGGGTTATGGTGCTCTCGAGCCAGTGGGGTATCGGCTGGGGGCGACTTTGGTTGTTAATTGTTGGTTTTATCTTAATCACCAGATCTTTGGAGCTTCAAAGACCCTCCTACCATTGAGTGTTAATTTGGATTTATCTTTGTAATTTTGTTTAAATAAAGACTGCTGTGACCAGAATTTTCCAATAGAATACGGTATCTTAGTTTAATTTTATTATAGTAGGGGAATTACAAGGGGGGGAGGGTACAAAAACTTGGATGGTTCGGATATCATCGACAATACCAGTGTCATGGGCCATGTGTTTTTTCCCCATTGCGACTGTTACGGATCCGGATGGTGGAACCTCTGTGCTGCGGTGCAAGGAGGGACCCAGAGGGGCGTAGCTAGGTACCAACTCGGAGCGACCCAGGTCGTACGGCGGCTAATGACTCCGTGACCAGGGAGGATCCGAGCAGAGGGACCAGGTGCTTCTCTGGGGACGACCTTGTAAGGGAGCAGGTGACTCCCACGGTACAGATGGCAGGGACTGACCGATATTGCAGATGGGCACAGCAGGCAGGCTGACAAGTGATCCGGGTGGACGGACTGGCAGACACGGCAGGTGACAGGCAGGAGCCTCTAGGTAGGCTGTCAGGTGGTCACGGCAAGTGACGGGCAGGAGCCTCCAGGTAGGCTGACAGGTGGTCACGGCAAGTGACAGGCAGGAGCCTCTAGGTAGGCTGTCAGGTGGTCACGGCAAGTGACAGGCAGGAGCCTCTAGGTAGGCTGTCAGGTGGTCACGGCAAGTGACGGGCAGGAGCCTCCAGGTAGGCTGACAGGTGGTCATGACAAGTGACAGGCAGGAGCCTCTAGGTAGGCTGTCAGGTGGTCACAGCAACAGACAGCAGGAGCCTCCATGTAGGCACGGCAGGTAGCGGGCAGGTGCTTCCAGGTAAGCAGGCGGGCAGAGCCCATAGACAGACTGGCGGACTGAACGGAAGACAGACTGTCGGGCTGAAGAGTAGTCAGGCTGACGGACTGGGCTCTTAGGCTGGTGGGCAGAACTAGTAGTCAGGCTAGCAGCGGGACCTGAGGGCTGAAGCAGAGGTAAGTACACTGTGCATCAACTATTGCTCGGGCACCTCCATTTTGGAGGAGGTGCCTTATATATGGGAGGACCTCCGGCAATTGGCCGGGGACTCCTTAGGGCGGCGCGCGCGGCCCCTATAAGAGGGAGGGAGCGCGTGCCCTAAGCACAGTGCCCGGGAAGCTGCGCGTGCCGGCAGCAGCAGGAAGAGGAGTGCTGGAGAAAGCCGGGCAGGGAGCGCGGCAGTGAGAGGGACGGCGTCTCTGATTGGCAGGGGGCAGAGACGCCGATGCTACAGCGACAACCTGACACAATTCAGGTCTCATGCTGCACATAACACATCTGCATCTCTGGCTGCTATGGGCATAAAAGGGGACAAGCTTATGGTGTGGCACCCATGCTCCCCTGACCTCAACCCCATTGAGAACCTCTGGAGCATCATCAAAAGGAGTGTCTATGATGGCGGGAGGCAGTTCACATCTAAGCAACAGCTCTGGGAGGGTATTCTGTCCTCATGCAAAACAATTAAAGCAGAAACCATCCAAAACCTGACAAATTCAATGGACGAGAGAGTTCAGAAGCTCCTTTCGAACAAGCGGTCCTATGTGCAAATGTAACATCACCTAGAATAAAGTTTTGAGTAGAAAACTGTTTGATTTCAGTTTGGAATAACCTGCTAATGCTTATAATTTCAAAAATAACCATTTTTTTGTTCTTTATTAAAATGAAAAGGTTGAAAACTCTGCTGTGCATAATAATTTGGAAAATGCATTTTGAGTGCAGTTTGAGTGTTTTATTTTTTAAAAAATATACTGTTATCATAGGCAGTTTGTACAAAAACCTTTCAATTGTATTCTAATAGTTATTTGACTGGAAAATGACAATGACTGCAATTCATATAGGTAATTTGGGAAAATCTGAGAAAACATTATTTGCATAATAATTTGGAACACAGTGTAAATGGTTAAAAAGGGATCCAGTAGAGTCCTAAAAGACCTCTGAGTGTTACATACCGGTTTTCATGGCAATTAGAGACTTCTAACAGAAGGAGAAATCATGTTGGGGCATTGCTCTGATCTTCAGTCATTAAATATTCCCATTACTGTTCACAGTCATCCCTCATGTCTTTCAACAAGCATTTTTCTGAAATGCAATAATATAAATTGAAAAAATAATAAAAAATTCACAATGTAAACATGTGGGAAATTCTCTGATTACCAGCTCCATTTGCCAGGGTTATGTTTTCATAATCTCTACATTCAGATGAGGATACCACAAACTTCAAAGCTTCAAAGAATAATTTGACGCACCCCCAGGGCCGTGGGGTACTCGGCAGCCGGGCCTCTGGATGCCGGTTGGAGGGAATATCACGGTGGCTGGCCCGGTCCGTGACCCAGGGGGGTCAGTGCAAAAGGGGTTTATTTTTGGAAAGTTCGTGATGCCACCTGTTGTGTCTGGTGAGGATCACCAGCGCTGCAACAGTCCGAGGCAGATGTTAGGGTAGCTTGAGATGGAACAGCTCCCCACAGGTGGAGCAGGCTTCAGGGCAGTGAAGTGAGAGAGTGGGGGTTGCGCTGGGAGTTGTAGTGCAGGGGGGAACAATGGCGCCGATGAAAGAATGGAGGGAGGCAGTACAGTGCAGTCATTCAAGATTTTACTCACAGTTCTTAATACAGTCCACAGGTGCACTGTACAGGTGCAGGCCTCCCGCATCGCGTTGTGTTCACCGGGCAGGGGTTCAATTCTTCCTCAGGCGACTTGGGAATACCTGGCAGAACCCCACTTTCTCGTGTTCCTATTTTGACCGTCTTCACTCACACTGGTCCTTCTCCCTCCTGCTCTGCGCTGCCCTCTCTCAGTCCTGTTCGGGTACTCTGAAATCCCTCCTGTCCGTCGGAGTTACACAGACTTGCTTGACCCTCAGGGGACTAGAATGTGGCTATGATCCGTCTGTCTTCTGGCAGATGCGGGGCATACGGGTGCCGTCCTGCACGCGCCATACCACCTGGGATCCTTTCTTAGAACGGAGCCTACTCCCTGCTCCCCTCCTGGGCCTCCTGACTTGGCCCTAGTGGTGGAGCAGATCTCCTAATGAGACTCTGCTCCCGGACTGTTCTTCTGAACTGTCCCGAGCTGTTCTTCTGAACTCCTCTGTAGAACTAACCACTTAACTAATCTCTACTGCCTAAGATGGCTTCCCTATTTTATACTCCTACCAAAGTGCTTCCTCTAACTACTTCCTCCACCCACACCCACTACTGGTTCCCCCTACCGTTGGGTTCCCCCCACTCCAGCCAGGGTCAGGGCTCAGCAGCTGCGCTCTGCATGTTGCCCCTCCAGCCGGCCTGGAGCAGTGTAGTGTTGGATGCAGGTGTTTGGGATTCCGTGCAGCACTCCCTCCTTACCTGAGAGAAGGAGACACCACACCTCTGGGTGAGGTGCAGTACCTCTGTGGTGACTGAACCCTCAGGGGCGCCACATTCCCCCCCGGTAAAACACAGCACGTCCGCGAGCTGGAACAAAGCAAAACAGGGATATTTGACATGCAAAATTTTAAGAATGCATTCGCATATAAGATTATAAAACCACAACACTTCTTCCCTTTAGGGGAGGCACATCAACGTAGACTCTGGGCGTGGCTGCAGGGCATGGGTGATCCTGGAGTTGGACCACGGCATATACATGTAGCCAGAACAGGATACATATGATTACAGGATATACAATAACCTTTTAGACAACATGGAGACCATGGGGGTCTCGGGTCCCATGGCAAAATGAGATCTAGAAACTGCTAAGGTGAGTATGGTTTATTTTATTATTTTACAACATGCTGGACATTTTTCTCATTGTCAAGTTTTCATTTCCTAAAGGAATTGTTGCTGGCTATGCGTTTGTTTTTTCTTTAGGAAAAACAGTGCTAAATCTAATAACATGCTGTGTCTGGTATTGCAGTTCTTCAGTGTAGACTCGAATAGGTAAAACAGATGCCACATGAAAGACAGGTGAGGCTTTGTTTCCTGGAAAAAAAAAAAACAGGGAAAAATCCTATTTTTCTCATCCCTGAGAACAGGAGGTATGGTTTTTTTTTACAAGACGTTAATCATGATCATGTAAAGTACATGTAGGCCCTTGTGCAGTAATTACCTGATAAACTAAGTATGCACTGTACTTTAAGGCTTTTCGTAGCTGAGCAATCACCTTCAAGCCTGAAATCTTTATGCACCATGCCAAGTGTCAAATAAGTGATAAAAAGAGCACATTAAAATGCCCAAACATGGCATGCAAGTTGTCTGAGTGTCAGATAGAAGAATTCTGGTTTGGAGGATGCCAGGAGTACTCCCCCCTGAAGCTTCATCTGACAAAAGACTGATCACAGAGTGTCCCAGAAAGGAATCAGCTGTTTGAAACCTGGCAGCAAAAGTTGAAATTTCCCGGAGCAGGGAAAGTTAGGCATCAAACAGTTCTCACTCAACTAAATTAGCTGCAGAAATAATTTGGGGCCTTCATGAGGTTGAGATATTCTGAAAATCAGACTTGGGCCACAGCCCCACTATCAGTATTTGGTCAGTATTCGGTCAGTATTTTTTCTCAGGAGTAGGTGCCAAAACCAGGTGAGGAACAATCAGAGAAAAGGTATAATACAAACAAGTCACCAAATCATCCACCCCTGGTTTTGGCTCCCACTCCTGAGAAAAAATACTGACCAAATACTGACCAAATACTGATAGTGGGGCCGTGGCCTAAGGGTTCACTCAGATGAGCAAATAACACGGCCGAGTGCTATGCATTGTTTTATCGGATAGCACTTAGTTCAATTTTTATTCTCCTGCATGCTGCAAGTGGCTCTGCAAATCAGATCACATTCACCCATTCAAATTTATGGCTATGTGTAAAACATCGGACTGCACTCAGAAAGAGGGAAGAATAGAAAGCATTTAAGGAAACCAGAATGGATGAACAAAGAACTTAAACACATGCTAAAAAGGAAAAAAGAAAGGTTTATCAAATGGAAAGAGGGAGGTATATCTAAAGAAGAATATAATGCTGTCTGTAGAACCTGTAGGGCACGCATCAGATTAGCTAAAGCTAATAATGAATAAAGGCTTGCAAGAAACATCAAAAGCAATCAAAAAAGGATTTTGGGGATTTGTCAAAAGTAAAAAAAAGTCAAAGATGCTATAGGATTTTTACAGGATGAAAATGGTAAAGTGGTAAAAAATAATGCTGAGAAGACCGAATTTTTAAATTCATATTTTGCATCTGTTTTCTCTCGCAAAGTAATTGTAACATCATAAAAGGGGACAAACTTATGGTGTGGCACCCATGCTCCCCTGACTTCAACCCCATTGAGAACCTCTGGATCATCAAAAGGAGTGTCTATGATGGCGGGAGGCTAATGCTTATAATTTCAAAAATGACAATTTTTTTGTTCTTTATTAAAATGAAAAGGTTGAAAACTCTGCTGTGCATAATAATTTGGAACTTGCATTTTGAGTGCAGTTTGAGTGTTTTATTTTTTAAAAAATATACTGTTATCATAGGCAGTTTGTACAAAAACCTTTCAATTGTACTCTAATAGTTATTTGACTGGAAAATTACAATGACTGCAATTCATATAGGTAATTTGGGAAAATCTGAGAAAATATTATTTGCATAATAATTTGGAACACAGAGTAATAAGTCATGTCAGACTAACTTAATTTCCTTCAATGACAGAATCACTGACTGGGTGGATCAGGGAAATGCAGTAGATTTAGCATATCTTAATTTCAGCAAAGCATTTGAAAAAGTATCTCATACCATCCTTATTGAAAAAATGACCAACTATGGAATGGACAAGGCAACTGTTAGGTGGATTCATAACTAGTGTTGAGCCACCTCCGTAGTGTTCGAGTTCGGTTCGGTTCGTCGAACACCCGTGTGTTCGCCGAACTGTTCGTCGAACACCTTCGAACACCGTTAAAACCAATGGCAGGCAAACAAAAACACATAGAAACACATAGAAAACACCTTCAAAGGTGTCCAAAAGCTGACAAACTGCTCAGAAGACACAACTAACACATGGAAAAGTGACAAGTACATATAGTCATGCGAAAAGAAAAGAGGTGGAGGAGTAAAAGGAGGGGGAGACACAGATATAGGCATGTCATGCCCTTCTAAAATCCAAAAAGTGAGAAGCCGAGACGGCCAGTCCGCTCCTGCCCGTGCCACCTCCGTGTCGCCGGGTTTGTGCCAGAGCCGCGGTGAACCCTGACGGCCAGCCCCCCTCTCCCAATACTGGTGCCTGTCCGCTGGTGGGTCGAGAGAGCCCCCCTGTGGTGGAGGCAGCTCTAAGCTTTTTAATTTAAATTGTCCCTCTAATTTGAATGAATACACTTTAAATCCATTTACATGGATCTATTGGAGGGCAAGTCTCATGCCAGCAGCCGCGTAATTCCAGCTCCAGTAGCGTCCACTAAAGCTGCTGCAGTTAAAAAGCTTTTATAAGGATCGAGCTCGGCTGTCCACCGCAAGGCATCCTAGTGCCAGTCCCAGCCCCTATGCCTTGGGGTGCCTCCTGATGCTCTTCACTAAGTATCCCGTGGTCCCGAAGCATTTCCTTTGAAAAAATGAAGTGTCCAAACTACAGGTGGTGTAGCTTGCTTAACAGCCGGGATAATCCGCTGACTAGCAGACACTGCTACTAGGCACAAAGTATTTCCTGGGCTAGATGCAGTTAAAAATTTGTAAGTAGATACTCTCGTTGGATGCTGAGAAAGCATTCCATAGAGTCTCCTGGCACGCCATATATGATTCTCTTAAAAAGCTTGGGGTAGGGGTCTAGGGGACCCTTTTATAGCCAAAATCACGGCCCTGTATCACAATACGTCACCTAGGCTGAAGATAAATGGAACTGTAGCACCGAGGGCTCGGTTGCTACAGACGTATTGCACCTCACCCAGAGGTGTGATATCTCACTCTCAGATAAGGATGGAGTGTGGATCAGGACCCGACACCTGCATGCATTACACCACATTGCCGTGGGGCAGGGCGACCAATATGCCCCTGAGATGGGCACGACAGTCCCTGTCCCTGGCTGGAGTGGGGGGAGGGAACACTGAGGAAGGGGAACCCTGCAGTGCAGGAGCAGGGAGGAAGCAGTTCCTGGGTGCATTGAGAAGGGAGTATAAAAGGTGGGCACCATCTTAGTTCAGTGCAGAGAAGTCTGAGCAGAAGTGGCAGGGAGCAGGGGCTCTGCATGAGCTCTGCTCCGGAGGCGGGCCTAGTAACAGAGGCCCAGGCCTGCAAGAGGGAGAAGGAAGGAAGAGGAGCGGAGAAGGCTCCAGGAACGAGGAATGAAGGGATCCCAGGGGTGCGGACGGGCGAGTCGCCACCGCACGCCCGAATCCACCTGCGTGGAGGGGTCAGGCCAAAGGGGGAGACCGGTCCCCGAACTAGTGGAGGCAGGAAACGACCCTCAGCTAGAAACCGGAGGCTCTGACATTTTATGTGGCGCAGCCCCTTGCTCCACCCGCTAGGAAGGCACCACATAGGGTCAGGGAAACTGGCGCCAAGTTTACCAAGAGGAGGCCCGAGGCAGCCGGACAGAAGTGTTGGTAAGAAAGGCCAGACAAAGGACACACAAAGGGGGTCCTGTGAAGCGCTCCAAAGTTATCTGGGAGTTGTCTGAGCCCCTCACCTGGTGAGCACAGTACGACGTGGGCAGCCGTTACCTGCAGACGTGGTCTGGATAATAAGAACTGTGAGTAAAGGCCCTGAACTGCATCACTGACTCCGTGTCGTTACTGCTGCTGCCCTGCACCATCACCCCCATCCTCCGCATACACTGCCCTGAGGCTATACTCATCCCGTGGGGAGTTATGCTACGCTCTGCTGCACCCACAACACCAGCCTTAGCGGTCTGCCCTGTAGCGGCGGTTCACTCTGACCGCAATCCACGGGTGGCGTAGTCGGACATTTAAACATCAAAACCACATAAATAGTTCCGCCACTGGTTTGACCGCCCTGAGCCACGGAACCGGATCGCCGCCACGAAGACTACAACCACCAGCATCCACCAAAAAGGGTCCGGCTCCGGGTGTCCCAAGGCCCAGGGGGTGCGTCAGAACATTTTCATCACCTTTCACAATCACCAATGGGACAAGGCAGGGATGTCCTCTGTCCCCTCTCTTATACATCCTAGTGATGGAGCACCTGCTCTCATCAATTCGCCATAACCCCAATATTAGGTGGATTGAGGTGGGAGGCACCGAGTACAAGTGCTCTCTATTTGCTGATGATGTCCTAGTATATATCACTCAATCACATATATCCATCCCTGCTGTTATGGCTGAAATAGATCACTTTGTTACATGGTCAAATTTTAAAATCAATGCAGCGAAGTCTGAGGCCTTCGATGTCTCCCTCCCTAAATCCATATAGGATTCCATCCAGTCCAACTTTCCCTTTGCCTGGCCCTCACAGGGTATCAAATACTTAGGAATTCCTATTCATAGAGACCTCTCCCATCTATGTTATCTTAATTTTGGGCCCTTTATTGAACAATTCCATACAGACCACGGTTGGCAAGTTAGAACTGTAAGATTCACTACGTGAACCACTGGTGTTTTGTGGAAAAGCACATGTACACCGCGTTCCAAATTATTATGCAAAAAGTGTTTAGGAGTGATAAGGGAAGAATTTGTTTGTTTGTCAGTTAAACTCATTGATGGTGATGTGTGTCAGGGCTCTTTATATCACTGTAAGCAATTGCAGACACCTGTGCTAATTAGTTTGGCAGGTGTGTCCAATGAAAGGCAAGACTACTTAAGAAGGCTCTCTCACATTATTAAGCAGCCTACATTTTCTGCCAAAATGGGAAAGAAAAAGGATGTGTCGGCTGCTGAGAAGCAACAAATTGTGGAGTGTTTAGGTCAAGGCATGACTACAATCAACATTGTGCGATGATCAGGATGAAGTGTCTTGGCAATCAAGTAGTATGTAGCTGATTCACAGTACACACGTGTGCGTGCTGATAAGGGCAAATTGAGGACTCTTTCCTACAGGCAATTACGTCAGGTTGAAACAGCAGCGGCAAAAAAGCCTTGTCATAGCAGCAGACAAGTTTTTGAAGCTGCTTGTGCCTCCAACGTCCCCCGAACAACAAGATGCAGGGTCCTTCAGAGGTTTGCAGCTGTGCATATGCCATCCTGTCGACCTCCTCTATCCACTTCACACAAGCAGAAACGGCTCCAGTGGGCCAAACATTACATGAAGACTGATTTCAAAACTGTTTTGTTCACGGATGAGTGCCGTGCAGCGCTCGATGGTCCAGATGAATGGAGTGGAGGATGGCTGGTTGATGGACACCCCACGCAAACACGGCTACAGCGCCAACAAGGAGGAGGTGGAGTAATGTTTTGGGCTGGAATCATGGGGAGAGAGATTGTCGGCCCCTTTAGGATCCCTGAAGGCGCTAAAGATGAACTCCATAATGTATGTGGATTTTCTCAAACAGCACTTCCTGCCATGGTTCAAGAAGAAGAACCGTGTATTTCACAGCAAGATCATTTTTCTGCATGATAATGCACCATCTCATGCTGCACATAAAACATCTGCATCTCTGGCTGATATGGGCATAAAAGGGGACAAACTTATGGTGTGACCCCCATGCTCCCCTGACCTCTACCCCATTCAGAACCTTTGGAGCATCATTAAAAGGAGTGTCTATGATGGCGGGAGGCAGTTCACATCTAAGCAACAGCTCTGGGAGGGTATTCTGTCCTCATGCAAAACAATTGAAGCAGAAACCATCCAAAACCTGACAAATTTAATGGACGAGAGAGTTCAGAAGCTCCTTTCGAACAAGGGGTCCTATGTGAAAATGTAACATCACCTAGAATAAAGTTTTGAGTTGAAAACTGTTTGATTTCAGTTTCTAACAACCTGCTAATGCTTATAATTTCAAAAATGACCATTTTTTTGGTCTTTATTAAAATGAAAAGGTTGATCGAAAAGTTTGGGGGATCTAAGAGTGTGGCAACCCAGTAGTCATGATTACTTCGAATTCTGACAATATGAGGGTCATGCTGCAGGTAGTGCAGCAAGAAGGCACTTATGTGTCTTGCGCATCTCGGAGCCCCAAAATTATTTTCCGGGCTAGATGCAGCTAAAAATTATTTTTAATTTTAAATCTGGTGAAGCTTATTATAGATGGCCTAATAGGATCAGTGCTGCACACTGCTACAAAGCCCAAATTATTTTCCAGTCAAGATACAGATAAACATGATTAGTAATTTGAAAGCTTAAAACGGTTGGTAGGGTGATTTTAACCAATCATCAAGCTTTTACTCTCCCCAGGATGACACAGGGGTAGAAAAGTCGTTTCGGATCCATGATTTGTTCATCTTTATGAACGTGAGCCTGTCTACATTATCAGTGGAGAGCCGCGTGCGCTTATCTGTCAGCACACCACCAGCAGCGCTGAACACACGTTCAGACAGAACGCTGGCTGCGGGGCATGACAAGATCTCCAAGGCGTAAGTGGCTAGCTCCGGCCATTTATCCAGATTGGAAGCCCAAAAAGAGCAAGGGTCCAGTGACACAGTCGTGGCTTCAATGTTTACTTGGAGATACTCCTGTACCATCGTCTCTAGGCGTTGACTATGTGTCAGACTTCTTGTCTCCTGTGGCCTTGCAAAGGATGGGCTAAAAAAGTGGTGAAATGATTCCGCAAAATTGATGTTACCAGCAGATACTGTGGTTCTGTTACGGTTTGAGTGCTGAACACTTGACGGTCCCACGGTTGGCAAGTTGGAACTGTGAGATTCACTACGTGCACCACTGGTATTTTGTGGAAAAGCACATGTAAGATTCTGCAACAGTCTCTGCTGATACTCCTGCATGCGTGCATCCCTTTCTATGACAGGAATAATTTCTGCAAATTTACTTTTGTACCGGGGATCTAACAGTGTGGCAACCCAGTAGTCAGGATTATTTCTAATTCTCAAAATTCGAGGGTCATGTTGCAGGTAGTGCAGCAAGAAGGCACTCATGTGTGTTGCGCATCCAGGAGCACCAAGTCCCTGTTGTGTTGGTGGCGAGGTAGCAATCATGCTTCCTTCCTCTGTCCTCTCCCCCCAACCTCGCACAACAGAAATGTGATCAAGGTCTCCCTCATCTGATGAGTCTTCCATCAGTTCGTCCTCCACTTCTTCCTGGGCTCCTGCACCTTCCTCACTAGTTTGGCTGCTACCATGCGCCCTGGTAAAATCATCTCCCCCACCCTCACATGCCTGCCGCCTTGGTGCTGCCGACCGTCTGGACCTTGCAGATGTTAGCCCTTCCGCATACAACTCCTCCTCCTCTACCTCCTCTTGTGCCACCACCTGACTCCGAATTCTGTTTAACATGTGCTCCAGCATGTAAATCACCGGAATAGTCATGCTGATAATGGCATCGTCAGCACTAAACATCTTCGTCGCCATTTCAAAACTGTGCAGAAGGGTGCATAGGTCCCTGATCTGAGACCACTCCTCCAGCGTGATTTGCCCCACCTCTGAATCTCGTTGGCCCAGGCTATACGTCAGAACGTATTGCACCAGGGCTTGTCGGTGCTGCCACAGTCGCTGCAACATGTGCAGAGTTGAATTCCACCGGGTAGGCACATCGCATTTTAGCCGGTGAAGTGGCAGGCCCAACGACTTCTGTAGAGATGTAAGTCGCTGAGCTGCGGGATGCGAACGGCGGAAGTGAGCACACAGCGACCGTGCCCTCTGCAGAAGGCCATCTAGTCTGGGATAGTGGGCTAAAAATTGCTGGACAACCAGGTTCAACACGTGAGCCATACAAGGCACGTGTGTGACATTGCCCCGGCGAAGGGCCGCACCCAGGTTTGCAGCATTGTCGCACACGGCCTTCCCTGGTTTCAGGTCCAGTGGAGACAACCATTCATGAAATTGGTTCTCCAGAGCTGACCACAACTCCTCAGCTGTGTGACTCACATTTCCCAGACATTTCAATGTAAAAACCGCCTGATGACGTTGAGCCCTACTGCCAGCATAGTAAGGAGGTGTGCAGGATCCCTTCTGCGCAGTTAGAAAGCTTGTGGCATGACCAGACAGGCTTTGGGTGGAGGTGGAAGACCGAGAGGAGGTTGAGGAGGCAGAAGCAGTGGAGGAAAAATGACATAAAGAGGATTGACGCACAACTCGTGGGGACGGCAAGACTTGGACAGCAGCCCCTTGTCCTGCTGTCACCATAGTTACCCAGTGCCCAGTCAGCGACATGTAACGCCCCTGTCCATGCCTACTCGTCCAAGTGTCTGTGGTGAAGTGCACCCTGTCACACACAGAGTTTCTCAAAGAAGCGGTGATGTTGTGTGCGACATGCTGGTGGAGCGCAGGCACACCTTTCTTTGAGAAGTAGTGCCGACTGGGCATCTGGTACTGGGGCACTGCGACGGACATAAGGTCTCGAAAATCCTCTGTGTCCACCAGGCGGAAAGGCAGCATTTCTGTAGCCAAGAGCTTGCAGATGGTGAAATTCAACCTCTTAGCTTTCTCATGGCTAGGAGGAAATGGTCTTTTACTTGTCCACATCTGAGGGACCGAGGGCTGGCTATTGTGCTTAGACGGGGTTGATAAGGGTGTCCCCGGCAAACTGCCGGTCTGTGAGGAAGATGCAGGCGGACATGTTAGGTTGCCTTGATCCAAAGGTGGTGCTATCGATGTCGGACAGCGCTCAAGACCAGCTGGTGTTACCACCTCCAAAGAAAATGATGACCTGCCAATCACGCTGGCTGTTGCGGGTAAAGAGGTGGCAGGTCTGTGCCCCAAAACAGGTGTGACTGCTGTCCCCCCAGTCACAGAGGATGAAGAGGCCGCGGATGCACAAGATATGGCAGACGGTGGTTGGCCCGGCCGGCTAGACCGCATTGTAGCACACTGAGCTTCCCACTGCAACTTATGCTTCATGTCCATGTGCCGGTTCATGCATGAAGTACTCAAACTATGTATTTTTTGGCCTCTACTTAGCTTTTGCTGACAAATGTTACAGATAACACGAGTTGGGTCATCTTTATCGATCTGAAAAAATGCCCAGGCTATGCAAGGCTTAGCACCCATGCGACCTGAAGAGCCACCACGACTTGTGGTGAGAGGCAGAGTTGTGTTTGAGGATGCAGTTGTTGACGTGCTTCCAGTACTACGTCTCTGTCCAGGAAGGCGCAACCTGACCTCGTCGTCACTAGCATCTTCCTCCACCTCCTCTGCTGACCTCATCTCTTGGCTGACTGTGGGTTGACAGTAAGTGGGATCTCCGACCTCATCATCATCACCCTGTGCGTTATCACACCCGTCGTCCTCAGAGCCAACCTGTTCCTGCCCTGACAAAAAACTAAAATTGTCGCTCCAATCAGGTATTTGAGTCTTATCATCGTCTTCCTCATTGTCTCCACCAACAGGAGTTACAGTTTGGGAATGAGGGTCTACATTATGGTCAGAACCTTCTGCGTCTGGTCCTGGATCCGACTCATAAAGATTCTGGGCATCAGTGCAGATCATTTCCTCGTCTGGATTCACAGAAGCGTTGGAGTCGACCTCTGATTCCCAGGCTATAGTATGAGTAAACAGCTCTGCAGACTCAACCATCTGTTCTACCTCATACTCAGACGGGCAGCTGGAGATTTGGGAGCTGTGAGGAAGCAAGTGCGATTTGGGTGACACCTTTGAGGACTGGAGTATTTGTGATGTTGAAGTTGATGTGGAGGAGAGCCCACTTAAAGGAGCACTTGATATCCGTTGAAGCACCTGCTGTTTTTGTGCCTCATCTGGAATTTGTAGCGATTGGCGTGGCCGTAAGAAAGGGATCTTATCACATTGTCCGCTAAAAGAAGTAGACATTTTAGTTTGGCTGGAAGATGGTCTTTCTTCTGCACCTACCCCACGGACACAACCTTTTTTCCCCTTCCTAACACGCCTATTCCCCTTTCCACCAGCAGCAGGCCTTTTTCCACTCATTTTGGTGGTTAACTAATTCACAACTCTGGAGTTGTTTGCACAAAAAAACAATGGATGGTAACCGAGCAGAGCTGAGTGGCCAAACTGTGGTATTAGGCCAAAACTATTGGCTGGGTTAGATGCAGAAAAAAATTATTTTTAATTTGCAACCTGATGGAGGTCAGTATAGATGGACTAATAGACCAAGTCCCACACACCGCTAGAAGCCCAAATATTTTTTCAGAGCTAGATGCAGAAAATTTTTTTATTCAATTTGCAACCTGATGGAGGTCAGTATAGATGGACTAATAGACCAAGTCCCACACACTGCTAGAAGCCCAAATATTTTTTCAGAGCTAGATGCAGAAAAAAATTATTTTTAATTTGCAACCTGATGGAGGTCAGTATAGATGGACTAATAGACCAAGTCCCACACACTGCTAGAAGCCCAAATATTTTTTCAGAGCTAGATGCAGAAAAAAATTATTTTTAATTTGCAACCTGATGGAGGTCAGTATAGATGGACTAATAGACCAAGTCCCACACACCGCTAGAAGCCCAAATATTTTTTCAGAGCTAGATGCAGAAAAAAATTATATTCAATTTGCAACCTGCTGGACGTCAGTATAGAAGGACTAATAGAACAAGTCCCACACACTGCTAGAAGCCCAAATATTTTTTCAGAGCTAAATGAAGAAAAAAATTATTTTTAATTTGCAACCTGATGGAGGTCAGTATAGATGGACTAATAGACCAAGTCCCACACACTGCTAGAAGCCCAAATATTTTTTCAGAGCTAGATGCAGAAAAAAATTATTTTTAATTTGCAACCTGATGGAGGTCAGTATAGATGGACTAATAGACCAAGTCCCACACACCGCTAGAAGCCCAAATATTTTTTCAGAGCTAGATGCAGAAAATTTTTTTATTCAATTTGCAACCTGATGGAGGTCAGTATAGATGGACTAATAGACCAAGTCCCACACACTGCTAGAAGCCCAAATATTTTTTCAGAGCTAGATGCAGAAAAAAATTATTTTTAATTTGCAACCTGATGGAGGTCAGTATAGATGGACTAATAGACCAAGTCCCACACACTGCTAGAAGCCCAAATATTTTTTCAGAGCTAGATGCAGAAAAAAATTATTTTTAATTTGCAACCTGATGGAGGTCAGTATAGATGGACTAATAGAACACGTCCCACACGCTGCTAGAAGCCCAAATATTTTTTCAGAGATAAATGAAGAAAAAAATTATTTTTAATTTGCAACCTGCTGGAGGTCAGTATAGAAGGACTAATAGAACAAGTCCCACACACTGCTAGAAGCCCAAATATTTTTTCAGAGCTAAATGAAGAAAAAAATTATTTTTAATTTGCAACCTGATGGAGGTCAGTATAGATGGACTAATAGACCAAGTCCCACACACTGCTAGAAGCCCAAATATTTTTTCAGAGCTAGATGCAGAAAAAAATTATATTCAGTTTGCAACCTGATGGAGGTCAGTATAGATGGACTAATAGAATGATGCTATGCCCAAAAGATTTTACTTCACTAGGTGCAGTAAAAAAATTGGTATTCTATACACAGGTGGTATATCTTGCAACACAGATAGGCTACTCCACTGACTAACACACTCTGCAATAGGCCAAAAAGGATTAGCTTTGCTAGATTCAGCCAAATGCTGTGAAAAAAACTTGCACAGCACTGGCACAGACCTGCCTGGCAAAAACTGATAGGAACTGATGTAACCTAGTCCTGAAAAGGACTCCAATTACAATTAGTCTTTACTCCCACAATCTATCTATTTAAGAGCACAGACCTGCCTGATAAAAGTCGTAGGAAATGCTGTAACCTAGTCCTTAAAAGGACTGCAATCACAACTATTCCCTACTCCCAAGCTATCTGTATATTTGTGCGAAAATTGGCTTGAAATTAACAAGGTATAGCGCACACAGCAACAGCGGTGCCGTCTAACACGCAGCTGCAGCAGTGAGAAAATGGTGGCGACGGGGAAAATGGCTTGGTCTTATAGGGCAAGGACATGTGACATACACTGCCAATCACACATGCACTTGCTTGTGTGAAAAAAAGCACTTCGCTCCGTGTGTGCGCTGCTGATAGGCTGACAGATTGCACCTCCCCACTGCAAATGCGGGAAAGAGAAAAAAAAATGGAGATCTTCATTGTTCCTGCAGAGATCCATCCCCTGCCCCTCCCCCCGCCCCGCTGTACACTCAAACTGCGTATTAACATTAATTTTCATCATTACTGAGAAAAAATCCAGTTATGATTTTGGTGCACGAACAGTTATCGAACATAACCTCGAACAGCCGAATTTTTCTCAAATTGTTCGTGTTCGCCGACCGGCTCGAACACCGCCCAAAACAGCTCGAATTTGAGATTGGCGAACAGTTCGAGTAGAACAACGCTCATCTCTATTCATAACTGGCTTAGTGATCGGACCCAAAGAATGGTCACAAATGGTTGCACATCGAGTTGGAAGAATGTCTCAAGAGGGGTACCACGAGGCTCTGTCCTGGGCCCTGTGTAGTTCAACATCTTTATCAATGATTTAGATGAAGGAATTGAGGGTAAAGCAATTAAATTTGCTAATGACACAAAGCTAGGAGGCATAGCTAATAATCTAAACAAACTCGAATTGTGGGCAGCAACCAACAGAATGGTATTTAACAGGGAGAAATGCAAAGTCATTTGTATGGGCAAAAAAAAATTAAAAAAGCATATATGACGCGCCCCCTGGGCCGTGGGGATACCCGGAGCCGGGCCTTGTAAATGCTGGGGGTTGTAGTCACCGTGGCGGTGACCCGGTCAGTGACCCAGGGCAGTCAAACCAGTGGCAGTCTATGTGTATAGGTTATATAGTCCGACTACGCCACCTGTGGAAAGCAGCTATTAGGAACCGCCGCTGCGGAGCAGTCCACTGAAGCTAGTGATATGCGCAGCAAGGTAGTGTAACTCCCCACAGGAAGAGTGTAGCTTCAGGGTAGCGTGAGTGGATGATGGTGGTGATAGTGCCTGGATTAGTAATAATAACACAGAGTCTTTTCAGTGCGGTCCTGGGGTCTTTACTGATGGTAATTATATAGGCCCCAATGGGAGTACTTGCTAGGGATGAGGGCCTTGTCAGTCTGGGGGCAATCCTAGAATTCCCCTGGCCAGGTGGAGTTGTAGGCCTGCCGTTCTGACTGCACTCTTTTGGCTATCCCGCTTATAGTCGTGTTGTAACCCACGTCCCTGAGTGTGACGTGCTGCTCACCCGTATGGCTGGCGACTCGGATCCCATGTATTGCTCGCTCCTCTGTGGCGGTACTGGTCCTTTCGTGTGGCTGAGCCTCCGGGCTTCTGTTGGCCAGGAGACTTACAATCTCCTGCTGTGCGGTTTCTGCTGCTGGGCTTGAAGGGTCCCAGAGCCTCGGACTCCGGGGTCCGGTTCTCGGTGTACACTCTGGCTAGGACGAGCTCTGCACATCTCCAGTCCTCAGCTCCTTGCTCCTGTGTGTCCTGTTTGACTCCTGACACTAGACTCACTAACCCCGCCTCCAGATCCAGTTATATAGGGCAGGATCCTCCCCTTTTCTGGTCTGGAGCAGGAGGTGTTGCTGTTGTGTGTTCCTGACCAGGAAACTCCTGTTTTGCTCCCAGACATGGTATTACTACCACTGTGGCAACCAGACCCCCTGGGGTGCCACATTCCCCCCTACTGAATTTCAGTACTCCGGGACTGAACATACTTTGCAAAAATGCAACAAGTAACAATATACAATACATGAACATATTTATAACCATTAGTGTCTTTATAGGTCACGATATCATCCGTAACCAGGTGTCCATTCCACCGAAGATGTAGTTTGAGGGACCCGTCCCAAACCCTCAATGTAGGCCCTGGGGTGGCTACAGGGCATTGATGATCCAGACGTTGGACCACGTCTTCAGCCACCTCCACGGGTTTTTGTTCTGTGGTCTGTCACAAAGGGGCACTTTCCAGGTGCAACTATTTACAGGCAAAGTTTTTGGTTATTCATTATCCATAACCTGAAAGTCTCTGAAACCTGTCGGGAACTGGGAAAGCATGGTTAAATGCACACATGAAACAATTCAACATTACAGTTATAGTTACATTTAGATTCTCCAGCGAGCAGGAATTTGACCTCTGGTGCTTCTGGTAGACCTGCGTAACACACTGTCTAACTGTGTTCCACTCTGGTCCCCTCTTCCTACCCCTGGTGTGGTGGGCACTGTGTGACCTGCACTACTGGTATTTTGAGGTGTCACTGGTAGGTTGGGCAGCTTCCTACGGATCCTTTGGTTTACCGTGGGTACAACAGGCTCGCTACTAGCAGAGGGTAGATTCTCCTGGTCTGCTGGTGAGGAATCTTCTGTCTCCGGGGCCGATGGTTCTTCCAACTCTACTGAGACTTCTGTGGGTGCTTGAGGGGCTGGTTGGAGAAATGTAAGTACAGGCACAACAATGGCATTATTCACTTGTGTCCATGACCGGGGAAATTCTCCGAGTACCGTGCTGACCATTTCTTCCCCTTCCTCTGCGGGTTGAGGGATATCCTGGTCTGCTTCAGCATGCTGTAGCTGCTCGGGACATTTCTTCAGGTGGTCTCTGGAAACTGTTGCTGTTGTCTCACCTCCGTCCTTACTTATGAGGCACACCTTGGTGTTATCATGGCTTGATGGTAGAATGGTGTACGGCTCTTTTTCACATTGGTCATGCAACTTGTGGAGTCGCCTCTTCCTCTTTAGGACTTGCTCTCCAGGTGTCAGGGGAACAGCAGGTGCATGTTGATTGTAAGTCCTCTCTTGCCTTTCTCTTGCTTGAGACAGACTTCTTTAACACTTTCCTGTACCTTACGGTATTGCTGTTGCCACTCAGTGTCCCAATCTGCATCTGGTGAGGCGTCCTCTGGAGTCAGAACTCCCATATCCAGGTCAATGGCCAGCTTACCAGGCCTTGCTCTCATCAGGTATGCTGGTGTGCAGTTGGTGGAATTCACTAGGATATGATTGTAGAGGTCCACCAGGTCTGGCCACTTTTCTGGCCACAGACTGCGTTCCTCCAGGGGCAATGTCTTCAGTAGGTCTATCACCACCTGGTTCATCTTTTCACACATCCCGTTGGTCTGGGGGTGATAAGGCGTTGTCCTGATCTTCTTGCAACCTTACAGGTTGCAGAACTCCTGGAATACCTCCGCTTCGAAGGCTGGACCTTGGTCAGTTAGCACGCGTTCTGGGTAACCATGTGGGCGGCAGAAGTGCTGTTGGAAAGCTCTGGCCGCTGTCTGAGCCGTTTGGTCCTTGACTGGCACTACTACCAGGAACCAGGAGTAGTGGTCTACGATGGTGAGAGTGTAGACATAGCCTGACTTGCTTGGGGACAGCTTCACATGGTCCAGGGCTACCAGTTCGAGTGGCTGCTTGGTGATGATGGGCTGCAGGGGAGCCCTCTGGCTGGCACGGTCTTTCCATCTCAGGTTGCACGGTCCGCAGTCTCGGCACCACCTCTCGATTGCTCTTCTCATGCCAACCCAATAGAACCGTTCCCGCAGCAGGACTTCCAGCTTTTTCCATCCGATGTGTCCTGCTCCGTCGTGGTACGCTTCCAAGACCATAGACGCGTCCCGCCTCGGGACTACCACCTGCCAGACCAGCTTGTGCGTCCGGGAGTTAACAGTTCTTCGACACAGCTTCCCTTCATAGATGAACAGCTTACTCTTCTCTTTCCACAGCTGTTTGGCCTCCTCTGGAGCATCTGGGTCAGGGTATGAGTTGGCTCATGTCAGCAACTCTTTGACTAGGTGGACGGCCGGGTCACTGTCTTGTGTTTCTGCCCATCCGTGGTGGGGCAAGGGATTGAACGTGACCTCTTTGGTGGCTGAGTACCTATCTTTCACACAGTGGGAGCACTGAGTTATCCCATGACGGTGGAAAGCAGGGATTTCTATCTCTTCCAGTTCTTCTGGGTCTTCTCCCGCATCTGGCAAGTTAGGCATCCTGGATAGTGCATCTGCTTTGGCATTCTTGCGCCCAGCCATGTACTTGATAATTAGAGAGTTGGGCCATCCATCTCTGCTCCAGGGCACCAAGTTTCGCAGTGTCCAGATGTGTCAGCGGGTTGTTGTCTGTGAATACGGTGAACTTGGAAGAGGCGAGGTAATGCTTAAAGCGCTCTGTCACTGCCCATACTACTGCGAGGAACTCTAGCTTGAAGGAGCTGTAATTTTCTGGGTTCCTTTCTGTGGGCCGGAGCATCCTGCTGGCATAAGCGATTACCCGTTCTCTGCCCTGCTGGATCTGGGACAGCACCGCTCCCAGTCCCACGTTGCTCACGTCTGTGTGGAGGATGAAGGGCTGGCCATAATCAGGGTAAGCCAGGATCTCATCCCCCATGAGGGCCATTTTCAGCTGGTGGAAGGACTCATCTTCCAGGTTGTCCCATTTGAATGGTGGCTTCTGGTTTTTGGCCTTCCTGGACTGGCCTATAAGGAGGTCCTGCATGGGTGCCGCCATCTTGGTGAAGCCTGGAATAAATCTTCGATAGTAGCCTACCAAGCCGAGGAACTGCCGCACTTCCTTTACGGTGGAGGGTCTTGGCCAGTCCATGATTACTGTGATTTTATCGGGGTCTGGAGCTATACCATCAGCGCTCACCACGTGCCCCAGGTACTGTACCTTGGGTTTCAGCAGATGACATTTTGAGGGCTTCACCTTTAGACCAAAGCCAGCCAGGGTGTCAAACTCTTCCGCCAGGTGCTTCAGATGGTCCTCATACGTCTCGGAGTATACAATGACGTCATCCAGGTACAGCAGGACCGTCTCGAAATTCTTATGTCCCATACAGCACTCCATCAACCGCTGGAAGGTTCCTGGGGCGTTGCAGAGCCCGAATGGCATGCAGTTGAACTCACTGAGGCCCATCGGGGTGGTGAATGCGGTCTTCTCCTTAATCGCCTCTGCTACAGGAACCTGCCAATACCCACTAGTAAGATCCAAAGTAGAGAAATAGTTAGCAGATTTTAACGCAGCTAGTGACTCCTCTATCCTGGGTAGCGGGTATGCATCTTTGTGTGTTATGCGGTTGATTTTTCTGTAGTGTACACACATTCTCATAGTGCCATCCTTTTTCTTTACAAGAACTAATGGAGCTGCCCAGGGGCTACAACTGTCTCTTATTACCCCAGCCTCCTTCATTTCTCGCAACATCCCTTTGGCATTTTGGTAGTGTGCAGGGGGTACAGGCCGGTACCTTTCTTTAATGGGTGGATGGTCTCCCGTGGGGATATGGTGTTGAACCCCTTTTACCTGCCCGAAGTCAAGTGGATGAATACTGAAGACCCTTTCGTATTCCTGTACCACCCGGTACACTCCTTGTTTTTGGTGTGGAGAGGTGGAGTCAGTGCCCACATGCAGCTTCTGACACCAGTCCTCCAGTTGTCCCTTGGAGCCGTTATCCTCCGCCTGTTGGGATGGAGGTAAGGGTTCCACTGTCTTTATAGAATTCTGGTTGACAGTGAACAGTTTGGCTAGGGTGGCATACCGGGGCAAATGGACTTCTCTCTCACCATTGTTTAGGATGCAGACGGGTACCCTCCCATGGTGGACATCAACCACCCCCCAGGCTGTCAAAATGGTGGGCCTACTGTCAGAGTAGACGGGCTATACCAAGGCCTGGTAATCTCTACCCCTTAGACCAGAGGTCCCCAACCGCCGGTCCGCGGACCAGGACCGGGCCGTTGGGGTTTTTTAGCCGGTCCGCGGCACCGCCACAGACAATCACTAAACATTGACAGTGTGCTCTGGTCTGCGGTGGCTCAGAGCACACTGTGTGGGGTGGATGCTGCCCGCTGTTCTAGACTCCCGCAGGGTAGACCTGTAGAGGACCTGTGATGACATCAAGGTACATAACTGTGAAGTCACCACAGGTCCTGAAGCAGGATGAAGCAGGGGCGGAACTACCGAGGGAGAGGGGGCCCCTCCAGCCTCCAGCAGGGCCGCCATCAGGGCATGACTGCCCTGACTCCAGTATGGGGCCCGGCCGGTAGGAGCCCCCTCGGAGCCCCCCTCTTGTGCGTCTCTCTCCTCATGGGGCCCCCGGCCCCATGCAAAGCGCCGGGTCCAGGACATCTCATAATTCCTCTGACTTCCGGTCATGTGACGGCGCCGTCACATGACCGGAAGGCAGGAGAACCTGGTGTCAGCGATTTGGACGAGCGCCAGGATTCTGCATGGATCGCATGGGGGTAAGTATAACAAGTTTTATTTTTTTTTAAATACAATTAACTAGGAGTGGGGGGAATGGGAGATGCACATGGGGGGAGGGGAGAGATGAGAGATGCACATGGGGGAGGGGAGAGATGAGAGATGCACATGGGGGAGGGGAGAGATGAGAGATGCACATGGGGGGCAGGGGAGAGATGCACATGGGGGGGAGGGGAGATATGAGAGATGCACATGGGGGGAAGGGAGAGATGAGAGATGCACATGGGGGAGGAGAGAGATGAGAGATGCACATGGGGGGGAGGGGAGAGATGAGAGATGCACGGGGGGGTGAGAGATGCAAGGGGGATGAGAGATGCACGGGGGGGATGAGAGATGCACGGGGGGGATGAGAGATGCACGGAGGGGATGAGAGATGCACGGGGGGTGGATGAGAGATGCACGGGGTGGGTGAGAGATGCACGGAGGGGGATGAGAGATGTACGGAGGGGGATGAGAGATGCACGGGGGGTGAGCTGCACATGGGGTGGGTGAGAGATGCACATGGGGGGGTTATGTTTACATAACTTTGTTGCCTTATGAAGGGCGGGGGGGGCCCCCAAAAATTTCTTGCACAGGGGCCCACTACAATCTGTGTCCGCCCCTGGGATGAAGTAAATGCAGCTCAACAGCAGCTGTCAGGACAGCTGCCCTGTCCTGCTGCAGGGCGTGATGGGGCCTCAGTGATGTGGCTCCTGGCACAGCACATTATGTGGGGCTCCTGGCATAGCTCCTGGCGGGGACCTGGTCTACACTATATGATAAGTATGCACTAAACTCCAAATCCCTCCATTACCCCGCCCCCATATGACCAAAGCCCCGCCCACCCCACCTCCTCCTTGCTGGGCCATGGAAAAATGATCTTGCTTCAAGCCAGTCCCTGGTGCAAAAAAGGTTGGGGACCACTGCCTTAGACCAATAGCTGTCCGGCACCATATCATCATTTCACTTTTTGGGGGCATGGCGATTGGGAATGGGTCGCTCATCCTAACACTACCAATTTCACCACCAGACAGTTCTACCTGCTGTCTTTTCATCAGGGCTCGGATCTCCCTCTGTAGAACCCCCTGCTGGCTGGAACTGGCAGTTTCCGCAACCTACTGCAATAAGACAATTATCTCTGCAAGACAATTTTCAATGACATTAGTGTCTAAAGTTATCATAGGATGACTTTCTCGGCAATCGATGTCGACAATAATCAGTCCTTGTGCTGGCAGTTCGACTTTGCCAACCTTTATCGTCACTTCTTTAAACCCCACCTGAGGTACGGGTTGACCATTGCTGGCATAAATGCTCAAATGTTCGTCTGGACGGCTTGCGATGTCAGAGTCGGTCCAGTACTGTTTGAAAAGAATGTAGGGGATAGTGGTCACCTGGGATCCAGTGTCCAGCAACGCGCTCATTGGAAAGCCGTCCAGCACTACAGGTAGGACCGGTCCCCCCCCCACATATTTGTCTTGCCAGCTTGATGGGCCTGGTGGTCTTATGCCTGGGGGGTTGGCCCTCTGCCCCAGGTTTTGCCCATTTAAATGACAGTACCTTGCATAATGTCCTGGCTGGTTGCAGCGGCGCAGATGGGTTGTCCGTCCTGGTCGTAGCGGTCGCTGTTCCTCCCTCTCGATGGTGGAATCCTCTTTTGTCGGCGCCACGGGACGTCCTCCGGACTGGAAGCCAGCTGTATCCTTCCTTTGGGGGACACCTGCAAGGACTGCACAGTTTTGGTTAGTGCTGCTACACTTTTAGTTAACTCTTGGACCTGATGGTGCAGGTCTGTAGACGGGGCATTGTCCAGAGTCTGTGCATCAGCTCCTACAGGCTCCGGGGAAAAGGGTGCCACCTCCTGGTGGTAGGTGATAGCTGGGCGCCGGTGAGCTGTAGCGCCACCTGGTGCTAGTTCTCGTAGCACCCGGATGGCCCTGTCCTTAAACTAAGCCGTGCGGTTTCTGCTGCTGGGCTTGAAGGGTCCCACAGCCTCGGACTCCGGTGTCCGGTTCTCGGTGTACACTCTGGCTAGGACGAGCTCTGCACAGCTCCAGTCCTCAGCTCCTTGCTCCTGTGTATCCTGCTTGACTCCTGACACTAGACTCACTAACCCCGCCTCCAGATCCAGTTATATAGGGCAGGATCCTCCCCTTTTCTGGTCTGGAGCAGGAGGTGTTGCTTGTTGAGTGTTCCTGACCAGGAAAATCCTGTTTTGCTCCCAGACATGGTATAACTACCACTGTGGCAAACAGACCCCCTGGGGTGCCACATATACCGAATGGGAGGAATAGCGCTAAGCAACAGTACATGTGAAAAAGACTTGGTTACACTAATAGATCATAGACTGAACATGAGTCAACAGTGTGATGCAGCAATAAAAAAAGACAAACACAATTCTGGGCTGCATTAAGAGAAGCATAGAGTCTAGAGAAGTAATTATCATCCTCTACTCCTCGTGGTCGGACCTCATCTGGAATACTGTGTCACGTTCTGGGCACCACATTTTAAAGAGACATCGAAAAACTGGAGCAAGCTCAGAGAAGAGTGACCAGGAAGGTGACTGGTCTGCAAACAATGTCTTATGAGGAACGGTTAGAGGATTTGGAAATGTTTAGCTTGCAAAGTTTAGCTTGCAAAATAAAAGACTGAGGAGACTTAATAGCTGTCTACAAATATCTCAAGGGCTGTCATATTGTAGAGGGATCAGCTTTATTCTCATTTGCACAAAGAAAGACTAGAAGCAATGGAATGAAACTGAATAGGAGAAGATACAGATTAGATATTAGAAAAAACTTTTTGACAGAGAGGGTGATCAATGAGTGGAACAGGCGGCCACGAGAGGTGGTGAGTAGTGATGAGCGAGCATACTCACAAGTACTCGGTACTCGCCCAAGCATCTCAGTACTTGAGATTCTCGGAGATGCTTGGGGGGATGCTTGGGTCCCCTCCCTGCATGTTTGGCTCTCTTTAGAGCGCCAATCAACATGCAGGGATTGCCTGCCACTCACTGTAAGGCCGCAGCCATGTTGCGTTGTGGCATTACAGTGATTGGCTAGCCGCACAGCATCATCAGGTCTATATCAGTCTACTCCGCAATCAGGCAGTGTAGGGAGAGGTGCTGCTGAGCTAGGGAGAGATTTGGTTATGTATTAAGTAGTGTAGGGAGAAAACAAGTACAATACACATATCCATCTCAATGAACAGTCCTTCTGAGGACTAATCCATCTGCAGACATATCAGGCAGGAAGGGTATATAGGTAGGCAGTGTATATAGCAGACTGCAGTGCATATAGCACAAGAGGCTCCATTCCAGTTCTGCCTTCTGCTGCTGTTAGATATTTCTATACAAAGGCCCAGGTCTCAGGGGCCAGGAATAATTTTTTGGGGATTGTAATCCTCATTATTTGGTTAAAAAGCAATCCAGAGAACACCGTTTTTCTGTGCCATTTGCTTGTTGGCACTGCAGAATACAGCCAGATCCTTTCCATATTACAGCGCTAAAAATCCAGCTATTTAAAACTGTGGTTTGTCCATCAAACGGATCACATATAATTGCGCTGAAAATAATGCCATTTTTGGCCTCCATTCAATTTTTTTTTCAGTGCGTCAGCAAAGTTTTTGGCACCGGTTTGTTGTTCAAAATAGTTACCTAGAGGCCAGGTATTTAAAACTGTGGTTTCTCCATCACAAGGATCATATTCACATATAATTTTGCTGAAAATACTGCCATTTTTGGCCTCCATTCAATTTTTTTTTCAGTGTGTCAGCAAAGTTTTTGGCACCGGTTTGCTGTTCAAAATAGTTACCTAGAGGCCAGGTATGGTTTCTCCGTCACACGGATCACATATACATTTTCTGAAAATTTTGCCATTTTTGGCCACTATTCTAATTTATTTTCAGTGTGTCAAAGTTTTTGGCATCGGTTTGCTGTTCAAAATAGTTACCTACAGGCCAGGTATTTAAAACTGTGGTTTCTCCATCACCCGGATTAAGTATAACTTCGCTCCAAATTCAGCCATTTATTGTGAGCGTGGAAGATATTGGGCAAAGCACGTGGCAAGGGACAGGGGACTGCACTTGATGGAGATGGTGATGGTGCATGCAGAGGCCGAGGCCGTGAGCAAGCTGAAATTGTGCCACAACAAACACCCACATCTTCTCGCCCGACTTTCCTGTCCCAATTCCTAGGGGACCGCAGCACACCATTGTTGAACCCAGAGAAGTGTCAAAAGGTCGTTGATTGGTTAGCGGATAATGCTTCCAGTCACTTAGCCACCACCACCCTGTCTTCCACACGGTCAAGTCTCAGTAGCCGTGAGTCTGGACCGCATATTCCTCACCCTGATTCTACTTCTTCCCACCATGTCGAGTGCCCGTAGACAACTGATCCCACACTTGGACACTCTGAAGAGCTGTTCACTTTTCCATTTATAGATTCGGGCCTCTCGTTCGGGCCTCTCGTCCGGTCCACTTGAAGCGGGGCAAGAGGAGATCGCATGTACCTATGCCCAAATATTTAAGCAGCCACGGTCACACGAAGGTGACGGTGGGAAAGTGTCACAAGAGGTGGATGATGATGAGACACAATTGCCAGAAAGTCAGGAGGAGGACCAGGGTGCGGGAGTGGAAGACGAGGTGGTGGATGATATAGTAACTGATCTAACCTGGCAGGAGGACATGCAGAGCGAAGAGAGCAGCTCACAGGGGGAGGGAGGCAGACCTCCCCAACAGGCAGGAAGAAGCAGTGTGGTGGCTGCAGGCAGAAGGCAGGCAACCATTCCCCGTAACAAAAACACGAAGGAAGTTGTCAGTACAACTGTTAGGTCTTCCCGAGTCTGGTTGCTTTTAAAGACTCTGCCAATAACCCCAAAAAGGCCATTTGCACAACCTGCCAGGCCAGCATCAGCAGGGGTGGCAAAACTAGCAGCCTGACCACCACGAGCATGATCAGGCACATGGCAGCAAAGCACCCGACTTTGTGGGCCGAACCAGGGTGCAGGAACAGTGTCTGCGGATGGCACCATTGCTTCTTCCGCTGTTGTGCACGCAAGTCAATCTCCTGTCCATGGTGCATGCGAAGATGCCTCCTGCCCTGAACCTGTCATTGCACACTCTCAAGTAGCAGCATCAGGAAGCACGTCCACGTCCTTGTCCCATAGCAGCGTTCAGTTGTACATAACCCAGTCCTTGGAACGTAAGCGCAAATACGCAGCCAACGCCCCACAGGCCACACTACTAAATTCCCACATTTCACGACTGCTTGCACTAGAAATGTTGCCTTTTAGGCTCATGGAGACGGAAGCATTCCACAACCTGATGGCGGCGGCCATCCCTCGGTACTTGGTCCCCAGTCTCCACCATTTCTCCCGGCGAGCCGGCCCCGCTGTAACGGGTCTGGGAGGTGGAACCTCTGAGCGACTATACAAGGGGGCGGTCCTTGTAAGGAAGCGGGTGGCTCCCAGGGAAGACGGGAAGGTAGTCACGGCAAGGACAGGGACAGTCTCTGGGTAGAAGGGCAGGTAGTCACGGCAAGTGACAGGGACAGTCTCTGGGTACAAGGGCAGGTAGTCACAGCAAGTGACAGGGACAGTCTCTGGGTAGAAGGGCAGACAGGTAGAAGGTGGACGCTCCCAGGTGAGCGGGCAAGAGTCTCTGGATGGCCAGGTGGTCACGGCAAGTGACGGCAGAGCCTCCAGGTAGGCTAACAGGCAGGTAGCAGGTGAGCGCTCCCAGGTGAGCGGGCAAGAGTCTCTGGACAGGCAGGTGGTCACGGCAAGTGACGGCAGAGCCTCCAGGTAGGCTAGCAGGCAGGTAGCAGGTGAGCGCTCCCAGGTGAGCGGGCAAGAGTCTCTGGACAGGCAGGTGGTCACGGCAAGTGACGGCAGAGCCTCCAGGTAGGCTAGCAGGCAGGAAGCAGGTGAGCGCTCCCAGGTGAGCGGGCAAGAGTCTCTGGACAGGCAGGTGGTCACGGCAAGTGACGGCAGAGCCTCCAGGTAGGCTAGCAGGCAGGTAGCAGGTGAGCGCTCCCAGGTGAGCGGGCAGGCTGGTCCATAGACAGACTGACAGGTGTCGGAAGGCAGACCGTCGGACCGCAGGCTTGCAAGCAGGTAGGCGGATATCAGGCAGGTATCAAGCAGGAATCTGGCAGGTGACTGGCAGGTAACAGGCAGGAATCTGGCAGGTGACTGGCAGGTAACAGGCAGGAATCTGGCAGGTGACTGGCAGGTAACTGGCAGGAATCTGGCAGGTGACTGGCAAGTAACTGGTGACGGGACATGAGGGCTGAAGCAGAGAGAAGGCTTTGCAACAACATTGCTCGGGCACCTCCATTTTGGAGGAGGTGCCTTATATATGGAGAGGTCCTCCGGCCATTGGCCGGGGACTCCTTAGGACGGCGCGCGCGGCCCCTTTAAGAGAGGGGGAGCGCGCGCGCGCTCTAAGCACAGAGGCCGGGAAGCAGCGCGCGCTGCCAGCAGAGCGGGAGGAAGCCGCAGGGCACGGAGCGGAGAGGTGAGGGAAACGGCGTCCCTGCCTAGCAGGGGGCAGGGACGCCGACACTACAGTACCCCCCCCTTTAGGCCCCCCCTTTTTTAGGCCAGAGAGAAATTTAGCAAGGATGAGAGGGGCATGGATGTTCTCCCGGGGCTCCCATGTTCTCTCCTCAGGACCAAACCCCTTCCAATCTACCAAAAAAAAGGTCTTTCCTCTTACCCTCTTAGTGGCCAGAATACTCTCTACCTCAAAGATGTCTTCAGTGGAAACCGGAGCAGGAGGAGTACCTGGATTGTTGGAAAAAGAGTTAAAGACAACGGGTTTGAGGAGAGATACGTGGAAGGAGTTGGGAATCCGTAAGGTGGCCGGGAGTTTTAATTTGTAGGCCACTGGATTAATTTGCCTGAGGATTTCGAAAGGACCGATGAAGCGAGGACCTAACTTGTAGGAGGGTATCTTGAGCCGTACATGTTTGGAAGAGAGCCAAACCTTGTCTCCCGGACGGAATTGAGGCGGATCCAGACGTCTCTTATCAGCATATCGCTTCATCCACTCGGAGGACTGAAGAAGTGCAGACCTAGTACTCTCCCAAATGGTAGAAAACTCGCTGACAAGAGACTGCGCGGCAGGGTTGTCCACAGAGGCGGAGACGGGAAACGGAATCCGGGGGTGCTGGCCATAGACAATAAAGAACGGGGACTTGGAAGAGGATTCGCTCTCGTGGTTATTATAAGAGAACTCGGCCCAAGGAAGGAGGTCCACCCAATCAGAATGGTGGGCATTAACAAAGTGCCGGAGATAGCTGGTAAGGATCTGATTGATCCGCTCCATTTGACCATTGGACTGAGGGTGGTAAGCGGAGGAGAAGTCCAGGGTGACGTCCAGCAGTTTACATGTGGCTCTCCAGAAGCGTGAGGTAAACTGAACCCCTCGATCCGACACGATGTGGAAGGGTAGGCAATGGAGACGGAAGATATGGCGAATAAAGTCCTTAGCCAGCTCAGGTGCAGACGGAAGACCAGGCAGGGGAATGAAGTGGGCCATTTTAGAGAAGCGGTCAGCGACCACCCAAATGACAGTACACCCGGCAGAGACAGGAAATTCGGTAATGAAGTCCATAGCGATGTGTTGCCACGGGGCAACAGGTATGGGAAGCGGCAGGAGATGACCAGCTGGTAAGTGTCTGGGAACTTTGTTGCGGCCACAAGATGAACAGGCAGAGACGAAGTCTACCACATCCTTATGCAGGGTAGACCACCAGTAATGCCGGGAAATGAGTAGGAAGGTCTTCTTTTGGCCGGAATGGCCAGCTAGTTTAGAAGAATGACCCCAGCGAAGAACCCTCTCACGGTCTGGAGGCGCCACGAACGTCTTGCCGGGTGGAAGACGAGTCAAATCCAAGGGGGCCACATTCATCACCTTGGAGGGGTCGATAATGTGCATAGGCTCCTCCTCTTGGTCGGAGGACAGGAAGGATCGGGACAAGGCATCAGCTTTGACATTTTTGTCCGCCGGGCGGAAATGAAGGATGAAATCGAAGCGGGCAAAAAACAAAGACCACCGGGCCTGACGTGGATTAAGTCTCTGGGCATTTTGGAGATATGCCAGGTTCTTGTGATCCGTGTAGATGATCACCGGGTATAGAGCCCCTTCAAGCAGGTAACACCATTCCTCCAGCGCCGATTTAACGGCAAGCAGTTCTCGGTCTCCTATGGAGTAATTGCGCTAAGAGGAGGAGAAGATTTTAAAGAAGAAGCCGCAGGTTACCATTCTCCCGGAGGAAGACTTTTGGGTGAGCACCGCTCCGGCTCCAGAGGAGGAGGCATCAACCTCCAGGTAGAACTGTTTGTTGCAGTCCGGACGGTGCAGCACAGGGGCAGAGGAGAAGGCTTGTTTCAGGGAAAGGAAGGCCTCCTCAGCTTCGGATGACCATACCTTGGGATTTGCTCCCTTACGGGTGAGCGCAGATATGGGCGCAGTCCGTGACGAGAAGTGAGGAATGAAGAGACGATAGTAAATAGCGAAGCCCTGGAATCGCTGTATCGCCTTCAAGCCCTCTGGACGGGGCCACTTTAGGACAGCAGAGAGCTTCTCGGGATCCATTCGCAAGCCTGTCTGGGAGATAACATAGCCCAGGAAAGGAAGAGAGGTCTGCTCAAAAAGGCACTTCTAGTATTTAGCATAGAGGTGGTTCTGCCTGAGCCTAAGCAGGACCTGACAAACATCCCTCCGGTGTGTGGGAAGATCCGGAGAGAAGACCAAGATGTCGTCCAGGTATACCACCACGCAGGAGTAAAGAAGGTCACGGAAGATGTCATTGACCAGTTCTTGGAAGACGGCGGGAGCATTGCAGAGACCGAAGGGCATCACACGGTACTCATAGTGTCCGTCCCGGGTATTAAATGCTATTTTCCACTCGTCTCCCTGACGGATACGGACCAGGTTATATGCTCCTCGTAGATCCAGCTTGGAGAAGATCCTGGCGCCTTTAAGACGATCAAATAACTCAGAGATGAGCGGAAGGGGGTATTTATTTTTAACCGTGATCTGATTGAGTCCTCTATAGTCAATACAGGGGCAAAGCGAGCCATCTTTTTTTGACAAAGAAGAATCCGGCTCCAAACGGGGAAGTAGACTTCCGGATGAATCCCCTGGCCAGATTCTCCTCTATGTACTCAGACATGGCCCAGGTTTCTGCCGCAGACAATGGATAAATACGCCCACGGGGTGGAGTGGCACCAGGTACCAGGTCGATCGGGCAATCATATGGCCTATGAGGAGGCAATGTCTCTGCTTCCTTCTTACCGAAGACGTCAGCATAGGGCCAGTAAGGAGCCGGAAGACCGGGTAAATTAGCTGGGATAGGTGGAGGACGAACCGGACGAACCGGAACCAGGCAGGTCTTATGGCAGGCCGGCCCCCACCGGAGTACTTCACCGGAATGCCAGTTCAACACAGGTTCATGTGTCTGGAGCCAAGGTAGACCTAGCAATAGGGAGTGGGAGAGTCCGGACAACACATGGAAGGAGATTACCTCAGAGTGCAGCATTTCCACCTGCAGGGTTATGGGTTCCGTGACGAGCAGGATGGTCACCGGAAGGAGTCTTCCATCTACGGAGGCGACTGACAAAGGTTCAGCCAGAGACTTGGTGGGAATACGGTATTTCTCAACCAGGGACTGAGAGATGAGGTTTCCAGCGGATCCAGAGTCCAGGTGGGCGAGTTCAAAGTGACGGTTCTCTCCCCAGGAGATAGATACAGACAAAGTCAGGGTTGGAGAGGACTTATTTTTGTCTAGGGCGACCTCTCCTAGCGGTCCTAGACACTGGAGTTTCCCGGCCTCTCCGGGCAGGAACGAATCAGGTGCTCCTTACTGCCACAATAGAATCAGCTCCCCTCGGCTCGGCGTGACTCTTGGCGAGATTTGACCAACTTGGTCTGGTCGATCTGCACTCGGGTGAGTGCGCCCGGGGAGTGACAGAAGAGGAGATAGGTTTCTGAAAAGTAGGAGCTAGGCGGGGAAACCTTCTCTCACGGGTGGTCTCTTTGGTACGTTCTTGAAACCGGATGTCAATCCGGGTAGCCAGAGACACCAGGTCATTCAGGGTGGTAGGAATGTCCCTACCGGAGAGCTCATCTTTTATCCGACCGGAAAGGCCCTCCCAGAAGACGGACACCAGGGCCTCATTATCCCAGGCAAGCTCAGAAGCGATGGTGCGGAACCGTATGGCATATTGGCCCATGGTGAGACTCCCTTGGCGGAGACGTAGCAAAGAGGAGGCAGATGAGGTCTTTCGTCCCGGTTCATCGAAGACCCTACGGAAAGCAGTGAGGAAAGACGACAGGTCGGACACCAGGGGATCCTCTCTCTCCCACAGAGGGTTAAGCCATGCCAGTGCCTCCCCAGTGAGATGGGACATGATGAATGTCACTTTGGCTCGGTCGGAGATAAACTGGTGAGCCAGGAGTTCAAAGTGCAGGGTTCACTGGTTTATGAAGCCCCGAGCTAGAGCGGGGTCGCCTCCGAAGCGAGGAGGTGCAGAAAGCCGGGGACCGGGGCAGGATGCCATGGTATTGGTGGGCAGCGGCGCTGCTGGGTTGCGAGTCATGACACTAGCGGTGGTTGCTGGTGGAGCAGTCAGAGTGTCCAGGCGAGAGTTGACATTCCGCAGGTGGCTCAGGATGGACTCCTGTTGGGACCTCTGACGGGACAGTTCATGGCATAGGTCCGAGAGCGAGGGAGTTTGGGTGCCACCGGGTTCCATGGCCCGAGCAAACTGTAACGGGTCTGGGAGGTGGAACCTCTGAGCGACTATACAAGGGGGCGGTCCTTGTAAGGAAGCGGGTGGCTCCCAGGGAAGACGGGCAGGTAGTCACGGCAAGGACAGGGACAGTCTCTGGGTAGAAGGGCAGGTAGTCACAGCAAGTGACAGGGACAGTCTCTAGGTAGAAGGGCAGACAGGTAGAAGGTGGACGCTCCCAGGTGAGCGGGCAAGAGTCTCTGGACGGCCAGGTGGTCACGGCAAGTGACGGCAGAGCCTCCAGGTAGGCTAGCAGGCAGGTAGCAGGTGAGCACTCCCAGGTAAGCGGGCAAGAGTCTCTGGACAGGCAGGTGGTCACGGCAAGTGATGGCAGAGCCTCCAGGTAGGCTAGCAGGCAGGTAGCAGGTGAGCACTCCCAGGTGAGCGGGCAAGAGTCTCTGGACAGGCAGGTGGTCACAGCAAGTGACGGCAGAGCCTCCAGGTAGGCTAGCAGGCAGGAAGCAGGTGAGTGCTCCCAGGTGAGCGGGCAAGAGTCTCTGGACAGGCAGGTGGTCACAGCAAGTGACGGCAGAGCCTCCAGGTAGGCTAGCAGGCAGGTAGCAGGTGAGCGCTCCCAGGTGAGCGGGCAGGCTGGTCCATAGACAGACTGACAGGTGTCGGAAGGCAGACCGTCGGACCGCAGGCTTGCAAGCAGGTAGGATGATATCAGGCAGGTATCAAGCAGGAATCTGGCAGGTGACTGGCAGGTAACAAGCAGGAATCTGGCAGGTGACTGGCAGGCAACAGGCAGGAATCTGGCAGGTGACTGGCAGGTAACAGGCAGGAATCTGGCAGGTGACTGGCAGGTAACTGGTGACGGGACCTGAGGGCTGAAGCAGAGTGAAGGCTTTGCAACAACATTGCTCGGGCACCTCCATTTTGGAGGAGGTGCCTTATATATGGAGAGGTCCTCCGGCCATTGGCCGGGGACTCCTTAGGACGGCGCGCGCGGCCCCTTTAAGAGAGGGGAAGCACGCGCGTGCGCGCCCTAAGCACAGAGGCCGGGAAGCAGCGCGCGCTGCCAGCAGAGCGGGAGGAAGCCGCCGGGCACGGAGCGGAGAGGTGAGGGAAACGGCGTCCATGCCTAGCAGGGGGCAGGGACGCCGACGCTACACCCGCATTACACAAGCACATGTCCCAAAACATTAGCCGTGCCCTCAACAACACAGTTACCGGGAAAGTCCACCCAACCATGGACACGTGGACACGTGCTTGTGGGCAGGGACGGTACATATCGCTGACGGCACACTGGGTTAGCATAGTGGAAGCCGGGACCCAGTTGGACCTTGGGACGGAACACGTCCTCCCGACGCCAAGGATTGCGGGCCCTAGGTCAATCAGAATTGCCCCCACAGTCTACAGTTGCTGCACCTCATCCTCCTCAGCCTCCTCCTCTTCAGCCTCCATCTCCAAAATGACCACATCAGTCACAAGCTGGAAGAACTGCAGCACTGCCCCGGCCAAGCGGCAAAAGGCTGTGTTAAAGCTAATATGCTTAGGTGACAAACCGCACAAGGCTGTAGAGTTGTGGACAGCTCTGAAAGAGCAGGCAGATCTGTGGCTCACACCGCTGAACCTACAGCCATGCATGGTCATGTGTGACAATGGCCGGAACCTGGTGGTGGCTCTGAGGCGAGACGAGCTCACACACGTACCATGCCTGGCCCATGTGCTTAACCTAGTGGTTCATCGGTTTCTCAAATCCTACCCGGAGCTGCTGGATGTGCTTGTTAAAGTATGCCGCCTGTGCGCCCTATTTAGAAAGTCACCTACAGCTTCTGTCACCCTTGCCGTGTTTCCGCAGCGTTTGCACCTTACGGCTCACAGACTGGTGTGTGATGTCCCCACGTGTTGGAACTCTACACTGCAGATGTTGGGAAGGATTTGTGAGCAGAAGAGGGCAGTTGTTGAGTGCCAGCATCAACAAGGCCGTCGGTATTCAGTTCAGACTCCACACATAAGACCTCAGGAGTGGATATGGATGTCAGACATACAGTACAGACCAAAAGTTTGGACACACCTTCTCATTTAAAGATTTTTCTGTATTTTCATGACTATGAAAATTGTACATTCACACTGAAGGCATCAAAACTATGAATTAACACATGTGGAATTATATACTTAACAAAAAAGTGTGAAACAACTGAAAATATGTCTTATATTCTAGGTTCTTCAAAGTAGCCACCTTTTGCTTTGATGACTGCTTTGCACACTCTTGGCATTCTCTTGATGAGCTTCAAGAGGTAGTCACCGGAACTGGTTTTCACTTCACAGGTGTGCCCTGTCAGGTTTAATAAGTGGGAATTCTTGCCTTATAAATGGGGTTGGGACCATCAGTTGTGTTGTGCAGAAGTCTGGTGGATACACAGCTGATAGTCTACTGAATAGATTGTTAGAATTTGTATTATGGCAAGAAAAAAGCAGCTAAGTAAAGAAAAACAAGTGACCATCATTACTTTAAGAAATGAAGGTCAGTCAGTCCGAAAAATTGGGCAAACTTTGAAAGTGTCCCCAAGTGCAGTTGCAAAAACCATCAAGCGCTACAAAGAAACAGGCTCACATGAGGACCGCCCCAGGAAAGGAAGACCAAGAGTCACCTCTGCTTCTGAGGATAAGTTTATCCGAGTCACCAGCCTCAGAAATCGCAGGTTAACAGTAGTGTTGAGCCACCCCCGTAGTGTTTGAGTTTGGTTCGGTTCGTCAAACACCCGTATGTTCGCCGAACTGTTCGTCGAACTGTTCGTCGCACACCTTCGAACACCATTAAAACAATGGCAGGCAAACAAAAACACATAGAAACACATAGAAAACACCTTCAAAGGTGTCCAAAACCTGACAAACTCCTCAGAAGATACAACAAACACATGGAAAAGTGACTAGTACATATAGTCATGCTTAAAGAAAAGAGGTGGAGGAGTAAAAGGAGGGGGAGACACAGATATAGGCATGTCATGCCCTTCTAAAACCAAAAAAGTGCGAAGCCGACACGGCCAGTCCATTCCTGCCCGTGCGACCTCCGTGTCGCCAGGTTTGTGCCAGAGCTGCGGTGGACCCTGACGGCCTGCCCCCCTCTCCCAATACTGGTGCCTGTCCGCTGGTGGGTCAAGCGAGCCCCCCTGTGGTGGAGGCAGGTCTAAGCTTTTTAATTTAAATTGTCTCTCTAATTTGAATGAATACACTTTAAATCCTTTTACAAGGATCTATTGGAGGGCAAGTCTCATGCCAGCAGCCGCGTAATTCCAGCTCCAGTAGCGTCCACTAAAGCTGCTGCAGTTAAAAAGCTTTTATAAGGATCGAGCTCGGCCGACCACCGCAAGGCGTCCTACCGCCAGTCCCAACCCCTATGCCTTGGGGTGCCTCCTGATGCTCTTCACTGAGTATCCCGTGGTCCCGAAACATTTCCTTTGAAAAAATTAAGTGTGAAAACTACAGGTGGTGTAGCTTGCTTAACAGCTGGGATAATCCGCTGACTAACAGACACTGCTACTAGGCACAAAGTATTTCCTGGGCTAGATGCAGTTAAAAATTTGTAATTAGATGCTCTCGTTGGATCCTGAGAAAGCACTCCATAGAGTCTCCTGGCACGCCATATATTATTCTCTTAAAAATCTTGGGGTAGGGGTCTAGGGGACCCTTTTATAGCCAAAATCACAGGCCTGTATCGCAATACGTCACCTAGGCTGAAGATAAATGGAACTGTAGCACCCCGAAGGCTCGGTTGCTACAGAGGTATTGCAACTCTCCCAGAGGTGTGATATCTCACTCTCAGGTAAGGATGGAGTGTGGATCAGGACCCCGACACCTGCATGCATTACACCACATTGCCGTGGGGCAGGGCGACCAATATGCCTCTGAGATGGGCACGACAGTCCCTGTCCCTGGCTGGAGTGGGGGGAGGGAACACTGAAGAAGGGGAACCCTGTAGTGCAGGAGCAGGGAGGAAGCAGTTCCTGTGTGCATTGAGAAGGGAGTATAAAAGATGGACACCATCTTAGTTCAGTGCAGAGAAGTCTGAGCAGAAGTGACAGGGAGCAGGGGCTCTGCATGAGCTCTGCTCCGGAGGCGGGCCTAGTAACAGAGGCCCAGGCCTGGAAGAGGGAGAAGGAAGGAAGAGGAGCGGAGAAGGCTCCAGGAGCGAGGAGAGAAGGGATCCCAGGGGTGCGGACTGCGAGTCGCCACCGCACGCCCGAATCCACCTGCGTGGAGGGGTCAGGCCAAAGGGGGAGACCGGTTCCCGAAACTAGTGGAGGCGGGAAACGACCCTCAGCTAGAAACCGAAGGCTGTGACATTTTATGTGGCGCAGCCCCTCGCTACACCCGCTAGAAAGGCACCACATAGAGTCAGGGAAACTGGCGCCAAGTTTACCAAGAGGAGGCCCGAGGCAGCTGGACAGAAGCGTTGGTAAGAAAGGCCAGACAAAGGACGCACAAAGGGGGTCCTGTGAAGCGCTCCAAAGTTATCTGAGAGTTGTCTGAGCCCCTCACCTGGTGAGCACAGTACGACGTGGGCAGCCGTTACCTGCAGAAGTGGTCTGGATAATAAGAACTGTGAGTAAAGGCCCTGGACTGCATCACTGACTCCGTGTCATTACTGCTGCTGCCCTGAACCATTAACCCCATCCTCCGCATACACTGCCCTGAGGCTATACTCCTCCCGTGGGGAGTTATACTACGCTCTGCTGCACCCACAACTCCAGCCTCAGCGGTCTGCCCTGCAGCGGCGGTTCAATCTGAGCGCAATCCACGGGTGGCGTAGTCGGACATTTAAACATCAAAACCATATAAATAGTTCCATCACTGGTTTGACCGCCCTGAGCCACGGAACCGGGGTACGTCGCCACGGAGACTACAACCACCAGCATCCACCAAAAAGGGTCTGGCTCCGGGTGTCCCAAGGCCCAGTGGGCGCGTCAGAACATTTTCATCACCTTTCATAATCACCAAAGGGACAAGGCAGGGATGTCCTCTGTCCCCTCTCTTATACATCCTAGTGACAGACTTGCTCTCAACAATTCGCCATAACCCCAATATTAGGTGGATTAAGGTGGGAGGCACCGAGTACAAGTGCTCTGCATTTGCTGATGATGTCCTAGTATATATCACTCAATCACATATATCCATCCCTGCTGTTATGGCTGAAATAGATCACTTTGTTACATGGTCAAATTTTAAAATCAATGCAGCGAAGTCTGAGGCCCTCGATGTCTCCCTCCCCAAATCCATACAGGATTCCATCCAGTCCAACTTTCCATTTGCCTGGCCCTCACAGGGTATCAAATAATTAGGAATTCCTATTCATAGAGACCTCTCCCGTCTATGTTATCTTAATTTTGGGCCCTTTATTGAACAACTCCATACAGACCACGTTTGGCAAGTTAGAACTGTAAGATTCACTACGTGAACAACTGGTGTTTTGTGGAAAAGCACATGTACACTGTGTTCCAAATTATTATGCAAAAAGTGTTTAGGAGTGATAAGGGAAGAATTTGTTTGTTTGTCAGTTAAACTCATTGATGATGATGTGTGTCAGGGCTCTTTATATCACTGGAAGCAATTGCAGACACCTGTGCTAATTAGTTTGGCAGGTGTGTCCAATGAAAGGCAAGACTACTTAAGAAGGCTGTCCCACATTATTAAGCAGCCTACATTTTCTGCCAAAATGGGAAAGAAAAAGGATGTGTCGGCTGCTGAGAAGCAACAAATTGTGGAGTGTTTAGGTCAAGGCATGACTACAATCAACATTGCCAAGACACTTCATCCTGATCATCGCACAATCAAGAAGTATGTAGCTGATTCACAGTATACACATGTGCGTGCTGATAAGGGAAAATTGAGGACTCTTTCTTACAGGCAATTACGTCAGGTTAAAAGAGCACCGTCAACAAAGCCTTGTCATAGCAGCAGACAAGTTTTTGAAGCTGCTGGTGCCTCCAACGTCCCCCGAACAACAAGATGCAGGGTCCTTCAGAGGTTTGCAGCTGTGCGTAAGCCATCCTGTCGACCTCCTCTATCCACAAGCAGAAACGGCTCCAGTGGGCCAAACAATACATGAAGACTGACTTGAAAACTGTATTGTTCACCGATGAGTGCCGTGCAACGCTCGATGGTCCAGATGGATGGAGTGGAGGCTACGGCGCCAACAAGGAGGAGGTGGAGTAATGTTTTGGGCTGGAATCATAGGGAGAGAGATTGTCGGCCCTTTTAGGATCCCTGAAGGGGTAAAGATGAACTCCATAATGTATGTGGAGTTTCTCAAACAGCACTTCCTGCCATGGTTCAAGAAGAAGAACCGTGTATTCCGCAGCAAGATCATTTTCATGCATGATAATGCACCGTCTCATGCTGCACATAACACATCTGCATCTCTGGCTGATATGGGCATAAAAGGGGACAAACTTATGGTGTGACCCCCATGCTCCCCTGACCTCAACCCCATTGAGAACCTCTGGAGCATCATCAAAAGGAGTGTCTATGATGGCGGGAGGCAGTTCACATCTAAGCAACAGCTCTGGGAGGGTATTCTGTCCTCATGCAAAACAATTAAAGCAGAAACCATCCAAAACCTGACAAATTCAATGAACGAGACAGTTCAGAAGCTCCTTTCGAACAAGGGGTCCTATGTGCAAATGTAACATCACCTAGAATAAAGTTTTGAGTTGCAAACTGTTTGATTTCAGTTTCTAATAACATGCTAATGCTTATAATTTCAAAAATTACCATTTTTTTGTTCTTTATTAAAATGAAAAGGTTGATCGAAGAGTGTGGGGGATCTAAGAGTGTGGCAACCCAGTAGTCAGGATTACTTCGAATTCTGACAATCTGAGGGTCATGTTGCAGGTAGTGCAGCAAGAAGGCACTCATGTGTCTTGCGCATCTAGGAGACCCAAAATTATTTTCCGGGCTAGATGCAGCTAAAAATTATTAGTAATTTGAAAGCTGGTGGAGCTTAGTATAGATGGCCTAATAGAATCAGTACTGCACACTGCTAAAAAGCCCAAATTATTTTCCAGCCAAGATACAGATAAACCTGATTAATAATTTTAAATCTGGTGGAGCTTAGTATAGATGGCCTAATAGAATCAGTACTGCACACTGCTACAAAGCCCAAATTATTTTCCAGCCAAGATACAGATAAACATGATTAGTAATTTGAAAGCTTAAAACGGTTGGTGAGGTGATTTTAACCAATCATCAAGCTTTTACTCTCCCCAGGATGACACAGGGGTAGAAAAGTCATTTCGGATCCATGATTTGTTCATCTTTATGAACGCGAGTCTGTCTACATTATCAGTGGAGAGCCACGTGCGCTTATCTGTCAGCACACCACCAGCAGCGCTGAACACACGTTCAGACAGAACGCTGGCTGCGGGGCATGACAAGATCTCCAAGGCGTAAGAGGCGAGCTCCGGCCATTTATCCAGATTGGAAGCCCAAAAAGAGCAAGGGTCTAGTGACACAGTCATGGCTTCAATGTTTACTTGGAGATACTCCTGTACCATTGTCTCTAGGCGTTGACTATGTGTCAGACTTCTTGTCTCCTGTGGCCTTGCAAAGGATGGGCTAAAAAAGTGGTGAATTGATTCCCCAAAATTGATGTTACCAGCAGATACTGTGTTTCTGTTACGGTTTGAGTGCTGAACACTCGACGGTCCCACGGTTGGCAAGTTGGAACTGTGAGATTCACTACGTGCACCACTGGTGTTTTGTGGAAAAGCACATGTAAGATTCTGCAACAGTCTCTGCTGATACTTCTGCATGCGTGCATCCCTTTCTATGGCAGGAATAATTTCTGCAAATTTACTTTTGTACCGGGGATCTAACAGTGTGGCAACCCAGTAGTCAGGATTATTTCTAATTCTCACAATTCGAGGGTCATGTTGCAGGTAGTGCAGAAGGAAGGCACTCATGTGTCTTGCGCATCCAGGAGCACCAAGTCCCTGTTGTGTTGGTGGCGAAGTAACAATCATGCTTCCTTCCTCTGTCCTCTCCCCCCAACCTCGCACAACAGAAATGTGATCAAGGTCTCCCTCATCTGATGAGTCTTCCAACAGTTCGTCCTCCACTTCTTCCTGGGCTCCTGCACCTTCCCCACTAGTTTGGCTGCTACCATGCGCCCTGGTAAAACCATCTCCCCCACCCTCACATGCCTGCCGCCTTGGTACTGCCGACCGTCTGGACCTTGCAGATGTTAGCCCTTCCACATACAACTCCTCCTCCTCTACTTCCTCCACCTCCTCTAGTGCCACCACCTGACTCCGAATTCTGTTTAACATGTGCTCCAGCATGTAAATCACCGGAATAGTCATGCTGATAATGGCATCGTCAGCACTAAACATCTTCGTCGCCATTTCAAAACTGTGCAGAAGGTTGCATAGGTCCCTGATCTGAGACCACTCCTCCAGCGTGATTTGCCCCACCTCTGGATCTCGTTGGCCCAGGCTATACGTCAGAACGCATTGCACCAGGGCTTGTCGGTGCTGCCACAGTCGTTGCAACATGTGCAGAGTTGAATTCCACCAGGTAGGCACATCGCATTTTAGACCGGTGAAGTGGCAGGCCCAACGACTTCTGTAGAGATGTAAGTCGCTGAGCTGCGGGATGCGAATGGTGGAAGTGAGCACACAGCGACCGTGCCCTCTGCAGAAGGCCATCTAGTCCGGGATAGTGGGCTAAAAATTGCTGGACAACCAGGTTCAACACGTGAGCCATACAAGGCACGTGTGTGACATTGCCCCGGCGAAGGGCCGCACCCAGGTTTGCAGCATTGTCGCACACGGCCTTCCCTGGTTTCAGGTCTAGTGGAGACAACCATTCATGAACTCCAGAGCTGACCACAACTCCTCAGCTGTGTGATTCACATTTCCCAGACATTTCAAAGTAAAAAAGGCCTGATGACGTTGAGCCCTGCTGCCAGCATAGTAAGAAGGTGTGCAGGATCCCTTCTGCGCAGTTAGAAAGCTTGTGGCATGACCAGACAGGCTTTGGGTGCAGGTGGAGGATCGAGAGGAGGTTGAGGAGGCAGAAGCAGTGGAGGAACTTTGAGATAAAGAGGATTGACGCACAACTCGTGGGGACGGCAAGACTTGGACAGCAGCCCCTTGTCCTGCTGTCACCATAGTTACCCAGTGCCCAGTCAGCGACATGTAACGCCCCTGTCCATGCCTACTCGTCCAAGTGTCTGTGGTGAAATTCACCCTGTCACACACAGAGTTTCTCAAAGAAGCGGTGATGTTGTGTGCGACATGCTGGTGGAGCGCAGGCACACCTTTCTTTGTGAAGTAGTGCCGACTGGGCATCTGGTACTGGGGCACTGCGACGGACATAAGGTCTCGAAAATCCTCTGTGTCCACCAGGCGGAAAGGAAGCATTTCTGTAGCCAAGAGCTTGCAGATGGTAAAATTCAACCTCTTAGCTTTCTCATGGCTAGGAGGAAATGGTCTTTTACTTGTCCACATCTGAGGGACCGAGGGCTGGCTGCTCTGCTTAGACGGGGTTGAGAAGGGTGTCCCCGGCAAACTGCCGGTCTGTGAGGAAAATGCAGGCGGACATGTTAGGTTGCCTTGATCCAAAGGTGGTGCTATCGATGTCGGACAGCGCTCAACACCAGCTGGTGTTACCACCTCCAAAGAAAATGATGACCTGCCAATCACGCTGGCTGTTGCGGGTAAAGAGGTGGCTGCTCTGCGTCCCAAAACAGGTGTGACTGCTGTCCCCCCAGTCACAGAGGATGAAGAGGCTGCAGATGCACAAGATGGGGCAGACGGTGGTTGGGCCGGCCGGCTAGGCCGCATTGTAGCACAGTGAGCTTCCCACTACAACTTATGCTTCATGTCCATGTGCCGGTTCATGCATGAAGTACTCAAACTATGTATTTTTTGGCTTCTACTTAGCTTTTGCTGACAAAAGTTACAGATAACACGAGTTGGGTCATCTTTATCGATCTGAAAAAATGCCCAGGCTATGCAAGGCTTAGCACCCATGCGACCTGAAGAGCCACCACGACTTGTGGTCAGAGGCAGAGTTGTGTTTGAGGATGCAGTTGTTGACGTGCTTCCAGTACTACGTCTCTGTCCAGGAAGGCGCAACCTGACCTCGTCGTCACTAGCATCCTCCTCCACCTCATCTGCTGACCTCATCTCTTAGCTGACTGTGGGTTTACAGTAAGTGGGATCTCCAACCTCATCATCATCACCCTGTGTGTTATCACACCCGTCGTCCTCAGAGCCAACCTGTTCCTACCCTGACAAAAAATACCCTGACAAAAAACTAAAGTTGTCGATCCAATCAGGTATTTGAGTCTCATCATCGTCTTCCTCATTGTCTCCACCAACAGGAGTTACAGTTTGGGAAAGAGGGTCTACATTATGGTCAGAACCTTCTGCGTCTGGTCCTGGATCCGACTCATAAAGATTCTGGGCATCAGTGCAGATCATTTCCTCGTCTGGATTCACAGAAGCTCTGGAGCCGACCTCTGATTCCCAGGCTATAGTATGAGTAAACAGCTCTGCAGACTCAACCATCTGTTCTACCCCATACTCAGATGGGCAGCTGGAGACTTGGGAGCTGTGAGGAAGCAAGTGCGATTGTGGTGACACCTCTGAGGACTGGAGTATTTGTGATGTTGAAGTTGATGTGGAGGAGAGCCCACTTAAAGGAGCACTTGATATCCGTTGAAGCACCTGCTGTTTTTGTGCCTCATCTGGAATTTGTAGCGATTGGCGTGGCCGTAAGAAAGGGATCTTATCACATTGTCCGCTAAAAGAAGTAGACATTTTAGTTTGGCTGGAAGATGGTCTTTCTTCTGCAGATGTTACTGTTGCTTTAACACCTACCCCACGGACACAACCTTTTTTCCCCTTCCCAACACGCCTATTCCCCTTTCCACCAGCAGCAGGCCTTTTTCCACTCATTTTGGTGGTTAACTAATTCACAACTCTGGAGTTGTTTGCACAAAAAAACAATGGATGGTAACCGAGCAGAGCTGAGTGGCCAAACTGTGGTATTAGGCCAAAACTATTGGCTGGGTTAGATGCAGAAAAAAATTATTTTTAATTTGCAACCTGATGGAGGTCAGTATAGATGGACTAATAGACCAAGTCCCACACACTGCTAGAAGCCTAAATATTTTTTCAGAGCTAGATGCAGAAAAAAATTTGATTAAATTTGCAACCTGATGGAGGTCAGTATAGATGGACTAATAGAACAAGTCCCACACACTGCTACAAGCTGAAATATTTTTTCAGAGCTAGATGCAGAAAAAAATTAGATTGAATTTGCAACCTGATATAGGTCAGTGTAGATGGACTAATAGAACAAGTCCCACACACTGCTAGAAGCCTAAATATTTTTTCAGAGCTAGATGCAGAAAAAAATTAGATTGAATTTGCAACCTGATGGAGGTCAGTATAGATGGACTAATAGAACAAGTCCCACACACTGCTACAAGCTGAAATATTTTTTCAGAGCTAGTTGCAGAAAAAAATATTTTTAATTTGCAACCTGGTGGAGGAGGTTAGTATAGATGGACTAATAGACCAAGTCTCACACACTGCTAGAAGCCTAAATATTTTTTCAGAGCTAGATGCAGAAAAAAATTATTTTTAATTTGCAACCTGATGGAGGTCAGTATTGATGGACTAATAGAACAAGTCCCACACACTGCTAGAAGCTGAAATATTTTTTCAGAGCTAGATGCAGAAAAAAATTATATTGAATTTGCAACCTGATGGAGGTCAGTATAGATGGACTAATAGAACAAGTCCCACACACTGCTAGAAGCCTAAATATTTTTCAGAGCTCAATGCAGAAAAATATTATATTGAATTTACAACCTGGTGGAAGTCAGTATAGATAGACTAATAGAGTGATGCTATGCCCAAAAAGTTTTACTTCACTAGGTGCAGTAAAAAAAATTGTATTCTATACACACGTGGTGTAGCTTGCAACACAGATAGGCTACTCCACTGACTAACACACTCTGCAATAGGCCAAAAAGGATTTGCTTTGCTAGATTCAGCCAAATGCTGTGAAAAAAACTTGCACAGCACTGTTACAGACCTGCCTGGCAAAAAGTGATAGGAACTGATGTAACCTAGCCCTGAAAAGTACTGCAATTACAATTAGTCTTTACTCCCACAACCTATCTATTTAAGAGCACAGACCTGCCTGATAAAAGTTGTAGGAAATGATGTAACCTAGTCCTTAAAAGGACTGCAATCACAACTCTTCCCTACTCCCAAGCTATCTGTAGATTTGTGCGAAAATTGGCTTGAAATTAACAAAGTATAGCACACACAGCAACAGCGGTGCCGTCTAACACGCAGCTGCAGCAGTGAGAAAGTGGTGGCGACGGGGAAAATGGCTGGGTCTTATAGGGCAAGGACATGTGACATACACTGCCAATGACACATACCCTTGCTTGTGTGAAAAAAAGCATTTCGCTCCGTGTGTGCGCTGCTGATAGGCTGACAGACTGCACCTCCCCACTGTAAATCCCGGAAAGAGAAAAAAAAAATGGAGATCTTCCTTATTCCTGCAGAGATCCATCTCCTGCCCCTCCCCCGGCCCCGCTGTACACTCAAACTGCGTATTAACATTAATTTTCAGCATTACTGAGAAAAAATCCAGTTATGATTTTCGTGCACGAACAGTTATCGAACATAACCTCGAACAGCCAAATTTTTCTCAAATCGTTCGTGTTCGCAGAACGGCTCGAACACCGCCCAAAACAGCTCGAATTTGAGATTGGCGAACAGTTCGAGTCGAACACCGCTCATCTCTAGTTAACAGCAGCTCAGATTAGAGACCAGGTCAATGCCACACAGAGTTCTAGCAGCAGACACATCTCTTCAACAACTGTTAAGAGGAGAATTTGTGCAGCAGGCCTTCATGGTAAAATAGCTGCGAGGAAACCTCTAAGGACAGGCAATATGCAGAAGAGACTTGTTTGGGCTAAAGAACACAAGGAATGGACATTAGACCAGTGGAAATCTGAGCTTTGGTCTGATGAGTCCAAATTTGAGATCTTCGGTTCCAACCACCATGTCTTTGTGAGACGCAGAAAAGGTGAACGGATGGACTCTACATGCCTGGTTCCCACCGTGAAGGATGGAGGAGGAGGTGTGATGGTGTGGGGGTGCTTTGCTGGTGACATTGTTGGGGATTTATTCAAAATTGAAGGCATACTGAACCAGGATGGCTACCACAGCATCTTGCAGCGGCATGCTATTCCATCCGGTTTGCGTTTTGTTGGACCATCATTTATTTTTCAACAGGACAATGACCACAAACACACCTCCAGGCTGTGTAAGGGCTATTTGACCAAGAAGGAGAGTGATGGGGTGCTACGCCAGATAACCTGGCCTCCACAGTCACCAGACCTGAACCCAATCGAGATGGTTTGGGGTGAGGTGGACCGCAGAGTGAAGGCAAAAGGGCCAACAAGTGCTAAGCATCTCTGAGAACTCCTTCAAGTTTGTTGGAAGACCATTTCCGGTGACTATCTCTTGCAGCTAATCAAGAGAATGCCAAGAGTGTGCAATGCAGTCATCAAAGCAAAAGGTAGCTACTTTGAAGAACCTAGAATATAAGACATATTTTCAGTTGTTTCACACTTTTTTGTTAAGTATATAATTCCACATGTGTTAATTCATAGTTTTGATGCCTTCAGTGTGAATGTACAATTTTCATAGTCATGAAAATACAGAAAAATCTTTAAATGAGAAAGTGTGTCCAAACTTTTGGTCTGTACTGTATGTGACGTGCCCAAGGGATGGGGACTCGGCGCCCGGGCCTTGCTGTTTGGTTTTGGGGGATGCCGCGGTGGCCGGCTCCCGGGGCCGTACCCTGGGGTCACTCTTAAAAAGCAAGGAATTGAGGAAAAGGTGTATGGGATAGGGAAAATTCATGATGCCACCTGTGGTGTCTGATGAGGATCACCAGCGCTGCTACAGTCCTCTGAGGCCGGTGGTCAGGCAGCTTAGTTGGTTCTGCTCCCCAGAGGTGGAGCGGGGCCTCAGGGCAGCATAGGAGAAGGGATGCAGGACAGAGGGGACCCAGCCGGGTCAAAGGAAGAATAGGCACACACACGACAGTTCACTTCAGTACCTTTATTGGTGGTGTTTCAGGCACGATCCAGGGCACTGTAGGGTGAAGGGTGCATTTCAGGACTCTCCCCAGTGAGCGGGTGTGGGGCCTCCTGTTTCTTGCCTTTTCCTGTTAAATTTATGACCTGTCTGGAGCTAGGCCTAACTTGGTCTCTGTCTTGCACCGGCTGACCTGGTGGTAGGGCCTTCTGTTGGAGATCACACTCCCTGGTCTCTTGGGCCTCAGTGATTCCTGACCCTGGTATATCAGTCAGCTTTTGGTGTTCCTGGGAAATGTAGTTCTCCAGAGATTCAGGTTGTTTCTGCTGGTCCTTGCAGACACGGACCCGGTGTCCGGTAAATGCTTGTGGGGTGAGCTGGTTAAGCTCCTCTACCCCCTATGTAGCTCGCTTACTCCACTCACCTTCAGCCACACTCGGGCCCTACTAGGCTTCACACTGGCAGTAGGCCTCGCTACTCTTTACCGCTCTTACGGCGTCGGCACGCCGTTGGTTCACTAGTCTGAGCTTTATGAGTCCGAACTCTCTCTAGAGGGACTGGAACTACCTCTGTCCCCTGAGGAAACTGTTCTCTAGACTGAGCTCCACTGCAGGCTGACCTCTCTCAGGCTCATCTTCTGCAGGAACTGACTGCCTAGCTCCACCTTCCCTATTTATATCCCTAACGGGCTCCCTCTGCTGGTCTGAGGTGGAAGGTGGAGGTGTGTGTATGCTACGAGGGCCTCTAGTGGAGGAATCCGTCCATGCACCCCTCTAGGATCTGTGGCACCAATGCACAGCAGGGCGCCACATATGTACTATCCTCCAAACTTTGAGGACTCCACCAAGATGGTGAGCAGCGATGACACCATAATTAGCATCACCATCCTGTTTTCTGTCTTCTGAAATGCTCTCTGCTCACAATCAAAGAGGATGCATTGCAGGCGGAGCACGATGAGATGGAGCAAGGAACCATACAGGGTGATTACACACAGCCCAGCCTCCTCTCATCCCAACGTGGATTGGGTGACAATGAGGAAGAGGAGGGGGAGGAAGAAAAGGAGCTAGTTTCATGTGCTATAGACGGTATTACCTGCACAACTGTCATACCGTCTGTTCAGTTGAGTTTATGTTACGCTGCCTTTCCCGTGACCCTCGCATTCTCAAACTTTTGGGTGACAGTCATTACTGGTTGGTGACATGTCTAGACCCACGCTACAAGTATAACTTTATATCTCTTATTACTGAGACGGACAGGTCTACAAAGGCCCTTGTTGGTGAACTATTAAAAAAATTCCCATCTGAAAACACTGGAGGCAGAGGTCATAGTTCGTTGGACAACCAAGGACTACAGGCGAGAGAGACACAACTCCAATCCAACAGAGGCAGGGGAACACTGTCGAAGTTCTGGTAGAATTTTCTCAGCCCCTCCCATTGCACAGGCCCTGAGGCGCGGGGTACTCTCACAAAGAGTGCAAAGTTTGGGAATATGCTGAGGGAGTACCTTGTCGACTGTACCAACATCTCTCGTAATTCCTCTGTGCCTTATAATTATTGCATATCCAAGGTGGATACGTGGGATGAACTGGCTCTCTACACCTTGTAGGTCCTGGCATGACCTGCCGCTAGCGTTTTACCAGAGCGGGTTTTTTGCGCCGCTGGTGGAATTAGAACTGATAAGCGCATTCTCCTGTCAATTGAAAATGCTGACAGGCTGACTGAACAAGGGCTGGATTGGGCCAGACTTCTCAACACCACCGAATGATAACAGCATAACATAAACTCAAATCCAGTGTCTTTTTTTGGGAGGTGTATTCCCATGCACCTTTTCACACCCACACATGGGTATACGCTTACTGATTTTGGCTATTTGCTCTTGTCCTCCTCCTTCTTCTCATCCTCATCCTCCACCACCATATCACCAGGGTGACCGTGGTCCATGTTGCAACACCCACATAATTTTTTTTAAAGGGTGTTTATGATGCCCGTAAAAAAAAAAAAATATGTACAGTATGTTCATGTATACCACCCAGGGGTAAATGTTTGTCAGCCCATACACTTAGTGCATGGGAATTACAAGTATAGGAGACCCGCTCCTTTCTAATGGGAACATTTTTTCATGAGGCCCTCATCCACGTCTTTTCCAAGGGGCATTGGAGTGCCTCCTAATTTTTTTTTCAGCCCTTGCATTCACTGCATAGGCCAACACTATGGGAGACCCACTTCCTAATAATAGGAACATTTTTTCATGAGGCCCTCTACGTCTCTTCCAAGGGGCATTGGAGTGCCTCCCAATATTTGTCAGCCTTGCATTTATTGCATAGGCCAACACTATGGGAGACCCTCTCCTTTCTAATG